>NC_051189.1:13298129-13942987 GCF_015220075.1 Falco rusticolus
CCGAGGAGGGGGTGCTGGAGGTGGGGGCCGTGCCCCCCACCACGCAGGAGGAGCTAGTGGTCCTCTACTTCGAGAGCCGGCGGCGCTCGGGGGGCGGCCCCGTCCGGAGCTGCCAGCGCCTCGGCCCCCTCCTCTTCCTCACCTTCGAGGATCCCCAGGGTGAGTGCGGGGTTGGGGGGCAGCTGCTGCCAGCTGCACTGGGAGCGGGTGCGGAGGCATCCCTATCCCAGCTGGGAGCACTGGGAGAGGGTGTGGGGGCACACCACTCTCACTGGGAGCACTGGGTTAAGTACTGGGGGGGAATCGCAGTCCTGTTGGGAGTACTGGGTTGGGGGGAGTGTCACCGTCTCAGCTAGGAGTACTGGGATGAGGTGCGGGGGCTCTCAGTCCCAACTGGGAACACTGGGATGGGTTGAGGGGGGGCCCAGCCCCACTGGGAGCAGCAGGGAGTGACCCTGCGCCCCCCAGGAGGACCCAGTGTGGGGCTGGGTGCCAGCTGGGCTCGGGCACTGCTCCCCCCAGTGACCCCTGTCCACTCCTGTGCAGATGCTCAGAATGTCCTGGCCCGTGGCAGCCACCGGCTGGGGGGGGCTGAGCTGAGGGTGCGCCCTGCCCCCCCCTGGGACCCCACCCGGCTGCTGCTGCGGGGCCCTGGCCCCCAGACTGCCCCCGAGGCGCTGGAGCCACATCTGGAGCCGCTGCTGGGACGCCCCTGCAGCACCTTCAGCCTGGACCGGGGCCCGGGGCCCGACTGGGTGCTGCTGCACCTGCGGGACCCCATCACCCCCCAAGGTGGGTGCGGGGATCCAGGGGGTGTTGCGCTCACCCTCGCTGCGGTGCCATGCTGCTGCCGGGAGTGCCGGGCAGTGGTTGGGGTGCGGGGTCTGCGGTGCTATTTGGTGGCTCTGCAGGCCCCCCACATCCTGTGCTGTCCTGGGTTGCAGCATGGGCTCCGTGCCACTGAGCAGCGCTGGGGCCACGTTGGCCGCGTGCTCCCTGTCTGGTGTCACCAGTGCTGGGGGGTGCACACGGCCAGCACGGCACAAGGCCGATGCTGCTGGGTGCCGCAGCCCCGTAGTGGGTGAGCGGCGGTGCTGGGGTCCTGCCAGGGGGCTAATTGCCGTTGGAGTGCTTGTGGTTCCCTCCTGCCAGGCCTGACCCGCCGGTGACAAATGGTGCCATTGGCATGGCCTGGGCAGCTGTAGGGGTATCCCACTCCTAGTGCTGCCTGGGGGTCCCCAGCATCAGCCCCACTGTCACCGCCGCCCCTGTCCCAGCAGAGTTTGCAGCAGCGGAGCAGCGGGCGCAGCAGTGGGAACTGGAGGGTGCCACGCTGGCCCTGCTGCGGCTGCCACAGACCACCAGTGTGCTGGTGCGGGCGGATGCACCGGAGCTGAGCCGTGACCTGCTGGAGCTCTACTTCGAGAACCGGCGCAGCGGTGGCAGCAGTGTGCAGGCAGTGCGGCTGCTGCCAGGTGGCCAGGAAGCCATTGTCACCTTCCAGGAGCCGGCAGGTGAGTGATGGCAAATGGCACGCTAACACTGGCGCTGCCCCAGCCGGCTGCCGCTGCCAGGCTTTGGCCTCTCTGCCCCATCCTGCCAGTGCCCTGGCTGGGGCGAGGGCAGGGCCGGGTGCCGGAGGGGGCTGCGCTTGGCTGCCCATCCTCTCCCCCCACAGCGGCAGAGCGGGTGCTGCAGAGGTCCCACCAGCTGCAGGACATAGTGCTGGTCCTCACACCCCACTACCCCTTTCTGGAGCCACTGGAGGAGGACATGGCGACCGCAGTGGACACAGTGACCCCACCAGACACCGCAACCCTGCCAGATATGGCAACCCCTGCAGACACAGCAACCCTGCCAGACACAGCCCTGGCCCCCCTGCCGGACACTGTCCCCCCAGCTCCTGCCAACCCAGATGCCTGCCCAGAGCTGGCAGAGCCACCGGCGTTGAGGCCGGTGCTGCCATTGGCTGCCTTCCCCAGGAGGAGTGAGGACACGGCAAGGGATGAAGATGTGGCCAGCCAGGGCCAGCTCCAGGAGCAGATAGTGTCAACTTTGGCAGGTTCAGTGCAGGACGAGGTGCTGGTGCCAGCGGAGCCGGGAGCACTGCGGTATCTGCAGCGGCACTACCAGGACCTGCTGGCCAGCATCCCCGAGGTCTCCTTGCTGCCACTGGAGGGGGGGGATGTCGCTGGATTCCGGGTGAGCTGTGGGCAGGTGTCCAGCATCGAGGGCTGCTGGCACCAGGGTGCCAATGCAGCAGGCCGTGACCACCTGGCCCTCACCGGCAGGTCAGCGGGGAAACGGGCCAGTGCCGGGCAGCAGCTGAATTCCTACAGAGCCTGCTGGGCACCGTGGGCTCGCAGTCGGTGACACTGCAGTTCCCAGGCATCACCCGCTTCCTGTGGGACAAGGGCGGGCAGAGCATCCTCCAGCAGCTGGAGAGCCGCTTCCCTTGCATCTTCGACTTGGAGGGTGTCCGCTGGAGCCCCCTGGACCCCCAGGTACAGCCAGCCCCCACCCTGACTAGGAATGCAGGGGGCCAGCAATGGAGCTGCCGGGTGGCAGGTGCCATCGTGCTGATCCCTGCCATGCATGTGTGGCACTGGTGACAATGTTCTGCTCCTCTGGCCACACAGCTGGACCTGACAAAGCTGCTCCCCCCAAGCTGCCACCTGGACACTCTGCCTGCAGCACCATGCTCCTGGCACTGGAACCTGCAGGATGGTGCCAACGATGCTGATGGTGCCAATGATGCTGATGGAGATGACTTTTGCTCCAACATAGGTAAGGGGTGGGGTGGGGTGAGGGGGCTATCCCAGCACCGTGATGGGAGGGGGCTGTGGGTGCTGGTTCCCCTGGCCGCACCATGGTTGAGACTCGCAGTTGACACCTCGCTTCTCCCTGCAGAGGAGATCAAGGAGCTGCTGGCAGCCCTGCGCACTGGTGAGGCCACTGGCGATATCAGTGATGTCTTGGACAGGGAGGAAGACCGTGATGCCAAGTCCCTTGCCACATCTGATGGGGATGACAGTGAGGAGATGCCATTGGGCGGGCCGGGGACCGGGATGGATGAGGAGGCACAGATGGTGCTGGCCATCCAGCGCTCCATGGACAGCACGTGGCATGAGGAGGAGGAGCTGGCGCGTGCCACTGCGCTCTCGCTCCGCTCCTACCACCGGGAGCAGCAGGCAGCACCTAGTGTGCAGGAGGAGGAAGATGCTGGTCTCCTGGCTGCACTGGAGGCCTCCCTGGAGGAAACTCTGCCTGTGGCAGATACGGCACGGGTGACGCTGTTCTCCTCCTTCGAGGGGGACGTGGCGGCGGTGCCACAGGCACTGGAGCAGGCACTGGAGGGGCACCTGCATGCAGAGGAGGTGGAGAGTGAGCGCCTGCGGGCACTGCCGGCTGCCTGCCACCGCTGCCTGACCTTCCTGCAGCGCAAGCACGCCGTGCGCCTCTGCTTGCGTGGCAGCACTGCCACACTGCATGGCTTCGCTGAATACACTGCCGCTGCTGCCCGTGAACTTGCCCTCCTGCTCCAGCGGCTGCCGCCGCTGGAGCATAGACCCCCCACTGCTGTCACCACTGCTGCGTGCTGGGTGCGCTGGGACCCCTCCGGCACCGCCATCCCCTACACCCCTGAGGCTGCCGTGCTGCTGGAGCAGGCCTGGTTGCGCCGGGAGCACCGGCTGGACCTGCTGCTGGATGGACAGCCCTTCACCATCGACTTTGAGCGGATGGAGGAGTATGACATCGGCAACGCCTGCACCGTGGCCATCTCCCGCAGCAAGCCCCCGACAGAGAGCGCCCGCCGCCTGCTTGGTGCGTGCCCAGCATTGCCAGTGCAGTGCCACCCCGGCCGTGCAAGTGGGATGGTGCCATGGAGCCAGCCCTGCCCCCCACCACGGGGTCCCTGGCCTGGGGAGGTGCTGTGGCACACCAGCATTCACCGGAGCTGTGTCTGGCAGGGTCAGAGGTGCTGGGCCTGGAGGAGGAGGTGAGGTTGATGCCACTGGCTGAGGACTCAGAGGAGTTCTGTGACACCGTGCACCATTTCTACGAGACGCTGGAGGAGCTGCACAACAAGATCAGCATCGTCAAGGTGGGTCCTGGTGGTGATGGGGTGGGGGGCACAGGCCAGGGGTGTCTCCACGGCAGAGCCCCAGACGCTACAGTGCTGCCCGGCAGGTGGAGAAGCTGATCCACCCACTGCTGTACAAGCAGTACCAGCTGAAGAAAGCCAGCATGGAGAAGACCTGTGCCAGCGGCACAGTGGAGCGGGTTCTTTTCCATGGCACGAGTGAGACCTCCAGCCGCGAGATCTGCTTGCATGGCTTCAACCGCAGCTTCTGTGGCAAGAACGGTGAGTGCAGGAGCAGGATGGCACCAATCTGGGCATGGTGGTGCCACCATGCCCTCCCCCTGGCGCTGTGGTCTGACACCCCCCCTGCCCCACAGCTGCTCTCTACGGGCTTGGCGTGTACTTCGCGGTGCATGCAGCGGTGTCGGTGCAGGAGCAGTACTCGCCATGCAGCACCGATGGCAGCAAGTACATCTTCGTGGCCAAGGTGCTGACTGGGGACTATGTGGTGGGGGCACAGGGGCTGCGGGCCCCACCGCTTCGGGAAGGGGCTGGGGTCCCCCTGCGCTACGACAGTGTGGTGGACAATTGCCTGCAGCCCGCCATCTTTGTCATCTTCAACGACACTCAGGCCTACCCTCAGTACCTCATCACCTGCCGTCGCCACGGACCCCCGCCCTGAGCCCCATGGCTCCCTGGCACCTGCTGTCCTGGTGCACCCCCCACCTTGCCCTGGGGGGCTCGGGGTACAGGGGGGTCCCTGCCCTGCCTGGGAAGCTCGGAGTAGGGGGTTTCCCAGCTGGGGGCTGCTTCTTGCCCCCAGCTCTCCAGCCCCTGGGGATGAAGGGGTGCAGGAAGGCTCGGAGGTCACCAGTGCAAGAACTGAACTGGGAATAAAGTTGGAGCAGCCTTTCCCAGTGTCCAGTAGGTGCAGGGGGGCTGGGGGGGGTGGGTGTGTGTGGCCGTGGAGGGAGGGTGCTGCTGTGGGCTGCACTTTGGGGGCTCTGGGTGGGCCAGCAGCCGTGCAGGACTGCAAGCTGAAGACCCACCTGTAGCCACAGTGGTCCCTGGGGTATGGTCCCCCATAGTGGGAGTGGATGTCATCCTGTCCCCTCAGCTTGTCCCCCCCCCATGCTAGGGACACAGTCCCCTCTGGGCATATCCTGCCTGGCTGGGGGACATGGGGCCCCCCTAGGTTTTGTCCTGGCATTGGGGTCCCCTCCTGCCATCCTGGGGCACCAGCCCCCCTCCCAGCTCACCCTGCAGCCCTGGTGTGAGCATAGGCCACAGCACCCAACATCTGCTGGTCCTGGGGGGCTTGGCTGCTCCCCCCTCCTCTGCCCCTTGTGGGGAGCCCCCAGTGTTGGGAGGGCAGGCATCCCCTGGAACCACAGTGGGCTCCGGCGGGGCTGTGGGTGGATCTGGGTGGGGAGGTGAGGGCCACACGTGTGGGGCCCATGGGGTGTTGGAGATGCCATGGGGGTTGCCGGCACAGGCTGTGCCCACGGCCACACGGTGCTAGCTGGGCTGCAGGTCATGGGCCTCCAGCCTGGTGCCGATGACGCTTGAGGGTGCTGCAGCCCTGCCACCGGCACCGCCGGGCAGCCTGCCTTGGCCCTGATCCCCTTGGCAGCTGCACAGTGATGGCATTTCTGCTCCTCCCCACGACTGGGCTCCGGCTGGCGCCTGTGCTGGGAACCGTCTGTGCCTGCTGCAGCATGATGTCCTGCCAGCCCGGGGATGCCAGCTCTGAGGGTGTCCATGCCTGGCCTGGTGAGGGACAAGCTTATGGCCTTGCTGACCTGTGCCAGCATTACCCATTCATGCATTGCCCATCTACACCAGCATCACCTACCTGCGCCAGCACTGCCCCCCACGCTGGCATCACCCACCCCATGCTGGCAGGCAGGTGGGTGGGCAGTGTGGGGGCTGCCCGTGGGAGCAGCTGTGCTGCCATGGCGTGCTCCAGCTGGGGTTAAACCTGGCGGTGCTGCTGGTCTGGTCTGCTGGGGATGGGGCTGTTCCCACGAGGCTGGTGTGCAGGCAGAGCTGGGGGTGGGCGGGGGGGGGGTGGGGGCAGGCAGTGTGCGGAGACCCGAGACCCGGTGATGCTGGGAACATCCGGACCCCGGGGGCTGGATCTGCCCCCACTCCCGTTCCCCCTTCCCATGGGGTTTCCAGGGGCCGGGAGCTGCTGGCGGGTTGGGAGTGGCAGCGTGGCCCTGCCAGGCCTGCGGTTTGGCACCACCATGGTGTCTGCAACCAGAGAATGCTCCAGAGCATTCCTTCCTCTGCCTGTCATTAACCCTGCCTGCACTGCGCCCTGCCTGCACGGCATGCTTCCTGCAGTGCACCCTGCCCGCCTTGTGCCCTGCCTGCAGTGCGCCCTGCCTGTGCTGCCTGCCCAGGTCACTGGTGGGCATCATGGGGACGTAAGAGGGCCCCTTGGCCCCCCAACCTGAGCTGTGCTGGGGAGGGACTCGGGGAGCAGCGCTGCTGGGTGCTGGCAGGGAGCCCCACCACCAGCCGAGCTGGCAGCAGTGGCCTCAGGGCTGCAGTCGTGCCCCATCTGGTGCTGGTGCCGGCCAACCCGCCATGGGGACCCTCAGAGCTGGGGGTGGCACATGGCAGGACCCCTCAGCTGGGGCAGCCATGGCCCTGTCCCGCTCACCAAGAGGGTTAAGGGCTTGCAGGCAGCTGCCTGCTGCTGCTGGCCTGGCACTGGCCCAGGCTGGTTGAAGCAGGCAGCAGGAGCCGCAGGCAGGGATGAGTCAGGCAGGGGAAGTGCTGGGGCCATGGGAGCTGCTGGAGCTGGGGCAGGGCCGGGGTGGGGTGGGGGTGGGGGGTGGGGGGTGGAAGTTGCACAGTGGCCAAGGGCTGCAGGAAGCCTGCCTGCCTGGGGACATGTCCACCAGCTGGATGGGAACAGGGGGCACCCCACGCCATCACCCCACTGCTGGCAGGGTGCCCATGGTGCGTGAGGGATATGGGAGATGGGGGGGTGCAAGGGGGATGGGGGGAACACAGGGACACAGGGGACGTGGGGGCAAGGATGTGGGGGATAGGTGTGACATGGAGGACACGGGGATACAGGGGACAATGAGGGACACAGGGGACATGGGGTCAAGGAGGATGTGGGGGATGGGTGGGACACGGAGGACAGGGATACAGGGGACATGGGGGAAGTAGAGGACGCAGGAACAGAGCTGTGCGGCAGAGCTGTTGCCAGGTTGGTGCAGGCTGGCTTGGTCAGGGACAGCCGTGTCCCCTTGCCGGTGTTGGCCCATGCTGCCCTGTGGCTGGCCCGGATCCTGGCATTGCTCCTGCTCTGCCATGCCCAGCTCCTTCCCTGGCTGGGGGACCCGGTGGGAACAGCAGGTCTGGGGGCTGGGGTGTGGGATCTGGGGGACCAGGGCTGGGAGCATCCCAGCGGCGTGACTCAGTGGGAGGGGCTGCACATCTGGAGCTCTCCTCCCACAGCTGGACTAGGGTGTGGGGGGTAACCGGGCAGGCCCAGCACATAGCCCCCCAGCACAGCACAGCTGCAGCGTGTCCCCACCGGGTGAGGGGTGACTGGTGACCACCCTGTGGCTGCGACTACTGGGGGTCCTGCCCACGGTGCTGCCTCTGCCTCCAGACCCACGGCCGGCTGCTGTCCCGGGGAGTTCACCCATCGGCACCCCAGGTAGGTCCCAGGGATGCCACCATGCATCAGGGGTGGCTTGGGGCAGGAAGGTCCCCACGGGTACCCTCTGTGCCACAGAGACCTCACAGTGGGGCTGGGTTGGGGGGGCCAGCCCTGGATCATGCCCAGGTGCTAGAGCCCACTGGGGCAGCCAGCAGGTGACCTGCCTCTGGTGCCAGGGATCCCCCCACCCCACAGGGCTATGGCAGCCACTGCGGTACAGCTCACCCCCCGCCCCGTGGGTGAACAGGAGGCAGGCTGCAGGCAGAGGTGGGCACGGCCACCCCCGCAGCATCCCTGCTTGCCAACAGCACCCACTGAGATGCACTGGGGCACGTGTAGGCACATGGGGGCACAAGCTGGCACAGTGCCGTGGGCTCTCGGTGGCACATGCGCCCATTCGGGGAGCACATGGCAGAGTGTGCAACGAGTGTCGCACTGCCGGCTCCGGCACCAGCACTGCAGGCTCAGGGCGAGTGTCCGGGGCAGGGCTGGCAGGCAGCACCGCGCCGACGTGTGCCAACCCAGCGTGACGTGATGCTGCGCTCGGGGACGGCGCAGGGCGGCAAGTGCCGGGATCCCCGGCGAGGGCGGCGTGCCAGGCCCCGGTGCACATGTCGGCTCTGAGCCACTCGCTCTGTTCCCCCGGGAAAGCTGCTGGGAAGCGCGAAGTCACCAGCAGACATAGAGGTAAGAGCCAAGAGGGACGTGCCAGCACCTTGGCAGCTCCCCATGCCCGGTGCTGGGGAGTGCAGAAGGGGTACACTGGCGATGCCAGGGGGTTCCAGCCACATGCCCACCCCCTGCCAGACCCTCTGCCCCTAGCTCTGTGGGTGCTGCATCAGCTGCCAGCCTTGAGCCAGGAGAGCTGGGCGCCACTGGTGCCAAGAGTGCCGGACCTTTGTCCCCTGGCCCTGAGGGGCCCGTGGGGCCGGGCGCGGTGCTGAAAGGGGCCCTTTGTCTGGGCTTCTGGCGAGGGGAGTCGCTCGCTGCTCCCGTGCCGGGGCCAGCACATGATCGCGGTGAGGGCGGCTGTGCCAAGCACGGAGTCCTGCCTGAGTGCCGGAGGAACCGACAGCCCTGGGCAGCGGCAATCCCTTCCCGGTACCGCAGGCAGCACCGGGGATGTCACAGGGCGGTGTGTTTGCGTTGCAGAGGGGCCACAGGAGGGGCCCGAAGCCGAGCCCAGCATCAGCAGAGGTCAGAGGCTAGCGTCCGCCGGTGGCACGCACCGCACCACGGTAGGGCCCCCGGGGCCCCTGCAGAGCTGGGAGGGGGGCCCTGCCCTGAGCCATCTCGCTCCCAGCTGCTGCATTGCGCTGCCCCGGCCTGGGGTCTCCAGGGGTCCTCACACCCTGCAAAGCCGTGGTGGGTGCTGGCTGCGGTGGGGTCTGTGGAATGAGTTTGGCACATTGGCCCCGATGCTGTGGCACTGTGGGGCTGGGGTGGGTGCTGTGCTATGCCACACCATAGCCAGGCAGCCCAGATGTGGCTGGGAGGCACAGGGGCACTGGGAGGCACCAGAGGGCACTGGGAGGCACAAGGCCAACATGCCGGTGTGATGGTGCGGCAGGGAGAGCACCCATTGCCTGGCTTCCCCCAGCACCTTGGGTCAGAGCTGTGCCACCCGTGGGGGTGGATGCGGTGGGTGGCTGGCAGGTGTGGGTGCCATGCTACAGGGCGCACGGGCGTGTAGGGCGCAGTGCTGGCAGCAGGGCTTGTTGGGGCATGGCGCCCAGCTGGATGAGACCCGGAACAGGAGCAGGGCTGAGCCCCCCCGCCAGCCCTGCCACCTGCTGGCTCTGCCATGCTGCAGGGGGGATCAGGGCGCAGGATGCTGAGTCCCTGAGCTGCCCTGGTGTGCACGTGTGCAGGTGTGCATACGTGTGTGTTTGCATGCGTGTGCACACCAGTGTTTGTGTTGGTGTGTGCTGGCACGCACTCTGTGTGCGTGCAGCCAGGCAGGTGTGGGCATACGCATGTTCATGGGTGTCCATGCCCATGTATGCCCACATTTGCACGTGTGCACACGCAGCGGGGGGGGGTTGCACACATGTGTTTGGGCAGATACATGTGTGCACTCTCATACATGTGCATTCCTGTGTTAATGTTGTGTGTGTGTGCATGGGGCAGAAGGGCAGGTGTGTGTGCACACGTGTGTGCGTCTGTGTGTGCGTGTGCACACGCATGTGCCTTCAGGATAGTGCACGTGTGCCTGTGTATTGGCACCCACACCTGGGGTCGCTTGCTCCTCGGCACCATCACCGCAGAGCTCCTGGGCACCACAGCAGCTGCCAGCCTGCGTGGCTGAGGCTGCCAGTTGGCACCATCTCCAGTTGCCAACACCATCTCCGGTTCCTGGCAGGCTCACTGGCTGCCAAGGGGCTCACCAGCTCCCCAGGGGCCAAGCTCCATCCCCACTGCCAGAGCTGCTCTGGCCTGCCCGGCTCTGCCGGCGGCTGCAGCCAGAGGAGAGGGAGGCAGGCAGGGAGGCAGGGTGTGGGCAGCTCGACCGGTGCTGGTGCCGGGGAGCGGGTGCGGAGGCTGTACGGTGGGCGAGCCGGGGATCTTGGCGTCATCCCTCTGCTGCGATGGCTCACGTGGTCTCTGGATGCGGCAGATGGCAGCAGCCTGTGCTACTGCTGAGGCAGGCAGCCGGCAAACGTGCTGCCTGCACGCCTGCCTGGGCCGTGCCACCCTCCTGCTGCCCTGGACACCTGCCCGCGGTGTGCCCGCGGCTGTGCTGGGGCAGCCAGCACTGGGGGAGGGGGAGAATGGAGCTGGCACCCCCGCTGTGCCCACGCCACAGGCTGGCATTGCCATCCTGCATCACTGTCCCTGGACCCCTTGAGCTGGTGGGGCATCCCTGCAGTGCCACCCGCCGGGCAGGGTGTCCCCAGTCTCCCGGTGCTACTTGGCCAAACAGCGCCGGTGCCGCGGTGGCGTAAACAAGCTGGGAGCTGAGGGCGGCTGCGCCGGGCCAGGAGGAACTGGGTCATGTGAAGGGTGGCTGATGCCACACGGTGCTGCGCTGGCTGCCGTGGCACTGGGAGCTGGCACGAGTGCCCGGGTGCGGCGGGCAAGGCACGCTGCCTGACTCGGCAGCGGTGGCGGTGCGTGGGTAACGGGGCGCTGGCAGGCAGAGGGGCCGCGGGGGTGCAGGGGGGCGCCGGTGGTGCCCAGGCTGCAGAGGGTGGTACCGGTGCCGCTGGAACTGGCACGAGGCCTGGCGTATCCTTGGTGCCGGCGTGGCCAGGGCCTCCTGCCGCTCCTGGCCCTGGCATGAGGCAGCTCCCAGGGGTCCGGCATGGCCTGGGGTGCCCCTGGCGAGGCTGCTGCCCACCCTCTGTCCAGACCTTTCAGCTCCCGGCGCTGCCTGTGCCTGGCATCACGTGGTGGCACTTGGCCAAACCTTGGGGGTCCCTGGCCAGGCCCTGCTGGTGGGGGCTGCCTAGGTGGGGAAAGTGGCTGGCGAGGGGCCATGGCTGCCCCTGCCTGCCCTGCCTGCCCTGCCTGCCCTGCCTGCCTGCTGCACCGGTGAGGGCGGGCAGTGCCAGGTGCTGGGGGCTGCAGCAGCTGCGATGCCCACCCTGGGGACCTGGGGGCTGTGGGGACCCAGGGCCTATGGGGCTGAGGTCTATGGGGCTGGGGGATGTGGGGACCCAGAGTCTGTGGGGGTTGGGGAGGTATGGGGGGCTGGGGGACACAGGGTCTATGGGGCTGGGGGGCCAGGGACTGTGGGGGAGTATAGGGGGCTGTGGGGCCCCAAAGGCTATGGGGCTGGGTGGTACGGGGAGCTGTGGGGACCCCGGGGGACTGGCCAGGGCTAGGGTGGGAGCGGCTGCTCCCAGCCCTGACCGGGTGGGGATGTGGGGGGGTGGGGAGCCCCAAGACAGCGCTGGGGGAGGGGCTGAGCAGGGCCCTGCCTGCACCTGGCTGGGGGGGGCACCCTCACCCTGCTGGGTGCACTGGGGCGGGTACTGGCCGCACTGGGTGCGCTGCTCAGGGTGAACCCTTTGCGCACAGCAGTCACGGTTAACCCCTGCCGTGCCGGGTGTCGCGGCCAGGCGTCGCCCTCCCCACGCGGGGTCACCGGTGAGGGTTCCCCCCCCGCTGGGTGCCGGGGCGCCCCGGGGCGGGCGGGCGCGGGTGGGGAGGCGAGATAGGCGCCCCCCGCCCCGCCCCGCCCCGCCCCCCGCGCCGCTGCGGGAGCGGGAGCGGGAGCGGAGCCGGTGCCGTTGCGGCCCCCGGTGCCGGTGCGGCCCCCGGTGCGGGCGGAGCCCCCGGTGCCGGTGCAGCCCCCGGTACCGGTGCACCCCCGGTCATGCCCCCCCGGCGCGGCCCGGCGGACAGCGCGGCGCTCGGTGAGTGCAGGTGCCGCCCCACGCGTGGGGCACCCGCAGCCGGGACGTGCGGGGGGCTGGGGGGTGCGGGGCGGCTGTGCCGCAGGAGCGGGGGCGCTGGGGGGTGCGGGGGGGGCGGTGCCGCAGGAGCTGGGGGGGCTGCAGGGGCTGCGGGATGTTGAGGGGGCTGGTGCTGCAGGAGCTATGGGGCCTGGGGGTGCAGCGTGGGGGGGCTGTGGGGTGGAGAACTGTGCTGTGAGGGGGGGGCTATGCTGTGAGTGTAGGGTCTGTGAGGTGGGGAGGCTGTGCTGGGGGGGTGTCTGTGTGTGGGGGTCTGTGGGGTGGGGGGGCTGTGTTGTGAGTGTGTGTGTGTCTGCTGGGAGTGTGGGGTCTGTGGGGTAGGGTGGGTCTGTGCTGTGGGTGTGAGGTCTGGGGGGGGGCTGTGCTGTGAGTGTGGGGTCTGGAGGGGTCTGTGCTGTGGGTGTGAGGTCTGGGGGGGGGCTGTGCTGTGAGTGTGGGGTCTGGGGGGTCTGTGCTGTGGGTGTGAGGTCTGAGGGGGGGGCTGTGCTGGGAGTGTGGGGTCTGGAGGGGTCTGTGCTGTGGGTGTGAGGTCTGGGGGGGGGGCTGTGCTGTGAGTGTGGGGTCTGGGGGGTCTGTGCTGTGGGTGTGAGGTCTGAGGGGGGGGCTGTGCTGGGAGTGTGGGGTCTGGAGGGGTCTGTGCTGTGGGTGTGAGGTCTGGGGGGGGGGGCTGTGCTGTGAGTGTGGGGTCTGGGGGGTCTGTGCTGTGGGTGTGAGGTCTGGGGGGGGGCTGTGCTGGGAGTGTGGGGTCTGGAGGGGTCTGTGCTGTGGGTGTGAGGTCTGGGGGGGGGGCTGTGCTGTGAGTGTGGGGTCTTGGGGGGGCTGTGCGGTGTTGGGGGGGCTGCGCTGTGAGTGTGGGGTCTGTGAGGTGGGGGGGCTGCACTGTGAGTATTGGGTTTGGGAGGGGGGTCTGTGCTGTGCGGTGTGGGGTCTGTGGGGTGCAGGCTGCACAGCGGGGGGGCTGTGCAGTCTGGGGCAGTGTGTGGGGCAGGCAGGGGGTGCGGGGTTTGGGAGGGCTGTGGGTCAGGGGGAGGCAGCATGTCAGGCCTGGGGCGTGAGGGGGCTGCAAGGCCAGGGTCTGTGGGGGAGGCGTGGGTGATGGAGCTGGTGAGTCAGGCTTGGCACAGGCACGTGCCGCGCTGCCCACCCCCTGCTCGCCCCACACGCGCCTGCGCCCGCCCCTTGCTCGCCCCACATGCTCGTGTGCCCACCCCCTGCTTGCCCTACACGTGCCTGCCCCCATCCTCATGTGCTTGGCTGGGGGGTCCGAGGGGGCGGTGGTCTGGGCTGGGGGGGGGGGGCAGGCTGGCTCGGTTCCCAGTGCCAGCCGTGGCGATGGCTGCAGCCAGTGGCTCATGGGCCAGGGGCACTTTCTGGAAGGGTTTTGGCTGAAATGGCCTCACCGCGGCAGGCCGGGTGACAATTCTGCTACCGCTACCCGCTGCTGCTGTTGCTGCTGTGGCACGTTGCACCGCGTCGCTGCCGCGCTCGGCACCAGCCCCTGGGAGAGCCGGGGAATCTGCCACGTTTGGAGCTTCTGCAAATGGCGCCTCAGCAGCGGCAAATGCCACGGGGGTGGGTGCTGGGCTCGGGGGTCGGCTGAGCCCTGTCTCCTGTGTGCCCTGGGACCCCTGGCTGTCCCTGCGATGGTGGCTCTGTCTCACTGCCTAGCGCTATCCAGCACCGAGCAGTGTGGGATCCAGTGGGGAAAAAAATAGCCGGAGCCGGTGTAACGGCGGGTAGCTTGCGGAGGTGGGATGGCGGAGGCATCCGCACCGCTACTGACTGACGTGCGGTTTCGCTTGGCAACCTCCACTGTACTCCCGGGAACGCTCCCGGCAGGGCTGGGATCAGTGCTGCGGGGCTGCTGGCTTGGCTGGGCCCTGGCAGCCCCTGGCAGCCTCTGCCAGCCGCGGAGCCACACCAGCCGGCAGCCCTGCGGCACCTCGCTCGGCCTCCGGTGCTCTAGGTGCTGGTGCAGCATCGTCCCTTGCGGCTCTGGTCTGCCTGTGCCCCCTGCCCTGCACCGCGGGGACGGGCTGTCCGGGCATCACCGGTGGGGGGTCCCTGCAGGCAAGTGCCCGGTGGCCCCGCAGCCGTTCCCGGTGTGGGACCAGCACACTAGCTCCTTGTCTGCCTCAGCCGGGACCACAGCTCCATCGTCGGGGCATCCTGCTCCCCACTCGCTGCCCCTCTGGGCACCACCGTGGTTCCTTGCCCGTCCATCGCTGCTGCAACCATGGGCTCAGCAGCACCAACTGGCACTGACCATGTTTCCCCGAGTGTCATGTACACGAGGTCTCAGCCGTGCGCCATCCCGTGGGGCTCGCGGTGCCTCCCGGTGCCCCTTGGTTCTGCAGCAGGGCTGGGCACGGTGTGGGTGCTGCAGGCACTGCTGGCGGCCATGGGAACCTGGCAATAGGTGTGAGCCGGGACGGCTGGGGCGTCACTGGGAACAGCAGTGCTGGGGTAGGGCCTGGGTGCTGGCGAGTGGTGCCCTGGGTGCTGGGTGGTCCCTGACACCGTGTCTCTGCCGCAGGAGCCGACGTCGGTGGGGTGCCGGGAGCCAGCGGGGATGGCAGAGGAGAGCTCCAGTGGCAGCAGCAGCTCCCCGGGCCCCGGGGACACACTGCCCTGGAACCTGGCCAAGCACCAGCGCTCCAAGCGCACCAAGGCGACCACCGGCAACGGGACGGTGCTGGACCCCGCCGAGAGGGCTGTCATCAGGATTGCAGGTAGGGCTGGTGGCTGGCACCATGCTGGGGGCGCCGTGTGCCGGGGGGTGGCAGCTTGTGCTGTGATGGGGAGGGGGTCCCTGTGAGCTGGGATCTGTCATGGTGGGCTCTGCTCTGGTAGCTGCCGATGGGGACCCAGGGGTGCTGGAGACCTGGGGACTGTGCAGTGGTGTGTCTGTGCCAGGCCATGGGATGATGCCGTGCAGTGCTGGGGGGGCAGTGCCACGGAGCAACCTCTGTGCTGTGCTGGGGAGCCAAGGGGTGACACTGGGGCTGGGAGCTGTGCTGCGGTGGGGACGGTGCCGCCGCCGTGGGGATTGCTATGCCAATACCATGTTGTGCCATGCTGCGGATGCCCGGTGGTGTTGGGCACCCACAGTGTCCCCACGAGGGGCCAATGTCGGGGCAGGACACAGCTCAGCAGTGGGGTGAGTGCAGGTCCGGCTGTACCGTGCTGGGGGCTACATGGCTCCCACTGGTCCTGATCAGGGGTGGCCAGGGGGCCCCAAGGGTCTCCGCTGGTTCTGGGGCCAAGTGCTTGGGGGTCCTCTTGTGCCAAGGGGTCGTGTCTCTCAGGGGATGCCAGGGCTGGGTCGCCTGGGGCAGGTGGGCTGGTGCTGGGGACAGGGCTGGGCTGTCCCTGGTGCTGTGCGGTGTAGGTGGGTGTCATCAGAGGGTCCCCAGGGATGTGTCCCCACGGTGTCCCCACAGCACCCAGGATGCATCCCCACAGTGTCCCTGCAGTACGCAGGACATGTCCCCACAGTGTCCCCACAACACCTAGGGACACATCCCTGGTGTGTCCCCACAGTGCCCAGGACACATCCCTGCATTATATCCGCAGCACTCAGGACATGTCCACAGGATGTCCCTGCGGGGCTGTGTCCCTGGGATGTCCCCACGGTGTCCCTGCAGCACCCGGGGACACATCCCTGGGGATCCTGTGGTGCTCCGGGATATCCCCGCAGCACCCAGGACATGTCTGCAGGGTGTCCCTGCACGGCTGTGTTCCCACAGCACCCAGGACACGTCCCCAGGGTGTCCCCACAGCACCCAGGCCATGTCCGCAGGGTGTGCCTACATGGCCGTGTCCCCAGTGTGTCCCCACAGGACATGTGCTGGTCTGGGCTGTCCCCAGGCTGTGTGTCAGAGGGCTCCTGGGGCCGTGGCTGTCCTGGGCGGGGGGAGCCGCAGTGGCCCCAGCAGCTGGGGGGACTGTGGTGGGGTGCCCATGGAGCACCCCCCTGTCCTTGTGGGGAAGACCCACATGGCCCCTTGATCTCCAGCACTGCTGCTGCTGGGGGTCCCATGAGGACCAGGACCATGGACACCCCCCTGGGCCTCCCGTGGGGGGCTGCCCCACAGTGATAGGGGACTCCTGCCTGCCCACCTCCTGCAGGTGTCCTTGCTCGTGGAGCTTTGTACCCCCCCATGCCCACCAGTGTGGGGTACAGCATCCCCCGCAGTGCCCAGCGCCCGGGGGTCCCAATCCTGCCCCATGCCCTCCATGGGTCCAAGCCCTCCCCAGCAGCGGGGCCCTGTGCCCTCCCCACGCTGAGGGGAGCCATGTGCCCCCTCCCACCCCCACCGTGGGGCTCTGCCCCCCTGCCCGGCATGGGCCATGGCCTGGCCATGGCTGTGCTGTCCCACGGCTGTGACACCCCCTCCCTGCTAGGGCTGGGATTGCTTCCGCCACCCATCCTCTCCCTGGTTTGGCACTGGGTCCCCCCCAGCCCTGCAGCCCCTGCCTGAGCCCCACAGCACCATTTTCCAGGGAGGCAGCTGGGACCTACAGCCCCGCAGGGGGTTTGGGGTGGGGGACACAGGCTGTCCCCAGTCACCGTGCACCTGCCTGACTGCCCTGTGTCCCCCCCACCTCATGCCACAGCCACCAACAGGGACTGGGGGTCCCAGCATGGTGGGGGTGCCCATGGCCCCCCAGTCCCAGCTGGTGAGGGGGTCTCTGGGTCTTCTGGGGTCTCAGCTGGTGATGGCATCCCCACAGTCTGGTTTGGTAGGGGTCTCTGCTGTCCCCTCCAGTCAGGTCCCTGGGGTCCCACCTCACGGGCCCACCCCGGCCTGGGCACAGGGCTGGGGGTCTCCGCTCAGGGATGTGGTGGGTCCAGAGGGTCCCAGAGCTGGAGGGCAGAGGGGCTGGAGGCCCAGGGGGTTGTGGGGTGCGTTGGGATGGCATGGGAACAGCGGTGACATCCGGCACAGCCTGACCTGGTGACACCACGGTGCTGAGTCACAGGGTGGGGTGCCTGAGTTGCAGAGGGGCAGCTGAGCTGGCATGGGGTGCGAGGGGGGGTGCACATGGGGGATGTGTGTGCACATGTGTGTGAGGGCAGCTGTGCCTCTGCCTCCTGAGCCCAGCTACCCCTGACACGGCAGGGGTGACCCTGGCACACCCCGTGGGTGCCAGCGCCCAGCAAGGGTGTGTGGTGGCCATGTGCCAGATGGCCGAGGGTCAGGTCTGGCTGCCAGCACTGCCCCTGGACCTGCTGCCCTTGCAAGGACTGAGCACACAGCATGTCCCCACCTGGCACACAGGGTCTCCCCATGGTGTGCCTGACGTGTCCCCATGCAGCACCCACCATGTGCCCATGGTGCGCCTGGTGTGTCCCCATGCAGCACCCACCATGTCCCCATACAGCACTTGGCATGTCCCCATGCAGTACCCCCTGCGTTTTCATGGTGTGCTAGTATGTCCCCATGCAGCACCCGCTGTGTCCCCATTCAGCACCTGGTGTGTCCCTGTGTTGCACCTGGTGTGTCCCCATGGTGTGCCTGCTGTGTCCCTGTGCAGCACCCGCCATGTCCCCATGGTGTACCTGCTGTCTCCCCATGGTGCGCCTAGTGTGTCCCCACACAGCATCTGCCGTGTGCCTGATGTGTCCTTGTACAGTACTTGCTCTGTCCCCATGGTGTGCCTGCCATGTCCCCATGCAGTGCCCAGTGTGTCCCCATGGTATGCCCACCAGTCTCTGTGTTGCACCTGCTGTGTCACTGTGTTACACCCCATGTGTCCCTCTACAGCACCCTGCGTGTCCCCATGGCGTGCCTGGTGTGTCCCCATGCAGCACCCACCATGTTCCCGTGTTGTGCCCACCATGTCCCCATACAGCAGCCACAGTCTCCCCATGGTGTGCCGATGTGTCCTCATGCAGCCCCTGCTGTGTCCCCCCCTTGCAGCATCCAGCGTGTCCCCAAGATGTGCCTGGTGTGTCCCCATGGCGTACCTGGTGTGTCTCCATGCAGCACCCACCATGTCCCTGTGGTGCGCCCACCGTGTCCCCATGCAGCAGCTGCCGTCTCTCCATTGCCGTCTCTCCATGGTGTGCCGACGTGTCCCTGTGCAGCCTGCACCGTGTGTCCCCCTGTGCAGCATCCAGCGTGTCCCCAGGGCGTGCCCAGTGTCCCCCCCGGCACCCCAGGCTATTTCTGTGCTGGGCTGGCAGCCGCAGATTGGGTTTCTCGGGGGCTTTGGGCCTCTATAATTAGGGCTGACGAAGCTCCGTCCTGCTGGGGCCGGTGTCGCCTGGTCCCAGCTTGCCCAGAGCCTCCTGTGGGGTCCCCTGGCCATGCTGTGGGGCAGAGCTGCGGGCCAGCCCCATGGCTTGGTGAGGGGGCAGCTCTCCACCCTGAGTGGGCAGTGGGGGGCTGCGGTGGTGCCCACCCGGTGCCCAGGGGGGGTTTGGGGTGGTGGCAGCTGGGGCCGGTTTCAGAGAAGGAGCTTTAAAAATACCCCTTGTTCTCATGGTGCCGGCAGCCCGGGGGGGCGGCTGGCCCCGTGACGTCCCTGTCCCCACGGGCTGCAGAGCTGCTTCTGCCGGGGAGGGGACATGCTGTGGCTCCCCATGGTGAGGGACCTGGGGCTCTCCGCGGGGCTGGCTGAGCACCCGCTGGAGGAGGGGGCACCCTGTTTGCCCCCCCTGAGTGAGGCTGGGGAGGGGGCAGTGGGTGGCCACAGCAGGGTGGGAGCTGGAGTGGGGGGCTCCGTGCCAGCTGGGATTGTGTATCCAGCACCCCCCATCCTGTTCCTCATCACCTGCCCCCCAAGCCTCATGCTGTCCCCCATCACCTGCACCCCTCATCCCACCCCTTGTCACCCACCTCACCGTGCTCCTCAGGGCACATGTGGGTGCCCCATGGTGGGGGCTGGCGGTGCCCCCCATATGCTGTGGAGCTCTGAGGCTGCAGGCAGTGCCATGTCCCCAGCACTGTTTGACGGGGGAGGGGGGAGCGCGGGGTGCTCCCGGCTGCCCTATGCCCTGTGGGGTGCCATCACCTGTGGGGTGGCTGTGCCCCATGGGGCTGTCTGCATCCCTTGGGGATGCTGTGCCCCGTGGGAATGTCATGCCCCATGGGGTGGCCATGCCCCGTGGGGTGACTGTGCCCCACAGAGTGGCCGTGCCCCATGGGGATGACGTGCCCATGGAGTGGCCGTGCCCCACAGGGATGCCGTGCCCCATGTGGTGCCGTGCCCCGCAGCCCCGGCGGGTGTCGGGACGGCGTTCGGCTGTGCCTTTAAGGGTTGGGCGGGCTGGAATGTCCCGCCGGTCCCGTGTCCGTGTCCCGGCCAGGCTGGGCTGGGCAGCGCCGGGCAGCGGCCGGACACGCCGGACACGCCGTAGCCCCCGGCCCTCGCCCCCCGCCCCCGCCCCGGCCCGCCATGGCCAGCTACGACTTGGGGCGCCTGCCCCCCAACCCCGAAGAGCAGGACTTCATCCAGGCCTACGAGGACGTGCGGGAGCGATATAAAGGTACGACCCCCCAGACCCTGCTCCACGCGGGGGTCCAGGCTGGGGGGGGCCGGAGGGGGGCAGCCGGCGGGGGGGGGCGCCCGGGGAGAGCTCGGCGGCTCATTCCCATAATAGGGCACGTCAGGCGCTGCCGGAGCCCCGCCAGCACCGGGCTCGGTGCTGCTGGGGGCCAGGTGCCGGCACTGGGGAGCGGGGACCCCCCCAGGTGCCCCCACCCGGGGGCTGCCCCTGCCGCGGTGTCAGTGCCCTGCTGGGCTCTTGGTGTGGATGGGCAGGGGGTCTATGCCCATGCCCCCCCCCCCCCCCCCCCCCCCCCCCCCCCCCGCCGGCTGGAGGATACCGGTGCGGTCTGCAGCACTCAGGGGCAGCCCCTGGGGGGGGGCACCTGTGGAGGTCCCCGCTGGCCGGTGCCATGTGGGGTCTGCATCCCGGGGGGTGGGTGAGCGAGGCTGGGGAAGGAGCTGGCACCCGTGGGCAGTGGGGCCTGACTGGCACGGGGGGCTGGGGTGCTTGGCAGCCTGGGAGGAGTGCCAGGGACAGGGCATGGGCACCGGTGGCATCGGTGACGTTGGTGTCTTGGGGCATGGGTGTCGGTGGTGGCCTCTGGCATTGACATCTTGGGGCACAGGCTCCGGTGCTCAGTGGTGGTGACATGGGCACCTCGGCAGCTCTGCAGCTGCCCTGGTCTCCAGCAGTGCCCCTCGGGGCCAGCACGTGGCCGGGGGGGGGGCCATGGTGGCTCCGTGTGGGGCCGGCAGCCTCCGGCAGCCATGCCCTTACAAGGGGAGCGAGAGCTGCCTGCGCGCGGCCTGCGCTCTGCCCTTGCATGGCCAGAGCTGCCGGGGGGGAGGAGGGGGGCAGCCCCCCACCCGGTGCCGGGACGTGCATGGTGCTAGGGGACATTTGGCGTTGCCACTGCATGGGAGCCTCTGGTCCTGGTGGGGCTTCCCAGGGGGTTCTGTGGGTGCGACCCTCCCACCTGCTTACCCATGCTGCTGGTCTGGGGTGCCCTGTGCTGCCAGCGCCGGAGCCCTGGGGCCGAGCCTGCTGTGCCAGGAGCAGCCGCGTTGGAGGGTGGTGGTGGCAGGTGAGCTCTGGTGTGGTGCCGTGGTGCTGGCAATGGGTGCGTGTGCGTGAACACGCGTGTGTGTGCATGTGTGCCGGCATGCGCCTGGCGGGGCCCAGCGAGGGCCAGCTGCCGGGGTTGGTGCATGTTTGGGGACCCGGCACCCCTCCGCAGGACCATGGCAGTGCAGGGCAGGTCAGCGTGGCTCAGCCAGCAGGTGCCGAGGGGGCACTGTGGGGCCCGTGTCATCTGCGTGTGGCTCTGCCCAGCTCGGCGTCCCTGGGTGCTGGCCACACGGGCATCAGCGGGTTTGGTACCGTGGGCCCTATGGGGCAGGGGGACAAGGTGTACATGGCCCAGCGCAGCTGCTGGCACTGAGTTTTGGCAGGCCAAATGCTAAGGAAGGCCCTGCCTGGCTGCGCCAAGGTCTGTGGAGGAGCCAGTGGGGAAGGGGACATGTGGGGAAGGGGACACATGGGGGTCTTTGGCAAGCACCGCTGCCATATCCCTGATAGCCGGTGGGTGACCACAGGCTTGTGGTTTGCTAGGAGATGCATGGGCAATGCCGGGGCTGAGCTGTGGCAGCCAGGAAGCATCTACCCAGCCTCGGTGCTGTGCGGAACGCAGTGACACCACCGTGGAGAGGAGATGGTTGGTGAGGAGCCCATCAGAGCCACCAGTACCTGCCAGCTCCGCCTGGGCCAGTGCCGCTGGCACGTGCCGTGTCTGAGTGTCTGGAGCCCTGTGGGATCCAGCACCAAGGCCTGGCAACAGGGGCTTTGCTGGGGGCTGTGATGGGGGACATGGTTTGGGCTGGCAGCACGTGACACTGGTGTCCTGCCGCAGAGGTGGCTGGGTGTGGGGACGAGGTGTCGCGTGTTGGTGGCAGGGTGGACCCTGGGCGGGGAGTGACCTTATCTGCCGCAGTGAAGGGGTTGCGGTGGGTGGTTGTGCCGCACTGGTATCTGCCCGGTGCTGGGCAGGAGCAGGAGGGTCCCCATCCCTGGGGTGGGTGGGCAGCATGGGGCAAGGGGCTGGCAGAGGTGCCGGTGGCCTTGGCAGCAGGTCAGGGTGCTGGGGTAGCCGGGTGTGCCAGATGTCTTGGTGGGCTGGTGGGTGTTTGCTGTGCAGCTTCGGGGCTTCCCGATTAGAGACATTATCTGTGCGCAGCGCCGGGAGCGAGCGCGGCAGAAACCAAAAACTGGCCGGGGGCCAGCACCACCGCCACTGACAACTGGGGCTTTCCAGCCAGGCCAGCTCCATCTGGCATGTCACCCATGTGGAGGGTAGCCAGACCCCCGGGACCCCTCCAGGCCCACGGTTGTGGGGATGACTCTGCCAGGGGGCATCACCGGGTGTGCCAGGGTGGAACCGGGCATCTCCCGGTGGCGGTGGGCTCAGGCCCATGCTGGCTGTCACCCGGGGCTGGCCGCAGCGTGGCGCAGGCAGCGGCAGTTCCCGGCAGGGCCCGGGGCTGGCGCGGCCACGCGGAGCCGGGAGGCCGCCTTGGCACTGTGCCGGGGGGCTGCACGCCAGCCCCCCACTGCCACCAGGCAGAGTGGCCAGGGCAGCGCGGTGGTGCCGGTGCCGGCGGCAGGAGCAGGGTGCTGGAGGGAGGACAACCCAGGCTGCGTCTCTCGGGGGGCCACTGCTTGCCCCCCTGGCCTGAGGAGGGGGATTGGGGCCGGGGGATCCCACCGGGGGCCTTGGCATGGGTCCAGGTTTCCCTCCAGCATCCCCCACTGCCCCAGGCACAAGGGGGGCTCTGCCCCCCCAGCTGCCACCAGGTTTGAACTGTGCTGTGGAGGGGGGGATGCTGTGGGGACACTGGTTACTGTGTCTTAGGTAGGGGTGGGGACAAGCTGGTTCTCCCCCAGGACAGGCATCCCCTCTCCCTGTGTCCCCCTGTCCCCCCCTGAGGACAGGTGTTCCCTCTCCCTGTCCCCATTCCGCCCCCCCCCACCCCCCAATCCCAGGACAGGCGTCCCCTCTCCCTGTACCCCCCCAGGACAGGCATTGCCACTTCCTGTCCCTCCTCCCAGGACAGACATCCCCTCTCCTTATGTCGCCCAATCCCCTTCCCTGGACAGGAATCTTATCTCTCTGTCACCCGCCAGGACAGACACCCCTTCTCCCCATGTCCCCCCTCCCCCAGGACAGATGTCCCCTCTCCCTGTGTCCCCCTGCCCCCCCACCCCACCCCCAGGACAGGCATCCCCTTTCCCTGTCCCCTTCCAAGACAAGCACCCCTGTCCCCGTGGTGGGGGCGCATTGGGGGGATGCTCCTGCTCTCCCCCTTCGTCCCCTTAGGCCTGATGGGCCCCACTGCCAGGGCTGCGGGGGCTGGGGGAGCGGGGGCAGAGGGAGCGGGGGCTGGGGGGGCTGTGCATGGGGGGGCATCTGCACTGCGGACTATGCTGGCCAGGGAGGGATGAGGGGGGCCGTGCTGGACTGGGGGAGGCTGCACAGTACTGGAGGTGGGCTGTGCTGGGCTGGGGGGGCTGGGGGGGCCCTCTCGAGGGAGGGGCTGTGCAGATGGAGGGGTCTGTGCTGTACTGGGTGGGGATGGGGGGTGATGCTGATCGGGGGGCTGTGCTGTACTGGAGGGGGCTGTACCGATTGGGGGGGGGGATGTCCCGTACTCAGAGGGGGCCTTGCAGTACTGAGTGTAGATGGGGGGGGGTGTGTCATGCTGGTGGGGGGGGGGCTGCTGTACTGGGGGGGGCGGGGAGGCTGTGCTGTACTGGGGGGGCCGTGCTGATGGGGGGGCCGTGCTGTGCTGTGCCGTGCCGTTCCGTTCCGTGCCGGGGGGGCGGGATGCGGAGCCGGTCCCCGACGGGGGGGGGGGGGGGGGGGGCGGGGGCGGGGGCGGGGCGGGGCGGGGGGGCCGCTGTGCCGCAGCGGCGGGTGGGCTGCGGCGGGGGGGGCGGGGCGGGGGGGCGGGGCCACCCCCGAGTTGAGGGGACCGATCGAGCCGGGCGGGAGCAGCCATGGAGGCGTCCCGCTCCATCCACCACGAGATCATCTCCCTCAAAGGTACGGCTCGGGGGGGCCGGGGGGCGCGGGACCCCCGCTGCAGCCCCAGCCCCCGGAGCCCGAACCCACGGGTGAGGGGCTTCTTCCGCTGCCGCGTCCCGGGGGGCTCCGACTGCATCCTGCCGGGCTCCATCCATATCCTGGGGGGCTCCGGCCACATCCCAAAGTCTCCGGGCGCATCCCGGGGGGCTCCAGCCACATCCCTGGGAGCTCTAGTGATATCCCCGGGGGGCTCCAGCCACATTCCCAGGGGGTCTGGCTGCTTCAGGGGTCTCCATCTTCATCCCCCGGTGTCGCCAGCTGCATCCCAGGGATCTCTGGTAGCATCCAGGGGGTCTCTGGCAGCATCCCGGGGGCTTCAAACAGCATCCCGGAGGTCTCTGGCTGTATCCCGTGGGTCTGCAACAGCATCCCGGGGATCTCTGGCTGCATCTCGGGGGCCTTTAACAGCATCCCGCGGGTCTCCAACAGCATCCCGGGGGGCTCCAGCCACATCCCTCCTGCGCCGGCATTGGCTTGGCCGTGCTGGCAGCCTCCTGCGGCGCAGGCAGGAGGAGCGGTGGTCACTCATCCCCGTACTCCTAGCGTCACCCAGGCTCCGCCAGGCTGGGGGTGCGTGCCGGAGAGCCGTGCCGCAGAGCTGGGGCGCTGGGGCGTGAGTAACGGGCGCCGGCAGATGCTGGTCACGGGGCCGCTGGCCGCCACTGGCCCGCCTGTGACTGCAGCGGGCAGGCAGCCGCCGCGGGGCCTGTTCCCCTCGCAAGCTGTGGGGATGGGGCCAGGCTGGCAGGATGGTGGCAAGGGTTGGGGCGCAGCCGGGCAGGGGCTGGCGCTGGGGTGGCTGGCAGCCGTGGCAGCACTGTAGGCCTGGCCAGCGGGAGCCCAGGCTGTGCCCCCCTCCCGCAAAGTCCAGGCTGCCGGCGGGGCTGATTTATGGTGAGAACAGGCGCAGCCGGGGGACCCCTGCCAGCCCTGGCCTCATTAATAACCAGATCTGGCCGGTGGTGCCCCCCCTGGCCCCCCCAGCTCTGACCGCGGTGCCCTCCGCGAACAGCCATGCCTTTGTTCCTGCCTCGGCACGGGGAGCCCTCCGGCCCCGCCAGGCCAGGTCTGGTGGACACCAGCACCGGCACTGGCACCAGGAGGGGAGAGATGGGCCCATGGCCAGGAGCTGCTGGCTGCAGGGTCCTGCCGCTGCCCACCTGCCCGCCCCAAGGTTTGGGGGTCTGCAACCCGCCCAAGGTCTCCATGCGGCAAAGCCCCTGCTGTGGGTCAGACCCCTGGCTGTGGGTCGGAGGGGTGGGGGGCATGGCAGGACCTGAGGGGGGATGACCCCAGGCACTGCATTCTGGAAGCTGCTGCCCCCCTGGAACCCCCGAGGTGCAGTGCTGGCGCTTCATGGGCACGTGCTGGAGCATGTGGTGAGGCGGGGGTGCGAGTGGTGGGGCCAGTACCGGTGGCGGCGGGGCCGGTGGTGCCGGGGTGGGCTGAGCTGGTGCTGAGCTGGGCTCGGGGAGGGCAGAGTGGTGCCTGGCCCCCGGGGTGCACCCCAGTTTGGTGGGTGCAGGGTGGGTGCCGGCACTGTGCCTGGTGTCCCTGGCGGATGGGGGGCACGGGGGGGGAGCAGCTGGATGCCGGAGCCGGCTCCACTGTCACATCGTGTTGGATCACTGCGGCAGGCGCTGACTCGGCACTTCCCGGTGGGCAGCCGGATGGCGTGGCCATGACCTGTCTGGGGGGTGCGATGTCCCTGGGGGGGGGGGGGGGGGGGCGGGGGGCAGCCCCATGAACCAGCCGTGCCCACGCTTGCATCCCTGCACCCACTGATCTGGGGACGGGGACCTGGTGCTGGCGAGGTCTGGCTGGGGGCAGCAGGTCGGGGGCCAGCGCTGGTGAACATGTGAGGCAGGAGGGGGCTGTCTGGGGGGCACGTGGGCCCCCCCCACCTGCAGGGAGCCAGGTTGTGGCTGCGGCGAGGCACGGGGAGCACCGTGCTGGCTGCACCGGCCCTGCACTGCAGCGTGTGCCCCACAGTGTGGGCTGGGGCCCCAGGTCCCTGCTCCCCCCGGGGAGCCCCATCCCTGCTCCGGAGGGGTGGGACCGGTTGGTGCAGGCACTGGGGGAGCAGTGACCCCCCCCCGGCACTGTCTGTCTGTCTGTCTGTGCTGGGTCGGTTGGCGCGTTCCCTCCCCTCCGGGCCCCCCTGAGGCTGTGGGGTGGGGAGCATGCTGGGGGTCTGGGGTGACTTGGGGTGTCATGGCTCCTGTCACCATCTTTGGGGGTGCCCTGCCCTGCCTGGAGGTCCTGGTTTCAGCCCAGGCCTGGCTGTGGTGAACTCGGGCCCTCCCCACGCACGGGGCTGGCTGCCCCCCATTGGTGTCCCCCATCCTTCCCACCCCCTGCGTGGGGTGCTGTGTTCCGGGGGGCACCGCAGAGGTGTGGGTGCTAGGGGGGTGCTCCGTGGGGACGGGCACACGAGTGGGTGCTTGGGCAGGCAGCGAATGCTTTCCCAGGGGGGTCCCTCCGTGTGCGGGCGGTGGGTACCACAGTCCTGCATGGGGTGCGGGTGGACGTCCTGGTGCCCCCAGCTCCTGTGCCGGGGGTGCCTTGTGTTGGGGGCCCTCAGGGAATGGGGCTGGGGGCTCTGCTCCTCCCAGCCCCCGCTCTCCCCTCCAGGATCAGAGGGATGGGGAAGTTGTGCAAGTCGTGGTGTGGGCCCCCCCACCCGGCCATGCCGGCGTGACTTACATCACCCGTTCCGGTGGGTTTGGGGCGCGTGGGGCACAGCAGCTCTGGGGTGGGTGCCCCACCAGCATGAGCATGGCCGGGGGCTGCGCAGCCCCTCGTGCTTGTGCCGGGGCCGCTGCTCCCCACTGGTAAATCTCAGCGCGCCACATTGCTGCTCTGCTCCCGGTAGCGGCGTCAGCAGGGAGGGGGTGCCAGGGATGGTGCCACTTCTGCAGCTGATGCTGTCCCCAAAGCCACAGCGTCCCCCAGACCCCCGCATTGCCCCACTGCTGCCAGGGCATTCCTGCTGCAGCAGTCGGAGCCTCCTGGTGCCAGGCTGCCCCGGCCCCACCGCACTGGGCTGGGGGGGCTGTGGGAGCCCTGGCTGAGGGGACACCAGGCTTGGTGGTAGTGGCGGCCCTGTTTCAGGGCTGAGGGGGTGCGACCCCCCCATTGTGGGGCAGCCCCCGGTGTGGGGGAACCCCCAGGCTCCCAGGGGGTTGCTGCCAGCCCAGCACTGGTGCCGGTGATGGGTGAGCCCCAGGCACCCCGGGCCGTCCCCAAGCCCATCCTGCTCTTGGCACCAGCGCTGGCACGTGACAGGAGGAGGAAACGGTCCGGGTGCCCACAAGCTGGCTGCTAGCACCCACCCACCCGTGATCTGGGTGCGGCTGTGGGGTGGGGACCCTGGGTGCTGGGGCTGTCCCCGCTGTGGTGCTCAGGGTCCCCAGCTGGCGTGGCAGGGGCCGTGCCGGGGTCCCCGTGGTGCTGGTGTGTGGGTGGCAGGCAGTTGCTGGTCCTGGTAGGGCACGGGGGGGTGGCTGTGGGTGGCAGCTGCCTCATCCCCACCTGCCAGCCCTGGGGACAAGCAGGCGGCGGGGGGTGTGTGGGGGTAGACGAAGCAGTGCCAGTGCCGCGGCCATGATGCCATGGTCCTGCGCTTGTGCCGCCTGCTGCGGGGCACCCGGGTGGTGGGGATGGGGGGTCCGTGGGGGCTGTGGGGACGGGTGGGTCCCTATGGGGTGTGGCCCTCCCCAGCCAGCACGGCCCCCCCGGCGCTGCTCAAACAGGGGCAGGAGTGGAGCAAATATTGACGTTGGCAGGATGCGGCCGCTGGAGCCCTGCCTGCAGCTCTGCCGGATGGGATGCTCCCGGGGGGGGCGCGGGGGCCACGTCCCCGGGCAGGTGGTGGCCCCGCCCGGGGCTGAGGGTCCCTCCCCGAGCTGAGGGTGTCTCCCCCCCCCCCCGTGCTGACGGTGCACCCCCAAGAGCTGAGGGTCGTCCCCCCCAGGCTAAGCTGTGTGTGCCCCCCAGGTTGAGGGTCTGTCTCCCCCGGGGCTGAGGGGGTCCGTCCCCCACAGGGCTGAGAGTCGTTCCCCCGCCGTGTTGAGGGTTCCCCCCGGGCTGAGGGTCACCTCCCCATGCCGGGCCCCTCCCCCCCCCGGGTGGCGGCGCCCCCGGGGATGGTTCGGGGGGGCGGTCCCGGTGTCCGGGGCGGGGCGGGATCGGACCCGCGGAGGTTCCCACGCGGGAACCGGCCGGGTGGGTCGGGGCGGGGGGGGAGCGGGCCCGGCCGTGGCTCCCCCCGGGCGGGTGGTGGGGCCGGGGAGGGGCCACTGAGTCAGGGCTGGCCCCGGTCCCCCCACGGCCCCCCCGGCCCGGGGGTGGAGCTGCCGCCAGTCTGCCCGCCGCAGGCAGCCAGCGCCGTGCCGAGCCGTGCCGGGCCATACTGGGCTGTGCCGTGCCATACCGGCCTGTGCTGGGCCATACCAGGCAGTACGGAGCCGTGCTGAACTGTGCCGAGCCACACTGAGCAGTGGTGAGCCGTGCCAGACTGTACCGAGCAGTGCCGAGCCGTGCCAGACCACACCGAGCGGTGGTGAGGCGTGCCAGGCCATACCGGCCGTGCCGAGCCGTAACTGAGCTGAGCAGAGGCGTGCCGTGCCGTGCCGTGTGTGCAGTGCCGTGCCGAGCCGCACCATGGTGGCCGGGATGCTGATGCCGCTGGAGCGGCTGCGTGCCATCCTGGAGCTGCTGTTCCGTGAGGGCGTGCTGGTGGCCGAGAAGGACCCCCGGCCTCGGCGTGCCCACCCGCAGTTGCCTGGTGTCCCCAACGTGGAGGTGCTGCGTGCCATGGCCTCCCTTCGGTCCCGCGGGTTGGTGCGGGAGACCTTCGCTTGGCGCCACTTCTACTGGTACCTGACGGACGAGGGCATCGCCTACCTGCGCCAGTACCTGCGCCTGCCACCCGAGATCGTCCCGCTCTCCCTGCAGCGCACCCGCCGTCCCGCCATCCCCACTCGCCGCACTGCTGACACCGCCAGCACTGGCAGGCCACGTCCCGCCGGTGGTGACCGGCTTTACCGAAGGAAGGACGAAGGCGAGCAGCACGTGGAGCCTGTCGTTGCTGCCACCGCTGTGGGGGGAGTGTCCCAGCCGCCCCCCCAGCCCAGCCCGGCCCCAGGTATTGACCCGCATCCGTGAGGGGGGGGACCTTCAGGCTAGGTGCAAGGAGGGTCCCCAACCCTCGCCCCTGGGTGCCCCCCAGGGGGCAGGGGCACCTTAACCCTTATGCTTCTGGGGGCTTGCTGCAGAGCACTGAGTTGACGCCATGCCCCCCTCCTCAGCTCCAGGGGCAGCCCCCCCACCCTCCCATCCCGCTGCCAAGGGCAGGGGGCACCTGCAGCCCCTGTGCTGTCCAGGGGGGTGTTGAGCCTGGGGAGGAGGGGTGCAGGGGGGGACTTGGGGGCTACTATGTTCCCCATGCATCCACAGGGACCCCATAGTCAGGCAGGGCTCTGGGTGTCCCACGGCATAGGGGGAGGCTGTGCCTTGCTGGTGTACCTGCCCTTGGACCGGGTGTGACAGGGGCACACAGTACTGGGGCTGGGGTGGTCCCTGGGAGGCTGTGCGGGTCCCCCGGGCCCGGGTGTGCCGCTGTGCAGCGGAGCAGCATCCCGTGATGCTCGGGGGGGGTGTGTGGGTGGGCAGGTGGGCTGCTGAGTACCTCCAGTGCTGCTGGGGATCTCACTGCTACTGACCCCCCTCCCCCACGCTCCCCGGGGCGGGCAGAGGGCTGCACTGGGGCAGGGGGGGGCTGTGCCGTGGAGTGGCCATGCAGTGGGGTGGCTGTGCTGGTGAGGTGGCCGTGTCATGGGGGGGCCGTGCTGTGTGTGGGGGCTGAGCCCCGCCATCCCGGCTGTGCACAGGATGGGTCTGGATGGATGGGCAGCGGCAGCTGGGGTGGGCAGGGCTGTGGCTGGGGAGGGGGGCTGCCTGCGGCGGGGGGCTGCGGGGGCGTCCCTGCCCTGCCCTGCCCACGGTCCTGGCCCCCTCCCCCCCCCCCAGCGACATGCGATCCCGACACAGGATCGGTGGCAGCTGGGTCCGGCAGGAGCTGCGGGGCTGCCGTGTGTGTGTCCCCCCCACCCCGGGCGGGGCAGCTGCGGCCGGCGCCCCGAGGCCGCGGTGAGGGCCCCCCCCGCAACCCCCCCCCCGCCCCCTGCACCCCCCCTCCCGCTGCTGGCCGTGACTCAGCCCCGCAGCTGCCGCCGCTCCAAGTTTCCAGCGCGAAGGCGCCGAGCCCGCTCCCTGCCAGCGCCGTGAGTCACCAGGCCGGCGGGGGGGCGGGGGGGGGGGCGGCCCTCGGCCCTGCAGTTCCCGGGGCGTGCTGCGTGGACCGGCCCTGCCACAGCATCCCTGCAGCCCCTGCTCAGCCCCCTGCCCGCCCCTGGGGCACCGTGCCCCCGCATCCCGCGGGGGGGGTCCCCGAGCTGTGCCCGGGGGTCGCACCCTGCGCTGGGTGCTGCGGCGCGAGGGGACGGGCCGTGCGGCTGCCCGAGCCCCACGGGGTGCGTCCCCATGGGGCGCCGCCATCCCGCCGTTCCGTGTGTCCCGGACCGGGTTTTGCCTCCGCTCCGGGGAGCCGCTGCGGGAAAACCCGGCCGGGATTCCCGGCTGGCGGGGACGGGGTCGCGCCGGCGGCGGGTGCTTGCGGGGGTCCCCGTGGGACGGAGCGGGTCCCGCCGCCCCCCGCGCCCGGTCCCCGGCCCGACGGGGGGGGCTTTCTCCGGCCCCTGGTCCGTTCCTAGGCCATTAGTGCCGCTGTAATTAACTCCCCGAGGTGGCGGCCGTGTTAACCCCCCCGGCGCCGGGGGGGGTCCGAAGGGTCCCGGGGTGTCTCGGCCTCCCCGTCCCGCCCCCGCTCGTGTCATGTTCTAACTCGGGCTCGGTGACGGGCACCGGTTATTTATATCGGCGCCCGCTCCCTGCCCGCCCCCCCCCCCCGGTGCCCCCGCCGCCGCCGGCACGGCGCTGCGCCCTCGCTCTGCGCTGCCCGCTCCTGCCCGCTCCCTGCCCGCTCCCTGCCCGCTCCCTGCCCGCTCCTGCCCGCTCCCTGCCCGCTCATGAAGGTCGTGCCGGGTAGGTGAGACCCGCCGGGCCGAGGCGGGGGGGACATCGGGGGGGTGGCGGGGGGAGGCTGGCGCCGCTCGGGCGGAACATCCCGGGATATAAAAAGCCGGGATGTGAGTGATGGGGGCGAGCGGAGCGGGCTGGGGCGGGGGGGGGCAGCCTGCCGGTACGGCGAGGGGGGGAAGGCGTCTCCTCGCCGCGGACCGGGAGGGGTTAAGGCGGAGCGGGAGCTGCCCCGGGGGGGCGGGCGCTGGTGCGTCCCTGCCCCGCCGAGCCGAGCCGAGCCGAGCCGTGTCCCCATGGAGGACACCGGGTCCCTCTTCCCCTCGCTGGTGGCGGTGGGACACGCAGCATCCCTCGCCCTGGTCTGGTACTGGCGGCGGCGGGCCGAACCGGGGGATGCAGGTGAGTTCGGCTCGACTCGACTCGGCCCCTCGCCCCGCCCATCCGCGGGGGGGGCAGAGGGAGGAGGGCCCTGCTGTCCCGATGGGGCGGGGGGTGGGTGGGGGCTCTTGGGGGGCTCTAGGGAGGACCCGCCTGCCCGGGGAGCATCGCGGGAGCGGGATGCAGCGCATACCGGCACCCCCAGTGAATCAGCACTGCCGGCTGGGCCCCCCGGCTGGCCCCCCCCCCCAACACCCTGCGGGGTGGGAGAGGCCAGCAGCAGCCCCTCCACGCACCCACGCCGCAGCCCCCCCAGCATCCCCATCCCCCTTCCCCATCAATTTTGGGTATCCGACAGCCGAAATCTCGCTGCTGGCAGGCAGCAGGTGTTTTCCCGAGGCGTGAAGGTGCCAAATGTTTTTGGGGACAGGGATCTGGTGACAGAAGGGGGGGTGGGGGCTGGGAGGGGACATGGCAGCTCGCTGGTTCGGGTGGGAGCATCTCAGCGGATCCTGGTGTTGGCAGGGATGTGTGTCCTTGCGGGAAGGACGGGCAGGGCCGGCTGGCGTGCAAAGAGCTCCTGATGTGGGCAGGTTATTTTGTGGGTTCATCACGGAGCCCCCCCCCCCTTTGTACAGGGTTATCTTCACCTCTGTGCCATCATCTACCTGCTGGTGGGCAGCGTCCTCACTGAAACGCTGTGGCTGCTGGGGGCACTGTGCTCAGCGCAGGCAGCAGCGCAGGGGCAAAGCCGCCGGCTGCCAGGGTGTGGGCAGGGGCTGCCCACGGTGCGGCACACTTGTGCTGCAGAAGGGCTGGGCCGGCAGCGGCTGGGCTGGTCAGGGCCTGCGGTCGGAGCGCGGCTGTGGCCGAGTGCCAGCGATGCCCACATAGCCCCCTTGGCTCTTGCTGCAGTCCCCGTGGGCACAGCCAGGCCCTGGGCCCCCAAGAGACCCCTCACGCCCAGAGCTGCTGTGGCTGAAGCCACGTGCATCCCTCCTGCCAGTGCCACATCCGTGTCCGCCGTGATGCTGGCAGCTGCGGGGCGAGCTGCTTTGGTCCTGGCCCCCCGCCGCAGTCCTGCTCCCCCTCCCTCGGCGCTTTCCAGGGCGTTGGCTGTGGTTTCCGTCGATCTGTGTGCGGCACTGGGCGCTGTCACGCTGCCTGCTTCGTGCTGCCTGCTCAGGGAGTGCCCTGGTCCCCTCCGCCGTGGCAGCTGAGCTTGGGAAACCACTGGTGTGCGCTCCCCTGTGCCGCTTGCCACTGTCACCTGTGCCGGTGGGAGATGCTGCAGCCATCCTGGCAGCGAGTGGCTTGGCCTGCCTGTGCCACTGCTTGCAGCCGGCCCGATAAGGCAGGCAGGGCACCTTGACAGGAGCCCCGGGCTGCTCCCCGCTGGGGGGGCCGCTATCCCTGGCACCTACCCAGGGCTGCCTGAAGGGCACCCCCAAGGTCACACCTGCCGGGGCCCATCATCTTGGCCGTGCCGCACTGTGCTGTCGCTCCCCTGAGATGGGGGGTGCTGGGGGGCTCCAGCAGTGCTGGCCATGCTCAGTCCTGCCTGGCTCTGTGCCTCCCTGGTCCCCCCTGGGCTTAGGGGGGGCTTCTGCCTGGGGTCCCTGTGCTGTGCCATGGTGTGGCAGGCAGGCCAGGATGTTGGGGGGGTGAGAGGGGTTTATTTGTGAGTATTGTTGCTGGAACACGTGTGGGGCAGGGGGGCTGCCTTGGCACTCACGTGGCCACTCTCTGTTGCAGTTTCGGCACAGTGTTGGGGTGGATGTTTACCCTGGGCACCATGGCCCAGCTGGTGCTCGTGTCTGGTTTCTCCAACCCCATCCCCATCCTCATCCCCAGTTAGATCTCCAGCTGTACCCAGCTGTTTCGGGTGGGGGTGTGGGCATCCCTGTCCTGTGGCTGCCACTGCCCTGGGGAGAAGCCAGGGTCCTGGGGGGATGCTCCTGGAGAGCCTGGGGTGCTGCTGAGAGCTCAGTGCCCCCACTCCCCATGCTCCAATCAGGGCTGCCCTGGGGGGCAGCATGGTGGGAGCCCCTGGCCCATCCCTAGGTGGGGCCAGAACCCAGGTGCTGCCCCCGCCAGGTGCTGGGGGGCCAGGATGGAGCCAGGACTGGGAGCAGGTGGGTTTGGGGCTGTGGAGGGGTTGGGGCCAGGCTGGGAGAGGAGACCTGGGGGCTGTGACAGAGCGCGGAGGCTTGGTGGCGGCAGAGCCCGGCTGGTTCCGGCGGCAGCAGAACTAGCTGTTTCGGCAGCAGGATGCTGGCTGTTTGTTTGGGCCCTGCTCCGGTTGCCAAGGCTGCCAGAATTGTGGCCAGAGACGTGGCGGCAGCAACAGCGGGGTGGGGGAGGCCCCCAGAGCTTTGGGAAACCCCCCCCCGGCCTCGTCTTCCCCCCCCCCGCCCCGTCTTCCCCCCTCCCGCCCCATCCGCTCCGCTCAGTTTTTCCACCACCCTGGTGGTTCTGGCTGTGCCAGGCCAGGGGCCGGGGGGGTCGGACGCTGCTGCCGGTGGCCGGTGAGTCACCAGCATCGGGGGAAATGGCCATGCTGTGGCTCAGGGCTGTGGCTGGCAGCAGCCGGGCTCCCTGGCACGGCGCCCAGCCGGCATGGGGAAGCTTTTCCTGGCACGGCCCCACGGTCTCCATCTTTCTGCTGGCGTTTGAGGGGCTCGCCATCAGCTGGGGGCCAGCCGTGGCAAGTGTGGTGGGGCCATGGCAAACATGGTGCGGCTGTGGCAAACGTGGCAGGGGCTGTGGCAAGCCTGGTGGGAGCAGCACACACATCCCGAAGGAAACGCGTCCCAGTTCCAATTGGTGTTTCCTGCTCACCAGGCGCTAATCGCCCCGGCCCGGCCCTCCCCACTGCTCCCCCAGTTCCTTATCTCTGCAGCACAGATGGGCCACACCGTGCCGTGGGGCAGAGCTGTGGGATGTGGGGCGGCACTGTGCTGTGCCGTGCTGTGCCCAGCCCCCACACTCGTGGCCGATCTGGTTGCGCCACAGCTGGGGTTTGACACGACACCCCCCCACCCCCCGCCCAGCTCCCCGGTGGGGAGCAGGCTGATGGGAATGTGCCGAGCTCCGGTAGCCCCCCCTGGCACCCATGGGTGCTGCCAGGGGCTGCCACAGACCCCGTGCCACCTGGACTTCTGCCTGCTCGGGGGTCCCATGCCATGGCCATGCCCATGCCCATGCCAGTGCCTGCTGGTCTGAGCCCCGGCTCCCGCGTGGCCTGGCCAGCTGCCGTGCTCAGCCCACGGCTGCTCTGGGACAGAAAGGTTCCCAGCCGGAGCGCTCCGGGGGTGGGCTCCATCTCTGGCTTGGGAGCAGGAAGAGCCGGGCCTGGCAGAGGCCGTGGGCTGTCTGAGTCACCGGCCGCAGCGCGGCTGTTGTCCAGACGCGGCCGAACGCCGAGCGGGGCGGTGGGAGCAGGAGCCAGGGTCCTGCCGGGACTGCGCCATGCTGTGCGAGCTCTGCTGCTGGTGCTGCTGCGGGCCAGGAGGCAGGTGTCCCACGCGTGCCGGGGTGCTGGTGTGGGTGGCATCCCCTGGGACCACCGTCCCCGCGGGATGCTCCTTCCCGGCAGGCTCTGCATGCCCGCGGTGCTCGTCCTGCTCGTGCCAGGGGGGCTGCAGCCAGGCACCCCGAGTGGCACCGGGGCTGTGGGGCTGGCGGGCTGGGGGGCTGTGGGATGTGGCGTGGGGCGCAACCTGCTGTGTGGGTGCGGGTGCAGGGAGTGCTGGCAGCTTGTGCCCAGGGGTCCTCTCTGCACCGAGACCCTGTGGGTGCCCCTTGCTGTGGCCTTGTCCGGCCAGTGGCGTGGTGGGGTGGAGGTTGCAGGGGGTGCTGCCGGGGAGGGGTGGATGCTGGAGCAGGCAACGCAGGGGGGCAGAAACCGCTCCCCACCCACCCTGGCAGCAATGTGCATGGGCAGGGGGTCTGGAGGTGGGTGCTGCAGATCTTGGGGTGCCCTGTGGCTGCAGTAGTGGGGGGCATCCCAGGGGCTTGTGAGAGGCGGGGGAAAGTGTGGGCAGCTACCCTGCCTGCAGCGGTGGGGAGGAGGGGGCTGCTCCCCCGCCTTCCTGGGCAGAGGGGTGCAGGGAGGAGTGGGGGGAAGGGGGGTGTTGGGGTGCAGCAGGGGCAGGGGTGTGGAGGCTGGGTGCAGTGGGGAGAAGGGCATTGGGTGCTGCAGGCATGGGAAGGTTGCAGAGGGGAGGGGATGCCTGGGTGCAGGGGCAGTGGGTGCGGGGTTAGGGGTGCTGGGGTGCAGGGGAGGCAGTGCAGAAGGGAGGGGGTGTCGGGGTGCAAGGACACTGGATGCAGAGGAGGGGGTGCAGCATTGGGGTGTCAGGGTGCAGGGGCACTGTGTGCAGGGTTAGTGGTATTGGGGTGCAGGGCAGGGGGTGCTGCGTTAGGGTGTTGGTGTGCAGAGTTAGGTGTGCAGGATTAGAGGTGTTGGGTGCAGCGTTGGGGTGCCAGGCTGAGATGTTGGGGTGCAGGGGCACTAGTTGCAGGGTTGGGGTGCCAGGGCGCAGGGGCATTGGGTGCAGGGCTGGGGTGTCAGGGTGTAAGGTTAGGGGTGCAGGGTTAGAGGTGCTGGGGTGCTGGGATGCAGGGGCACTGGGTGCAGGGCTGGTGTGTTGGGGTGCAGGGTTAGAGATATTGAGGTGCAGAATTAGGAGTGCAGGGTTAGAGGTGTTGGTGTGCCAGGCTGGGGTGCCGGGGTGCAGGGACACTGGGTGCAGGGTTGGGTTGGGGTGCCGGGATGCAGGGTTAGAGGCGTTGGGGTGCAGGGTTGGGGTGCCGGGGTGCAGGGGCACTGGGTGCAGGGTTGGGGTGCCGGGGTGCAGAGCAGGGGTGCGCAGGAGAAGGGGGCCGGGGGCCGGCAGCGCGTTCGCAGCCTCCCCAGCGCAGGGGTGCCGCGGCCGGGTGCGGGGGTCCGTGCCGGGGCCGGGGGGGCCGGGCCGGGCGGAGCCGGGCCCGCCCTGGGGGCGGGCCGGGGCGGTGGCGCGGGGCGGGCCCTGCTCGTCCCCCCAGGTCCCCGTCCCCGTCCCGCCCGGTGCCGTCGGGTGCGGAGCGAGGATGGCGTGCAGCCCGGCGGGCCCCGGCCCCGGCCTCGGCGGGGGGTGGCTGAGCAGCGGCTCCGAGCCCGAGCGGCGGCGGTACCTGAGCGACCGGCTCTGCTGCGCCGGTGCGTGGGGCGGCTGAGGCAGCGGGAGCGGCGGCGCGGCCGGGCTGCGGGGGGGCGGGGCGGGGGGTGGTGGTGTCCGGGGCCGGGAGCCCCGTGGGGCCAGGACCTGCTGTCGGGGGGGCACCGCGGCCGCTGCGGGTCGAAGGGGACCTCCGAGCCCGGCGGGAGCCCCGGGACGGGGGGGGCGAGATGTGGGAAGGCGGGGGTGGCGGGACCTGGCTCGAGAGCCCCGCCCCCGAGAGCCCCGCCCCCGAGAGCCCCGCCCCCGAGAGCCCCGCCCCCGAGAGCCCCGCCCTCGAGAGCCCCGCCCTCGAGAGCCCCGCCCTCGAGAGCCCCGCCCTCGAGAGCCCCGCGGCTGGACGGTGGGGGCCGGCTGGGGCCGGGACCGAGAGTGCCCGTGCGCTGCGGGGGGGCTGCGTGTGCCCGCGGGGGTGTGTGTGGGGGTGTGCCTGCATGTGTGTTTGTGCGTCCCACATGTGTGTGCATGCCTGCATGTGTGTGTGTGTATCCCGTATTTTTGTGTGTGCCTGCATGTGTGCCCGCGCCCCGCGTGTGTGTGCACGCCTGCATGTGTGTGTGTATCCTGCATTTGTGTGTGTGCCTGCATGTGTGCCCCTGCATGTGTGCCCATGCCCCATGTGTGTGCGTGCCTGCATGTGTGTGTGTGTATCCCGTATTTTTGTGTGTGCCTGCATGTGTGCCCATGCCCCACGTGTGTGTGCGTGCCTGCATGTGTGTGTATTCCGCATTTATGTGTGTGTGTATCCTGCATGTGTGTGTGTGCCTGCATGTGTGTGTGCATGCCTGCATGTGTGTGTGCCCCGCATGTGTGTGTGCATGCCTGCATGTGTGTGTGTGTATCCTCCATTTGTGTGTGTGCCTGCATGTGTGCCCCTGCATGTGTGCCCTTGCCCCACATGTGTGTGCACGCCTGCATATGTGTGTGTATCCCGCATTTGTGTGTGTGTTTGCATGTGTGCCCCTGCATGTGTGTTTGTGTATCCCGCATTTGTGTGTGTGCACGCCTGCATGTGTGTGTGTGTATCCTGCATTTGTGTGTGTGCCTGCATGTGTGCCCCTGCATGTGTGCCCATGCCCCACGTGTGTGTGCGTACCTGCATTTGTGTGTGTGTACATCCTGCATTTGTGTGTGTCTGCATGTGTGCCCCTGCATGTGTGTGCCCTGCGTGTGTGTGTGCGCCTGCATATGTGTGTGTATATCCTGCATACGTGTGTGTGCATGCCTGCATGTGTGTGTGTGCATCCTACATTTGTGTGTGCCTGCATGTGTGCCCGTGCCCCATGTGCGTGTGTGCATGCCTGCATGTGTGTGTGTGCCTGCATGTGTGTGTGCATCCCATGTGTGTGTGGCCTGCATGCGTGTGTCTGCATCCCACATGTGTGTGCGTGCCTGCATGTGTGTATCATTCCTCGTGTGTACTCCCGCATGTGTGTTCTCTACGTGTTCTCCACATGTGTGCCCCTGCATGTGTGCTCATGCATGTGTATCATCCCTCATGTGCACCCCTACATCTGTGTGTTCCACTGCGTGTTTGTGCATCCTGCATGTGTGTTTGCATGCCTGCATGCGTGTGCCCCTGTGTGTGTGTGATGTGTGCCCTTGCATGCGTGTGCCCCCCACACGTGTGCCTGCATGCGTGTGTGCTCACCCTGTGTTGCGTGCCTGCCCATGTGTATGCTGGGGTCTGTGTCTGTCCCATGTGTGTGCCCTTGTGCATGTGTGCATGAGTGTGCGTGTGCACACATGTTTATGCCCCTCTGTGGGTGCGCACCCCGTGTGTGTGCTGGTGGACGTGTGCCCGTGGGTGTGCAGCCCCACGTGCGACGGTGTGCCAGCCTGTAGGTACGTGCACGTGTGTGTGCACTGGCACGCCTGGGCATGTGTCCATACATGTGGCTCTCCGTGCCCCCTCCACACACCGGGGGGGGTGTCCTGCAGTGGCATCTTGCCGGGCTGTGGTGACCCCACTCCCCAGCGCTGCCAGTGCGGACGCCCTGGCTGCTGTCAGTGCCTGTGGCTGCGCTGGTTCTGCCGCCCTGCCAGCACCGTCCTGCTGATATGAGGCACGAGTGTCACTGAAGGGTGACCCAGGCGCTGGCACCGAGCTACCAGTGCTGGGCACCTGCAGCCCTCGGCGCCCTGCCAGCATCCCCACGCGCGGCCATGGCACTCCTGGCAGGAGGGAGGCTGCTGGCGGGACCGGCTCGGTGCCCCCCACCCCTGGGTGCAGCTGGGTTCCTCCCGGGCCGGCGGCAGGAAGCACCCACGGCGTTATGCGACGCTTTCACTGCCTCATCATCGCGGTTGGGGTGCGACGCGGCATGGCGCGGAGCTCCTTCCCGCTGGCTGCCTGTGCCAAATGTGCAGGCGGCAGCGGGTGCAGGGCCCCAGGCCTGGCAGGGGCCTCCCGCCCTGGGCCGTGCTGGTAATCCCCCTGCGGCGCTGGGTGCCAGCAGCTGTCTGGTGGCAGCACCCATCTCCTGCCCGCAGGCAGCTGGCTCAGGCAGGCAGCGCCCGTTGCGGTGCGCAGGGCTGCCATGCCCTGGCACAGGGAGACGGCGCAGAGATCAGCTCGGTTGGACCACGTGTGCCGGTGCTTGGCGGGGTGCCCAGGTGCTCTCCTGCAGCCCCTCGCTGTCCCAGCACCTGCAGAGGCTGGTGCCAACCTGGAGGTGCCGGCGTGCTCTGGGGGCTGAAGGTTGGGGGGTCACCTGTGGTCTTGCTACTGGGATGGGCGGCGAGGGCAGCTGGCCCGGTGGGTGCCGCAGCCCCGGCTGGTGGGGAGATGCTGTGGGAAGGAGCTGGGCCGGCCTGGCTGGGTGCTGCACCCGCAGGGGCTCGGAGCTGAAGGTGAGGCAGCTCCTGCCTGTCTGGCCCGTCTGGGCAGCTGCCTGCGCCGGGAGCCCTGCCTGTCCCAGGGGCTGTGCCGGGCCTTTCGCTTCTTCAGATCTTCAAAGTGCCCGCGCCGCGCCGCCGCCTGCCATGTCTGCTCCCACGCTGCCTGCCGGCCTGCCTACCGGCCCCAGGTGCCTCCTGCCTGCGGTGGCAGCATGGAGAGGAGCCCGTGGCCCCGTGCCCAGCATGGTGGCTGCCAGGGACAGCTGCTGGGGTCCGGTGACTGAGGCAACTCGGCTCTGCCGGGAGCTGTGGCAGCCCTGGGGACACAGGTGGTGCCTGTGGGAAGCTGCGGGGCTGTCACCAGCTTGGGGCCGTGGGTGCCAGGGCCGCGGGGTGGTGTTGGGGGGACTGAGCTGGGGCAGGGGTGTCCATCCTGGTGCCTCATCCTGGGAAGCACTGGTTGTGCCGGGATGTGCTGGAGCTGGCGGTACCTCCTGTCCAGCCCTTGCTGGCAGGCTGCACTGCTTAGGTCTAGGTCCCCCACGGTGCTCTGCCAGCATCGCGCTGGTGTGGGCCACGGTGGGAGCAGTGCCGGTGGCTGCCAGGGTGCCCATCTGGGCCATGGCCCTTGGGGGTAACTGCTGCAGCAAGGGGGGCTCAGGGCCACACTGCCCTGATCCCTCCAGAGCCAGCACTGGTACGGCAGCAGTGTCTGTGCTGGTGGAGCAGGTCAGTGGCACATGTGAGCGTGGTGCCAGCCCCGGCCCTGCTGTGCCAGCACCTGGGCGCAGGTGGAGGAGTGTGAGGCACCGCTGGCTTGGCACGGTGCCACCCCAGTACTGCCACTGCCCCGGCCCCTCTCTTGCCCTGTGTCACCCCATTGGCAATGCCATCGCCCCTGTGCCAGTGCCCCTGTGCTGGCTGCGATGCGGCGAGCTGTAGCTCTGGTATGTCCCTGCCCCCTGACGTGCGCTGGCGTCAGCTGTGCTCCCGTTGTGGTTCCACGGGCCAGATGTGCTCTGCGCCAGATGTGCTCTGGGTGGAAAATGTGCGTGTGGAGCCCGTTGCCGCCCGCATTCCTCAGCGGCTGCCCTGGCCCTGCCCCCGTGGGCAGCGGGCCGGCAAAGCGGTGCTGCCTGTACCGAGCTGCCTCCTCCCCGGCAGCGGGCAGCTTCTGCCAGGCCTGGCCACCCGCAGCCCCCTGCCACCCGGCTGCCCGAGGGTGGGGGTCGCAGACCCCCAGGCCACTCTCCCGGCGCTGCACAGTGGCTCCCCATACCGCCTGGCTCATGGCCCCACGCTCTGCCTCCCACAACCCAGCTGCTGGCCGCCGGCACGGCAAAGGCTGGGCAGGGCTGAGCCCCCCGCGGCACCCGCTGCCTGCGGAGGTGGGTGCCGGTGGGCACACCCCATGGCGCCGCTCACCGCCGGAGCCTGGGGCAGGGCGCGCCAGTCGGGCCATGAGTCATGGTGGGACGATGCGTCGTCCCCCTCCCCGTGTCCCTTGGACTCCATGCAAGGGTCAGGCTGCGCCTGCCGACGCCGGCGCTGGTGCTGGTGCTGTGTGTGCGGGATGTGGGCGCTGGCCTCTGCGTGGTGTCATGCCAAGCTGGCAGCGCTCAGGGTGCCTGCGGCTGCACTTTCCCTGCTGCCCGCACCCCTGTGCTGGGTGGTGACATGGGTGCTGCCACAGTCAGAGCTGCCAGCCCTGTGCCACCCCGAGGTCCCCGAGCTGTGGGGGGTGCAGGGCAGGGAGCTGAGCAGCTGTGGGCTCCCACCCTGTGCCAGACCCCCGCTTGGGGGTCCCCAGGGAGGGGCGTGTGGCCAGGCCAGGTCCTGCACAGTCCCAGCTGGGATGTTGCACCTGATGGGGCACAAATGCTGAATCCCCAAGGCTGGTGGTGTCACCGGGCAGCACGGCGTGTGCCCGATGGCTGTGTGGCATGAGATGCTCCGTGGTGCGTCCCTGGGCAGGGGGATTCCTCCTGGCATCCCACCCCAGCACTGCCGGTGCCCCCATCCCATGCGAGCACCCCGTGGACGCAGGGGTGGGGGACTCCTCGGAGTGCTGGGCTGGGAGCAGACCGGCTGGCGGGATGCGTGGGTCTGGCCGTGCTGGAGGCGGCACAGGAGCGCCCGGAATGCATCGCCGGGAGCGCTGGCTGGGGTGGAGAAGCCTGGCCTGGCTCCCCAAGCCGGCGTGGGTGTGGGGATGGCACCTCCCTGCCCGGGGGTCCTGCGGCCCTGGGGATTGGGAACCCGACCCCACTGGGAGGTGCACTGAGCCCCTCGAGTGTGGAACCTGGGGCCCAGGCTTGCAACCCTGGGGGTCCTGAGCCCCCAGGTTGTGGGGACCATGGGTCCTACAGCACCAGGGCATGGGGCTGGGGGGTCCAGAGGGCCCTGGACTTGGGAACCGAGGGGTGCCAGGGTCCCTGGAGATAGGGCCTGAGTGCTCTTGGGGGTCCCAGCAGGGGACTTGGGGACTGGGGAGCTGTGGCCCCTGAGCACGGGGATGGGGTGTCCTGAGGACCTTGAGCGGTGGGACAGGATGTCCTGAGCTTGTGAGCCTGGGGGTCCCGAGCCTCCTGGGCTTGGAAACCTGGGGGTCCCGAGGTCCCAGGGTGTGGGGACCAAGGGTCCTGCAGCTCCAGAGCATGGGGCTGGGGGTTTCTGAGTATGTTGGGGTTGCAGACCTGGGGGTCCTGAAGCTCTGGGGTATGGGGATTGGGGGGCCTTCAGCTCCAGGGCTTGGGTCTGGGGGTCACAAACCACCCAGGCTTGCAGACCTGGGGGTCCCGAGGCCCCAGGGTGTGAGGCTGGGGGTGTGCCGGCTCCCCGTGGTGCGCTGCGGGGACCCCCTGGGGGGTGCGTGGGGTCCCTGCCCCATCCCCATGGCCCCCGGGGCAGCTCCCGGGGCGCGGGGAGGAAACAGTTAAGCAGAGCCGTGGGCTCGGAGGTTTCCTGTGGGCAGGATTCGTGCCCGGGTGGGGAGGGAGGGAGGGGAACCCCAGTCTCCTCCCTGGGGCCGCCCCACACCTCGGCGGGAGGAGGCAGGGCAGGGACCCGGCTGGCAGCAGAGCCAGAGCGAACGGAGCCGTGTGGGTGCTCAGCGAGGCTGGCGGCAGCGGCCACCATGTCCCGGCAGCGGCTGCGCAGCCAGGAGGAGGGTCTGTCTGGGGGGCAGAGGACGGGCTCGGAGGACAACCTCTACCTGGCCGTGCTGAGGGCCTCCGAGGGCAAGAAAGGTAGTGGGACCCCGCGGTGGTGGGGACGGTGTGGGGGGCGGTGGCTGCCCTCCGTGGGACCACCCCGCCATCTCGCTGGTGTTGGATGCATCCTGCAGCACAGGGGGTTGGTGCCTGCACCCTGCACCAGAGTGGACCCCAGTGCTGGGGCGGTGTCCCCAGGCAGGCTGTGGGGCAGACCCCCACACTGGGGCGGTGTCCCCGGGCAAGCTATGGGGCAGACCCCCACGCTGGGGCGGTGTCCCCAGGCAGGCTGTGGGGCAGACCCCCACACTGGGGCGGTGTCCCCGGGCAAGCTATGGGGCAGACCCCCACGCTGGGGCGGTGTCCCCAGGCAGGCTGTGGGGCAGACCCCCACACTGGGGCGGTGTCCCCGGGCAAGCTATGGGGCAGACCCCCACGCTGGGGCGGTGTCCCCGGGCAAGCTATGGGGCAGACCCTCACACTGGGGCGGTGTCCCCGGGCAAGCTATGGGGCAGACCCCCACACTGGGGTGGTGTCCCCGGGCAGGCTATGGGGCAGACCCCCACACTAGGGTGGTGTCCCTGGGCAGGCTATGGGGCAGACCCCCACACTGGGGCGGTGTCCCCGGGCAGGCTATGGGGCAGCACCGTGGGGTGCTTATGGGCCAGGACCAGCAGCCCCCCCACAGCTGGGCAGTGGGGGAAGTGGGGTCCTTGTGTCCCATGCTGGCACCTGTCCCCGTCCACGCCATGGCAGCACCAGGCGCTGCCCGCAGTGAGTGCGAGAACTTCCTACCACGCCCTGCCCATCCTGCCTGCGGCCCAGCCACAGCCCGTCGCGCAGCCTGCCGCGGCATGGGTGCCGCCGGCTGGGGCTTGCCTGGGTGTCGAGGACTTCTCATGTGCGGGCCCTGCTGGGGTGAGCGGCGCGGGTGCGTTCCCCCCTCGGTGCACCCATGCCCGGTGAGCGTGCCCCACGCTTCCTTCCTTCCTCCTGCGCCGCTGCTGCTCACCAGCCCTTGCTTCCCTGCCCGTCACACCCCAGCCCTGCTGCCCAGCTGCCCGTGGGTCCCGCTGAGACGGGACCCCTGGTGTCCCCAGGTGCCGGTGTGCTTTCCCTGGGACGGGTGGGCGTGGGCCAGGCGCTGGCTGCAGGGTGCTGGGTGCTGCGTGGGCAGATCCCGGCACGCTCCAGCGGGGCAAGACATAGCATGCACCACCCTGGCCCTGCTGGATCGCCGCGGCGTGGGCAGGGAAGGTGTTGTGGAGGGGCGGCCATGGAGCTGGTGGCATCACCCCATGTGCCTAGGGTGTCGCCTCCTTCCACCAAACCCTCCGTGGCACTGGGCTGAGTTTGGCACTGGCAGGAATGGGGCGAGAAGAGTGGGCTGCTCCCCGTAGGGAGTGGTGATGGGTGGGATGGGTGCTCGTTAGTGGGATGCATGGGATGCGTGCTTGTTATCGGGGTTCGGGGCCACCCAGCTGTGGGCAGTGCCAGCCTGGGTGCCCAGCCTGCTGTGTCAGCTGTCTTCGTCCCCTAATGACAGGGCAGCGGGCAGGGAGTGCCCGTGAGTCACTGGCCCTGCAGCGCTGCCTGCTCGGGGCTCTGCCCGCAGCTGCCCACCAGAGCTGGAGGGAGAGTTGTCAGGGCCATCACCCTGGGACGGGGCCTGGGGGGTCCCTGTGGGTGCTCCAGCCCCAGGAGGAACCCCCAGGGACAGGACTGGCACCCCCCAGGCCTCTCCCCACCCCACGGAGCAGCATCTGTGCCCTGAGGCTGGTGCTGGGCAGGCGGCGCTGGGGCTGTGCCAGGGCAGACGCCCCGTGGGCTCATCGTGATCCCATACGTGTCTTGCTCGGGGAGGACGTGCCGTGCCTGGGGCTGCACCGGGGCAGACGCCCTGTGGGCTTCGTGTCCTGCTCGGGGTGAACGTGCAGTGCTGGGGGCTCTGGGGGTGCAGACTACCCCTGGGCTTGTCCTGGTCCCGGACACATCCCACTGGGGCCGGCAGTCATCCCGTGCTCATCCCTGTCCCGTACACATCGAACCTGGTCAGGACACATGGTGCCTGGGCAGCTCCCCTGGCTCCCAGCCGGGGTACAGGGTAGGGGGGCTCAGGGCAGGGCAGGGCTGGGCAACCCCCCCCTCCCCGCTACAGGCATTGCTCAGCCTGGCTGGGGCAGGGTGCAGGCACGCAGGAGCCGATCCACGTTAACTGTTTCCTTCCCCTCGCACGCACGCCCTGTGACTCACCGCGGCTCACCAGAGCGGTTGGCTCATCACTTCCTGCACCGGTGTGCCCGCCAGCCGTGCTGCCTGGCAGCACCGCCGCGCTGGGACCCCCTGTGCCCCCTGCTCACCCTGCCGTCTTCTCTCTTACAGATGAACGAGACCGGGTCCAGAAGAAAACTTTCACTAAATGGGTCAACAAGCACCTCATCAAGGTACGGGCACGCGCCGCCTCCCGCAGCCACTGGCCGTCCCGATGGAAAAGTCCCGGTGAGGCTGTGCCGGTGGCAGCACCCGGTCCCTGGCACTGGAGCATCCCCAACTGCGTCCCCCCCAGGGCACCGTGGGATGTGGGCAGTGGAGGCTCCTGGCAGCGGCTGTGCCAGCACAGCCTCTCCCGGCTGCCTGTGCTGGTGCTCCCGCTGCCTCGGCACCAGGCAGGCAGCAGTTGAGGCTGCTCAGTTGTATCTGTGATGGGCTCTGCAGGGGCCTGAGGGCAGCACCGGGGGTCTTTTCAGGCAGGAGCTGCCTGCCCTGCCTCCTGGCTTCCCCTGCCCAGTTATGCTGAGGGGCTGTGCCATCCTGTGCCCATGCCAGGGCATCTGGCCAGACTGGGAGCTGCCGGCCATGCCCTCCCACCCACGTCGGGAAGGCCATGCAGGCTCTGGGAGGGGATGGTGCTCTGGCCCCAGGCACGAGAGGACCTTTCGAGGACTTTGATGCCACAGAGCCTGGCAGCTCTGCTGGGCTCCCTGCCCGTTTCCCCTCTGCCCTGGCACCACCGTGACTTCCTTTAGGCACGGCAATGCCCGCACCCTTCCTGCCACCCCCGGGGTGGCCATGCCCACTGTGCTGCCTGCACTTGGCAGTGCCTGCCCCATGCCCTCCTGTCCTGTCCTACTCTCCCATCTCCAGCTGTCCTTCTCTCCCCACTCCTGCCCCATGCCGCGCTCCCAGCCGAACCCCACTGGGGCCCTGCCAGTGTGGGCAGAGCCCCAAGTCAGTGCCTGGCATGTGCCAAGACGTCTTCCTGGCCCCCGCGCGCAGACATGTCCCCACATGCCAGGCGCCCAACCCCGCGGCGTCGCTCCTGCGGCATCCGTGCTGCCGTGGGCTGCCACTGCCTGGGGCTGGTCCTGGCTGCCCCCTGCCCGCCACAGGGCTGTCTCCTCTTTGCTGGCTCCCCTAACATCTCTCTCTTCTCTCTGCCTCTCCCCGCACAGCACTGGCGAGCAGAGGTAGGTCTCTCCCTCCCTGGCTGCCTTCATCATGCTCTTTCTTTTCTCATGCCTTCCCCTCCCTGTGCCGGGGCTGGACCCCGTGGCTGCCGGCATGGTGGGCCGTGGGTACTACTCCCCCATGGTTGCTGTCGTGGTGGGCCATGGATCCAAACCACCATGGCTGCCAGCATTGGTGGGCAGTGGGTCCCCGCACATGGCATTGTGATGCTGGATCCAGCGTGGCTGCTGCTCCACGGGGGCATGGGGGAGAGCTGCTGGTGTGCACTGGCAGGGGGGACACAGGGCTGGGGGACTGGGCTGTGTTTGGGGATGTGTGTGGGCACCTGCTGTGCATGGGGGAGTCACTGGGCTCCCACCCTGGCTGCCCTGTTTTGGTGTTGGCTGGCGTGGGGCAGGGGGGCACTGGGGCTTTGCAGGGCTCAGCTGCCCGCCTGGTATCCCTGTAACACTGTCGCCATCCCCACAGGCGCAGCGTCACGTCAACGACCTCTATGAGGACCTGCGAGATGGACACAACCTCATCTCGCTGCTGGAGGTGCTCTCGGGGGACACGCTGGTAGGTGCTGCGCCGACCTTGCTGCTGCACCGCTGCCATCCTGCTCCCCCTGCGCCGGTTCTGCGTGCCGGCACCCCCGACTGCCATCCATCCCATCCTCTGCTTCCCGCATCTGCATCCCACTCCTTCTCCTGCTTGGGCTCTCCCCTGCCTTCGGTCCCATCCTGGCGAGCTGCCCGGCACCATGCTGGAGCACCCCGAGTCCCGCTGGTGCGGCCGCCCCTGCTCTGTCCTGCAGCCCCCCCCAGCCCCACCGCAGCCTCTAACGCCCGGACGTCTCTTTGCTTTGGTGAACTCTCTGCTTCTCTGCGCTGGGCTCCTGTCGGCGGCTCTGCCCTGACCGTCCCCCTCCGGCCTTTGCCTCCTTCCTCTCTTTGCTCTGGCCGGGCAGCCGAGGGAGCGCGACGTGATCAGGAACTTGCGGTTGGTGAGTGGTTCTGCCGTTTGCTCTCCGCATGGCCCCGCGTGGTGAGCGCCCGCCGCGGCAACTGGGAGACGCTCCGCCACCGTCCAGTGTGGCTGCACCGTCCCATCCCGGTGCGGGTGCGGAGGAGAAGCGCCGCCGCATGCTGTGCCGGGGGGAGGCGTGTTGGCACCCACGGGTGCTCCAGCAGCAGGGTCCACTGGGGCGGCTGAGGCCAAGTGTCAGCTGGGGCGGGTTTCCCCGGGCCAGGCCTGCAGTGGCGAGATAGGAGCGCAGCATCACTGGGAGCAGTGCTGCTGCGTTGGGACTTGCGGCAAGATGTGCCACATGACCCCTGTCTGGTTGGGGCTGCTGGAGGTCCCAGGGCACCTGGTGAGGGGGATGCCCCTGCGGCCGCTGACCCCCCCAGCTCCCCTGTTGGGGCCTGGCTGTGCCCCAACCAGCTGCATTTCCCCTGTGCCCCACACCTGTGGGGCAGAAGAGACCCTGGTCCATTGCTGAGCGGCAGACGGGGGACTCGGGGGGCTCCCTGGCCCTTCTGGCAGCCGTTGCCAGGCACAGCCACTGCTGGTGAAGCATTTGGTTTCATCGCTGGGCCGGTGGCTGTGGGGGAGTCTGTCCAGGCAGGAGCTGCCCAGGGGACCCCAGCTGGGGACCCCTGGGGTGGGGAGGTTCCTGCTGGGTGAGTTGCCCAATGTGGTGGCACTTTGTCCCTGCCGTGGGTTGAAACTGGAGCGTGCTAGGGAGCTGCATGCTACCTCCAGCGCGGCCCCACTGTGGGCAGGATGGGCTGCGAGGATCTGGCGAGGGCAGGGTGAGCGGTGCTGCTGGGATGCCGTGGGCAGGGGTAGAACAGGGCTGGGCTGTGCCTGTGCTGTGGGGCCGGCACTGCTCTGTGGCCAGGGAAGCGCAGGCACAGGATCCGGTGGTGAGGCCAGCCGTGCTTGCCATTGTTCGGTCCGGCCGTGCTTCCTGCCCACGGCCCCGTGGGACGGGCAGAGGATTTCCTGACGGGTCCGTGCTGCCCGCTTCCACGTGCACTGCCTGGACAGGAGTGCAGGGCATGGTGGCACCTTGGCCGGGACCGGTTTGGTAGAGCTACCTTGGGCAGCAGCTGCAATGCCCGCCCGCGGTGGCAGGGGACACAGGCCCCAGTGCTGCACCCCCTGTGGCAGTGGGGTGCCTGATGCCTGCGCTCATCTTGCCTGTCCTGCCTGCACAGGCAGCTGCCGTGTTTCAGGCAGGGGCCGGTGCTCGGTGGGGTGTGACGGGAAGCAAGGGTGCTGTGGATGCTGCTCTCGCACCATGCCTGGTGCTTGGCTTCCCTTGACACGGCAGCTGGCGGCCCCGGCACTGTGTGGACAGCACGGCCCTGCTGGGGCTGGGGACAGTTTTGGCTGGACTGGCCCCAGCTGGCAGCTTTGTGAGGGGAGAGTCGGGAAATGTCCCCTCCCCGGCGGCAGCGTGGGGACAAAGTGCAGAGGGCGTGTGGCATCGGCATGTGTAGCATTGAGAGGGGCTGGGACAGTGCATGATGGGGACGCAGTGCTCGGTGCCAAGCATCCCTCGCATGCGTGGGGGAGCCAGGGTGGTGGGTTGGTGTCCTGGTGGGGCTGTGCCTGGTGAGGGCCGTGGCTCATCACCCCCCGCTCTCCCCACAGCCCCGGGAGAAGGGCAGGATGCGCTTCCACAAGCTGCAGAACGTGCAGATTGCCCTCAACTACCTGAAGCATCGCCAGGTGAGGGGGGGATGCGGGGCTGCCGGTCTGGTGGGACACCCCCCAGGGACCCCTGGGGCTGGGGCATGCTCCCTGCCCTCCCTACAGCTCCTGTGTGTCTTGGCCTCGCAGGTGAAGCTTGTCAACATCCGCAACGATGACATTGCTGATGGCAACCCCAAGCTGACACTGGGGCTCATCTGGACCATCATCCTCCACTTCCAGGTGAGCCCAGAGCCCTGGGGCCTGTCTCAGCTGCGTGCAGTGGTGGGACTGGGGGCAGTGGTGGTGGTGCTGGTGATGCTGGGAGGCTAGGGCTCTGCAGTGCTGGCGGGGGTTCCTGGTGCTGGTTTGGTCCCTGGAGCAGGGGCATCACCAGCACAGGCTGCGGTGGAGAAGGTGGCAGCCCCCATGGAGTGTGCGTGTGCATGATGGATGGGCCGGTGTAAACCTCCCTGTCCTGGCAGATCTCAGACATCCAGGTGACGGGGCAGTCAGAGGACATGACAGCCAAGGAGAAGCTGCTGCTCTGGTCCCAGCGGATGGTGGAGGACTACCAGGGCTTGCGCTGTGACAATTTCACCACGAGCTGGCGGGATGGGCGCCTCTTCAATGCCATCATCCACCGGCACAAGTAGGTAGAGCGGAGCCAGGTCTGCTTCTGGCTGCTGTGTGTTGGGTCAGCGTGCTGGGCTGTGCTGTACCCACAGTGGGCACAGAGCTCCTGTCTCCCCAGCAGGGACCCAGCACCGCCAGCCCTGTCCCCATGGTGCCGAGCCTCCCTTGGCACAACCATCCCCTGGCTTGGGCTGCCGGCTCTTGGGTGAGCCCAGGCTCCTGGCCGCTGTGGTGGGGACAGCAGCTCCGGTGCTGGCAGGATTTGGCTCCTTGCAGCAGCCAGCAGTGCAGGGTGATGCCATGCGCAGGGCAGGCGCGTGCTCACTGGGACCAGCTGCTGGCAGGGCCAGCTGCGCCAGTCCTGCTTTGGGGCGATGCAGGCACGTGCATCCGACAAGTCCCAGCCCATCAGCCTGTGCCAGCAGTGCCATGGCGGCACGGGGAGCCGCACAGCTCAGCTACCTTCCCACGCTCCCGCCCGACCTGCCGACCTGCTGCCTGTGCGGGCAGGCGGGTGCTGAGCTCCCCAGGCGGTGGGCGCTGTGCCCTCCGCAGCGTGCCGGGGCGCGGGCAGGCAGGCCCCCGTGGGCTCTGCCGGGGCCGCCACATGCCTTTGGGGAGCACAAGTACGTGCAGGCGTGCCGCGCGGGGTGGGAGGAGGCACCTGCGCTGTGCCGCACCACGCCACACCGCACTCGGCACCAAACTGCCGCCACAGCAGGAGCTCACCGACTGCTGCGCCAGGCTTGGTCCCGCCATGGAGCCGAGCGGGCGACATCGGGCTAGGAAGCAGCTGCGGCGGCACGGCACAGGGAGCTTGGCACGGGCTCTGCCGGGGGCGGAGGATGGGGTGGTGATGGTCTGCGAAGACGTCCCCGAGTGCCCGGTGGCCCCCGGCATCAGCGGCTCCTTCTACTCCATCCAGCGCAGCCTGCGCCTCAGGGAGCTGTAGGCATGGGGCTGGGGGCTGGGACCCCCAGTGGGCTGGGGGGGCGGGGGCTGCTGCCTGTGCCACAGGGACACTGCCTGTTCCGGGGCCCATGCTCGGGGCCATCAAGGTGTCCCTGGCTCCCACTGCCTGTGGGCAAGGGTGCTGGGGTCTCGCCAGCCGCCGGTGCCCCTGTGGCACGGTGCGCAGGGTGTGGGGTGACCCCTCAGGGGTGCGGGGGGCTCGACCCTCTGTCCCCAGGGGTTTTTTCAAACAACCGGCACCCATGCCTGCTGGAAACCTGTGCTGTGGGGCAGGGTGGGTGGAGGGCGCTGCCGGCAGCCCCGGCCCGGCTGTCTGCCATGTGTGGCAGGAGAGTGCCGTCAGTGTGGACCCTGCCCCAGCGGCAGTGGGGTCCCCAGCGGGACCTGTACAGACCAGTCCCTGCTGCCCGCAGGCCCATGCTGATCGACATGAACCGAGTGTACCGTCAGAGCAACCTGGAGAACCTGGACCAGGCGTTCACCGTGGCGGAGCGGGACCTGGGGGTGACGCGCCTGCTGGACCCCGAAGGTATGGGCTGGGGCACCCAGCTGCGAGGGTGTCACAGGGGGGTGTCACCTTCCCTGCAGAGCTCCCATCCTTCCCCAACCTGGGGTCACATCTCCCCCCACCTGACCGCCCTCCGTCTCTGCAGACGTGGATGTGCCACAGCCAGACGAGAAGTCCATCATCACCTACGTCTCCTCACTCTACGATGCCATGCCCCGCGTGCCCGAGGTGCAGGACGGCGTCAAGGCCAATGTGAGTCTGGGGGCCGGGGCGTGTCCACCTCCCCCTGTGGTGGGCACCCGGCCCCACGTGCCTCCCCCCCTGCCCAGGAGCTACAGCTGCGCTGGCAGGAGTACTATGAGGTGGTGACGATGCTGCTGCAGTGGATCCGTCAGCACACCGTCCTCTTTGAGGAGCGCCGCTTCCCCGCCAGCTATGAGGAGATTGAGGTGAGGGAGCTGGGACAGTGTTGGCAGGGGATGAAAGTCCCCCGTGAGCCATGCCGGTGCCCGGGGAGGTGCTTGGCAGTGGCTCAGTTGGCTGGTGGCCTGGCTGTGGGCTGGCTCATGCTGTGGCGAGTCCTCCCAGTGCGGCAACCCCGGGCCAGCACACACCCAGCCGTGCCGTGCTGCAAGCTCATGCTGGCCACTGGGAGAACACGGAGACCCAGCTGCAGCCATGGCAGTGCCCATCACTGAGCCTGCCACCAGCCCCAGCTGGGTCCACGCAGCCTGACCCTGGGGGATGTGAAGCAGAGGAGGGCTCGGTGCCAGTGCTGGTGCTGGTGCTGGCCAGGAGGTGCTGGGGCTGGGCAGCCGTGCCGTGGCAGAGCTGGGGAGCCCTGGGTGGGAGGGCCTCTCTGACTCACTCTTTCCAGGCTCTGTCTGAGTCACCAGTGGCAAACACCAGCTCCCCACCCGGTCCCTTCCTTCCCACTGGCCTCACATGCATGGAAAATAGGGGGGGGGGGGGGGCGCGGCGCAAGGGGGAAATGCCCAAAAGGGGGTCGTGACGCCTGGGGATCCGCACTGCCTACCTTAGCTGCCCCCCATTTGGCAGTTTCTCTGGCGTCAGTTCCTGAAGTTCAAGGAGACAGAGCTTCCAGCCAAGGAGGCCGACAAGAATCGCTCCAAGGCCATCTTCCAGTCCCTGGAGGTGAGCAGCACCCGGTGCCAGCCATGCCTGGGGGCCTGAGGGTCCTGGGGGGCTGGGGGCCCCAGGGGTCTGGGGTCCCAAGGGGCCAGGGTCCTGAGGGCTGGGGGGTCACAAGGAGTGGAGGTCCCAGGGGTCTGGGGTCCCAAGGGTGCTAGGGTCTGGAGGGGCCGAGGGTCCCAGAGAACCGGGGTTCTGGGGGGCTTGGGGTCCCAGGGGTCTCGGGTCCCAAGGGGTGAGGAGGGCCAGGGTCCTGAGGGTCTGGGAGTCCAAAGGGGCAAGTGTCATGGGATCTGGGCTCCTGGGGGTCCCGGCGTTAGTGGGGTCCCACAGCAGTCCTCAGCACGCTGCGCCACGTCCTGCTGGGGCAGAGGCCATCCCGTGCCTCTCCCACCTCCCGCAAAGCTTTGCCTCCAGCATGAAGCAGCGGAGACGTGGCACCCGCAGCTGGGGCTGCTCTGCCAGGCCCCCCTCCACCGGCTGCCTGGGGGGGCCGGGGCCGGTGGTCTGACCGTCCCGGGGGGGTGGGGGTGGGGCTCAGGGCGCTGTGCAGTCCGGGCAGCTGAAGGTGCCCCCCGGGTACCACCCGCTGGACGTGGAGAAGGAATGGGGCAAGCTGCACGTGGCCGTCCTGGAGCGGGAGAAGCTGCTGCGGGCCGAGTTCGAGAGGCGAGTGCCGCGGGGGGGGATCGGTGCCGGGGGGGCTGAGCTGGGCTGGCACGCGCTCCCCGCCCCGCGCTGCCAAACCGCTGGGCTGGGCCGGGGTGGGGTGTCCCGGCCCCCCCGTCCCGTCCCGCCGGCGATGGAACCGCGGTGCGTGAGTCATTGCCCGGCTCCGGGAAGCTGGAGCAGCCGCTGGCCCCGAGCGAGGCGCCGCACGGCAGCCGGGCGCTGGTGCCTCTGCCACCAGCTGGGCTCTGCCCTGTCCCCCCGGGGGCTCGCACGGCAGCAGGGGACACCAGGCCTCGCCGGGGCAGCAGCGCGGGCAGGGAGCGGGGCTGGAGCTGGCAGCGCAGGCAGGAGTGGGCAGTGGGCGGGCAGGCAGGGTGGGGCTGGAGCGCTGCCTGTGGGCGGGAGCGGGATGGGATGGGAGGGGGGGCGGGGCTGGGAGCGGGATGGGATGGGATGGGATGGGATGGGCTGGGGAGTGGGCTGGGGAGCGGGCTGGGCTGGGGAGTGGGACGGGGAGCAGGCTAGGATGAGGAGTGGGATAGGGAGCCAGGACAGGGCTCCTGGCCCAGAGAGGGATGAGATCCCAGTCTGCAGGGGCGGGATCAGAGTGGAGCTGGCACAGAGTCCCTACTGGATGTGCAGGGATGGATCCATGCTGTGTGGGGATGGGATCTGTGCTATGCAGGGACAGGATCTGTGCCATGAATGTACAGCATCTGTGCTGGCACAGAGTCCTTGCTGGGTGTGCAGGGATGGATCTGTGCCATGCAGGGATGGGATGGGTGCCCCACAGGGCAGGACCTGTGCTGTGCACGGGTGGGATTGATGCCCGTGTGCTGACCCCAGCCCCGCCATCTCCCCACGCAGGCTGGAGCGGCTGCAGCGCATCGTCAGCAAGCTGCAGATGGAGTCAGGGCTCTGCGAGGAGCAGCTCAACCAGGCTGACACCCTGCTTCAGTCGGTGAGAGGCGGCTCCGGCTGCGGGAGTGCAGGGGGGGTGCTGAGTGGTGCATGGGGTGCTGACCGTGCCCTGACTGTGCCCCTGACCATGCCCTGTCCCCAGGACATCCGACTGCTGAATGCGGGGAAGCCACCGCAGAAGGCAGCTGAGATCGAGCGGGACCTGGACAAGGCAGACGCCATGATCCGGCTGCTCTTCAACGATGTGCAGACCCTCAAGGACGGCCGGCACCCGCAGGGGGAACAGATGTACCGCAGGTATGGCCACATGGGGTTTGGTGCCTCATGCAGTGTGCCCCACGCAGGGCACCCTGGCACTTGCCTGGCTGCAGGAACAGCCCACGACCTCTACCCACCATGTCCCCCTTGCCCTCCATGTTCCCTGTGACTCCCATGTCCCCCATGTCCTCTTTGCTGCTCACGTCCTCTGAGCCCTCCATGTTCCCCTTGTCCTCCATGTCCCTTGTGCCCCCAGTGTGCCCTGTGCTCCCCAACGTCCTCTATGCCTCCATGTCCTCTGAGCCCTCCATGTCCTCCCTGTCCCCTGTGTCCTCTGAGTCCTCCATGTCACCTGTGGCCCCCGTGCCCCCTTTGCTCCCTGTCCCCCCCGTGCTGATGTGCCGCCTGCCCACAGGGTGTACCGCCTGCACGAGCGCCTGGTGGCCATCCGCACCGAGTACAACTTGCGACTCAAGTCAGGTGCGCCAGCTGCAGCAGTGTCAGTGCCACTGGGGCAGCGGCCACGGCAGGAGCTGGATGAGGCCACGCTGCGGTACCTCCAGGACCTGCTGGCCTGGGTGGAGGAGAACCAGCGGCGGCTGGCAGCGGCTGAGTGGGGCGTCGACCTGCCCACTGTGGAGTCCCACCTGGGCAGCCACCGCGGCCTCCACCACTCCATCGAGGAGTTCCGTGCCAAGATTGAGCGGGCACGGGCTGATGAGGTGAGCCACCCCCCATGGCCCCTGCTCCTGGGGGTCCCCCAGGCACTGTGGCTGCCACTGCCCACTCTGGAGCTCCTCTGTGCCCTGGGGTGCCCAGGTCAGGCAGGGGCTACATGCCGCTGCCCTTCTGGCACCCCTCCTGCCCCAGGACTGGCTCCTCCGCTGCCCACGCGCTGCCCCATACCCAGCCCCTGTGGGTGGGGGGACATGGCAATGGGAGTGGGCGCTGCTACCTCCGGTACCCTGCGGAGCCCCACACGGCTCTGGATGCTGCTGCGGTGCTCCTGGCGTTAGCATTCCTTCCTGGTCCCTACCTTTGCGGGGGTGGGGTGCTACCATCCCCAGGAGGTGGGTCGGGAGGACCCCCAGCTCACAGCACATTTCCCCCAGGCACAGCTCTCCCCTGGCCCCCGTAACGCCTACCAGGAGTGTCTGGGCAAGCTGGACCTGCAGTACGGCAAGCTGCTGGTGAGTGCCCAGGTGGGGGGCGACAGGAGCAGGTGCAGGACATGCGAGAGACCTGTGGGGAAAGAATGTGGGGGGAGATGTGTGGGGAGGAGGATGTGGGTAGATGTGTGGGGAGGAGGATGCAGGGGGGAGATGTGTGGGGAGGATGCAGGGGGGAGATGTGTGGGGAGGAGGATGCAGGGGGGAGATGTGTGGGGAGGAGGATGCAGGGGGGAGATGTGTGGGGAGGAGGATGCAGGGGGGAGATGTGTGGGGAGGAGGATGCAGGGGGGAGATGTGTGGGGAGGAGGATGCAGGGGGGAGATGTGTGGGGAGGAGGATGCAGGGGGGAGATGTGTGGGGAGGAGGATGCAGGGGGGAGATGTGTGGAGAGGAGGATGCAGGGGGGAGATGTGTGGAGAGGAGGATGCAGGGGGGAGATGTGTGGAGAGGAGGATGCAAGGGGGAGATGTGTGGGGAGGAAGATGTTGAAGGAGACGTGGGAAGGAGGATGTGGACACAGCCCATCCCTGCGTCCGTCCCCAGAACTCCTCCAAGTCCCGGCTGCGGCACCTGGAGAGCCTGCATGGCTTTGTCAGCGCTGCCACCAAGGAGCTGATGTGGCTGAACGAGAAGGAGGAGGAGGAGGTGAACTTTGACTGGAGTGACCACAACCCCAACATGACGGCCAAGAAGGAGAACTACTCGGTATGGAGAGAGCCTGGGGAGTGCGTGTCCTGTGTGGTACCTGTCCCTGCACACAGACATCCTGCATGGTCCCCATCCCTGCGCACGGCCATCATGCCTGCTCCTTGTCCCTATGCACGGCTGTCCTGCACAGTCTCTGTCCCTGCATGTGGCCATCCTGCACGGTCCCTGTCCCCCTAGCCTGGTGGTGACAGATTTTCAGAGGTGCTGCCTGCATGCTGTGGCAGAGGATGCTCTTTGGCTGCTGCACAGCCCTGCCGTGCCACGCTGCTGCTTGCGAGGCTCTTATCTCCTCCTCCTCCTAACTCTGCTTTCGAGGCTCTTATCTCCTCCTGCCAGCTCTGCTTCTTCAGCTCCCTGATCCCTATCGCTACCGAATCTGTGCTCTGCATCGCTCAGCACCCTCAGTCCCTTAACCCTGCCTCTGCCATGGCTGCTGCTGCTGCACTTGCACTGCCACTGATGGTCACACGGCCCCGCAGCTGCATTTGGAGTGTTGCAAACCTCTGCACGCCTGTCCCGCCCAGCAGTTTCTGAGCACCCCTTGTGTCCCCCCTGCGAGCACCCTGCAGTCCCCATATCCCATCCCTGAGCACCCCCAGCCCCCATGTCCCCACCTCTGAGCACCCCCAGCACCCACGTCCTTACACTGAGCATCCCCAGCCCCCACATCCCATCCCCGAGCACTCCCAGCCCCTGTGTCTGCACCCAAGTACCCATGTCCCGTCCTCGAGCACCTCCAGACCCCTGTCCCCACTCTGAGCACCCCTAGCCCCTGTGTCTCCCCCTGAGCACACCCAGCACCCATGTCACATTCCTGAGCACCCCCAGCCCCCATATCCCATCCCTGAGCACCCCCAGCACCCATGTCCTCCCCCGCCCGATCACCCCCAGCCTCTGTGTTTCCCCCACAAGCACCCCCAGCCCTGTCCCTCATCCCCCCTGATCCTGTCCCCCCACACCCTATCTCTGCCCTGCCCCATGCCTGCCAGCCCCGCGCCCCCCACCCCAGCAGGCTCCTCTGATGGGTGCTGGACCCACCCACACTGCCCTGGTCATCCTCCTCCTGCTGGTCCCCAGCAGTTTTCTGGGGTGGGGGCAGGAAGGTGCCTGCACCCCAGGCACATGCAGACGCAGACACGCACACACACGTGTGTGCTGGCGCTGCGGGGGTGGGCACTCACCCCCACCCCCACCCCCAGGGGTTGATGCGGGAGCTGGAGCTGCGGGAGCGCAGAATCAAAGAGCTGCAGAGCACCGGGGACCGGCTGCTGCGGGAGGAGCACCCAGGCAGGCAGACCCTGGAGGTGAGGGGCAGCGGGGGGAGCACTGGTGTGGGGCACAGGGTGTAGAGCACTGTGGGTCACTGCTGTGGGGTGCAGCGTGGCTCATTGGTGTAGGATGTGGAGTGCTGTGGGGCACAGCCTGTGGGGTGGTGGGCAGTGCACGGGGGGTGCTGTGGCAGTGCAAGCAGCTGCCTGGGCTGGGTGGGGGCTGGCAGCGGGCAGAAGCAGCGATGCTGGTGCTGATGTGGGCAGGGCAGGGTGACACATCCCTGTTTCAGGCGTTCCAGGCAGCCCTGCAGACCCAGTGGAGCTGGATGCTCCAGCTCTGCTGCTGCATTGAAGCCCACCTGAAGGAGAACAGTGCATACTTCCAGGTAGGGGGGCAGGGAGGGAAGGGGGGTGGGCAGGAAGGGCCCTCCCCGGCCCCACTGCCCATGGGCACCCACCCCTGCTGACTCCTCCACCTCCCTCCAGTTCTTCGCCGAGGTGAAGGAGGCTGAGGAGTTCCTGAGGAAGACGCAGGAGAACATGAAGAAGAAATACTCGTGTGACCGCAGCATCACGGTCACGCGCCTGGAGGACCTACTGCAGGACTGCATGGTGAGGGACCCCCACCTGCCCCACAGAAGCCCCTGGGGTGTCCCCCAATGCCTGAGCCCCACTGCAGCCCCGGGGTGACCCCCCAGTGTGTGAGCCCCACTGCAGCCCCAGGAGTGACCCCCAGCGCTGCAGTGACCGCTACACACCCATGCAGACCCTGTTGCAGGAGTGACCCCCTCCACCCTCCCCTCCAGTGCTCCCCCAGTAATCCTCTTCCCCCTTGCAGACCCCACTGCAGTGACCCCCCTCCACACCCTGGGACCCCTGTGGGGTTGGGCAACCTCCCACCCCCACCCTGCCACCAGCTCCCCACCCCCCCCAGCTGTGGGGCCCAGTGTGGAGGGGAGCACCCCAGTGTGCCCCTGACCCCGCTGCACCTGCAGGAGCAGAAGGACCAGCTGGCCGAGTATGAGGGGCATCTGGCCGGGCTGGCCCGCCGCGCCAAGACCATTGTCCAGCTGAAGCCCCGCAGCCCCAGCACGCCCCTCCAGGGCCGCCCGCCCATCCAGGCTGTCTGTGACTACAAGCAAATGGAGGTGCGAGGAGAAACGGGGAGCAGTGGGGGGGTGGGGGGGCTGCGCGGAGACACCTCACCATGGGCTCATACCGCTCTGGCCCTGCAGATCACGGTGCACAAGAACGATGAGTGCGCCCTGCTCAGTAATGCCCAGCCCTACAAGTGGAAGGTGCTGAGTGCCGCTGGCAGCGAGGCCATCGTTCCCTCCGTCTGCTTCCTTGTGCCACCCCCCAACAAGGAGGCACTGGATGCCGTACACAGGTGAGCGCCAGCTGACCCACCAGTGGCCCCACCTTGGCTCCCTGCCCTACCATGGAGTCCCCGCCACTCTACTCCCTTGCCCCCTACCTCACACCATGTCTCCCCAGGCTGGAGACGACCCACCAGCACCTCCTCGTGCTCTGGCACCAGCTACACTTGGACATGAGGAGCCTCCTCTCCTGGCAGTACCTTATCCGTGACATCCAGCAGATCCAGTCCTGGTCCCACCTGACGGTGAGTCCCTGGTCCCGATGCCAGCATGGGGCAGTGCCAAGCCCAGCACAGGATCCCTGGAAGTCCTGCTCAGGCAGCGAGGGCTAAAGGTACCCTTTGTCCCCCTCCAGTTCCGCACGATGCAGGTGGAGGAGTGCCGGCAGGTCCTACGCAGCCTGGAGACCCACTACCAGCAGTTCCTGCGGGACAGCCAGGACTCACAGAGCTTCCAGCCCGACGACCGGCTGCAGGTGGAGCGCGAGTACAATGCCTGCACCCAGAAGTACGAGCTTCTGCTGCGCAGCCAGGAGAAAGGTGAGCCCCCTCCTCCCTGCCATGGACTGCTCTGTCACCCCATTCTCTCAGGGGTGTCCCCTCCATTCCTGGGGATGCAGATGGCACAAAGGGAGTGGGAAGGTGCTAAGCTGTCCCCGGTGCACCCACAGGAGAGCAGGATGAGTCCCTCTGCAAGAGCTACATCTCCCACCTGAAGGACATCCGTCTGCAGCTGGAGAGCTGCGAGACCCGCACCATCCACAAGATCCGCCTGCCCCTCGACAAGGACCCGGTCAAGGAATGCGCCCAACGCATCACCGAGCAGCAGGTACGTGTGTGCAGGTGTGCAGCGCATGTGGATGGGGACCTTGGCACCCAGGACGGGGATGGTTCTCCTCTGCTCTGCTCCTCTGCTGGGGTTGGGGGTGACTGGGGGGGCCTTGCAGCCCAGGTCCTGGCTGGCAGGATGTGGTCTTTGACATGGTGTGACGTGGGAGATCAGCCACAAGCAGGGAGTGTGGGACCCTTCTCTTTCCACAGCAAATCCACCTGGAGCTGGAGGGCATCAAGAAGAACCTGGACAAGGTCAGTGAGAAGACAGAGAAGGTGCTGGCCCAGCCAGAGCAGGCCAGCTCAGCCCCCGTCTTGCGTTCAGAGCTGGAAATCACCCTGCAGAAGATGGACCAGGTGTATAGCCTCTCCAGCATCTACCTGGAGAAGTGAGTGCCCAGTCCCTGTGCGGCTCCTCGGTCATCCTGGGCTGGGGAAAATGATCATCAGCTGGGATGAGCCTGCTCTGGCTAGGGGTGGGCTGATGAGGTCTGGAGGAAGCTGGCTGTGCCAGCGTGTCCTTCCCTTCCTGTGAGCTCGTGGCCGTGTGCCAACTGATGCTGCTACTCAACACTGGCTGAGCCCATCTTCTCTCTCTGCAGGCTGAAGACCATCAACCTGGTGATCCGCAGCACTCAGGGGGCGGAGGAGCTGGTCAAGAAGTATGAGGACCAGCTGAAGGATGTGCAGACCGTGCCAGCTGACCTCAGAGAGCTGGAGGCCAGCAAGGCTGAGCTGAAGGTAGTGGCTGGGGCAGCACCGTGCCCAGTGGGGGGGAGTTGGTGGGGGCTGGGGCCAGGGCTGACCTGTTCTTGCTTTGCTGCAGCGGCTGCGCACGCAGGCGGAGGGGCACCAGCCCTTCTTCAGCACGCTGGAAACTGACCTGAGCAAGGCCAAGGATGTCAACGAACGGATGGTCAGGGGCCACAGCGAGCGTGACGTGGACCTGGACCGCTACCGAGAAAGAGTCCAGCAGCTGCTGGAGCGCTGGCAAGCTGTCCTCACCCAAACAGACCTGCGCCAGCGTGAGCTGGACCAGCTGGGACGCCAGCTGCGGTACTACCGCGAGAGCTGTGATGGGCTGCTCCAGTGGATCCAGGATGCAAAGCAGCGGCAGGAGAAAATCCAGGCAGTGCCCATCACCGACAGCAAGACTGTGCGGGAGCAGCTGCTGCAGGAGAAGGTACCGCGCACAGCGGGGCGAGTGGGGCTGGCTTGACTAGTGATCGTGGCTGTCCCTGGCTGCAGCAGGGTGGCCACGGGGTGCCTGAGCTCACCCCAGTGTCTTTCCCCAGAAACTCCTGGAGGAGTGTGACCGCAACAAGGAGAAGGTGGAGGAATGTCAGCGCTATGCCAAGCAGTACATCGATGCCATCAAGGTGTGCCTGCCAGCTGCGCGTGCCCTCTCTGGGCTGCCTTTCCCTGGGGTGCCGGGGCAGATGTGGGGCTGGGGAGTGGCAGCCTAGTGCCAGGCAGCCCTGAAGGGCCTAGGGGGGCTCGCCAGGGAGGCTGGCCGGCATGCTGAGGACCTCTCTCCCCGGCAGGATTATGAGCTGCAGCTGGTGAGCTTCAAGGCACAAGTGGAGCCAATGGCCTCTCCAGCCAAGAAGCCCAAAGTGCAGTCTGCATCCGACAGCATCATCCAGGAGGTGAGGGGGGGACCTTCCACGCCCGTGCCTGGGGTGCCTGCTTCCCCAGGAGCAGAGGGCTGCAGCCCTTTGCTGGAGGGGTGGGCACAATGGGGGGCTGGCGCAGAGGCTTGTCTCCATCTGGCCCCTTCACCGTTGGAGTGCCAGGCAGCTGGGTTGGGGTGTGCCATGGGTGTGCTTCCCTCCTGCTAACCCCTGCTGTCTGCCGCAGTATGTGGACTTGCGGACGCGGTACAGCGAGCTGACCACACTCACAAGCCAATACATCAAGTTCATCACCGAGACGTTGCGGCGGCTGGAGGAGGAGGAGGTAGGGGAGCGGCGTGTGGGCACGTGGGGTGGCATGAGTCCGGCTGCATTCTCTTTCTTGCATAACAACGGGGAACATGGTTCATGATTACTGCCGGCCCCCCATCACTAACGCTGGCCCGCGGCCTCTAACCCTGCTCTGATCTGGGCTCCTCGGCACTGAAGCCACTGGCTCTGGGTACAGCAGGTCTTTGAGCTGAGAGGGCTGGCCGGGGCAGCATGCAGAGCCAGCTCCAGGCACCACCGGGCTCTGGTGTGACTGGTGGTAGTAGGCACTTCCCAGATACACGTAGTGCAGTCAGCATCTGCCTTCCGCATGAAAGCTGTGCTCGGGCGCCGCGGGACCGGAGCCCTCGGGTGTTCTGTCTTGGTAACCTTTCTAACTCTTGGTTTCTGCCCTTGGAAGTCGAGCCGCTTTGCCAGTGCTTTGTCTTGGGGGATGTTTGTGTTGGTGGGGATCTAATGGAGGGTAAAAAACCAGGATGACTCTGGCATCCCTGCACCAGGTACTCACTCTGCGCATGTCCCCTTCCCCACGGCACCCCTCCGCCTCACCTCATGGCTGCCAGCAGCCTGCGCGCCCCTCCTGCCTGCTGCACCCCTGCCCTTTGGAGATCTACTCACCCCCATGCTCCTCGCCCTTCTCTGCTTCTGTTCCTGGGCCCTTGCTGCAGGGCCTGGGGTGGTGCGAGGGGACCCAGCCCCACAGCGCAGGGGTCCGGCTCACCTGCACATGCACTGCCTGTGCCTAGGCACTGCACGGAGTGTATGCCTGCCTTGCTTGTGGTGCATGCAGCGCAGAGTGCTCTGTGGCATGGCCCCAAGCCACGCACAAGCCACATCAGCCCTTCAGCAGACATCTGGCTGGCTGGCTTGCCTGGAGGAGGCCCAGTGTGTGGGGGATTCAGACCAGGTGGGGCCGCACGGGCCGGAGCTTGGATTGCTCTCCACGTCGTTGAGGCTTTCCTGGCAGGGAAGGCTCTGCTGGCACCTCTCTCACACCCGCTCCCCTCTGTCCTGCTGACCTCCTGCTCCAGCCAGGTCTCTCTTTTTCCCAAGGTGGTGGCTCTCTGTGCTGGCCCTTCTCGCATGGGGAGCCCCGGCAAGCATGAGAGGAGGCTCCCCTCTGCGGGGGGCCAGGGCAGGGCTCTCCCCAGGCAGCACTGGGCATGGTGGTGGTGTGCAAGCTGCTCGGGTTCGTCTCCATCGCTTCGGGCTTTGCTCGCGCTCCATTCCTTGTCTGTGGTACGTGGGCCATCCTGCTTTCCACGCTGCTGTTCTCAGTCCTGTCTCCCGTCCGCCCGCGCTGTGCTAAGTGAGACACAGTAGTCGTGTGTCCCGTCTGCCATACGTCTTCTGGAAGCTGGCGTCACCGCCTCCAGCTCATGGGGAGGCCCAGGGACACGAAGCCATTCCATGCGCATCCTCCACCCCTCTGCCCTGGACCGTCCAGTCTCTCGGTGGTGCGTGGTTGTGGCTGGCATTGGCACCATGGCTTGGTCGCATCCCTTGTGATTTCTCTCTCTCTCCCCTCTCTTGTTTTCTCTGCACCTTCTTTCCCCTCCAGAAAGCCGCCGAGAAGCTGAAGGAGGAGGAGAGGAAGCGGCTGGCGGAGGTGGAAGCCCAGCTGGAGAAGCAGCGGCAGCTGGCTGAGGCCCACGCCAAAGCCAAGGCGCAGGCGGAGGCAGAGGCGCGGGAGCTGCAGCTCCGCATGCAGGAGGAGGTCACCCGGCGGGAGGTGGTGGCTGTGGATGCCGAGCAGCAGAAGCAGAACATCCAGCAGGAGCTGATGCAGCTGCGGCAGAACTCCGACCACCAGATCAAGTCCAAGGTCAAGCTGATTGAGGAGGCCGAGTACAACCGCAAGAAGGTGGAGGAGGAGATCCGCGTCATCCGCCTCCAGCTGGAGAACACCGAGAAGCAGCGGGCGAGCGCTGAGACGGAGCTGCAGGAGCTGCGGGCACGTGCTGAGGATGCTGAGCGGCAGAAAAGGCAGGCGCAGGAGGAGGCTGAGCGCCTGCGCCGGCAGGTGAAGGAAGAGAGTCAGAAGAAACGGGAGGCAGAGGAGGAGCTGAAGCGCAAGGTGCAGGCTGAGCGGGACGCAGCACGGGAGAAGCAGAAGGCAGTGGCAGACCTGGAGAAACTGCGGCTGCAGGCAGAGGAGGCTGAGCGGCGGATGCGGCAGGCGGAGGTGGAGAAGGAGCGGCAGATTCAGGTGGCCCAGGAGGTGGCCCAGCGGAGCGCTGAGGCTGAGCTGCAGAGCAAACGGCTGTCCTTTGCTGAGAAGACAGCACAGCTGGAGCTGTCTCTGCAGCAGGAGCACATCACGGTGACCCATCTGCAGGAGGAGGCTGAGCGGCTGAAGAAGCAGCAGCTGGAGGCCGAGCAGTTGCGGGAGGAGGCTGAGAAGGAGCTGGAGCACTGGCGGCAGAAGGCCAATGAGGCACTGCGGCTGCGGCTGCAGGCAGAGGAGGTGGCCCACAAGAAGGCGCTGGCACAGGAGGAGGCTGAAAAGCAGAAGGAGGATGCAGAGCGGGAGGCCCGCAAGCGTGCCAAGGCAGAGGAGTCAGCCCTGCGGCAGAAGGAGCTGGCAGAGGAGGAGCTGGAGAAGCAGCGGGAGCTGGCGGAGGGCACAGCCCAGCAGAAGCTGGCGGCAGAGCAGGAGCTGATCCGGCTGAAGGCGGAGATGGAGAATGGTGAGCAGCAGCGCCTGCTCCTGGAGGAGGAGCTCTTCCGGCTGAAGAAGGAGGTGAGCGAAGCCATCCAGAAGAGGAAGGAGGTGGAGGAGGAGCTGGCCAAGCTACGGGCCGAGATGGAGATCCTGCTGGAGAGCAAGGCCAAGACAGAGGAGGAATCGCGCTCCACCAGCGAGAAGTCTAAGCAGCGGCTGGAGGCCGAGGCCAGCAAGCTGCGGGAGCTGGCCGAGGAGGCTGCCCGGCTGCGGGCCCTCTCTGAGGAGGCCAAGAGGCAGCGGCAGCTGGCAGAGGACGAGGCTGGCCGGCAGCGGGCTGAGGCTGAGCGCATCCTGAAGGAGAAGCTGGCGGCCATCAACGAGGCCTCACGGCTGAAGGCAGAGGCGGAAATCGCCCTGAAGGAAAAGGAGGCAGAGAATGAGCGTCTGCGGCGGCTGGCGGAAGATGAGGCCTACCAGCGGAAGCTGCTGGAGGAGCAGGCTGCCCAGCACAAGCAGGACATTGAGGAGAAGATTGCCCTGCTGAAGCGCTCCTCAGAGAACGAGCTGGAGCGGCAGAAAAACCTGGTGGAGGACACACTGCGGCAGCGGCGCCAGGTGGAGGAGGAGATCCGTGCCCTAAAGGCCAGCTTCGAGAAGGCCTCAGCAGGCAAGACTGACCTGGAGCGGGAGCTGAGCCGCATCCGTGGGGAGGCAGAGGAGGTGCAGCGCAGCCGGGAGCAGGCTGAGCGGGAGGCTGAGCGGCAGCGTGCGCTGGCACTGGAGGAGGAGGGCCGCCGGCGGGAGGCGGAGGAGAAGGTGCAGGCTATCCTGGCAGCTGAGGAGGAGGCCGGGCGGCAGCGGCGGCTGGCCCTGGAGGAGGTAGAGCGACTGAAGGCCATGGTGGAAGAGGCCAGGCGGCAGAAGGAGCTGGCAGAGAAGGAATCAGAACGGCAGATCCAGCTGGCACGGGAGGCAGCACAGAAGCGGATCGCAGCGGAGGAGAAGGCCCACCTGGCCGCTGTGCAGCAGAAGGAGCAAGAGCTGCTGCAGACACGGCAGCAGGAGCAGAGTCTCCTGGACCGGTTGCGGGAGGAGGCTGAGCGGGCCAGGCGGGCGGCAGAGGAGGCTGAATTTGCGCGCAGCAAGGCTGAGCAGGATGCCAGCCTCTCTCGGCAGCGGGTGGAGGAGGCTGAGCGGCTGAAGCAGCGGGCGGAGGAGGAGGCACAGGCTAAGGCGCAGGCGCAGGCGGACGCGGAGAAGCTGCGGAAGGAGGCTGAGCTGGAGGCGGCGAAGCGAGCACAGGCGGAGCAGGCAGCCCTGCGGCAGAAGCAGCTGGCAGATGCTGAGATGGAGAAGCACAAGAAGTTTGCTGAGCAGACGCTGCGGCAGAAGGCACAGGTGGAGCAGGAACTGACCAAGGTGAAGCTGCAGCTGGATGAGACTGACCACCAGAAGGGCATTCTGGATGAGGAGCTGCAGCGGCTGAAGGAGGAGGTGACAGATGCTGTCCGGCAGAAGGCCCAGGTGGAGGAGGAGCTCTTCAAGGTCCGGGTACAGATGGAGGAGCTGGCGAAGCTGAAAAGCCGGATTGAGGAGGAGAACAAGGCGTTGATCCTCAAAGACAAGGACAACACACAGAAGTTCCTGGCGGAGGAGGCTGAGAAGATGAAGCAAGTGGCAGAGGAGGTCGCCCGGCTCAGTGTGGAGGCCCAGGAGGCTGCCCGCATGCGGAAGCTGGCTGAGGACGACCTGGCACAGCAGCGGGCACTGGCGGAGAAGATGCTGAAGGAGAAGATGCAGGCGGTGCAGGAGGCCACACGGCTGAAAGCTGAAGCGGAAATGCTGCAAAAGCAGAAGGACCTGGCGCAGGAACACGCCAAGCGGCTGCAGGAGGACAAGGAGCAGATGCAGCAGCGCCTGGCTGAGGAGACTGAGGGTTTCCAGAAAACCCTGGAGGCTGAGCGTCGGCGGCAGCTGGAGATCACAGCCGAGGCTGAGCGCCTCAAACTGCACGTGGCGGAGATGAGCATGGCCCAGGCCAAGGCTGAGGAGGAAGCCAAGCGGTTCAAGAAGCAGGCAGAGGAGATCAGTGAAAGGCTGCATGAGACTGAGCTGGCCACGCAGGAGAAGATGACACTGGTGCACACTCTGGAGATCCAGCGGCAGCAGAGCGACCAGGATGCGGAGAAGCTGCGGAGGGCCATTGCCGACTTGGAGCAGGAGAAAGAGAAGCTGAAGCAGGAGGCGGCATTGCTGCAGCAGAAGGCGGAGGAGGTACTGGGTCCCCCTTAGCGGTGGTGGTATGCAGGGAGGCCCTCCCTCTCCCCAGCCACCTCGCCCTGTGTCCTGGGACAGCAGGTGCATGGGTGGCCGGCCAGGGTCTGGGAGCCATGCTGGCCGGTCTCCAAGGACCGTCACTGTAGCACAGGCATGCAGCCTCTGCCCCTGGAGCTGCACCCTGCTCTTGGTGGGCGCAGAGCTGGCTGTTGGCACCATCCAGGAGGTGGAGGCATCACTGAGTCTCCCACCCCAGTGTCTGTCTCCCCCTGCTGGGGTCACAGTGAGTGGCCACTTGTGGGGAAGGACCCCCACGTGGGGGTCAGGGGTGTGAGCAGAGCCAACATCAGGTGCAGTGAGGCAAACCCTGCAGTGGGGTGTTGGAGCAGGACCTCCCACCCCCTGCCCTCTCTTGCTGCCGGTACCTCCTGCTGTGTAGGGTGATCCCCACCACCCATGCCATTTATTTGGCCCTGTGGCACATCCTGCTGTATTTCGTTTCCTTATACAGGAGCCGTCCCCAGCTCCCAACCTTGGTGCCAGGCGGGGGTCCCTGGCCCCCACAGAAGAGCTTGTGTCTTTTCCCTGCTCATTCCCCCCACGTGTTGTTTGCTGTGGCTCCCTAACCCCAGCTCCCTTAACTCTTTATCTGACACAGCAGAGTGGTTGGGTGACTCTGCAGCCCTGCCAGCCCAGTGCCAGCCCTGCTGCCTGTCCTCCTGCCCCAGCCTGCCCCTGCAGTCCCACCAGCCCTGCCCTCGTGGGCATACAGTGCCTTCTGACCATGCTGTTCTCTCTTCCACCCCAGATGCAGGTGGCCCAGGAGGCACAGCTCCGTCAGGAGACACAGCTCCTCCAGCAGACCTTCCTGACAGAGAAGGATGCCCTGTTGCAGAAGGAGAGGTTCATCGAGGAGGAGAAAATGAAGCTGGAGAAGCTCTTCAAAGATGAGGTGAACAAAGCCCAGAACCTGAAGGCGGAGCAGGAGCGTCAGCAGAAGGAGATGGAGCAGGAGAAGCAGCAGCTGAAAGCCATGCTGGACGAAGCCAAGAAACATCAGAAAGAAGCAGAGGAAAACGTCCGGCACAAGCAGGAGGAGCTGCAGCAGCTGGAGAAACAGCGACAGCAGCAGGAGAAACTCCTGGAGGAGGAGAACAAGAAGCTTAGGGAGAGGCTTGAGCAGATGCAGGAGGAGTACAAGGCTGCCCTGGCCCAGACACGAGAGATCATGATCCAGACAGATGACCTGCCCGAGGAGGCCACGGTTACAGCAACGCAGCTGCTGGATATCAAAGCTGTGCCCAATGGCAGAGATGCAGTGGATGGCTTAGCACAGAATGGGGAGCCAGAGTTTGCCTTTGATGGCATCCGTCAGAAGGTATCTGCAGAGAAGTTGGCTGATGCTGGCATTTTGAGCAAGGAGAGCTTAGACAAGTTGGTGAAGGGTGTTGTGAGTGTTGGCGAGCTCTCACAGCGGGAAGACATCAAGAAGTACCTGCAGGGCAACAGCAGCATTGCTGGTTTGCTAATCAAACCCACCAATCAAAAGATGAGCATCTATGAAGCCATGAAGAAGAAGCTGCTCAGCCCAGGCACTGCGCTGGTTCTCCTGGAAGCGCAGGCTGCCTCCGGCTTCATAATTGACCCTGTGCGAAATGTGAGGCTCTCGGTGAATGAGGCGGTGAGAGAGGGCGTGATTGGGCCAGAACTGCACAATAAGATGCTGTCTGCTGAACGGGCAGTAACTGGCTACAAGGATCCTTACACGGGCGACAAGATCTCCCTCTTCCAGGCCATGAAGAAGGAGCTCATTGTCAAGGAGCACGGCATTCGCCTGCTTGAGGCCCAGATTGCCACTGGTGGCATCATCGACCCCGTGCACAGCCACCGCCTGCCTGTAGAAGCTGCCTACAAGCGGGGCTACTTCAACGAGGAGATCAACCAGGTCCTCTCTGACCCCAGCGATGATACCAAGGGCTTCTTTGACCCCAACACACAGGAGAACCTCACCTACTTGCAGCTCATGGAGCGGTGCGTGACTGACCCAGACACAGGGCTGTGTCTCCTGCCACTCACTGACCAGGCAGCTAAAACAAGAGAGCTGGTCTACACCGACAAAGAAGCTAAGGATGTCTTTAAGAAGGCCACGGTGACAGCACCGTTTGGCAAGTTCCAAGGGAAGACAGTGACCATCTGGGAGATCATCAACTCTGAATACTTCACTGAGGACCAAAGGCGCGACCTGATCCAGCAGTACAGGACTGGCAAGATCACAGTGGAGAAGATCATTAAGATCATCATCACAGTTGTGGAGGAAAGCGAGAAAAAGAGCCAGATGTGCTTTGAGGGCCTCCGGGCCCCTGTGCCTGCTGCTGAGCTGCTGGAAAGCAAAATCATCAACAAGGACCTCTACAACCAGCTGCATCAGGGCAAGAAGTCTGTGAAGGATGTGGCGGAGATGGAGTCTGTGCGGCAGTACCTGAAGGGCACGGATGCCATTGCTGGTGTCCTAGTGGAGTCCACTGGCCAGAAGCTCACCTTCTATGACGCCCTGAAGAGAAACCTGCTGAAGCCAGAGATTGCCCTGTCCCTGCTGGAAGCACAGGCTGCTACCGGCTTCATCATCGACCCTGTGAGAAACAAGCTGTTCTCTGTTGATGAGGCAGTGAAGGCTGAGGTGGTGGGGCCAGAGTTTCATGAGAAGCTGCTGTCTGCAGAGAAGGCAGTGACTGGCTACAAGGATCCCTATACAGGCCAGACGGTTTCCCTCTTCCAAGCACTCAGGAAGGGCCTCATCCCCAGCGATACAGGGGTTCGTCTGCTGGACGTCCAGCTTGCCACTGGAGGCATCATCGATCCTGTGAACAGCCACCGGCTCCCACTCGAGGTCGCCTACAAGCGGGGCTACTTTGATCCAGAGATAAATGAGGCTCTGACTGAGTTCCGAGATGATGCCAAGGCTTTCTATTGTCCCAACACCCAAGAGCACCTCACCTATGCCCAGCTGCAGAAGAAGTGCCACCGTGACAAGCAGACGGGCTTCTGCCTGCTGCCCCTGTCAGACAAAGCCATCCAGTCGCAGCAGGAGGAGGTCTACACAGACAGCCAGGCAAAGGAGTGCTTTGACAAGGCGACTGTAGAGGTCCCAGTAGGCAGCATGAAGGGCCAGACAATGACCATCTGGGAGCTGATCCACTCCGAGTACTTCACGGAGGAGCACAGGCGGGAGCTCCTCCGACAGTACAAGACCGGGAAGGTGACCATCGAGAAGATCATCAAGATCGTGATCACCATCATTGAGGAGGCAGAGACCAAAAAGCAGGAGAAGCTGACCTTCAGTGGTCTCCGGGCACCTGTACCTGCCAGTGAGCTGGTGGAGTCCCGCATCATCAGCAAAGCCCAGTATGAGCAGCTGAAGGAAGGCAAGAAATCAGTGAAGGACCTCTCTGAGACAGATGCGGTGAGGCAATTCCTGCATGGCAGTGACTGCATTGCTGGCGTCTATGTGGAGGCAACCAAGGAGAAGCTGAACATCTACGAGGCCATGAAGAGGAACCTGCTGAGGCCCAGCACTGCTGTGGTCCTCCTGGAGGCCCAGGCGGCGACCGGGTTCTTGATTGACCCTGTGAAGAACCGGAAACTGTATGTCAATGAGGCGGTGAAGGCTGGTGTCGTTGGGCCTGAACTGCATGAGAAGCTGCTGTCTGCCGAGAAGGCTGTCACTGGATACAAGGACCCTTACTCGGGCAATACCATCTCCCTCTTCCAGGCCATGAAGAAAGGACTTATTGTCAAGGAGCACGGCATCCGCCTGCTCGAGGCCCAGATTGCTACTGGTGGCATCATTGACCCTGTCAATAGCCACCGTCTCCCCGTGGAGGTGGCCTACAAGCGGGGCTATTTTGATGAGGAAATGAATCGAACCCTCTCTGACCCCACTGATGACACCAAGGGCTTCTTCGACCCCAACACCCATGAGAACCTCACCTACAAGCAGCTGAAGGAGAAGTGCATTGAGGATCCTGAGACGGGCCTGTATCTGCTGCCTCTGCGGGAGCCTGAGAAGCCTGCAGTGGTGGAGACCACCCAGGTGTACACAGAGGCAGAGACACGGAAGGTGTTTGAGGAGACACAGGTGGACATCCCCGTGGGCAGCAGGGCAGGCTCCTCCATGTCGCTGTGGGAGATCATGCACTCAGACCTGCTGCCTGAGGAGCAGCGGAAGCAGCTCATGGAGGAGTTCCAGTCAGGCCGTGTGTCCAAGGAGCGTATGATCATCATCATTATTGAGATCATTGAGAAGACTGAGATCATCCGGCAGCAGAATCTTACATCCTATGACTATGTCCGGCGCCGCATCACAGCTGAGGACCTTTATGAGGCCAAGATCATCTCTCTAGACATCTACAACCTGCTGAAGCAGGGCTCCAAAACCTTCCGGGAGCTCCTGGATGTGGAAACTGTCTGGAAGTACCTCTATGGGTCGGGCTGTGTGGCTGGCATCTACATCCCCTCTTCCAGGCAGAAGCTCAGTATCTACCAGGCACTGAAGAAGGGGCTGATCAACTCTGAGGTGGCCCGCTCCCTCCTAGAGGCCCAGGCTGCCACCGGTTTCATGATTGACCCCACAAAGAATGAGATGCTGACTGTTGATGAAGCGGTCAGGAAAGGTGTGGTGGGGCCCGAAATCCATGACCGGCTCCTGTCCGCAGAGAGGGCCGTGACTGGTTACAGAGACCCATACAGTGAACAGAAGATTTCTATCTTCCAGGCCATGAAGAAAGACCTCATTCCTAGCGAAGAGGCCCTAAAGCTCCTGGATGCCCAGATAGCCACTGGTGGCATCATTGACCCGCACCTGGGCTTCCATCTGCCCCTGGAGGTCGCTTATCAGCGGGGCTTCATCAATAAGGACACATATGACATGCTGTCTGAGCCCAGCGAGGTGCGAAGCTATGTGGACCCCTCCACGGAGGAGAAGCTCAGCTACACACAGCTCCTGAAACGGTGCCGAAAGGATGAGAACACTGGGCTCCTCCTGCTCCCACTCTGTGACACAAGGAAGCTCACCTTTCGGGGGCTGCGGAAGCAGATCACGGTGGAGGAGCTGGTTCGTTCACAGGTGATGGACGAAGCCACTGCCCAGCGCCTCCAGGAGGGCCTCACTTCCATCGAAGAGGTCTCTAAGAACCTGAAGAAGTTCCTGGAGGGCACCAGCTGCATTGCTGGTGTCTTTGTGGACTCCACAAAGGAGCGGCTGTCTGTGTACCAGGCCATGAAGAAGGGTATCATCAGGCCAGGCACCGCATTTGAGCTCCTGGAGGCACAGGCAGCCACAGGGTACGTGATTGACCCCATCAAGGGCCTCAAACTGACAGTGGAGGAAGCTGTGCGGATGGGCATTGTGGGTCCTGAGTTCAAGGACAAGTTGCTCTCCGCTGAGAGAGCGGTCACTGGCTACCGGGATCCCTACTCTGGCAAGCTCATCTCCCTATTCCAGGCCATGAAGAAGGGTCTGATCCTGAAGGACCATGGGATCCGCCTGCTTGAGGCCCAGATTGCTACAGGAGGTATAATTGATCCTGAGGAAAGCCACCGCCTCCCTGTGGAGATTGCCTACAAGAGGGGCCTCTTTGACGAGGAGATGAATGAGATCCTGCTGGATCCCAGCGATGACACCAAGGGCTTCTTCGACCCCAACACGGAGGAGAACCTCACCTACCTGCAGCTCATGGAGCGATGCATCACTGACCCAGAGACCGGCCTCTGCCTCCTGCCCCTGAAGGAGAAGAAGCGGGAGAGGAAGACCTCTTCCAAGTCCTCCGTCCGCAAGCGCAGGGTGGTGATTGTTGACCCAGAGACAGGCAAGGAGATGTCCGTGTACGAAGCCTATCGCAAGGGCCTCATCGACCACCAGACCTACCTGGAGCTGTCAGAACAGGAATGCGAGTGGGAGGAGATCACCACCTCCTCCTCTGACGGTGTGGTGAAGTCGATGATCATTGACAGGCGCTCGGGACGCCAGTATGACATTGATGATGCTATCAGCAAGGGCCTGATTGACCAGTCAGCCCTGGACCAGTACCGCTCAGGCACCCTTTCCATCACCGAGTTCGCAGACATGCTCTCTGGCAACATGAGCGGCTTCCGGTCACGGTCATCCTCTGTGGGATCATCCTCCTCCTACACCGTCAGCCCAGCCCCAACGCGAACGCAGATATCCATGTGGAGCGACCCAACTGAGGAGACTGGGCCAGTGGCAGGCATCCTGGACACGGACACTCTGGAGAAGGTGTCCATCACAGAGGCGATGCGCCGCAACCTCGTGGACAACATCACGGGGCAGAGGCTGCTGGAAGCCCAGGCATGCACCGGGGGCATCATTGACCCCAACACCGGGGATAAGTGCTCCGTTGCTGATGCAGTGAACAAGGGTCTGGTTGACAAGATCATGGTGGACCGCATCAACCTGGCACAGAAGGCCTTCTACGGCTTTGAGGACCCGCGGACCAAGACGAAGATGTCGGCAGCCCAGGCCCTGAAGAAGGGCTGGCTGTACTACGAGGCCGGGCAGCGCTTCCTGGAGGTGCAGTACCTGACGGGGGGCCTGATCGAGCCCGATGTTGAGGGCCGTGTCTCCTTGGATGAGGCTCTGCAGAAAGGCACTATCGACACACGCACAGCCCAGAAGCTGCGGGATGTGAACACCTACTCCAAGTATCTCACCTGCCCCAAAACCAAGCTCAAGATCTCCTACAAGGACGCAATGGACCGCAGCATGATCGAGGATGGGACTGGCCTGCGGCTGCTGGAGGCTTCCTCCCAGTCGAGCAAGGGCTACTACAGCCCCTACAATGTCAGCAGTGCTGGCTCCACCTCTGGCTCACGGTCAGGCTCCCGGACTGGGTCCCGGTCGGGCTCCAGGCGAGGTAGCTTCGACGCCACCGGTTCTGGCTTCTCCATGACCTTCTCTTCCTCCTCCTACTCTTCCTCGAGTTTTGGGCGCAGATACGCCATGGGTCCCCAGAGTGCCGTGGAGGTGGCTGCCCTCACCCTTGCCTTGTCCCTCGCAAGCAGTCGCTGTGGGCAGGAGGCGAGCAGGGAGCACCTCGGGCTGTGTGGGCCCCTGCTCCGCGTGGCGTGAAACCTGCCGGCCCCTGCCCGAGGAACCCACCGCCTCGCCTGCTCCGCATGTGGCAACGCTGCTGGCTAATCACTAGTATTTTTTTTAATTTTTAAACTCCATTTTTCTTCCAAAGCAGTGCCTAAAGTTTAACCAAAAAGACTAGACTAATATATTAATATATACAATTGTTCTGACAGTATTTGTATATTAAGAGATGAGAGAGAAAACACACTACCCTCCCAGATCTGCTGCCCCGGGAGCCTGCTGCTGTTCCTGTCCTCTGCAGAGCCGGTCCCACTTAGCTGCTCGGACATGGCTAGGCAGAGCCAGAAAACAGGAAAACAGTTCAGTCTTTTTGATCTAACCACTTAGTGACTCTTTTGTAATTAACCCTACCGGCTTCATCCCCTGCACCCCAAAGGAGGAGAGGACCCTGTTCCCATGGTGCACCACAGCCGGCATGCTGGCAGGACAGAGGAGGACACCGTGGGCTCCCCGCTGCTCGGTGCCGGACAGCCAGACACTCTGCACCGGCCCCAGAACTGTTGCCTGGACCCCTTCCACCCACCCTCAGCATGGCAAGGAGGGGGCTCTGCACCCTGGCTCCCAAGCTGCCCCAACTCCCCAGCTTGGCCTCCTGGCACAACCCCACCACCGCACCGCGGAGCCGGTGCCCCGACCGTAAGTGCGCGCTGATGCTGCCCGGTGCTTCCGCGCCATGCGGAGGGACCTGCCTCCGCTCCGCCGCTTCGCCCACCGAGGGGCTTTGCTGCGTGTCCACTGCCACCTCCGCCAGCCCGCCCGCCTGCTCGCTGGGACACACCAGCCATGCTTGGCTCTCCCTGCCCACGTGGCTCGTGTCGCAGCCAGCCGGCGGCCGCACCTGCTGCTGCCTGCCTGTCTGTCTGCCTGTCTGTCTGTCTGTCTGTCTCTCCGTGTATCTGGGAAGTGCTCCGCACAAGGTTGATTTCTTAACACTCATGTAGCTTAACGAATTGACAGGCCTTCACCAGAGCCCGTGCCTGAGCTCAGCAGAGCCCTGCGCTGCCAAAATCAGCCTGGCTCCGTGCGCGGTTCCTGCGCCCAGACCCCAGCCACTGCCTGGCCATGCGTCCCTCCACCTTGCCACGGGGGTTCTCCAGACCTTCTTGAGGGGTGCGGAGGCCATGGGACCCTCTGAGCACAGGGTGGGTCATGGGACGCTGAAGCAGCCTGGTGTGCTCTTGTGTTAGAAAAGAGGCGGATCTCTGTAAAGCCGGACTCTTCTTTTCTTCCTCGTGGTAACTCCTTTCCTCTTGGTTTTCCTCCCCTTCCCTTCACCCGCAATAACGCACTCTCTCTCTGGCAGACATCTTTTTCCAGTCCCACCAAAGAAGTCCCCTTGCCGCTGGGTGAGTTCCTTAGCTGGGTCTCCGATGTCAGCAAGTCGTGGATGGGCTTGAGGGGAGCCCGGGACGCGGCAGCTCCTCGGCCGTGCTCACCAGCACAGGTAATGCCAACCTTTCCAGTCTCACTCTTTGGAGCCGGGGTTCCCTGCCGTTCCCTGCCGGGGCTGGCGGGGCTGGTGCTGGGGCTTTGGCTGGGTACTGCGCTCTCCCAGCGGTGACGCTGAGATGTCCAGTGGGGGTATCGTTTTCCTCCCATGTGCAGTTTGGGCTACACTTGCCCATGGTGAAGGCTTTTCAGCCACGGCTGCACCCAGCTGCTCCGGCTGCGGGAGGGCTGGCCCTGGTTAGGAGTTGTGGCTCGCCGAGGCAGCGTGGGGGTGAGCAGGCTGGTGCAGGGCGGGTGCGCAGCGCTGCCGGCTGGGCTCAATGGCTTCATCTCATGGACCAGTCTCCCTGTCTCATCCCATCTTTTCTGTTCGCTTTGTTTTAGTGTTGCTGGATGTCCATCCCAACTCCCCTCACCGCTGCCACGGAGCCCGTACCCCCGTCCCGGGGCAAGTGGGACCGCATTTGAGGACACTGGGACGTGCTCCCTCTCCCTTTGCACTTGCCAGAGTCCCCGGGCAGAAACTGGGGGCCACGCTGCCTGGGTGTGGGGGCTGCCCTGCAGCACCGGAGCCCCCCCACCAGCAGCGGGGTGCCCTGGCCCACCCGCTGCCCCTGCCCCCTGGCAGCACACAGCCCCCCGTCCCCCTGCCACGCCACACTCCACCAGGGCCCCGGTCAGGGGCTGAAGCAATAAGTGATGCAGCGGAGGGGCCGTGCCGGCTCGGGCTGTTGGCGCCAAAGCCCCCACAATTGTCCTGGCTGACCCGGTCCCCCCGAGAGGCACCCGTGCGGTCGCCTGGCCCTCCCCTTGCCCCGTGCCAGCATGCCTGAGGTGCACCCCCTCCTTCCCAGGGAGAGCCGCCTGGCACAGTGCCATGGCTCGCCCACGGATCTCCACAGCACCTCTCCTCTTTTCTGCCTGCTCTCATTTGCCACGTGTAAAATGAGTCATGTTATTCCTCAGCATTCGTTATTATTATTCTCATTATCCAGTTTTGCTTTTGCATGACATGCTAATGTGGGCAACTGTACTGTAGCCCAGCCTGAGCCAGGGCTCCCGCTCCGTCGGGGCCCTGTGCTCCCCTGATTTCCCAGTCATTTCTCATCAGGGCAGCAGGGGCTGATCGATAATCCAAAAGCATCTCTTTTTGGGGGCAAAACACTAAAACCTGACTTGTATATACCGTGAAGTGTTTGTAAAACATGCAGTATGGACCCATGGCTCTCCCCAGCGAGGTCAGTAAAAGAGATCCTATGAAACCAGCCGGCAGCTCCGCGTGGTCTGTTCGCCCTCGCTGCTCCCCACCGGTGGCCATGCCCCGGCCTCGCCACTGTAGGTGCAGGCTAGGGGCTGCCAGTCACCTCCCACGCCTCCGTGCCACGGGCCGTGCTGTCCAGGCCATGTGCCGCTGCGGGTCATGGTGGAGCGTGCTGGGGCGCTGGAGGTCTGACCAGCTCCTGGTGCAAGCACTGCACCATTGTGCTGGCCTCATGCGCTGCTGTGCCTGGGCATCCCCCCAGCCCTGTGCTGCTGAGCACGGAGCAGGGCTGTGGGGTTGTCACCGGGACTGTCCCCAGAGCTGCCCAGCTGCCCTGGATGGGCAGTGGTGTGTGTGGGTGTAGCGGGGCTGGGGTCTCTCCTGTGCTGGGAGGCTGCAGCCTCATGCTGGTGGGTCCCCAGTTTTGGGGACAGGGAGCAGCAGCAAGCAGGCACTGCTGGTGGTGTGGAGGCTTCTGAAGCTGTGTCCTTTGCACAGGGACTGATCCATCCCTCTGGCAGCCGGGCTCCGGGCTTGCTGTCCGCCAGGGCGCTCATATGCTGTGCCAACATGTGCTGCTGCTGGGCTGGGGCTGTACCTGCGGGTGCCTCTGCACGGAGCGGGCAGTGCGCCGCGGGCACTCCCTTAGCCTGGCAGTGCTGGAGCCGTTGTGGCTGGGATGATGGTGAGGGAGAAGGGCAAGCTGGTCGGGCAGCCAGCTGGTGGCGGCCCCAGCGGGGTTTGTTAGGGGCAGCCTGGGAAAACCTGGGAGACGTCAGCACAGACGCCCACGCAGAGGTTCACTGGCGCTGGCTTGGACGGCTCAAGGAGCCTTTTCCAGTGCTGTGAGCCACGTGCCACTGCTCTGTCCAGGTTGGGACTCCCTGAGCCAGGAGGCTCGTCCTGTGGCAGTGCCTCCCACCAGGCACCATGCCGGGAGCACCGGAGCTGCGTGGGACCTCGCGGGACCCGTGCAATGTCTTGAGGCCAGTGGGAGTCTGCCTGGGAGCAGCGGGACTGTGCTGGGAGCAGCTGAGTGTGTCGGCACCTGGGTAGGGAGCCCAGGCTGGCCGGGACAGATGGCAGCAGCTTGGGAGCACGTTAATTGCATTGTGTGTCTGCAATTAGCAGTGGCGTCCCTCCCTGCTGGCCAGCCTGCAGCAGGACGTGGCCGTTGGACACAGCTGGGGTGGAGGGGTTGTGGGGGACGTACATCCCCTGTGCTGGGATGGACAGGCTGCTGTGACTCGGGATGGCTCCATGGGGCGACAGTGAGGATGGCTGCCTGGGGAGGGCACAGGCAGCCCAGGTCTGTGCTCCACCTCAGATAACTCCCTGATCCCACCCTCCAACTTCTTGATCCCCCCTCAAGGTTGGACACTTCCCACAAGCCTCATAAGATCCCTGAGACCCCTCTGCATCCAGGGCTAAACCGCATGGTCCTGGCTAGAAGCCCCCCACCTACCCACAACATCTGTGGGGTCCAGCTCCCTTTCCCTGGGTGCGAACCCCCCCAGTTCTTGAACGAATCCCTGGGGACCAGCACCTGTTTGCTGGAGGGGACCCCCCTCCCCACACACCCCTCAGCTGTGTGCCCACCTTGGCCCCAGCATGGGGAACCTCCCCGGCCTGGCGGGGTGCCGGGTGAGCCAGGCTCATGCTGAGCAGGAACTGCTCCACCCGCAGGGGCAATGGGTGAGCTGGGGATGGTGGCATTCCACCGTGGTGGCTGGAAAAGGGGCACAGGAGGGTGAGGTGGAGAGGGACACGCCGTGCATCCAGGCTGGCTGCTCCCCGCTGCCTGCTGGGCATGTGGGGCCACCAGCGGCCTGGTGTCGTGGGGCCAGCCGTGGGGTGAGCTGTGTGGTACATGGGGACAGTCTGTCCTCCCACCTAGCATGATGTTCCTCATCCATCTCCAGGCATCCCTCACCTCCAGCTGTCTCACACTGCTTCACGTCACCTTCCTGATCCCCTGGGACCCCCCAGTTCCCTCCCAAAGCCCCTTCCCATGGGCAGCATCTGCCTCCCATGCGCTCACCCTAGAGCCGCCTGGCTTCCCATGGGCAATGGCAGTAATGGTGTGGAGCCAACAAGCAGCATCTGGCAGGGCTCAGCATCAGCCAGGCATGGCACAGGCAGCGTGACGGCAAGTGGCAGTGCCAGGACAGTGGCAAGTGGGGCATTTGCCCTGGGGCTGGCAGTGGCTTCGCTGCTTGCTGGTCCTCAAAGCAGTCACAGGCCGAATCACACAGCACAGCACCGCCGATGGCTCAGGGAGAAGAAATGCGCCATGTAGGGAAAACAGCCCCCACTCCCCATGCTGCCATACCTCTGGGTGGTGGGAGGGCTGGTCACAAGGGCAGCTGGAGTCTGTGGGGCAGAATGCAGCTGATGCTCCAGGTCTGCCACACCGGGGTGGTTGGGTGAGCAGGGTCTGGGGCAGAGCAGTGGCAGCGGCTGGCAGCGCTGACCTGTCCCGTCACTCCTTCCGAGTCGATGTGGCGGAGAAGGCCTGTGTCTGTCACCCTGCTGGCTTTGGCACAGCTGGCTGAGGCTGAGTGCCGTGTGAGGAACGACGGGGGTCGGTGACCAGGCAAGAGGGAGCAGCAGCTCAGCCGTGAGCAGTGTCGGCAGCCATGAAGCTGCACTGCACACCAGCAGCGATCTAGTGGGCATGTAATTGGGCCAAGCTAATTGTGAGGGATAACTCTATTATATTCCCGTTTTTACCGCACTGCAGCTTAGCTTGCCCCTCTGATGCATGGGCCAGAGTTCTCCCCTTTCAGGCCCTGCAATCTAAACTGTCACGCAGCGTTAAAACCGCGGGGCGGTGGCAGGCGAAGCGCTGAATGGCGCGCTGGCGTGGCTGTCAGGCAGCCCTGGAAGGGCTCCCTCGCCCCTGGAGCAGCCACCCGGTGCTCACTGGTGTCCACAAATAGCCTGTCTGGCGGGACTGGTGGGATACTTGCCGGGTGGATGCACCACATGGTGCTCCCAGGTGTGCCGTGGCCAAGCCAGGCTGTGCCCGGGCACCCTGCAGGCCATGGCCCTGCTGTGAGGCTGGTTCTCACACCCCAAGTGCGTGGGTGCTTGCCCATCACTGCCTGAACGGTAGCACTGTCAGCTGTACTGCCCTGTCCTGCAGTAGCCGCCTCTGACCGTGGCCTGGCACATGGGACCTGTGGCTGCTGTCACAAGCAGAGCCGCAGCAGCCAGCTCGGCCCTGCTGGCACACACCAGCTGCCAGCTCCGCGTGCCTGCCGCCCCGGGCACTGCTGGCTCCAGCCCGCAGTGTGCCGCTCTGGGAACTCTCTGTACAGCTTACCCAGCAGCCACAAAGCTGGACCGGCCTCTCCCACGCCCCCCCCTCACTGGGGCACTAAACCTTTCTTTAGGGAGATCAGCTGCCTAGGGGACAAGTGCAGGGACCTGAGATCCCTGCAGTGCACAGAGCCCATTCACTGCAGGCGGGGTCCCTGCCTCTCCCCAGCAAAATCCCGACATGCACTGGCCAAGGGCAAGCACTGCCTCGCAGTAATGTGCCTGCGTTTCTCTGTGCCGTCAAGGAGCACAGCGTGGTCTGTGCCAGGGGCTGGTGCCAGCTGGGCTGGTGAATCCACCCCTGTCCTTGCTGCAGGTCCTGGAGTGATGGCGCTGCTTGCTGGGGAGCCTGGCCCAGGGCTGCAGCCATTGCGTTGCCCATCCCACCGGGCACCGGGCAGCTCTGCAGGTAGCGGTGCTGCTGGGCACATGGCCAGGGTGCCCACGGTGGGGATAGCGATGGTGCTGAGCAACCTCGGGGTGCTCTGAGATGTGCAGCCGCCAGTGGGACCGTGTGGGCAGTGTGGTGTGGGGACCTGTGCCTCCCTCCTGAGGCACCGCGTTGCTGCTGTCAGGCAGCTGCAAATCCATTTGTTCCGGCTGTCATGTCCCAGGGTGTAACTGGCTGGCGCTGCCCACTGTGCCTGGTGGCTGTCCCGGGCCGGCAGCTGAGCTGGGGCTGGGGGCTGCTCCAGATCTGACGTGCTGGGGCAGGAGGCAGCTGTGGGGAGCCTCATGGCTGTTGCCATTGCCAGCACAGGCAGCACCAAGCATGTGGGCATCCCTGAACTGGTTTGGGGTTTGCTGCTTCTCGTTGTCTGGTGTCTCTTGGCATGTCCCCAGGACTCAGGTGGCCAGTCCTGCCTGTGCAGGTGTGATGCCGTGCTGTGTCTGGGACAGGCTGGCAGCAATAGCTGGGGTTCCATCCCCACCAGCCTGGGCTGGGTTTTGGGCTCTGTTGCTGAAAGACCATTGCCCACTGCAGACGCTGTGGTCATCAGGCCTCCCTGTGCCATTGTCCACCACCCAGCTGTGGCAGCATCCTCCAGCTCCCTGGCAGCACGGGTTCCCTGTGCCCAAGCTCCAGCAGCAGGGCTGGTGCCATGCACTGCAGGCATTGTAGTCCTGCCCTGGGGTGAGGGCTCACCTGTGGGGCACACGGGACCGGTGGTGTGGGGCAGGAGTGCTGCAGAACCACAGCAAGTGATTGCACCGGTCTGCACCAGAGCTGCCACGACCTCTCATGCCTCAGTGCCCCCCACCGCACCACCCTGCTCCCTCCCCTGGACACTCGCCTGTCCCCAGGGGAGGAGGGAGCTGAGCCACAGCCTTTGGCTTGGCCAGCCGGCGAGGGGCACCAGTGCCAGCTCCAGGGGTGAGCAGCCACAGCTGCAGTGTACGTGGGGCTGCGGGACCCCACTGCAGCATATGGCATCGTGCACGCAGGGTCTGCAGTGAATGCACATGCCCGGGAGCATCTCTGATGCCCTGCTGGCACTTCAGCTAATGAGAGGCTGCTACACTCCCTTCCTAGCACTGTGGAATATGGTCCTTTTCCTGTATTTACTCAGGTTTTGGGGGGTGAACAAACATCCGTCTCTTCCTGACCATGTTCTTGGTGAGCATCCCCCTGCGTCTGGAAGACATAATCCCTGGGGAGCTCATTGCTTCTTGCAGCCCCTTTCGCAGGCGCTTTGGTTTAGCTCTGAACTCTGCAGCCAAGGACAAACTTTGCCTTTTCCCCACGACCTCATTTGCCCCGTGCCCCGGTTTGCCCTGTGACTTGCTGCCCTGCACACCCAGCACCAGGTCTTGCTCCCACCCTGGGAACCTGGCTTGTGCCTACGGGAGGCAAAGTGTTGCCAGGATGTGACCTCACATCACCTTTGCATCCCAGAGGGGTCTTGTCCTGTCCTGTTGTGCATCCCCAGGGCCCTGACTATGTTTGGTAGGACCTGCCACTACCATGAGCCCAAGAGATGCAAATTTACTGGGGCCGGATGCTGCAGCTCTTGTGGTTGCAGCTGGCATAAAGCAAATTGCTCGGTTACACCGGCAGAAGGAGCCGTAATGGTGTGCTGCAGCCCGCACCCTGAACCCTGCAGCCGTGAGGAGGCTCCTGCAGCTGTGACCCGCATGCCAGCACAGATGGGCACAGCACGGCAGCTCTCGGTGCACAGCCACGCCTGACCTAGGTGGGCTGCAGGAGCAGGTACCAGGCACCAGCCTGGCTCTGCTTCCCCTCTTCTCAGCAATTTGCTGCTTTTTCTGGCATGGTTTCTGACCAAAGCCCTGCCTGCTGCTCCTCCTCAGCAGCTGCATCGGTAACCGCTTCCTCCCAGTGACCCCCAGCCTCATCCAGCCCCATTTTCTGCCATGTACCCGGCTGTGATGCTCAGCTGTGTTACCGGTGCCTTGTACAGGGCTGCTGCCATTGCTTCTGCATCGAATCAGTTTTATTTCCCTTTTATCAAGCCCACGGTCCTCAGCTGTTTCCCCTTGCAGGCAGAGCCTGCGAACATCATGGCACATGGTCAACCTATCCTTGATCAGGTCTTGTGGTCATCACCATCTTCATGGCACCACCGTAACCTGTGTTCAAGCTTTGCCTCCTGCTCCCGCCGCCTTTCTGGCAGCGCCCACACTCTCGTTCCCACACCTCAGCAGCCGCCCTCGCTGCGCCCCAGCTAAAATGAACCAGGGGTCCTGAGCACCAGGCTCCCTTGCTCCTCTGATGAAAGCCTCGGAGCTGGCTGCATCTCCCCTTCCTCCTTCCCCTCCCTGGGCATGCTTCTGCAGCTCTTCATGCTGGATGCAGTCCCTCGCCGCAGGCTGGAGCTTGTCCCAGACCCTGCTGTTCGCTGTGGCATGTGCATTGCTTGCTCTGGCCTCCTCCAGCCTCTCCAGGGCTCTGGCCGCTGGCACTGTGCGCTTTCCCATTTCCCTCCATGGGATTCCCAGTGGCATCTGCAGCATTACAGGCTGCTCCCCCTCGTTATGCTCAGCCAGGTGACCTGGCAAGGCATTAGCAGGGCTAATGACAGGTTAATTGCAGGGCTCTTAGGACTGTGTAGGAGTGTGGGCATCTCCCTCAGCCTTTGGGTACAGGCATGGTGTGATCCCTCCTGCAAACCCAGCTTCCCAGTTGGGGCATGGAGCAGCCACTGGCATCTTCTTCCTCCCCCTGTCTTCGTGCCTGTGCGAGCAGCGTTGCTCCTAGGCTCGTTTTCACGTAGCATCTCCTTCCACTTGTTGCAGCAACGCAGCTGAGCTAACAGCACCAGAGCTGGGAACAGCTGCAGGCTCTGCACAAGGTGTGCAGGCTCTGAGCTTGCCAACAGCTTGGACGGCTGGTCACAGCCAGAGGAGATCTTGGGGATGTCTCCAGGGGTTCCTGGGCTGGCAGAACTCAGGCAGATGCCTCTTGCCACAGGGCGGTGATCTGCAGCAAGGGAAGGGCTCGTAGGGATGGTAACGTGTTATCATTCTTACCACGGTGGCCATGCCATCCCAGTCCTTCTGACACTGGCACAGAAGCAAAGGAGGTTTCCGCTGGGAAGACCCTGGTCCCTGTGGGAGCTGGTGGGGAGGGAGGCAGGGGGCAGCCACCTGCATCTCCCTGGGCCAGGCTGCAGCCTGAGGTGCATTTCGGGGGGAGGGGCATGCAGCTCAGAGGATGCCATGAGGGGCTGCTCCTTGACCCCACCAGCCCCACACAGCCCATGCCCTGGCCAGACCCTTCTGAGGTGCCCCAGCCAAGCTCTGCCAGTGTCCCAGCCTGGAGCAAGTCCAGCCCCACCGCTGGTGCCCGAGGGTGGCAGACTGCACTGTACCTGCAGGCTCTTGGCAAAGCATGCCGAATGGCCTTGCCACACCGTGCTCCCCACAGGGCCCTGTTAACATAGCCCCTTTTTTGCCTCGGCACGTGCTGGAGTGGGTAGTATGTTGCACGTGGACACGCATGCCCAGAAACACGTGCTGTCTGCATGGGACCACGTGTGCTGCTGGCATGCAACTGGGTGCCACAGGCTGCGTGGGCTGCTCTGAGACGCTGCCTGCTGTGGTTCGAGGGGCACTGCCCAGCCCCATGCCTTTTCTTCTTGTCCAAGGTGCTGTTGCTCCGTGCCTCCACAGTGGGCTGGCTTTGCCTTCTGGGGTGCTCCGAGGGCATGCAGGGTGCTCAAGGCAGGTTTGGGTTCAACTCATAATGCTGGAAAAGCCGCAAGATCAGGATGATCCCCTCCCACTGCCCCTGCCTGCCTAAGCTCTGCTACCTCCAGCACATAGTGCCTGCCCCCAGCGAAGGCACCCGCTGTGCTGGGGCAGAGGGGCCTGATCCTCGAAGAGGGTCCCCCGTGGAGAGTCGGCCAAGTCACGACAATCACACCAATAAATGCCGTGCTCCCTTTATTAAACAAACAGGTCATATTTATAACTTAAACCGACCGCTCACCTGACTTTACACACAGGTGATTGGATAAAAGTCTCTGGGCCACGTGGGGGTCCGTGTCGCTGATCGGTGAGCATGCTGCAGGTGCCTTATCAGAGTGTGCTGATGAGAGTGCGTTAATTTCACGGTTCCCAGGACTTGCTCTGCACCTGGCTTCTTCTTTGTGCATAGCTTGTTTTCCTTCTCTTTCCTTCTCCCACTGCTTGTTCCCAGGACAATTTAAAACTGCTCTGCAGCTTCAACTAACAGGCCTGGGTTGTCCAACCCAGACAATGGTAACATATGTCCTCGGTCCTTTAAAAATCCCTCTACAGATCCTGTGCATGGGGCTAGGGAAATGGAGTGGTTGTGGGGTCAGTGGAAATATGAGGCAGGCAAGCGGTGCAGCCCCTGGCCGGGTTGGGAAGAGCCGTGGGTCAGTTTGCCATGGCTTGGTTTGGGCTCAGCCAGGCGCTGGACCATGGGCTCTGCAGTGTGTGGCCTTACGAGGGACAGATGTAGGGACACCAGGGACCAGCAACCAGAACAAGCTGAAGGGGCTGGAAGGTGTAGCTGGCAGCAAGTGAGATCTGGGAGCAATCCCAGGCGAAAAAGGGTCAGGAAATTCAGGAGAGCTGCAGGAATCACTGTGTCGAGTGGTGCTCGTCCCAGCAGAGGAGACAGAGATGAGCAGAGCCGAAACCCACAGGTACTGGCGATGGTTGGTGGGCCAGTACCACAAGGCTGGAGCAGAGGATGGAGGTCGGGTGTCCCGGCCAGGGGTGCTCTGTCCTGCCTGGTGAGGATGGGCCAGCAGCTGCCCCTCTGTGGGGATGGCAGTCCCTGGGGGGGGACACAGCAACACCCCCAGACATCTGCACTGGTGTGCTGGCGGGGTGGCGGAGCTGCCAAATCCCCACACCCTGTCCCTCTCCTGCTCTCCTTGCAGAAGCGCTGTGCTGCAGATGACACCAGTCTCTCTGGACAGAGTGTGGAGGAGTCGTCGCAGGATGGGGAAGAGATAGAGAGGTACGGGCAGTGCTGGTCACAGCGGGGTGTGCCAGGGCTCCTTGTCAGGGCAGGCCAGGGCTGGGGTCTGCATGTGTGCGTTTGGAAATCTGCACTATGAGGAGGGGAACTGGGCCAAATCCTGCACAGCCCCGGGGGGTCTGGGCCAGCTGCTGTGGGATGGGGAGGGTGCAGGTACATCCCCCACGTGGCGAGCAGGGATGGGACCAGGCGCAGCTGTGAGCGCTGGGTGCTGGGCGCTGGGTTTATCTTGCCAATGACACGGACATGAGGAGAGGTACTGCCTGCAAACCTGGCCGAGGCACCCTTGAAGGGCGTCCCCTGCCGAGGGGCATGTGGGGCTGGGGGTGGCTCGGGGATGCCTGCCCGGTGGCATGTAGGCAAGGCAGGGGAGGTATGGCTGAGCCAGCACTGGCCCCACCAGTGGGATGGTGTGCAAGGCTGGTTACGGGAAACCTGCAAGGTTGTCCAGGGTCTCCTGGGAGCGGAGCTGCAGAGCTGCCTTCCCTGGCATCTGCGGTGGTCATCGGTCAGCTGCATGGGGTGCTGAGTGGGGTCACCTCTGTGGTCCTTATGTCCCCTGGTCCGCAGACTCCTAGAGCCATCCTCTCCCTGGAGCAGCACAGGGGAGAGGTGGGCGCTGTGGGCAGAGAGATGCTGGCAGCCTGGGCATCATTTCATCCCTCTCCCATGCAAGAGCAGCCAAGGGGGTCCCAGGCAGAGATGCCCGTGGCAGAGGTGGGCAGGGCAGGTGGCAGCCGTGCAGCCCAGCAGCCCGGTGTGTCCCTGCTGTCTCCCCAGAGCGTGGCAGCAGGGCGAATGGATGGAGCGGAGGCTGGAAGTGCACGAGCAGCTGCTGGCCCTGCGGCACTGGCTGGATGCGGTGGAGAAGAGGTTGCCCACCCTGCCGGAGCCTGGCCATGCCCTGCAGGTAATGGGTTCACCCCCAGGTGCATGGCAGCTGGCAGAACCGCTCAGAGCCAGGCAGGACCCAGGCCACGTCTCCACCAAGGCTGGTGAGGTCTTGGTCCCTGAAAGGGATGATGGTGTTGGGCCATGGCCAGCTGGGAGGCCCTGTGGCACAGCCCTGCAGATCTGCTGGTGACACGTGAGCCAGGCAGGGTCCCCTGTTCCCGGTTGCTGCTCCCCAGCCTGACAGTGCTCGCCCAGTCACGCCTCCGTCCCCACCAACGGCACCATCGGCTGCTGTGGGCTTGGAGCCTGCTGTACCTGGGGTCCTGCTGGTACTGGTGGCATCGCTGCCTAGGTGCCCTGCTGGTGCCACGGCCACCTTCCACTCCAGCTCAGCCGTGTCCCACCGCACTGCTGCCCAGTTGGCATGTGCAGCTGTGCACAGGGTATGTGCAGCCATGCAAGGTGCATGCAGCCATGTCCCCCTGCTTAGGCAAGGGGTGTGCAGCCATGCACAAGGCATGTGCAGCCATGCACCGGGTGTGTGCAGCCGTACAAGGTGTGTGCAGCCGTGTCACCCTGCCCAGGCAAAGTGTGTGCAGCCATGCTCAGGGCCATGCAGCCATGTAAGATGTGTGTAGCTGTGCGAGGGCTGCCCCCTGCCCGGACACGTGCAGAGGCGTCCCTGCTGCCCAGACCCCTCTGCTTGCTGCCCACCCACCTGCCTGCAACCGGCAGAGCACTGGCGTGTCCTTCCCCCAGCCTCGGGCCAGCACAGGCCACCAGCTCCCACCACCCCATCTACGCTAAGCCACGGCGGGAGCACCCGTGGTGGGGGCTGCCCTAGCCGGCCCCCTCCTCGCCGCCCTGCAAACAGTCCCTCGCCGGCTCCTTTTGTTCCGGGCCTGGCCAGCACACGGGCTCCCTCCACACACATGACAGCACAAACTGAAAGGGCCATTCATCGCGGCCTCGGCGCAGACAAAGCCGAGGCCGAGGAGAAACCCACCCCACTCCCGGGATCTGAGGCTACGGATTCCAGCCGACTGCTCTCGCCCGGTGCCCCGCACTGGGCTCCCTCTGCCTGGGGCGCCCGTGCCTACCCCAAGCCCGGTACCTGGGGCTGTGGAGCGTGCCAGGCAAGCTGCCGGCAGGCGCACAGGGCAGGAGGCAGCCAGTTGCTCTGCTGAGGGAGTCAGCTTGTTGCCCCCCTGCCCAGTCCCTGCCACGTGGGGTCCCAGATAGGTGCTGTGGGGCACCCAGGGTGCTTTGCCAGCATGGTGGCTGAACCCAGGGGTCCCAAGGCTGGTGCCTGCTTGCCGTGTGGCAGCAGGGAGGAGCGTGGTAGCTGCACTGCTGGAGGGGGTGGCTGCTCCAGGGGGCTCAGGGTGGCAGGCAAGGGCAGCAGCCCCCCAGGTCAAGCCCGCTGGTGCTCAGTGGAGCAGCATGTTCCCCAGCACACTGGCACTGGCACCTGATGATGCTCAGCACCATCAGTGAGGGCTAGGTCCCACCTGCTTGGCCCCTGGGTCAGTTGGGGATGCCCAGAACCCCCTGAGGGAGCTGGTGCCTGGGCAGGGCACCCACGCACAGATCCAGCGCTAGGTGCTGAGCTCCCAGCTGTGGGCATTGGGAAGGTGCCAGAGCGGAGCGGTGAAGATGGTGCAGTGCCATAGGAGAGCCTGGGATATGCTAATTCCCTGCAGCATCTCCAGCAGCAGAGCAGACAAAGCCCCCGGCCCCTCCGCCTGCTGCTTTCAGGAGACCCCAAGGGAGCCCCATCCATCAGTGCAGCGCGACACTCCTTGCAGCGGCCCCTGGGCTCCCCGGGGCCCGGTGAGGGGCACCCACTCCTTTGTGCAGGGCAGGACCCCCCACCCTAGAGGGCCTCTCTTGCTGGCTGTGGGGCCACTGTGTCAGAGCTGGGTCCAGGCAGGCTGAGGATGGGGCTCACACCACATACCCTGCGAGCAGGAGCAGACCCCCCCCCGCCGGCACCTCTGGCAGCCCCTTGCCCACCCCCCTCAGGCTCTCCCACACTCAGGGCAGGGGCAGAATGGGGTCCCTGAGCTCAGGCCTGGGGGACCCTGGCTTGCGGGGTGTGGTGGGCAGTAGCATCTCTCAGCCCTGTCCAGCCGCCGTGTCCCTGCCATGTCCCACCGAGCCTGGCTGAGGGCACCCAGCACCTGCAAGAGCTCTGGGGAGCAGGGCTGTGCCCCCTCTGCGGCCGCAGCAGCCTGCTGAGACTCTGGCTGGCAGCACCAGGACTGGAGGGGCTGGAGCCAGGTGGGGGGCCAGACACAACAATATGCCCCGGAGGGGTGCAACCCCAGAGCCAGAGGGGCTGGGCTGCCGTGGGGCTGTGCCACTGTGGTGCTGTGCTACTGTGGGACTGTGCCTCTGTGGTGCTGTGCCTCCGTGGGGCTGTGCCACCGTAGTGCTGTGCCTCCGTGGGGCTGTGCCACTGTGGTGCTGTGCTACTGTGGTGCTGTGCCTCTGTGGTGCTGTGCCTCCGTGGGGCTGTGCCTCCGTGGGGCTGTGCCACCGTGGTGCTGTGCCTCCGTGGGGCTGTGCCACCGTGGGGCTGTGCCACTGTGGTGCTGTGCTGCCATGGGGCTGCAGGTGCAGACACGCCGGGGATGCAGTGGGTGCACAGGTCCGGGGCAGCACAGCTCGGTGCGGGAGCAGGTGCCGTTGGCAGTGGCGGTGCCAGTGCTGGTGCGGGAGCAGGTGCCGGTGCTGGTGCTGGTGCCGGTGGCGGTGCCGGTGCAGGAGCAGGTGCCGTTGGCAGTGGCGGTGCCAGTGCTGGTGCGGGAGCAGGTGCCGGTGCTGGTGTTGGTGCCGGTGGCGGTGCCGGTGCGGGAGCAGGTGCCGGTGGCAGCGGCGGTGCCGGTGCCGGTGCCAGTGGCGGTGCGGGAGCAGGTGCCGGTGGCGGTGCCGGTGCGGGAGCAGGTGCGGCGGTGGCCGGTGAGGGGGGGCCGGGCGGCGCGGGGTGGGCGGTGGGAACCGCGCTGCTCCCCTCCCCCTGCCCGGGATGGCTGCGAGTCCCCGGGGGTTTCCCCGGTAACGGCGCCGTTCGGCGCGCAAAGAGTTAACGCGGGCGGCCGCATTGTGCCAGCGGGGGGTGCGGCGGGGTCACCGAGCCGAGCCGAGCCGTGTCGGGGCAGTGCCGAGCCGAGCCGAGCCGAGCCGAGCCGTGCCGTGCCGTGCCGCAGGGTCCCGCCCGGTGCCGCCCCGTCCCCCGGGCGCAGTGCACAAAGGCGGCGGCGGGGCCGGGGCGGGGGATGCCCGGGCGGCGGTAACGGGGAGAGGCGGGGGGGGGCCCAAGCCCCGAGCCCCGAGCCCCGCTCCGCTCCGCCGGCTTGTCCCCCGCCATGGCCCGGCGGTGCGGCGGGTAGCGGGGGCGGCGGAGCCCCCCCGGGCCGGCCCCGGCCCCATGGACGCCCGGCTCCGCCGAGGGGTGAGTGCCCGGGGCGGGGGGCGCTGGGGAGGCTCCGGGGCGGGGCGGGCGGGGGGCTGCGGGCAGGGCAGCCCGGGGCTGGCGGCCGGCGGGGGAGAAGCCCGGGGTGCCCCGGCAGCGGTGGGATGTGTGGGGGGTTTGACTCCCCGGTTCAGCCCGCGCCTCCCCCGGCGCTGTGGCTCCTCCACCCGTGCTGCCCCGTGGGAGCCCGTCCACGCAGGAGGGTTGTGGGGGGCCAGGGCAGGGGCGTGATGCCACGCGTGGGGCCACACCGGCTCGGGGGTGCGGGGTCTGCTGCCTGCTGCAGCCGCGTGTCAGCACGTACGATGCCCTGCTGCACGAGGATGGTCCCTGTGGCATGTGCCACGGTGTGCCACGGCGTGTGTGTGATTGCTGGCCAGCGCTCCGGCCACGCAGGAGTGTGCACCCTGGGGTGTCCGGCCGCTGTGGGTGCGTGGGGCAGGCTGGCCCGTGTGCTCCTGGGCCACAGCTGCGTGTCGTGTGTAGCCCCGTGGCCGCAGGTGTGCGTTGGGGTTTGGGGATCTCTGCCAGTGGCCCGGTGTGCAGCAGAGCAGGGTGTGATGTGTGGTGTGCATGTGGCCCCAGGTGCGTGGGTGTGGAGGGTGTGCAGCGCTGCGTGGCCCTTGGGTGGGTGCCCCCAGCACCCCGGCCCACGCCGGCAGTGGGATGCCCAGCCAGAGAGGTGTGATGCCCAGTGTGGAGTGTGGGTGCACCGTGCCAGTGTGGGTGCGTGTGAGTGCACGTGGGGGTGTGTGCGTGTGCACATGGGCACAAGGGTGTGCACCCAGCGCTGGGCGTGAGGGCTGGGCACTGGCAGCGGTGGGTCTGGGTGCGGGCAGGCGCTGCGGCTGCAGCCAGGCTCTGGCAGGGGGCTGGCGTGGGAGGGTCCTGCTGGGTGGCGCGGGGGGATTTATGGCTGCGGCAGGGCTGGCAGGGTGGGGAGGCTGCCTCCCTGCCTGGGCGGGTGGGTGGGTGCTCCCAGACGGATGGCCCCCAGCCCCGCTCCCCCCAGCAGGTCCCCAGGCCGCCTTTGTCAGGCCCTGCAGACAGATGGCTCTTTTCTCCCAGCTCTGCTGGCCTCTGAGTTAATCTAATGGCACAAAGCGATGCCGGTCAGGAGCATCTGCTTGTCTGCCGGGTGCCCTGCGCTGCTTCCCGGTACCCTTCATTTACATGCCTGCTGACGAGACGAGACGCGCGCCTGACGTGCAGGGCCGTACGCCCCGCCATGAACCCCTTGGGGTCCCCTCCTTCCACTTGGTCCTGGGTGACGGCCAGCGCCTTGTCCCTCCCTGTCCCCAGGGCCCCGGCTCTCCGTAGTACTTTGTGGGGGGAGGGGGCTGGGAACCCCCAAAGCCCGTGCAGGAATTTGGGCAGCACCAGCAGCCATCCGAGGCAGAGGCACAGCTGGGAGCAAGGGCAGGAGAGGATACAGGGTCCAGGCACCGTGCAGCCCTGCCGTGGCTCCGGTAATGTGCATCCTCCTGGCTTGTTTCAGGCCGGGATTTGAGGCGGGGGCCCGGCGCCTGTGCCCATGCCATGGGGAACTCGGTGAGCCGGCCCAGCTGCCTGGGCGAGAAGAGCCGGCGGTCAGAGGAGCTCCTCCGGGAGCCGCAGCTCCGGGACCTGGGGCTGGACGTGGGGCAGCCGCCCACCAGGAGCATCGCAGAGGCTTGGCTGGGGCCACCGGAGAAGCCACTGGTGCCAGTGGAGAACGGCTGGAGCCCGGTGCCCAGCGCCAGCTGGAGCCGGCCGGGCAGCCCCGTGCTGAAGCGCAGCCAGTCAGAGATGGCGGTGCAGAACGGGAGCACGGCCTGCATCCCGCTGAAGGGGCAGGTGGGGGGTGCAGCCTGGACCCCACCCCGGGCCAGTGCCCCCCGGAGCACCTGGTCCTGGAAACCTGTCACCACCCGGGAAGTGACGGAGGTGACGGAGGTGACTGAGACCATCGTGACAGAGATTGTGGAGGTGACCGAGTACCCGGCTGGCGAGAAGGGTGGGGAGCCCCTGGTCACCCGGACCGTCACCGTGCTGACGGAGCGTGCGGGGGAGCTCGCGGCTGGCAGCCGCGCTGGACACACGGATGCCGTAGAGGTGACTGTCGGGCAGGGACCCTCGCTGTGGAAGACGCTGTGCCAGTGGGGCTGCTCTGCCAGCACAGTTGTCTCCGTGAGCGAGTCTTGGCTTTTGTCTCTCTTGGCTTGGGCTCATGTGGGGCTGTGCGCTCCCGCCGCTCTCCTGTGCCAGGGGATCTGCGGCCGGGGCATGCGGCCCTTGATGCCCTGATGTGGGCCCAGCTGGCAGCACCCCCCACCTCATTGCTTTGGGGCATCTGGGTGCCAGAGGATGAGACAAGCCCCCTCCTTTCTGCTGCGGCTGATGGGGGATGTGTGTCTGCAGGGGGTCCGCATGGCACGAAGCCCTGGCTTTGCGGAGCCCTGCGGGCAGTGCCCGGTCCTTCTGCCCTGAGGAGGAGTGCAGGTCTGCAGAGAGCCCATCCCCACACAGCCCTGCCGATGGGGCGAGCAGGGGTTGTGGGGGGATGCTGGGGAGGACCTGTCCCCCGCATCACCTCCTGGGCAGGGCATGGTGGGGAGGGGCATACCCCAGCCCCACAGCTGCCCCATGGCTGCCTCCTGCCCAGCCAGGCGGCTCAGCCACCTCTCTCCCCAGGTGTCCCTGCGGGCCGTCCCAGTCCTGGAGGAGTTGACGGGCACAGAGCGAGCCCAGGACACACTGGAGTGCCTGCTGGCCTGGGTGGCGGACATGGAGGAGCTGGTTAGCAACCAGAAGCCACCCTCAGCAGAAGTGAAGGTGGCGAAGGCCCAGCTGGAGGAGCAGAAGGTCAGCAGATCCAGGCTGGCGTGTCCCACCCACGCTGCTCTCCAGCCAGGGATTAGGGGGCCGGGGGGCAGAGCGGCTGTCCCAGGGCTGCTGATTCTCCAGGCTGTGCCGAGGTGGCGTTGGAGGTAGGGGGGTCCCCAGCACAGTGCTATGCCCCACTGCCTTGCAGCTCCTGAAGCGGCTGCTGGAGGAGCGGAGGCCACGGGTGGAGCTCTTCCTGCAGGACAGACCTGGGCCACCAGCGCACGGCTCTGACACGGCGGTGCCTGAGGAGAATGGCAGCCTCTCTGGCCTTGGGGAGAAGTGGGGCAAGCTGATGCAGGAGGCTGAAGCCAGGTGGGTCAGGGCTGAGATCTTCATCAGCTGGGGTGGCAACCCCCTCCCTGCCTGCACGGGCTCTCCCAACAGCTGGCAGTGGGGCTATGGTGCTGTGACCCCCCTGCCATCCCTGTGTGTAGCAGTGGCATGCTCTGCCGGGCTTCTGCCAGGGCTGCCCTGGCAGAGGGACTGTCCCCATCCCACTCACACCAGGGCTGCACCGTGCCCTGCAGACTGTGCTGCCTCCAGCTGTGTGTGGTGCAAGGTTGGTCCCTGCAGCCTCTGTGGTGCTCTGCCAGCCAGGGATGCACCATTGCCTCACAGCAGCGCCCGGCCCTCCCCGCTGCCCGCAAGGGGCTCGGTCTGGAGCGGTTCAGGCCGGCACTGTGCAGGGCGGTGGGTGACAGTTCTGCTTTGGGGCAAGCGCTTGCCATGCCTCTTGCCTGCTTTCCTGGCCCTGAGGTCAGCAGGTTTGTGGCTCTATGGCTGCTCCAGCATGAGGCTGTGGAGCATCAGGGCAAGAGCTGGCCCTTTGCTGCAGGAGGCAGGGGAGCTTGCTGGGGTCTCGCTGGGCTTGGAGCGGAGCGGCACGGCCAGGTGCCCCAGTGTGGCCATGCCAGCGCTCAGCCTGGTTGGCAGGGTGATACCGGGGCAGGGAGGTCCTGGACAGGTCATGGAGTAGAGCCGGGGCTGGTGCAGCCGGGCAGGGGCTGCCTCCTCCTGCATCCCTGTGTCCTGTGTCCCTGCTCAGCCCAGGGCATCTGCCACGTGTCCTTGGAATGCTCGTGGTGCTGCCTGGGCTGAGCAGAGGGATGCTGGCCTCGCCTCCCCCCTTGCATTCAGGGTGGGAAGTTTTGGGGTGGGGAGCACAGGGCAGGGGGACCCTGGATGTGGCTGTCGGCCACCCAGCCCCAGTGCCAGGGGGAGAGGGGGCTTTGGCCCCTGGAGCCAGGGGCTGTGCCCTCCCTGGCTCACCCAACCTTCCTGGCACAGGTACGGCCACCTGGAGCGGATCCTGCCGGCAGCACAGGGCTTCCAGGAGGCTGTGGACTCCTTCCAGGAGTGGCTTGGCACCACGGAGCGGCAGCTGGCTCAGCTTTGGCATGCCAATGGCTGCGTCAGCCGTGTGCAGGACGCCCACCGGCAAACCCAGGTCGAGGCTGGGCTGAGTGCTGGGTGGGCTCGGGCACCTGCTGCAGCACAGGGTGGGGGGCGTGAGTGGGGCTCAGTGGGGCAGGGGAAACCACGAGCGGGGCCATGGGGAGGTCTGGGGTTGGCGGTGGGGACGGGAGGCATGCCAGTGGGTGCAGTGGGGATGTGCAGGGTGATGTCTGCGGCAGCCGCTGCCACGGGAGCCTCTTGCCCAGGTCCTCTGCGAGGAGATTCGTGAACGGCTGGGAGAGCTGGATGGTGCCCTGGAGAGCGGGCAGCGGGTCCTGGAGATGGTGACAGGCGAGTGGGGTTGGCTGAAGTGGTGGCTGCAAGGTCGGGACCACAGGATGTGGGAGGGAATGAGCACAGCGTGCTGCTGCTGTGCTGGCACCAAGGCATGTCCTGGGGAGGTGGCAGCCCACACCAGTGAGGGGACACCTGGTTCTGGGTGTCTTTGGGGCCCTCTGCTCCCCACCGGGTGCTGCTGGCAGCTGTGGGAGGACAGTGTTGTGTGATGGACGTCGGGTAGAGAGGGGCCAGGGGTGTGGTGGGAAATTTTGCCTCCAGTGGGGATGAGGGACTGGAGCTGGGTCCAGGAGAAGCAGGGCAGGGGCAGGCACAGGGGAAGATTGGACAGAGTGACTGTCATGGGGGAGGAAGGGCATCAGTGCTGCAGGTCCCCGGCTGCAGCAGCGCTGATGCTGGCTGCACTGCTGCTGCCGCAGGGGAGGAGGCCCAGCTGGCACAGGAGAAGATGGAGTCCTTGAGGATGCGGTATCTCATTGTGGGCCAGAGCAGTGCTGACACCATGCACCGGCTGGGGCAGACCCTGGAGGCCTCATCCCGTTTGGGCACTGCCCAGGAGGACCTGGCACTTTGGCTGGGCCGCATGGAGAAGGAGCTGGGCTCCTGGGACAGCCAGCACGGTGGCCAGGAGCCCCCGGTCAGCATGAGCGACAAGGAGAAGGTGCGGGACATGGGGCTCTGAGCAATGTCACCCTCTGCCCCCTTCACCCCTCCCTGGCTCCATGGCATTGCTGCCTGCAGCATGAGATGGGGGAGTTGGGTCTGGAGGGATGTGGCTGAATGGGCTGCACCAGGCTACAGCAGGAGGTCCGGTGCTAACCAGCAGCAGACACACAGGGGGTAGGGGGTCTGTGTCCCGGCAAGGCTGCCCTGGTACGTGTGCTCTCCCTGCCGGCACATTGACAGGTCTCCTCCTTTCTGCAGTTCGAGCAGATCCTTGACTCCCAGCTTGCGCGCTTGGCTGGGCTCGGCGAGCGGCTGGAGGAGATCGGGCGGGTGCAGCTGGATGCCCAGGCCCTCCACTCGCAGCTCTCTGATCAGAAGGTGGGTCTGCAGTGCTGCTCTGGGCCAGGGTGCAACCCACTGGTACCCCAACGCCAAAGGGAAATCCCCAGGGACACTGGCATTGTACCCCTACTCTGCTGGGCTCCTGCACTGACCCCCCAGATCACATGCGCATGGATCTGCTGACGTCTCTGCAGGACCTGACACCCACCCACCTCTGTCTTCCAGCTGCTCTCTGCTGAGATCCTGCACCACCGGGGACTGGTGGAGCGTCTGCTCGGGATCTCAAACCTGCTGCTCCAGTCCTGCCCCGAGCCCCTGCGGCAGCACCTCCAGGTGAGCAGCTGTGCTGGGGCTGCACCCAGTGGGTGCTGGGTGGGATGCTGCCACAGCAGGGCCCCTTGCCCCAGGGGCCGGCCATGCCCCATGTCCCCTGGTGAGCTATCTGTCTTCACAGCCCTCGGTGCAGGCGCTGCGGGAGCGCATGGAACAGCTTTTCCTGCGCAGTGGAGCCTGCGCCGTGCAGCTGGAGCACGCCCAGACCCTGCTTGCCCAGTTCTCTGAGGCCCACGAGGAGCTGTTGCCCTGGCTGGAGGAGACACAGGTCATCGGGGTGCAGATTTCCCCCAACGCCATCAGCTATGAGGCCTTCAAGGAACAGCAGGCACTGCTGCAGGTGAGGGAAGATGGATTCAGCTGGGGCATGGCGAAGGTGAAGGCGAAGGCAGGGATGTGCTTTGCCATCCCACGGGGTTGGGAGCATAGGACAGAGGTGGCAGCACTGCAGGGACCTGGGTACATGCACAAGTACTGAGCCAGGGCAGCAGCACCAGGGCATGTCCCCGTGTGCCCTGTCCTGGACCTGCGTGTGCCCACAGCCTTTCCTCTGCCCTCAGTGCCTTCGGGAGGCCATTGCTGAGCACCGGCCCCTGATGGGGAAGCTGCAGCGTGTCTCAGCACAGCTGGTGGAGCTGAGCCCGGAGCAGGGCGCCCCATTCCAGCAGCGCTGGCAGGAGGCAGAGGAGCAGTACGGCTGCATCCGTGAGCGCGTGTGCCAGGCAGCTGCCCTGCTGGAGGATGCCCTGCCACGTTACAGCCAGGTACAGAGCCAGCACCAGGAGGGCTGGTGTTCCCTGAGGCTTCCCCTCAAGTGACCGGGCTCGTCCCCTCCTACACCTTCCCCAGCTGACTGAGCGCATGGACCTGCTGCTGGAGTGCCTGGAGCGGCTGCAGAGCCGCCTGCAGAGCCAGCCCTCCATCCGTGGTGATGCAGCCCACCTTCGGGAGCAGATCCGTGAGAACAGCCTGGCCCTGGGCGAGCTGGAGAAGCTGGGGGTGGCCCTAGAGACCATCCAGGCGCAGGGCAGCGAGCTGCTAGCCAGCATGCAGGCAGCAAACTCCGATGCTGCTGCCAGAGGTATCGGCATGGAGGGGCAGGCATGGCACCATGGGTGGGTGCGTGTGCATGGCCACGCGTGCCGACACACGGGCGTCCCAACGGGGCCGCGTCCCTGCTCGGGGCTGTGTTGGGGTGACTGGTCCTTCACAGCACTTCGAGGGTACCCAAGCTGAGCCCTGTCCCTCTCGTGTCCCGCAGGGATCCAGGAGCGGACGGCGCAGTTGCTGTCCCAGTGGGGCTGCCTGCGGGGCCGCTGCCAGGAGCAGGAGCGCTGGCTGCGGGAGCTGCTGGCGCTGGCCGACCGATTCTGGCATGGTCTCTCCGAGCTGGCCCTGACTCTGAGTGACACCCAGCAGCTGGTGCTGGGGCTGGAGGAGGCCGGTGGTGAGCCTGAGATCATCCGCACACAGCTCCGCACCATGCAGGTAGTGGCTGGGGAGGGGGCTTGGTGGGCAGCCCTGTGGCACAGGCAACCCCGTGGCACAGGCGGCACTGAGCCCCGTCCTGTCTTGCAGGCACTGCGGGAGGAGATCGACTCGCTGCAGGGTGAGCTGGACACGCTGGGCAGCCTGGGCGTGGAGCTGATGTCCTCTTGTGGGGACCCCGACAAGCCCGATGTCACAAAGAGCCTGGACGATGTGAGTGCCGATGGGTGTGGGTCCAGTGAGGGACGGGGTCCTGGGTGCGTGGGGAGGGTGCTTGTAGGGATGGGAGGTCCCTGGGGCTGTGCCTTAGTGGGATCCTGGAGAAGGGGCAGATGTGCCCCCAGACCCAATGTCCCCTGGATGTCCCGGGGCTGGGCTGGATGGAGGGTGGCTGTCCCAGGCTGCTGTGCCTGCACGAGGGACCGCGTGCCATTCCTCACACCCTGTACTGGTACCTGCTGACCCCTGCGCGGTGCCACTGCCCCTTGCACCCCACACACTAGTGCCAGGCATGGTGCTGCTCACCCCCGTGTCCCGGACCCCTGACCCTCGTGCCCCTGACCCCCCGCGCGGTGCCGCTGACCCCCGCGCCCGGCCGCAGCTCTACTCCTCCTGGCACAGCCTGAACAAGGTGTGGACGGAGCGGTATGCCCGCCTCGAGGAGCAGCTCCAGACCTCTGTCAGCTACCAGGAGACCATGCAGGTGGGGTGCTGGGGGTTCGCTCGGGCAGACACCCCACATAGGGGCCTGCCCCGCAACCTGCATCGCCCTCCCGTTCCCACTTGGGGGTGTGAGGGGCTGTGGGGCCACCATGGTGGTCCCTGGGCATGGCTGAAGGCAGGACCTGGCAGTGGGGCCTGCAGTGGAGCTATGTGGCGGTGCAGGACTATCGGAGCATGGAGCTAGCTGAGCTATAGGGTCATGATGCTGCTATGGGTGGGGGGCTTGCTGGGGGGGATGGGCAATGGGGCGGGCTGTGCCCATGTCCTGGCCCAGTGTGGCATGCTCAAATCCCTCAGTGGGGCTGGGGATGGAGCACACCCCTGCCCTGTGCTCCAGCCCTCCTTGGGGACCACGGTGGGTACCAGCCCCACTCCTGGCCATGGAGCTGCAAAGCGCAGGGGGCAGCATGCCTGTGCCCCTCAGGACGCAGCTGGCATTGCAAGGCTGGCGTGTTTGGTGTGTGGGGACAGGGATGGGGGCTCAGGCCTCCCACCCTCCCTGACCCCATGATCTCTGTCTGTCCCCAGCGGCTCTTTGAGTGGCTGGACACAGCTGAGCTGCGCATGGCGGAGGAGTTCCTTGTCGGCGGGGACCTGGACCTGGTGCAGCAGCAGCTGGCGGAGCTGAAGGTGGGCTGTGCTGCAGGATGGGGCCCTGAGCCCTGGGGGCAGGCAGGGGGGCAGTGGCGAGGGTAAGCGGGATGGTTGGGGCAGCAGTGGGATGAAAGTGCGGCATGTTGGCCAGTGCCCCCATGGCACCTGTTCATGGTGGGCGCTGGGTGGCCAAGTCCCACCTGGGGTGGTCAAATCCTGCCCCTTGCCAAGACGCCCCAAGGGGCAGGGCTGCCTGCTTTCCATAAGGAGGAGTGCTGAGCCAAGGTGCCTGTACCAAGCTGTGCCATGCTGTGCCGTGCCATGCCAAACAGTGCACTGCATGTCACACCCAGCTCTGCCGTTTCATGTCATGCCATGCCATGTCATCCTATGCCATGTTGTGCCAAACCAGACCACGTTCTGCCATCCCGTGCTGTGCTGTGCCATGCCAAACATGCAGTGCATGGCAGACCCAGCTCTGCCATGCCATGCTATTCTGTGCCAAACCAGACCCAGCTCTACCATGCTGTGCCACGCTGTGTTATGCCATGCCATGCCATTCTGTGCCAAACCAGACCATGTTCTGTCATGCCATGCTGTGCCATGCCAGACCATGCAGCTTGTGCCAGACCCAGCTCTGTGCCAATGCATGTCATGCCATACTGTGCCATGCCTGTTGATGTGGCAGATCCCCATCTCCATGTGTGGGGCTGGGGTCACCCACTCATTGCCATCCCACAGGAGTTCAAGAGGGAGCTCTACCAGTGCAAGGTTGACGTGGAGAGCCTGCGGCACCAGACCAGCCTGGGGGGCGCAGGGCAGGGGGACCCCCCGGCTCTGCTCAGTGACTTCCGCCAGCGCTGGGACCACCTGGAGGAGGAGATCGTCAGCCGCCAGGTGTGGGGGCCAGCCATTGCAGGGGCATCCCAGGCGTGGGGCAGGGCTGGGTGTGGGGCACTGCTGTCCTGGGCACGGGGGCTTGGGGGCTCTGGGAGGTGGTGGTGGCACCTGAGCTGTTGAGCACATCTGCCACTGGCGCAAGGCAAGACCCATGGCGGTGTGGGTGCGTGGGGTGCTGTGTGGGTACTGGGTATGTGGGAGCTATGTGGGCGCATGGGGTTCCATGTGGGTGCTGGGTGTGTGTGGGGCCGTGCAGGCTCTGGGCACATGGTGCTCAGGGCACTGTGGGTGCATGGGGCCACACGGGTGCTGGTTGCGTGGTCCGGGCTGACATTGCTCCCACCAAACGGGTGCCCAATTCCACCCTTGCTGGGACAGCACCAGCTGGAGGCGGCTCTGCTGGGCCTGGGGCAGTTCCAGCACCAGCTGGAGGAGCTGCTGCAGTGGCTGTCCCGCACCGCCGAGCAGCTGCAGGGCCCGACACTGCTACGCCTCGACCTGCAGAGCTGTGAGATTGAGCTGGCCAAGCACAAGGTGAGGGCAGCGGTGGGATGGGGCTGCCCACATGGTGCATCCTGGGCTGCTCTGACAGCCAGGTGTCTGTGTGGGGACATCTCACCCAGGGGACGTGGCACAGTCTTGCTGTGGGGCCACAGCCTGGTCCCATTGCACAGGAGGTCCTGGTCGTGGTCCTCCTGCTGTGGGGATGCATCCTGGCTGCAGGGTGCTACCCAACCCCCACCTCCTGGCACTGCCACCGAGCCCCAGGGCAACAGCGGCCGGGTTGAGCAGGCTGTGGCTTGAGGTGGGCGGCGTGAGAACGCGTCCCCTCCCGCGGTGACAGCATGGAAGGAATGAGCTGTCTCCATGCCTGCCGGGAGGCGGCTGAGGCCACGGCCAGCCCAGAGCCGCTTCCCCTTGCCTGGGCACGCTCGTGCAGTGACGCAGGTGAGGTGCTGTGAGGTGCGGGCTGGCCCTGTGCCCAGAGGGGGTCACACACAGGGGGTGGCCTTGGTGTCCTCTGTGCCCTGTCATGGCAACCTCCCCACGAAGCAGCAATTTTGGTGCCTCACACCTGCCCCATGCCATGCTGAGGACAAGAGCCAAGGTGCTGGCTCTGGGGTATCCCTGGCTGTTGTCCTCCCCTGGCGTGGCACTTCCCAGACCCCAGCCCCGTGGGGCTTCTGGTGCCACGATGGCAGCATTGATGTGGGCAGCAGAGGTGGCCCAGGGTGAGGGGCTTGGCATGGCATAGCATGTGGGGTGCTCCCCGCCATGGCACTGCCTGTGATCACGGTGCCCCATCCCCAGGTGCTGCGGAACGATGTGATGTCCCATGCTCACACAGTGCAGTCTGTCAATGAGGCTGGGCAGGGCTTGCTGCTCTCCAGCCTGGGGGAGAGCGTGGAGGGGCTCCAGCGCAGCCTGCAGCAGCTCAACCAGCGCTGGGACCTGGTGCAGAGCGAGACCGAGAGCCGCCAGCTGGAGCTGGAGAACAACCTCAGCCAGGTATGGGGCACTGCATGCTGGGGCTGCCCACCGTAGTGCTGCCAGGGGCAGTGCTGACCCCCTATGCCGCCCCCAGGTGCAGGACATCACGCTGGAGATCACGGAGCTGCTGCAGTGGCTGGAGCAGGTGGAGCTGCAGCTCTTCTTCTCCAAGCCGGCATGGGGCCACCCGGACACCACCAAAGAGAAGCTCACCGCACACCTGGTGAGCACCAGGGCTGTGCAAGACCCCCCCTGCACTGCAGGGCCATCCCTGAGTGTTCCTTGGGAGGTGTATGGGTGCCCCAAATCCGTCCCTGTCCCCATCCCTGTCCTTCGGGGCAGTGACCCCGGGGCTCCCCGCCACCTCTCGGCAGGAGCTATGCAAGGAGATGGAGTCCAAGCAGGAGGCATACAGTGGCGTGCGGGAGCGGCTGCAGCGGCTTCTGGCCTCCTATCGCGCCGGCCGGCCCTGCAGCACTGAGCACAGCCTCCGCATCCTGGAGCAGAAGTGGGAGAGCGTTCATGCCGAGGCCCAGGAGAGGAAGGTGTGCAGGGCAGGGGGTGTGCTGCCTGCCCAGGGGTGCTGACCCTGCCCCGGCTCTGGTAGCTGCGGGTGCCTGTCCCCATGAGCACCGTCCCCCTGCCTGCAGGAGCGCCTGTCCGAGGGGCTGACGGTCACCACTGAGTTCCACGGCACCATGCAGGACCTGCTGCGCTGGGTGGCTCACACGGAGGAGCTCCTCAGCTCCCCTGCACCACCCAGTTTCGTCCTGGACACTGTCACCGCGCAGATCCAGGAGCACAAGGCAAGTGAGGCTGAGCTGGTGCAGCGGCCTCCCGCCTGCTGCCCAGGTGTGCCCCCACGCTGCCCAGCACCGTGCCCTGAGCTGGGGCTGATTCCCTGGGGCTGGGTCAGCCTCGAGGGGTCCCGTGTGGCGGCAGCAGTGCCAGCAGCATCGGCAGCAGCGATCTCCCCGGGCTGGCAACGGGACGTCTCTCCCTGCAGCAGCAGAGTGAGGCGGCTCAGCACCCTGTGAAGGTGCAGGCTGTGCTGGGAGGCTCCGCTCCTGTCCTGGGGCTGTCTGCATGCCCCCAGCTGCCTCCACTCTCCCACAGGCCCTGGTGAAGGAGGCGAATGCCCACGGGGAAAAGCTCAGTGGCCTGGAGGCTGTTGCATCTCGCTTGAAGGACTTCAGCAGGAAGCAGGATGGTGCCGTCATCCAGAACCTGGTGCTGACGGCCAGGGAGCGGCTGGGGAAGGTGCTGCAGCGAATGTCGGAGCGAGGGGCGGCACTGGAGGAGGCCCGCAAGCGCACCAAGCAGGTACTCAGCTGCTGTGCCAGGTGCCAGGGGATGCAGGTCCTGTGGGGAGCTGTGCTGGTGCAGGGGCCATGCAGATCCAGCTTGGGGACCATGCTGTGCTGGTCCGTGGCTTGTGCTGAGGTGGTGCACGGGCCATGCAGCCCTGTTGTGTGGGTGCTGTGGCTCTTTGCCCGGGTCGCCCTGGCCCTTGTTTTGCACACAAGAGCCCCTCTGCACCCCTCTTCTCCATTTCAGTTCAGCGAGTCCCGGCGGCTGCTCCTGGACTGGATGGATGAGGTGGAGCAGAGCTTGGAGGTGCCGCAGGACACTGCCACAAGCCAGGAGGAGATCAAGTGCCAGCTGGCTGAGCACAAGGTAGGGGGTCTGCCCCACTCCCCGGCCCTGCGGAGATGGGGAGGGGGTCCCAGCGGGCGTAGCTGCGTAGCTGTGGGCAGTGGGGAGCAGAGCTGGAGGGCTGTGGGGTGGCCAGGGAGGGGGCTCCCCAGCTCCCAGTGAGTCAGCAGTGCCCCGATGCACCCAGAGCTGTGGTGGTCAGATGCCTGTGGGGACACCTGGGGTGGGGAGAGCCCTCCACCGAGGGGCAGCAGCACTCCAAGCTGCCCCGCAGCACCTGGGGAGGCAGGAGTCTCCCCGCAGCCTGCCCACCCTGGGACCAGCACCCACACGCCGGGGGTCCAGGTGGGATCACCCCCTCTGCCCATAGGCTTTCCAGAAGGTGCTGCGCTCAAAGCGGCCGGTGTATGAAGCCACGCTGCGGAGTGGGCGAGCGCTGCGGGAGAGAGCCCGTCTCCCTGAGGACCTGCAGCCGCTGGAGGAGCTGCTGGGGGAACTGAAGGAGCGCTGGGATGCGCTGTGCAGCCGGGCTGTGGAGAGGTGAGGCTGGGATGGCACGGGATGGCACAGGATAGGGTGGGATGGTCCCAGACGGTGTTGTGGCATTGCCCTTCCTCCTTGTGTATCCCACTCCCTGCTTTGGGACCCCTGCCCCAGCACCACAGGGCTCTGGCTGTGTTGGGTGCAGCTGGGATCCACCCCTGGCCATAAGTGAGCCCAGGCACTTACAGCCACGCTGCTGGGCTCCCCATGGGGCGGCTGTTCCTGGCACCGCGGCGCTGAGTGGCACTGGGGCACTGCTGGCATTGCCTGCACCCGTCCTTGCAGGCAGCACAAGCTGGAGGAGAACCTGCTCTTCTCGGGCAAGTTCACAGATGCGCTGCAGGCTCTCATGGACTGGCTGTACCGGGCCGAGCCGCAGCTCAGCGAGGATGTGCCTGTCGGAGGGGACCGGGACCTGGTCAGCGACCTGATGGACAAGCACAAGGTGGGTGTCCCCAGCCACGTGGGGAGGTCCCTGCCCTTCGTCGGCCCCTGGGCAGCCCCGGGCTCTGCACCAGCCCTGCCCACCGTCCATCCTGGGGCAGGAGCCGGGCACAGGATGGGGCTTTTGCCCACCGGAGCAGCCCCAGCTTTACCTGAGCCTGCGCTCCCAGTCCTTGGGCAGTGCTGGAACACCCCATGTACCCCACTTAATGGGCAGGCAGGGTGCTGGCTCCCTCCTCAGCATCTCCCACCCCATCCCTGCCCTCCCCTGCTTAGGTCTTCCAGAAGGAGCTGGGCAAGCGAGCCAGCTGCATCAAGATGCTGAAGCGCTCGGTGCGGGACCTGACCCGTGGCAGTAGCAGCGTCGATTCCCAGTGGCTGCAGAAGCAGATGGAGGAGCTGAGCACCCGATGGGACCTGGTCTGCAAGCTCTCCGTCTCCAAGCAGGCTCGGCTGGAGGCCGCACTCCGGCAGGTGAGAGCCAGCTGAGCCAGTGGGGTGGCAGGGGGGCAGCAGCTGGTCCTGAGTGGAAAAGTCAGGGCTGCAGCTGGTGCATCCTAGTGGGAAGGCTCTGCAGGCAGCCTGGGCATGTGGAGTGCCGGGGCTGTGTGGCTGTGTGTGGGGGGTGCTGCATGGGATGCCCAGGCTCTGCGTGTGGCCGAGCCGCAGGGTGCTGCATGGGGTGCGGGCAGTGGGTGGCCGTGTGTTGCGGGGTGCTGTGTGGGGCTCTGTGTGGCTGTGTTGCAAAGTGGTGCCGCCGGGTGCCAGGCTGGTGCCTGTTGTAAGTGTGATGGTGTGGGTGCCGGGGCAGGACGGCTGCACGTCGCAGGGGTGTGCTGCTCGGTGGGGAGGTACTGAGTCCCAGGTGCCAAGTGGGGTGAAGAGCCTCTCTCTGTCTGCTGTGGGGTTCGAGCTGGGCTGGCAGCAGCTTTCTCTCAGGGGCTGGAGCTGCACAGTGAGGCCAGTGCTGGGTACTTGTTGGCCTGGGCAGGAACAGCAGCTGCAGGCTCGAGGTCTGGCTGGGGGGCTCAGGGGCTGGGACCTAGGGCTGCAGCTACAAAGTGGGTGCTGAGCAGGTCCCTGGCTGTCCATGGCAGGCAGAGGAGTTTCACACCCTGGTGCACACTCCTTCCGGGTCGCCTCTCCGAGTCAGAGAAAACCCTCAATATGGTGTCTTCCCTCGAGGAGGAACTGGCCTGTACAGGAGTGCCAGAACCAGCTGCAGGTGGGTGCCTGTCCCCACCAGCCCCCACCTCCAGGTTGGCTCCATCCTTGCCCTGGGACATCCTGTTGCTGGGGTCAACTAGGACATTGAGAGAGTGTGGGGTGCACCACGCTGAGACATGTTGGGTCCCATCACACCAGACATGGGATTTGGGGCCCGAAGCACCCTGAGGTGTGGAGATTTGGGGTCCTCAGCACCCCATGCAAAGACAGCTATGCTCAGGGAATGTGCCCGCTCAGCCCAGTGCCCTTGCCCTGCCTTTGCACCCATCTGGGTGGAGGCTGGTCCCTGGAGTGCTGGAGGGTGCAGTGGGGTGCAGGGAGCTAAGACCCGGCAGTACCACAGTCTGTGCACCCTGCAGGAGCTGATGAAGTCCCTGCAGTGCCAGCAGCTGGAGCTGGAGTGCATCACCTCACTGGGGGAGGAGATCCTTTCCACCTGCCATCCGGACTCTGTCATCACCATCAAGTCCTGGGTCACGGTCGCCAAGAGCCGCTTCCAGGAGGTGAGCAGGGCACCCCTTCTCCATCCCTCCCTGGGCGGGGAGCAGATCTGCACCCGTGCCTGGGACTAGCACAGCGTCCCGCCTTTCCCACCGCCGGTGCCTCTTTGTCACAGCCCTCCTGACTGGTGCATTGTGAGGGGCTGGGAGTGCTTGGTCCCATCCCTGGCCGACACATACGGTCTTGGTCTTGCCAGTGACCAGCTGGCTCTTGCTTGGCTCCTCTTGGCCTTCCGTGAGCTGCTGGGATGTACTGCCCCTGCCAGCCCTGCTTGCCCATCCTGGGGCCATGCCGGGGGTCACCAGGCACCTCTGCAGTTCCACCTGTGTGGTGGTGGCTCACTGCTGTGTGATGGCAGATGCCATGCAGCCCAGGCAGGGAGTCCCCTAGGAGCAGTGTCCTGAGGAATCCCCATCCCAGACTCCGCTCCTGCAGTGGCTTGGAGGCTCGCCCCAGCCATTGTGGGTTTGCAGGTGAGAGTGCTCCTGGCTCCCCCTGAACGGGTCTGACAGGTTCAGCCGATCCCTCGACCTCATCTACACAAAGCCCTTAGTGAGCAGAGATTTTTGGTATCTGATCTGGATCTGCCTTGGGGTCTGGCCTCCCTCAGGGCTGCTCTTCTCACCCCTCACCTGGATAGCAAGGATGTGGCCCAGCCCCGCTGTGAGGGTAGCCACCACGTCCACTGAGGCACAGACCTGGGTACTGGCACGTTCAGCCACTGTCTGCAGGGACATACCAAGGACTGGTGCTCAAAGCAGCGGCAGCAGCACCCCAGAGCTGCAAAGGCCCCTCAGCGGATGAGGGGCAGCACTGGCAGCCCTGCAGGAACTCGGGCCTGCCCCATGGTCACGGGTGGGCCATGGAGCCCCCATGTCCCTGCCCCATAGTCACTGGGGCTGCTGCCCGGGGGTCTGTGTGACTGCCCCATGGCAAGGGTGGGCCAAGGCTCCCCGTGCAGAGACTCGTCCCCACTGAAGCAATGGCCCTGGGATGCCCGCTCGGGGCTGCAGGCGCTGGGGTCCATAGCAGGGCAGCTGGCCCCGTGCCCCCCGCTGCCAGCCCCCGTGGCCCAGCTCCCCTCGCCATGCCCACAGGTGCTGAGCTGGGCCCAGCAGCAGGGCGAGCGGCTGCAGGTGCAGACGGCCAGCCTCGCGGCCGAGCGGGAGGAGATGGCCCAGCTCATTGACTGGATCACAGCCGCCGAGGAGGCGCTCAGCCTGCGGGACCAGGAGCCGCTGCCTGAGGAGGCTGAGCAGCTGGAGGAGCTCAATGCCCAGCACACGGTAAAGGACCCTGCGCCGGGGGCTACGCTTGTCCCCCCTAACCTGCGTGGCCCTGGGCAAACACTCAACCCAACCAAGGACTTTCAGGTGCACCAGGCTGAGGCTATGGGTGCAGCTTCTGCATGCAGCCGTGATGTGGAAGCACCTTTCAGGCGTGGCAGCAGCCACATCCCAAGCCCACTGGGTCTGTGGCAAGGACTGCTGATGCAGGAGGGTCCTGGGGAGGGGGAAGAAGGGCTGATCTGTGGGTGACTGTGCTCCCAGCTTCAGCCCCCTACCCCAGCTGTGCTGGCAGGGCATGCCTAGGGGACATGCTGGTGGGCACTCAGCGCCTGTGCTCTGTGGCAGGTCTTCATGGAGGAGCTGAACCGTAAGCAGCCTGACGTGGAGAAGGTCACCAAGAGCTGCAAGCGGAAGCTGGCCACGGAGCTGGGCCCGCCAGCTGCACGCCGGCTGGCCACACGTAAGGATCCCCCCGCCTTGCCCCCTGTGCTGCACCATGCCCTGGGACCCATGGCTGTGCCCTCACCGCATGTCTTCGCTGGCTGCAGGGCGCCGCAGCACAGGGAAGGCACAGGGCACACCGGTGGTGCCGCTCGGGGGGCTAGAGCCCCAGACACCCCTCATGGCCCAGCTCCTGCACCGCTGGCAGCAGCTCTGGCTTCTGGCCCTGGACCGGCAGTACCGGTTGGAGACAGCCCTGCAGCACCTGCGAGAGGTAGGGGCAGCCCTGGTGGTTCTGCAGCCCCAGGCGGGTGTGGACAGCTTGTCTCACCTTCTGCTGGTGGGAGCCTCTGGCCTTGGGTCAGATGCTGGTGGGGAAGGTCCTCAGGGTCAGTGGGATGGAGCAGGCATCTTCCCAGATCCTGTCCCTGCAGCTGGGAGTCCTGGTGCATCCCTGTGGGCTGGGGTGAGTGCACCCCTGAGAGCCAAGAGCCAGCTGCTGGAGCCAGCGCTTCCCTTTGCAACCCAGAGCTGGGCTCCTGGGCAGAGAGACCCCTCTGCCAGCCTCAGTGGTGTCAGGGCTGGGAGCAATCCGGCTGCACGGCAGCGAGGCTGAGCCTGAATGTGGGTCCTGCGAGGGGCATAGCACGGTCACCCAGGCTGACATGATGGGGGTTTAGGGGGGTCTGTCCGGCTGGTGCGTTAATTCCTGTCTGTGCCTCTCCGAGCTGGAGGAGTTTGCTCACTTTGACTTTGGGGTCTGGAGAAAGCGTTACATGCAGTGGATCAGCCAAATGAAGTCCCGTGTCCTGGATGTTTTCCGAGGCATCGACAGGGACCAGGATGGGCGCATCAGCCAGCGAGAGTTCATCGAGAGCGTCCTCTCCTCCAGTGCGTGCCCCCGGGGCTGGGCTGGGGTGGGCTGGGGCTGGCTCGTTGGGCTCCTGCACCCCACAGGGCTTCCCCCCTCCCTGAGAGCCTGGGAAAGGGCACTGTGGGGAGAGGGGGGGCAGTGCTGGCAGAGATGGGGAGGGACAGGGTCTGCCAGCCAGGATGCCCCTTGGAGGGGGCCAGGATTTGGTGCTGACACCAGCTAGCTTTGGTACAGGGGTGCACAAGGCATGGTGGTCCCCTTCCCCCCTGCAGAGTTCCCCACCAATGTCTTGGAGATGAATGCTGTGGCGAGCATCTTCGACATGAATGGTGACGGCTTCATCGACTATTATGAGTTTGTCAGCGCCCTGCACCCCAACCGGGACCCACTGCGCCGGATCGCTGACGCTGACCAGATCCAGGATGAGGTATGGCAGCAGGGCTGGGCCTGGGGCTGGGCAGGGTGGCGGGCCCCGCCGTGGGCCTGAGCCAAGTGTGCTGTCCCCAGGTGAACAGGCAAGTGGCCCAGTGCAACTGTGCTAAGCGCTTCCAGGTGGAGCAGATCAGCGCCAACAGGTACCGGGTAAGTGCCAACCCACACCACTGCTGCCACCTCCTGCTCTGCCACCATGGCCAGCAGCCCCCGTTCCCCAGCTGGGGTCCTGGGATTGCTCTGACACCTGTGCACAGCCTGCACCATGCAGACATCCCACAGCTCCCTCTGCGCTGTGACTCCCTGCCCCAGACCCTTTGCAGCAGTGGGGGGAGGGCACATCCCCGTGTCCCATGGCATCCCTGGCCACAGATGCTGCACACTGTGGCACAGCAGGAAGGGTAGTTGTGGTGGGAACGGAGGTGCCACAGGGGACCCAATGGGCTGGTGATGGGCAGATCTGGGTGCTGGTACCTGCTCTGGCACCCCCTCCCTGGCTCCCAGCCCTGCCAAACCCCACTGGCCCCTGCCTTGCCCTGACATCCCTCTCCCCCACAGTTTGGGGAGTCCCAGCAGCTGCGGATGGTGCGGATCCTGCGCAGCACCCTGATGGTGCGAGTCGGTGGGGGCTGGATTGCACTGGACGAGTTCCTGGTGAAGAACGACCCCTGCAGAGGTGGGTGTGGATGTCCCACACTGGGCATGGGGCACCCATGGCCAAGGGTCTGCAGTGGACTGAGGCCAGGAGAGCCCTGACGTTGGTGTGGTGGGCATCCCTGGGCCCAGGTGGGATATCTGTGGGGCCATGTGGGTCGGTGGTGTCCATGTGGGACACAGCGCACTGGGCTCCCCAGGCTCTCGCACTGCCCAGCCTGGGGCCGCAGGACCTCCAGCCCCACTCACCACCTCTTGTCATCTCCAGTGAAGGGAAGAACCAACCTGAAGATCAACGAGAAGTACCTGTCCCCAGACGCCTTCGGGGCCGCTGCAGCTAAGTGTGCGGGGAACCAGTCGGCCCCTTCCTCCAAAGTGCTGTCCCCTAGCCGCTCCAACTCCAGCCTCAGCCTCTACAGCAGTGCCTCGGCCCCCAGCAGCCCCCTGGCCAGGAAGGTAAGGACTGGAGAGCCCCTCCAGAAGTCCTGAACCCCCCCAGCCTAGCCACCACAGGTGCTGACCCTCTCCCTCCCCAGTCGGTGCTGCGGAGGACGCGCTCCGGAGATCGGTGCCCCCGCTCCCGTGGCTCCCTGCTGCCTGACGGAGGTGAGCTGCAGTTCACCGCAGCCGAGGAGAGCCTGGCTGTGGCACCCCCAGGTGAGAGCCGTGCCACTGTGGGGGGTCCCCTGCCCGCCCTGGCCAGCCTGCTGCAGGCTGCACCTTGCTTGCCCCACAGGGCAGGGGACTGGGGGGCTGCGGGGGGCCGTTGGGCCTGGGGAAGCACAGAGTCAATGGGGTGATGTGGGACAGGGCAGTGGGGCTGTCCCCCAGCCCCTGGAGCGCCAGTGCAGGAGGGCATGCTGCTCCAGCGCTTCCATGCCCTTGCAGAGCCGCCGGAAGGGTCCCCGCCAGAGCGCTGCAGCCCCTGCCGCTGAGCCCCCCCAGCTGCCCACCCTACGCCCAGCACCCTTGGCCGGCCCCACTCAGGACTCTCCTCCCTGGCGGCTGCCCGCCCCGAGGCTGGAGGTTGGCAAAGCCGTGGCCATGCGCCCCAAGGGTCTCTGGCCCAGCGCTGCGGCCCCCCAAGTGGGCACCCACCTGCAAGGGCTGAGCTGTCTGTCCGTCAACGACTCCGCTGGGCCTGGCCCCAGCCTATATGCAAGCATCCCCTGACACACACCAAACCGCCCCTGGGCTCTGGCTGGCACGGCCCCATGCCCCACCAGGCACCGCGTGGGGGGCCAAGCCCCGGTACCCCACTCCAAGCACCCGGGGCAGCTGCCGGCAGCATCCTGCAGCTGGAGGTCAGCCAGGGCTGCGGCAGCCCAGATGCTCCTGGGCTGGGCCCTATCCTTCTCCCCTAGGTTCCTGCGCTGTGGGGGTGACTGCTGGTGGCCCCGGGCACTTGGCATTGCTGGCGAGGGGGTCCCCTGTCCTGCCACCTGCATCCTGGTGGGAGGTGGCTGGGCTTGGTACCTGGGCACCAGGGCCCCTCGCTGGATGCAGAGCCCCGTTTCTGGTGCTAACCCTCACCCCTTGGGCCTTCGGTGTGTGCACACGGGGCCCCGGCTACAGCTGCCCCCACAGCCCCCGGCAGGGTTGGGGCTGCCACAGGCTGGGGGTCCCTCGTGCCTGTGCCCCCATCCCGCCTGCAGCACCCGTGGGTGGTGGGACCCCTGCCCCGCTGACGCATGCTCACGTCACCCTGCTAACCGGACAGCAGTAGAGCTGAATGTAACCCTGGCTGGGCACAGCCCTGCCAGCCACAATAAAGAGTAGGTTTCTTTTTCTATGAGCACCTGGGGCTTGCTGCAGTCTGTCAGTCTGTCTGTCTGCTCATCGAGGCTGCTGCGGCCAGGCGGTGCGGGGCCAAGTAGCATTGCCAAAGCTGATGCACACATGGCCCAGCATGGTGGCACGCAGTGGCCAGGGATGGCTGGGTGTGCCTCCAGCTGGGTGCCACCAGCAGACGCCTGGCGCCATGGCTGGCAAGCCCGGGGTGTTGCAGCGGGTGCCAGCGGGCACCACGCCGTGTTGCCTCCTTTCTGAGGAAAGCATTGCTGGGATTCCTGCTGTGCCCCAGCACCTCTGCCTGGGGCTGGGAGTCCACACCCACAGTGGGCAGCTCTGGGAGATGCCATGTCCCTGTCCCTGTGTGCTGGCTGCCCTTCTGCCACCCTGTAGCTCTGAGGGCACCGGCAGTGTCCATGCGGTCCCTGGCCAGCGTGGTCCCCTGTAGCACTGTGTCTGTCTGCCCGGTCCCATGCTGGCGCAGCTGGGGGACAGTTGGGATGGGGTATGGCTGCAGGTTGGGGTGGGGTGAGGTGTCTGGAGACACTGGCTGTGTCCCGACTCCAAAAGGTGGGGACATATTGTGTGCGGGGACTGTCCCCAGGTGTTGCAGCAGCATGGCCCTTGTATACCAAGACCCCTGGGTACGAGGGCTGCTGCAGTCCTCTGATCTTCCCTGCGGGGCTGAGGCTTTGCGGGTTGCCTCCTCCCTTGTCTCAGTCCTGTTGGCTGGCTGACCATGCCTTCATGGATTTTGGTCCCATATCTGCACTGTTGTCCCCTAAAAATGTCTCCACGCTTTATTTTTTTTATCTGAATAAACACTTCTGTGTCAGAGAGTAGCCAAAGGAGGCCAGGTTTGGAAACACAGCAGAGAGCCTGTGCTGGGGCATGTCCCCATCCATGCACAGAGAAGCATGTGGGTTGAGGCCCCTCGCTCTGGCACTGCTGGCAGCCCCCTGAGAGCGGTGCTGAGCCCCGCCGCTCTCCACAGAGCAGAGCATCCGCCAGCATGTCCTGGGATGGTCCGTGCAGCGCTGCCAGCACAAGCTGGGACCGCTGGTACAAGTTGCGTTGCACATTCCTCTGCTTATGGAAATCTCTTCCACCACTCCCAGCTGGGGCAACACACCCGGCACCACTGGCACCACCAGCCTGTGTCAGCCACATCCAGAGCCCTGGGCAATGACTCCAGCTCGGGAAGCAAAGACAACAGGTGTGGGGTGGCTGGGGTGCGTGCACACAGTTTGCAAAATGTTTGCGTAGCCATGCAAACCTTGGCAATGCAGCCTCCCCAGGGCTGGAGCTGGGGATGGGCGCCATATGATGGACAGACAAACAGACCCAGGGGATGGGGGTCCAAGTGAGACTGCACTGTCTTCAGGGAGATGTGGTGCAGAGGGGGATGCTCTGGGGGAGCCTCCACAGCTCGCAGCCTGTGTTGCGGCTGGGAGAGGAGAACCACATGGCTGCAAGCACGTCGCTTTGCTGCACGAGTGGCTCCTCGGGCAGCGAGTGAGCAGGCAGAGGGGGGAGAGCAAGGCTGGAGGCTTGGTCCCAGGCAGGCACCATCATGGCTGGGCATTTGGACCCAAGATCCCACAGCTGTGCTGTCTGGTGGAGCCGGGTTGTGTGGGGCCCTGCGCACACGGCAGAGCAGCCCTCTCGCCGGTGGGAGCCCTGCAGAGCCAGCTGGCCCCCGCCACAGGGAGAGGGAGGCGGGTGCCACCCTGTTGCCCAACCACCCCAGCACTTGCCCCAACTGTGGGAACCCCGGGAGCGGGGCCTGCCCTGCCTGACGGGCCCACCCTGCACACCCCACACAGCTGTCCCAGCCCCGGACTGGAGCCACACACCCGTGGTGGTTGCTTCATCCCCCTTGATAGACACATCCAATCCCCTCTCCAGGGGCAGCGTGGAGTGTGAACCCCAAGGCTCCCAGCCTGCTGAGCAATCCCCCAGCCTGTGCCGCAGCTCCTCCAGCCCTGGGGCACACAGCCCCAGCTCCAGCTACTCTGTTCCTGGCTTTGCTGCTTCCAGCACGGGTGTCTCCAGGATACTCTGGCTTCTGCCTGCAGGCTTGGGTGCTCCTGCCTGCAGTTTGCACCCATATCCCACTCCAAGCCCTTGCCCAGTGCTGGGGTATGGTGCTGCTGGGCAAGAAGCGAGACCCCGGAGCCCTCCAGGACCCCCATCTTGCCCTGTGCACCACCATCTGGGCATGGGGTTGAGACGCCTGCAGGGCTGGAGGCAATGGCACGATGGAGTTGGAGGCTGGTTGGGCTGGAGGCTTCGGTGCTGCACAGGTTGGTATCGGCACACCTGCTCTGCTCTCAGACTGGGGCCAAAACACGTACAAGCACAAGCGTGTGAGTGCGCAGAGCCGCTTGCATGACAGATGCATGTGCGCAACTGTGCCTCTGTGTGTGTGAGCAACTACAGTCACCTGTGCAAGAGCATTTGTGTGTGTGGACATGGGTATTGGGCAGCAAAGCCCCAGCAGGCATCTCCTGGCACTGAGCTCAGTGTCTGGCCCGAGGCTTAACGTGGTTTGTCCCAGCCAGTGAGGGGCTGTGCTCCTGCACCGTGTCACCCCTTCCTCAGTGCTCGTCTGGAGAGATGGGGAGCACGGTGACTTGCACCCAAACTGTCCCATCCTCCTCATGCTGCCATTGCAATCTCATCGGTGCCACCAGCAGCACTTGTCTCCCCCCCGAGCTACTGGAGCCATGGGGCTGTGCCCTTTGCTGCAGGCACATCCAGAATAGCTGGACCTCAGGGTGTCCATGGGCCTGGACTGCTTGTGGCTGGGAAAGCCCAACATGGCACAGGGGGACATGCAGCCTGGTGATGTCTGGCAGTGTGGGTGAGCACAGCAGGCTGCTGCACACCAGGGATGTGCTGGAAGTACTGGATGGCATGTCCCTGTGGAAAGGGAACCCGGCTGGTGGCAGCAGCGTGGTTTGCCGTTGGGAGCCTGGCAGCCGCTGAGCCCCACGACAGCAGCACACAGTAGTGGTGGTGAGCTCCCTGTCTGCGACACATTGCAACACCCTGCCAGCTCGACCCAAGCCCCTGCTGCTCCTGCTCGGGCGCAGCACCCTTTCCACAGCTTCCATCAGTAGCCAGGCATGGCTGGGTCTGCCAGCACACCCTGTGACACCCAGCTTGGTGAGCCATCCCCACCAACCCACCCACGTGGGGTTTCCCGCTCTGGGACAACTCCTGCAATACTGAGCAACCGCATCCCGATGCCTGTGCCTCTGGGCTTTCCCCTCTCCTGCAGCAAATGGCTCCATGGCCCCGCTGGCTCAGCAGCCAGCACAGCAGGCGTGTCACCAAGGCTTGCGGCAGCCAGCCGCCACCTCCAGCCCCAGCCACGGCCGCCCACGGGCAGGGGAGAGGTGCCCAGGCCGGTCCCCTCCTTGTCTTTGTACGTAGCTGAGATGCTTTGGTTAAGCCACATATGGTTAGTTCCAATGTATACCCATGAATTGCAGCCTCACATTACTGCTAGTTACTGTAACCAGACCCTTTCCTCTGCCTTTGGGCGGCGTCCCCAAGAAAGCAAAAGCAAAACAGTGTCGGCAGGCACAGCACTGAACAACACAGCCCAGCCCAGTATGGCCCAGCACAGTGCGCCAGTTCCTGCCTGACCCAGGGCAGGGACCCAAGGTCCCGTCCCTGCAGGGAGATGATGCCCCATCAGCCACCCGTGTCAGGCTCCCCAGTCACTGGCTGGCTGTGCCCATGACTGGCCCCACTGTGGCCTTGGTGCTGTCCTTGCCCCCTGCGTGGGCTTGCAGGACCCCGAGGAGGCTGCAGGTAGGCACTGCTGGCCCAGACCCCGCTGGTGGATGAGAGGATCAGCACCTCCACAGCCTTGCCAGTGGAAAGCTCTGCGGTGATGGCACCGCTCCAGCACACTGGTGCAGCGTCCTCTGCGGTGATGGTGACGGCAAACGCTTACCCCTGTTTGCCTTTGGATTAAGGCTCCTTAGGACCTTCCAGGAGTGACACCTCTGTGACATCTGTTGACAATGCCTGTGCAGCCGTTGGAAATCGAGGCTGGTTTCTGGGATGCAACCTCCTCTCCATGTGCCACAGGAACAGGGACAAGTATGGGGGCAGCTGCCAGGGCGGACACAGCCCCTGCCCCTCTCACCAGCCCCACCGATGCTGCCCCTGTCCAGACATTGTCCCACACGTCCAGGGCATTGTCTGCACCAGCCCCTCTCTTGACCCCGTAGCTCTGGTGTGGCACCCTCCCGAGGGTCCCTCTGCCCTCCCATGACTACCAACACAGTGGTGCCCCAGCAGCGGGCACATAGGGGGCTCCTGCCTGGTGCTCGGCCATGCCATTCCTGGCGCAATACCCCTTCACATGGGGTACACCACCACTGCTGGGGTTAGCCGCACCCGCAGCAGGTGCCAGGGCTGTGTACCCACTGGACCACACCGTGCCATGCCACAGGCTTGCCCAGCCAGCCCTGTGCCTGGATACCGGCAGCTCTCCAGACAACACACTCCCACATACCATAAACATCTTGCCCAAGCCATGTGCATCCCTTCCTCAGTGCATTGCCCTGTGGGTCTGGCACCAGGAGGAGGCTGTGGCACGACTCTGCAGCGTCCGGTGGTCCCAAAGGTCCCTGCCCCTGTGCACAGTGCTTGCTGTTCTTTTGGGGCTCATTGAGCACTGATGGCAGCAGGGAGAGGAGAAGGGGTGCTCAGGGGGAAGGGGGGAGCTGGGTATGGGTATGGGTGCAGGGTCCAGAGGGAGGGTGTGGAGCTGGTGACAGAGGCAGGGCAGGGGTGTTTGGGTGACTCAGGTGGCAACGGGGTGGCTTGGGCATGTTTTGAGCAATTCAGGCTCTATGTACACATCCAAGAATGTGGGCAAGTTTGGGGGTGGGGTGGGTGGGAAAGGATCCCCCTCTCCACCCCAGCTGCCATGGTGCCAGGGGCAGGCCCACAGCTGCAGGTCTGGGGTCTGTTAGCCCTGCAGCTGCAGCCCGGCATCGGGCCAAATAGCCACGGCAAGTGCAGCCAGTTTGAGGGGAAATGGACATACAGCAGGCTTGGGTGGCAAGGGCTGCAGGGGCTGCCCTAGGAGAGTGCAGGGGGGGAGCTGCCACCAGGATGAGGTGCGGGAGCATTGCTAGGACTGTGGGCATGGGGCATGGGGTGTTAATGGGATGCTGGGGAGAAGGGATGAGAGGCTGCTGTGGATGGAAGCAGCATGGGCACGCTGACCTTGTGGTCTCTCCTGGCTTTTTCTCACCTCCTTTGTGGAGGGCGCTACCCGAGCAAAAGGTTGCCTGCTGGGACAGGGCCACTTGCCCACACTGCAGCCATTTTGGGACCAGCAAACCCCTCGCCCTGCTTACAGCTCTGCCCACCAGGCCGACCTCAGACAGACCCCTTGCAAGGGGGGACCCTGGCGCCCAGAGGGAGCCGTAGGGAGGGCTGGCCCACATGTTTCTGGCAGGGCTGGGCTGGTGTGTCATCCCCAGGGGCGGGGAAGGGCAAGGTTTTAAACGTGCTTTGGTCCCGGGCAGGAAGCAGCGGCAGAGCAGCGGGACTGCAGGCACCTGCCGGGCAAGCCCATCCTGCGACCACTGCGGACAGGTAGGAGAGGTCCAGCGGAGAGGGGCTCGGCTGGGCATCACGGTGTTGTGCTGGGGGCCACAGCGGTCAGAGGCACTCACCTGGGTCCCCAGTATGCAAGGAATGCAGCATTGCCTGCACCGGCTGCTCTGGCTGGGCTGCAGCCAGGTGCCGGGGTGGGACAGTGGGCGTAGGGCAACAGCCATGCGGTGCTGCAGCGTGCCAGGCACCACCAGCCCTCATGGCTGAGCACAGTGGGAGGACGGTGGTCCATGATCCTGGCATGCCCCGGGACTAGGACAGGAGGTGATGACTGTCTGGGCAGGACAGCTCCCAGAGAAAAGCCCGGGATGCCTCAGTGCTCCAATGGACACAGCGGGGCTCATCAGGGCAGTGGGTGCCTTGCAGAAGGGTCAGGCAGCGGGGCAGGGCACAACGGGGACTGGCAGCACTGTTGCACAGTACCCAGTGAGGTGGGTGCACGGTCCTGTGGGATTGCCCCACCATGGGCAGGGTGCGGCCCCATCTCACAGCTGCAGCGGAGGAGCGGTCCTGCTCTAGGCACCTCATAGGGCACGTCAGCAGGTCCTGCCACTGGCCATCGGTGGGACCCAGGCACTTCGTCCCCTGCTGCATGGCAGCAGGGCAGGCAGCACCATCTGGGAAGGAGTACTGGGCCCCCCCAGCCCCGCTTAGAGCAAGGACCCCCGAAGTGCCCCACCTACCTACCCTGTCCCTATCACTCTTCCATTACTCCCTCAGACAACTTCTCTACTGCTCTCCCTCCCCCTGAAACACCCCCAGCTTCAGCCTGTCCCACCCGAGACCACCTCACAGACTTCCTCCGGCCCTGCCAGGCTCCCACCCACCGCCCCAGCCCCTCTCCAGTGCTCTGCTGCCCCTTCCCTGGCAGACAACTCCTCCACCACCCTCTCCCTGAAACCACGTACCCCACTCTGCCAGTAAAACCTGTCCCTTCTCCCCGTCCCTCCCAATGGCCCCCAGCAGCCTCCCTCTCCCCAGCCACCACCAGCCTACTGGTGCACCCTGTGGGTGCGGGATCATCCCACGGGACGTGGGGCAGCCGTAGCTGTAATGCTTTCCCGTGTGCTGGGTGTACAAGGAAGAGCCTCCTGCAGTGACTCAACGCGCGGGTGCTGGCGGCACCAGTGGGTGTGAAGAGGCTGTGGGTGCACGCGTGCAACGCCGTCCAGAGCCGTGGTTTGCACCAGCATGTTTCCTGATGCAGCCAGCAGCAAAAGGCGTGGAGCAGCAATTGCTGCTGCCAGGGAGAGCTGCCTGCGTCGGGGAGAGACTGTGGCCCCGGGGGGGGCTGCAGGTGCCAACACCTGAAATTCCGCCAGGAATCTCCCTGGCTTTGTAGGCAGTGCTGGTTACTAAAAGTTTCCACGGGGCTGACGCCTTCTGACTAAAAGGAGAAGAGTCCTTCCCCTGTCCGCATGGCCGCTGCTTCCTCCTCTGCCCGTGAAGGGCAGGGGGCTCCACCTCAACTCCGGGGGGAACCTGCCCCTGCACCCCTAGCTCCGATGGGAATTGGGCTTTCCAGTTAGGGGTGGTAGTGCACAAACACCTTCTGCACTCTGGTGCCGGTGGCCAGCTCAGGTCTGGGACATGATGAGATCTGCCTGGGGCTCTCTGGATACTGCAGCCACACTGCTGCTGCCCACCTTTCTGCCCATGGCATGGCTGGGCTGAGCCCAGCTTCCCCCAAGCACAGCACAGCCTGCACCATCTAACCCAGAATCTCTGCCAGGAAAGGGCTGCAGGGCCAGGAACAGCTTTCCCAGCCCTGCAAGGTGGCATGGTCGCAGGACTGGAGTGGGCAGAGGTGGTGGTGAGGTGCCGCCAACCCTGTCGTGTGTTTTGCATGCACACGGCACCAAGCACAGGGCTGCCCAGCACCAGCACATGTGGGTGTGTGCACCCAGCATGAGCCCACAGGATGGAGGGGACAGCCCTGCAAGGCAGGGGACCCCCTCACTCCTAGCCCACAGCCCACAGCACAGGACAGAGTGACTCCCCCAGCTCTCAGCCAGCAAGACGGGCCCCTCACCCCCCTCCAGCAGGCAGAGACACACACCCTGGAGTCCTGACTCTGTTCTCCTCCCCTTGCCCAGTGTGGCTCAGGACGGCCCTTCCCAGAAGCAGGAGCAACACCCGTAGCCGTCCCGCCCGTCGTCCCCACCTTTTGGCTCCAGAGCCAGACGCAATCCTGAACCTGCAAACACAAACAGCATTGCCTGGGCAGATCCAAGCACACATGGCTGCGCTCACACTGACATCACGGGCGGATGGAGCCAGTGCCTGTTGGGACCTCTCCCCCGAGATGGGCAGCCAGCCTGGAGCAGGGCTGGGACAGAGGAGCCCTTGCGAGGAAAAGGTGCTGGCCTGGCTCGGAATGAGCTGGAGTGGGCACACAGGGATGGGGCCGCTGCACATAGCCTCGTTGGAGAGGCTGGTCCTGTGGTGAGCATGGCCATGGGCACAGTGTGCACCGGCACCAGCACGCTACTTTCACTCCCTGGTTTCTTTATACTGGGGATGTGGGGAAGGTTGTGGGCTGGTCCACACCAGATACAGCTGGTCCGTGCCATCCCCACTCAGTGTGATCGTTGCAGGAGGGTCAGCAAGGCACTGTCTCTCTCTGGGGCTGCTGTGCCAATGCCCTTCCACATACAGTGGTGCATACCATGGGGTAGCTCTGCTCTGGTTGTGTCCTTGCAGCTGGGTCTAGAGATGCTGGTGGTCAACAGCATGACCCAGCCAGCTCCACCCCAGAAGCTCAGGCAAGCAGGACTCCTCAGCATGCTGCAGAGCTTCGTGCTCTCTCCCATGGCCTCACCTGCCTCTGTAGGGCTGGTGCAGCCCTGGCACACCCCACTCTGCACTGGTGCCAGGGGCTGTGCGAGGGAATAAGGAGCCATCTCTGCTGCCCTGATGTAGCAGAGCCAACCCCCTCTCTTCTCAAACCGGCTCCAAAACTGCAGCCTCCTGCTGCAGGACTGGCTTCCAGCCAGAGGACGTGGACGCCCCACTGTGCAAGGTTGCGGGCAGTGAGGCTTCTCTGCAGCAGCGTGTGCCACAGTTATAGCCCAGGGGCTAATGACAGCTCCCAGACCTCTGCACAGCCCATACTCAGCCACAAGCACCCTCCAGCCTTTCAGTGTGCACAGCCCAGCACCCAACGGCCTCATACTCCCTCCAGCACCATAATTTGACTGTATAATGGCTGTGCTGTGGTTGATCCCAGAGTGTCTAGGAGCTTTTCAAAAACAGGAGTGTAGGCATGCAGGTCCATGTGGCCTGCTGCACCCAACCCCTTCTCTTTCTGCTGGTCCCCCCTTCCCATGCTTCCTGAGCAATGCAAGGGGGGAAGATACCCCACCTCACTGCAGCAGTGGGCACCAGGCAAAGAGCCTCCAGAGCTTCTTTTGGGTGCCTGGCAGTTCCAGCCCCTGCTGACTGGTGTTGCTGTGAGGAGTGTGCCAGGGGACCAGGCTGACCCCCTGTAGCAGCCTTTCCACCCCGGCTGGGGATTTGCTTATCCCTGTGCCAGTGCCAGCAGCAGCCGAGTGAGTGCTGGTACTCCCTGGTAGCTGCTGCTTTTGGATGGTGCTTTGCCCCCAGGGCCTGATGTCCTTCAGGCCTTTGAAGCACTGCACAAGGTTTTTGTGCAGAGATGATCTCTGCACAAACTGGTGGCTAAATTCATGTGGCGAGGGCTTTACTCCTCACAGGAGCCAAGCCTTCCCTCAGCTCAGTGCTCCACAGGTCCCACTGGTGCCTCTGCTCTGGTGTCCTTCTCTCATGCTGAGATGTCCTAGTGCAACCGGCAAGCCTAGCTCAGGAAGCAGAGGGTGCTTGCCTCTGCCAGGCCTGACTCAGCATGTCAGCTTCAGGGATAAGCACACTGCCCTGAACATGCTCAGCCTTTGGCTGTTACTTCCTACTGCCTCTGAGGCATTTATTTTTCTTTTTTCTCCCTGTATTTAGCATGCAAACTATAGAGAAGCTGATTTCTCACTGAGCTTTCCCGTTCTCTCCCCTTTCTCCAGAGAGGCTTGACAGCTGTGAAAGGAGTGCAGCGGGAGGATGGAGAGCAAGCCAGCAGTGAATGGCCATGCTGCCCTCATCTCTCACCAGGAAAACATGCCAGGAGCAAACCACTTGTGCCAGGACATAATGCCTTGCAAACAGAAAAAAGCAGCTGACAGGGATGTGACAGTGATGGATGCTTCTAGCGAGCCCTCTAAGGCAGCTGGCAGCATTGCTGGAGTGTATGTAGAGGTTTCAAAGAAGATAATGAGCTTTTATGATGCCACCAGAGAGCACCTCCTGAGTCTGGATTCAGCACTCTGTCTTCTCGAGGCCCAGGCAGCCATGGGCTTTATCATTGACCCGGTGAAGAACAGGCATGTCTCCGTGGCAGAAGCTGTGCATCTGGGGCTGGTGGGGCTGGAGCTGAAGGAAAGGTTGCTCGCTGCAGAGAAAGCTGCTACTGGCTTTGTGGACCCCTACACAGAAGAGAAAATCTCCCTCTACCAGGCGATCCAGAAGGACCTGATCGGGAGGGAGCAAGGAACCCGGCTGCTGGAGGCCCAGATTGCAACCGGAGGCATCATTGAGCCAGCCACTGGCTGCCGGCTCCCCGCAGATGTTGCCTGTGAGAGGGGATATTTAGATGAAGAGATGAGCCAGCTCATCTCTGACCCCAGCAATGAGGCCAGCAAAGGATTCCTCAACCCCAGTACTATGGAGAGGGTCACTTATACGGAGCTTATAAAGAGGTGTATTGTTGATCCAGCCTCAGGCTTCCTCCTCTTGCCCCTGCAAATCACGTTCCCAGGTCTGGGAGGGAGGGTGAGCAGCAGGGATCTTTTTGACTCTGGCATCATCAGCTCTGACATGTTCAGAGGTCTTGAGGAGGGAAGAGTTTCTGCCCAGGAGGTAGCAGAAAATGACTCTGTTCAGCAGTTCCTGCATGGGACAAGGAGCGTGGCTGGTGTTGTCCTGCCTTCCGGTGAGCGGAAAAGCCTTTACCAGGCACTGAGAGAGCACCTCCTGGTGCCTGGCACTGCTCTGATGCTCCTGCAAGTCCAAGCCTCCACGGGCAGCCTAACAGACCCCATAAAGAACAAAAGCTACTCAGTTGATGAGGCTGTCAGGATTGGTCTCATCGGCCCAGAGCTTCACAAGAAACTGTCTTCAGCTGAGAGAACCATCACTGGATACAGGGACCCTTACACTGGAGAAATGCTGTCTCTGTTCCAAGCCATCAGGAAAGGCTTCATCCCCAAGGATCATGGCATTTGCCTTCTGGAGGCTCAGATGGCTACAGGGGGTATAATTGCTCCAGGCAGGCACCTCCGTGTCCCTACAGAGACAGCTTGTAAGTGGGGGTACCTGGACGAGGCCACAAGACAGCTCCTCTCCAGTCCTACTGATGACATGAAAGGGTTCTTTGACCCCAGCTCCAAGGAGAAGCTGACCTATGCAGACCTGCTCAAGCGCTGTGTCACTGATCCCAACACGGGGCTCCTTCTGCTGCCGATTGGTGGGGACAGCAGAGAAGAATCCAAGGGAACCCACCTCTTTTTTGACCATAGGACCCAAACAACTCTTGAAAACACACAGGTATCCGTTGCTTTAGGTAAATTCAAGGGAAAGTCAGTGTCTCTCTGGAAACTCCTCTTCTCAGACTACATCCAAAGTGAGCAAAGAGCTGCTCTCACTCAGCAGTACCTTGCAGGAATGCTCTCTACACAAGAATTGGGTAAGGCAGTCAGTGCCACCATTGAGGAAATGGCTTCCACTGCTAATGTCACTTTTGAAGGACTGAGGGACCGTGTGACAGCTGACCAGCTTCTGAGCTCAGAAATTATCAACAAAGATTTGTTTAAGAAACTGAAGGAGGGAGAAACATCAGCCAAAGAAGTTGTTGGCATGGACACTGTCAAGAAGTACCTGCAAGGGACAGGTAGCATTGGTGGTCTGCTGCTTCCTGACTCCCAGGAGAAGATCAGCATCTACCAGGCAAAGCGGAAAGGACTTTTAAGGCCAGGAACATCACTGATCCTCCTGGAGGCACAGGCTGCCACTGGATTTATCATTGACCCAGCTGCCAACAAAAGGTACTCTGTAGATGAGGCTCTAAGAGCGAACATCATTGGCCCAGATGTTTACAACAAGCTACTGACTGCAGAGAAATCAGTCACTGGCTATAGAGATCCTTACTCAGGGAACAAGATCTCCCTCTTCCAGGCCATGAAGAAAGAGTTCATTGTGAAGGAACATGCTATCCGCCTGCTTGAGGCCCAGATCGCCACTGGCGGCATCATCGACCCTGTCAACAGCCACCGCATCCCTGTGGAGGTGGCCTACAAGCGCGGCTACTTTGACAAGAAGATGAATGTAATCCTTTCTGATCCCAGTGATGATACCAAGGGCTTCTTCGACCCCAACACTCACGAGAACCTCACCTACCTGCAGCTGAAGGAGAAGTGCATCACAGAGCCCTCCACAGGGCTCTGCCTCCTTCCCCTGAACAGCAGGAAGCGCCAGTTCATCGATGATGACACCAGACGGGTGTTCAGGAGCTCCTGGCTGCCGGTCAGGTTTGGGCGGTTACGGGGGGAGAAGGTCTCTGTGTGGGACCTGCTGAACTCCGAGTACTTTAGCGAGGGCAGGCGCAGAGAGATATTCAACCACTACCAGCTGAAGAAGCTCACCCTGGAGCAAATTCGAATCATGTTAGAGGAGGAAATGAAAAAATGGGCCCCCATCAAGTTCCCAGCCATGAGAGGCAGTGTCAGCGCTTACCACCTGATGGAAACAGGTGTCATTGACAAGGCCCTGTTTGAGAAGGTGTTGGAGGGATCCATCACACCTAAGGAAGTTCTGCACATGGACTCTGTCAGAAAGTATCTCTACGGCTCTGGCAGCATTGGAGGTGTTGTGCTCCAGCCATCAAACCAGAGGTTAAGCATTTATGAGGCCATGAAGCAAAACATTGTTGTACCAGGAGTAGCCCTCCCATTGCTAGAGGCCCAGGCTGCCACAGGCTTCATCATTGACCCAGTGAACAACCAGAAACTCTGTGTGGATGATGCTGTCAAGGAGGGAGTCATTGGGCCAGAAGTCCATGAGAAGCTGCAGCATGCAGAAGGGGCTGTAACAGGCTATAAAGATCCTTTCACAGGCAAGAAAATACCCCTCTTCCAGGCAATGAAGAAGGGCCTGATTGCGGACAGCCAAGCCATGCAGCTGATGGAGGTGCAGATGGCTACAGGAGGCATCATTGACCCAGCATGTGGCCACTATATCCCCATAGAATCTGCCCAGAAGCGAGGGTGCCTGGATGAGGATACAAGCAAAGCCCTTTCTAAACCCAGTGACAACAACAGAACCTTCTGTGTCCCCGACAGCAAAGAGACTGTGACCTATGCGGAGCTAATCAAGCGCTGTCAGAAGGATGAGATCTCTGGCTTCCACTTGCTGCCTCTGCCACAGACAGCTGCTCCTGCCTACACTGATGAACAAATCCAACAGATTTTCAAGGAAACTGTGGTGAAGGAAAAAGGGGTCTCCCTCTGGGAGCTAATCCACTCTGGGTATTTCACTGAAGAGCAGGGAAGACACTTCGTGGAGAGGTTCCGGTCTGAGGAAATGTCGCTGGAGCAGCTGGTTGCTCTTGTGCTCAGACTGGTTGAGGAGATGGAAATGAAAGCCCGCACCCAGATCACCTTTGAAGGTTTGCGGGGCAGTGTCCCTGCAGTATGGCTGCTGGATGCTGGCATCATTACTGAGAAGATGTTTGAAGAACTGGCTCAGGGCAGAAGAGCTCCAGAGGAAGTGGCTGCGATGGAGAGTGTGAAGAGGTACTTGCAGGGCACAGGCAGCATCGCTGGGGTATTCATAGAGGCATCCAAAAAGAAGATGAGCTTTTACGATGCCATGAAAAACAACTTACTCCTCCCTGGGGCTGCTCTGAGACTGCTAGAAGCTCAGGCAGCCACAGGATACTTAACTGACCCAGCAACAAACCAGAGACTCAGTGTGAGGGATGCTGTGAAAGCAGCAGTTGTTGGAGAAGAACTCACTGAGAAACTCCTTCTTGCTGAGAGGGCAGTGACCGGTTACACAGATCCCTACACAGGGAACTCCATCTCACTGTGCCAAGCGCTCAGGAAAGAGCTGATTCCCCTGGAAGATGCTATTCCCTTCCTAGAGGCCCAGTTGGCCACAGGAGGGGTCATTGATCCCATTCACCATCATCACCTTCCACTCCAGGCTGCATGCAGGTACGGCTTCTATGATGAAAACCTGAACCAAACCCTCTCTCGGATGAATGACAGCACCAAAGTCTTTTTTGATCCAAACACAAAGGAGAACGTGACCTACCAGCAGCTGAAGGACAGGTGCATTCACGAGGCTGAGTCAGGTCTCTGGCTGCTTCCTCTGTCAGAAAATGTGATGTTCTGTGTGGATGAACAAACCATGGAGGTGATGAAATCTGTGACTGTTTGTGTCAATGTAGGGCGGTTCAAAGGACAGACAGTGTCAGTCTGGGACCTTCTTAACTCTGAATACCTCTCAGACGGCAAAAGAAGAGAGCTAGTGCAAAAGTACAAAGATGAAAATACTGAAGTGCTGCAGGAAATTGTAACAAGTGTCACCACAATCATCAAAGAGACTGAGACACAGGGCAAGAAATTTGCATTCAGGGGCCTGAGGAAAAGAGTATCTGCCAGTGACCTCTTCCAGTCTCAACTGATAGACAAAAAAACCCTTGATGAGCTCAACCAGGGGAAGAAAACAGTCAAAGAAGTGACTGAAATGGACTCTGTCCGCAGGTACCTAGAGGGCAGCAATTTCATAGCAGGGGTCCTTATACAGCCAAGCAATGAGAAGATGAGCATCTACCAAGCCATGAGGAAGGGCATCCTGAGGCCAGGGACAGCACTGGTGCTGCTGGAGGCACAGGCTGCCACTGGCTACATCATTGACCCAGAGAAAAACAAGAAGTTTTCAGTGGAGGAAGCATTAACTGCAGGCCTAATTGGAGGGGAGATTTTTGAAAAGCTACTCTGTGCAGAAAGAGCTGTGACAGGCTACACTGACCCCTACACAAAAGCCCCGATGTCCCTATTTGAAGCTATGAACCAAGGACTGATTGTGAAGAGCCACGGCATCCGCCTGCTTGAGGCCCAGATCGCCACCGGCGGCATCATCGACCCCGTGCACAGCCACCGCCTCCCCGTGGAGGTGGCCTACCGGCGCGGCTACTTTGACCAGGAGATGAACCAGATCCTCTCCGACCCCAGCGATGACACCAAGGGCTTCTTCGACCCCAACACCCATGAGAACCTCACCTACATGCAGCTACTGGAGAGATGTGTTCAAGATTCAGAGACTGGGTTGTACATGCTGCAAGTTGTACAGGAAGGAGGGAAGTACTTCTACATTGATGAGCTTACAAAACAGGTTTTGCGCTTAAAGCCTCTTAAAGTGAAAGTTGGAAAGTTTAAAGACCAAACAGTTTCTATCTGGGAAATTCTCTGCTCTCATTACATCTCCGAGCAGAAAAGGAAAGAGCTAGTGATGCAGTACAAAAGCAAAACCCTAACACTGGAAGACCTTACAGCACTGATCATGAAAATAATTGAGGATACAGAGCAAAGAGCAGAAGGCCTCAAGGTTAAAGGACTCCGAGGGTATGTGTCAATATCAGAATTGTTTAACTCTGAGATAATTGACAAGAAAACTCTAGATCAGCTGCAGGATGAAAGTCTCACACTTGTGAGCCTCACAGAGAGGGACACCATCAAAAGGTACTTGGATGGCACTGGATGTATTGCTGGGGTTCTACTCCCATCAAGGAAAGAGAAGATGAGCATCTACCAGGCCCTAAACAAAGGCCTCCTCACAGAGCAATGTGCATTGGGGCTGCTGGAGGCGCAGGCTGCCACTGGTTTTCTCATTGACCCACTGAAAAATAAGAAGCTATCCGTGGATGAGGCTGTCTCATCTGGGCTGGTGGGGAGAAACTTGCACAAGAAACTCCTGTCAGCAGAGAAAGCCGTGACAGGATATGAAGATCCTCATACAGGAAATAAAATATCTCTCTTCCAGGCAATAAGGCAAAAGATAATAGTCAAGGAGCATGGCATCCGCCTGCTCGAGGCCCAGATCGCCACCGGTGGAATCATTGACCCCGTGAACAGCCATCGCCTCCCCGTGGAAGTGGCCTACCGGCGCGGGTACCTAGATGATGATATGTTTATCCTGCTTTCTGATCCAGATCATGGTACAAAAGGTTTTATAGATCCTAATACTCATGAGAAAATCAGTTACAGCCAGCTCCTGCAGAGATGTTCCAAAGACAGAAATACTGGATTGTACCTGCTGCAGGTCATGGAAAAAGATGATGACTATTTCTACATTGATGAGCATACAAAAACTGCCCTATTATGTACAAAGGTGGAAGTGCCTTTTGGAAAATATAAAGGACAGGTGTTGTCACTGTGGGAACTTCTCTGTTCTGAGTACATAACAGAAGAAAAAAGAAAAGAACTGATAAAAAAATATAAAGATGAATCCCATAACATTCTACAAGGAATCATTGATATAATATTAAATATAATGAAAGAAAAAGAAGAGGACAGAAGTGATGTCTGGTTCCAAGGAATCAGGCAACAAATAACAGCATCAGAACTTCTAAGTGCAGGAATCATTACAGAAGAAACAATGGAAAACCTGCATGAAGGAAAAGAAAGGGCACAAGATATAGCAAAAATGGATACTGTGAGAAAATACCTAGAGGGAACCGGAAGCATTGCTGGTGTGCTGGTACCCTCTAAGGCTGACCCCACCAAGATGGAGAAGATGAGCATCTACCAGGCCATGTGGAAGGGCATCCTGAGGCAGGGCACGGCTCTGGTGCTGCTGGAGGCGCAGGCTGCCACCGGCTTCCTCATTGACCCATGCAAAAACAAGAAGTTCTCTGTGGACGAGGCCATCTCGTCCGGGCTGGTGGGCAGCGAGCTACAAAAAAAACTTCTTACTGCAGAGAGAGCTGTGACAGGCTACACGGACCCCTGCACAGGAAAAAAGATGTCCCTCTTCCAGGCCATGAAGAAGGAGCTCATTGTCAAGGAGCACGGCATCCGCCTGCTGGAGGCCCAGATCGCCACCGGTGGCATCATCGATCCCGTGCACAGCCACCGCCTCCCCGTGGAGGTGGCCTACCGGCGCGGCTACTTTGACCAGGAGATGAACCAGATCCTCTCCGACCCCAGCGATGACACCAAGGGCTTCTTCGACCCCAACACCCACGAGAACCTCACCTACATGCAGCTCCTCCACCGCTGCGTGCCCGACCCGGACACGGGGCTGCTCATGCTCCAGCTGATGGACAAGGGCTCCGTGCTCTACCAGCTGACAGAGGATGCCCGCAAAGCCCTGCAGGACGCCCGCACCACCCTCAGCGTGGGGCTCTTCCAGGGCCAGAGCGTCACCGTCTGGGAGCTCCTCTTCTCCCGCTACGTCCCCGACCACCGGCGCCAGGACCTCCTCCGGAAGTACAAGGCGGGACGGTCACCATCTCGGAGATGATCACCCTCCTCACCGCCATCATCAGCACAGCTGAGGGCCAGGGCCACGGCACCGCCCTGGCCCGCAAGCCAGTGCAGCGCGAGACAGCGCCGCTGGCCGAGAACGGCGAGGCCACGGGCCCCTGGCAGGAGCAGGAGCAGGAGCAGGAGCAGGAGCAGCAGCTGCAGCGGTCCCTGAAGTCCCACACTGTCGAGGTGTCGGCGGGCGGCTTCCAGGGCAGGAAGGTCTCCCTGTGGGAGCTGCTCTTCTCCAAGTATGTCTCCGAGGCAAAGAGGCAGGAGCTGCTGGGGCAGGCCCGCGCCTGGAGTCTGGCGCTGGACGAGCTGGCAAGGCTCCTCACCGTGCTCGTCGAGGAGGCGGCAGAGCAGAGCAGCAAGATGAAATTCCCGGGCCTCAGGAGGCAGGTGACTGCCTCGGATCTGGTGGACTCGGGCATCATCGACAAGGACACGCTGGCCGACCTCGTCCAGGGCTCCAAGACCGTGGAGGAGGTGACGGAAATGGCCTCCGTCAAGCGCTACCTGGACGGCACGGGCTGCATCGCCGGCGTGCTGGTGCCCTCCAAGGCTGACCCCACCAAGATGGAGAAGATGAGCATCTACCAGGCCATGTGGAAGGGCATCCTGAGGCAGGGCACGGCTCTGGTGCTGCTGGAGGCGCAGGCTGCCACCGGCTTCCTCATTGACCCGCTCACCAACGAGAAGCTCTCTGTGGACGAGGCCATCTCGTCCGGGCTGGTGGGCAGCGAGCTGCACGAGAAGCTCCTGTCGGCCGAGAGGGCCGTGACAGGCTACACGGACCCCTACACTGGCGACCAGATCTCCCTCTTCCAGGCCATGAAGAAGGAGCTCATTGTCAAGGAGCACGGCATCCGCCTGCTGGAGGCCCAGATCGCCACCGGCGGCATCATCGACCCCGTGCACAGCCACCGCCTCCCCGTGGAGGTGGCCTACCGGCGCGGCTACTTTGACCAGGAGATGAACCAGATCCTCTCCGACCCCAGCGATGACACCAAGGGCTTCTTCGACCCCAACACCCACGAGAACCTCACCTACATGCAGCTCCTCCACCGCTGCGTGCCCGACCCGGACACGGGGCTGCTCATGCTCCAGCTGATGGACAAGGGCTCCGTGCTCTACCAGCTGACAGAGGATGCCCGCAAAGCCCTGCAGGACGCCCGCACCACCCTCAGCGTGGGGCTCTTCCAGGGCCAGAGCGTCACCGTCTGGGAGCTCCTCTTCTCCCGCTACGTCCCCGACCACCGGCGCCAGGACCTCCTCCGGAAGTACAAGGCGGGGACGGTCACCATCTCGGAGATGATCACCCTCCTCACCGCCATCATCAGCACAGCTGAGGGCCAGGGCCACGGCACCGCCCTGGCCCGCAAGCCAGTGCAGCGCGAGACAGCGCCGCTGGCCGAGAACGGCGAGGCCACGGGCCCCTGGCAGGAGCAGGAGCAGGAGCAGGAGCAGGAGCAGCAGCTGCAGCGGTCCCTGAAGTCCCACACTGTCGAGGTGTCGGCGGGCGGCTTCCAGGGCAGGAAGGTCTCCCTGTGGGAGCTGCTCTTCTCCAAGTATGTCTCCGAGGCAAAGAGGCAGGAGCTGCTGGGGCAGGCCCGCGCCAGGAGTCTGGCGCTGGACGAGCTGGCAAGGCTTCTCACCGTGCTCGTCGAGGAGGCGGCAGAGCAGAGCAGCAAGATGAAATTCCCGGGCCTCAGGAGGCAGGTGACTGCCTCGGATCTGGTGGACTCGGGCATCATCGACAAGGACACGCTGGCCGACCTCGTCCAGGGCTCCAAGACCGTGGAGGAGGTGACGGAAATGGCCTCCGTCAAGCGCTACCTGGACGGCACGGGCTGCATCGCCGGCGTGCTGGTGCCCTCCAAGGCTGACCCCACCAAGATGGAGAAGATGAGCATCTACCAGGCCATGTGGAAGGGCATCCTGAGGCAGGGCACGGCTCTGGTGCTGCTGGAGGCGCAGGCTGCCACCGGCTTCCTCATTGACCCGCTCACCAACGAGAAGCTCTCTGTGGACGAGGCCATCTCGTCCGGGCTGGTGGGCAGCGAGCTGCACGAGAAGCTCCTGTCGGCCGAGAGGGCCGTGACCGGCTACACGGACCCCTACACTGGCGACCAGATCTCCCTCTTCCAGGCCATGAAGAAGGAGCTCATTGTCAAGGAGCACGGCATCCGCCTGCTGGAGGCCCAGATCGCCACCGGCGGCATCATCGACCCCGTGCACAGCCACCGCCTCCCCGTGGAGGTGGCCTACCGGCGCGGCTACTTGACCAGGAGATGAACCAGATCCTCTCCGACCCCAGCGATGACACCAAGGGCTTCTTCGACCCCAACACCCACGAGAACCTCACCTACATGCAGCTCCTCCACCGCTGCGTGCCCGACCCGGACACGGGGCTGCTCATGCTCCAGCTGATGGACAAGGGCTCCGTGCTCTACCAGCTGACAGAGGATGCCTGCAAAGCCCTGCAGGACGCCCGCACCACCCTCAGCGTGGGGCTCTTCCAGGGCCAGAGCGTCACCGTCTGGGAGCTCCTCTTCTCCCGCTACGTCCCCGACCACCGGCGCCAGGACCTCCTCCGGAAGTACAAGGCGGGGACGGTCACCATCTCGGAGATGATCACCCTCCTCACCGCCATCATCAGCACAGCTGAGGGCCAGGGCCACGGCACCGCCCTGGCCCGCAAGCCAGTGCAGCGCGAGACAGCGCCGCTGGCCGAGAACGGCGAGGCCACGGGCCCCTGGCAGGAGCAGGAGCAGGAGCAGGAGCAGGAGCAGCAGCTGCAGCGGTCCCTGAAGTCCCACACTGTCGAGGTGTCGGCGGGCGGCTTCCAGGGCAGGAAGGTCTCCCTGTGGGAGCTGCTCTTCTCCAAGTATGTCTCCGAGGCAAAGAGGCAGGAGCTGCTGGGGCAGGCCCGCGCCAGGAGTCTGGCGCTGGATGAGCTGGCAAGGCTCCTCACCGTGCTCGTCGAGGAGGCGGCAGAGCAGAGCAGCAAGATGAAATTCCCGGGCCTCAGGAGGCAGGTGACTGCCTCGGATCTGGTGGACTCGGGCATCATCGACAAGGACACGCTGGCCAACCTCGTCCAGGGCTCCAAGACCGTGGAGGAGGTGACGGAAATGGCCTCCGTCAAGCGCTACCTGGACGGCACGGGCTGCATCGCCGGCGTGCTGGTGCCCTCCAAGGCTGACCCCACCAAGATGGAGAAGATGAGCATCTACCAGGCCATGTGGAAGGGCATCCTGAGGCAGGGCACGGCTCTGGTGCTGCTGGAGGCGCAGGCTGCCACCGGCTTCCTCATTGACCCGCTCACCAACGAGAAGCTCTCTGTGGACGAGGCCATCTCGTCCGGGCTGGTGGGCAGCGAGCTGCACGAGAAGCTCCTGTCGGCCGAGAGGGCCGTGACCGGCTACACGGACCCCTACACTGGCGACCAGATCTCCCTCTTCCAGGCCATGAAGAAGGAGCTCATTGTCAAGGAGCACGGCATCCGCCTGCTGGAGGCCCAGATCGCCACCGGCGGCATCATCGACCCCGTGCACAGCCACCGCCTCCCCGTGGAGGTGGCCTACCGGCGCGGCTACTTTGACCAGGAGATGAACCAGATCCTCTCCGACCCCAGCGATGACACCAAGGGCTTCTTCGACCCCAACACCCACGAGAACCTCACCTACATGCAGCTCCTCCACCGCTGCGTGCCCGACCCGGACACGGGGCTGCTCATGCTCCAGCTGATGGACAAGGGCTCCGTGCTCTACCAGCTGACAGAGGATGCCCGCAAAGCCCTGCAGGACGCCCGCACCACCCTCAGCGTGGGGCTCTTCCAGGGCCAGAGCGTCACCGTCTGGGAGCTCCTCTTCTCCCGCTACGTCCCCGACCACCGGCGCCAGGACCTCCTCCGGAAGTACAAGGCGGGGACGGTCACCATCTCGGAGATGATCACCCTCCTCACCGCCATCATCAGCACAGCTGAGGGCCAGGGCCACGGCACCGCCCTGGCCCGCAAGCCAGTGCAGCGCGAGACAGCGCCGCTGGCCGAGAACGGCGAGGCCACGGGCCCCTGGCAGGAGCAGGAGCAGGAGCAGGAGCAGGAGCAGCAGCTGCAGCGGTCCCTGAAGTCCCACACTGTCGAGGTGTCGGCGGGCGGCTTCCAGGGCAGGAAGGTCTCCCTGTGGGAGCTGCTCTTCTCCAAGTATGTCTCCGAGGCAAAGAGGCAGGAGCTGCTGGGGCAGGCCCGCGCCAGGAGTCTGGCGCTGGACGAGCTGGCAAGGCTCCTCACCGTGCTCGTCGAGGAGGCGGCAGAGCAGAGCAGCAAGATGAAATTCCCGGGCCTCAGGAGGCAGGTGACTGCCTCGGATCTGGTGGACTCGGGCATCATCGACAAGGACACGCTGGCCGACCTCGTCCAGGGCTCCAAGACCGTGGAGGAGGTGACGGAAATGGCCTCCGTCAAGCGCTACCTGGACGGCACGGGCTGCATCGCCGGCGTGCTGGTGCCCTCCAAGGCTGACCCCACCAAGATGGAGAAGATGAGCATCTACCAGGCCATGTGGAAGGGCATCCTGAGGCAGGGCACGGCTCTGGTGCTGCTGGAGGCGCAGGCTGCCACCGGCTTCCTCATTGACCCGCTCACCAACGAGAAGCTCTCTGTGGACGAGGCCATCTCGTCCGGGCTGGTGGGCAGCGAGCTGCACGAGAAGCTCCTGTCGGCCGAGAGGGCCGTGACCGGCTACACGGACCCCTACACTGGCGACCAGATCTCCCTCTTCCAGGCCATGAAGAAGGAGCTCATTGTCAAGGAGCACGGCATCCGCCTGCTGGAGGCCCAGATCGCCACCGGCGGCATCATCGACCCCGTGCACAGCCACCGCCTCCCCGTGGAGGTGGCCTACCGGCGCGGCTACTTTGACCAGGAGATGAACCAGATCCTCTCCGACCCCAGCGATGACACCAAGGGCTTCTTCGACCCCAACACCCACGAGAACCTCACCTACATGCAGCTCCTCCACCGCTGCGTGCCCGACCCGGACACGGGGCTGCTCATGCTCCAGCTGATGGACAAGGGCTCCGTGCTCTACCAGCTGACAGAGGATGCCCGCAAAGCCCTGCAGGACGCCCGCACCACCCTCAGCGTGGGGCTCTTCCAGGGCCAGAGCGTCACCGTCTGGGAGCTCCTCTTCTCCCGCTACGTCCCCGACCACCGGCGCCAGGACCTCCTCCGGAAGTACAAGGCGGGGACGGTCACCATCTCGGAGATGATCACCCTCCTCACCGCCATCATCAGCACAGCTGAGGGCCAGGGCCACGGCACCGCCCTGGCCCGCAAGCCAGTGCAGCGCGAGACAGCGCCGCTGGCCGAGAACGGCGAGGCCACGGGCCCCTGGCAGGAGCAGGAGCAGGAGCAGGAGCAGGAGCAGCAGCTGCAGCGGTCCCTGAAGTCCCACACTGTCGAGGTGTCGGCGGGCGGCTTCCAGGGCAGGAAGGTCTCCCTGTGGGAGCTGCTCTTCTCCAAGTATGTCTCCGAGGCAAAGAGGCAGGAGCTGCTGGGGCAGGCCCGCGCCAGGAGTCTGGCGCTGGACGAGCTGGCAAGGCTCCTCACCGTGCTCGTCGAGGAGGCGGCAGAGCAGAGCAGCAAGATGAAATTCCCGGGCCTCAGGAGGCAGGTGACTGCCTCGGATCTGGTGGACTCGGGCATCATCGACAAGGACACGCTGGCCGACCTCGTCCAGGGCTCCAAGACCGTGGAGGAGGTGACGGAAATGGCCTCCGTCAAGCGCTACCTGGACGGCACGGGCTGCATCGCCGGCGTGCTGGTGCCCTCCAAGGCTGACCCCACCAAGATGGAGAAGATGAGCATCTACCAGGCCATGTGGAAGGGCATCCTGAGGCAGGGCACGGCTCTGGTGCTGCTGGAGGCGCAGGCTGCCACCGGCTTCCTCATTGACCCGCTCACCAACGAGAAGCTCTCTGTGGACGAGGCCATCTCGTCCGGGCTGGTGGGCAGCGAGCTGCACGAGAAGCTCCTGTCGGCCGAGAGGGCCGTGACCGGCTACACGGACCCCTACACTGGCGACCAGATCTCCCTCTTCCAGGCCATGAAGAAGGAGCTCATTGTCAAGGAGCACGGCATCCGCCTGCTGGAGGCCCAGATCGCCACCGGCGGCATCATCGACCCCGTGCACAGCCACCGCCTCCCCGTGGAGGTGGCCTACCGGCGCGGCTACTTTGACCAGGAGATGAACCAGATCCTCTCCGACCCCAGCGATGACACCAAGGGCTTCTTCGACCCCAACACCCACGAGAACCTCACCTACATGCAGCTCCTCCACCGCTGCGTGCCCGACCCGGACACGGGGCTGCTCATGCTCCAGCTGATGGACAAGGGCTCCGTGCTCTACCAGCTGACAGAGGATGCCCGCAAAGCCCTGCAGGACGCCCGCACCACCCTCAGCGTGGGGCTCTTCCAGGGCCAGAGCGTCACCGTCTGGGAGCTCCTCTTCTCCCGCTACGTCCCCGACCACCGGCGCCAGGACCTCCTCCGGAAGTACAAGGCGGGGACGGTCACCATCTCGGAGATGATCACCCTCCTCACCGCCATCATCAGCACAGCTGAGGGCCAGGGCCACGGCACCGCCCTGGCCCGCAAGCCAGTGCAGCGCGAGACAGCGCCGCTGGCCGAGAACGGCGAGGCCACGGGCCCCTGGCAGGAGCAGGAGCAGGAGCAGGAGCAGGAGCAGCAGCTGCAGCGGTCCCTGAAGTCCCACACTGTCGAGGTGTCGGCGGGCGGCTTCCAGGGCAGGAAGGTCTCCCTGTGGGAGCTGCTCTTCTCCAAGTATGTCTCCGAGGCAAAGAGGCAGGAGCTGCTGGGGCAGGCCCGCGCCAGGAGTCTGGCGCTGGACGAGCTGGCAAGGCTCCTCACCGTGCTCGTCGAGGAGGCGGCAGAGCAGAGCAGCAAGATGAAATTCCCGGGCCTCAGGAGGCAGGTGACTGCCTCGGATCTGGTGGACTCGGGCATCATCGACAAGGACACACTGGCCGACCTCGTCCAGGGCTCCAAGACCGTGGAGGAGGTGACGGAAATGGCCTCCGTCAAGCGCTACCTGGACGGCACGGGCTGCATCGCCGGCGTGCTGGTGCCCTCCAAGGCTGACCCCACCAAGATGGAGAAGATGAGCATCTACCAGGCCATGTGGAAGGGCATCCTGAGGCAGGGCACGGCTCTGGTGCTGCTGGAGGCGCAGGCTGCCACCGGCTTCCTCATTGACCCGCTCACCAACGAGAAGCTCTCTGTGGACGAGGCCATCTCGTCCGGGCTGGTGGGCAGCGAGCTGCACGAGAAGCTCCTGTCGGCCGAGAGGGCCGTGACAGGCTACACGGACCCCTACACTGGCGACCAGATCTCCCTCTTCCAGGCCATGAAGAAGGAGCTCATTGTCAAGGAGCACGGCATCCGCCTGCTGGAGGCCCAGATCGCCACCGGCGGCATCATCGACCCCGTGCACAGCCACCGCCTCCCCGTGGAGGTGGCCTACCGGCGCGGCTACTTTGACCAGGAGATGAACCAGATCCTCTCCGACCCCAGCGATGACACCAAGGGCTTCTTCGACCCCAACACCCACGAGAACCTCACCTACATGCAGCTCCTCCACCGCTGCGTGCCCGACCCGGACACGGGGCTGCTCATGCTCCAGCTGATGGACAAGGGCTCCGTGCTCTACCAGCTGACAGAGGATGCCCGCAAAGCCCTGCAGGACGCCCGCACCACCCTCAGCGTGGGGCTCTTCCAGGGCCAGAGCGTCACCGTCTGGGAGCTCCTCTTCTCCCGCTACGTCCCCGACCACCGGCGCCAGGACCTCCTCCGGAAGTACAAGGCGGGGACGGTCACCATCTCGGAGATGATCACCCTCCTCACCGCCATCATCAGCACAGCTGAGGGCCAGGGCCACGGCACCGCCCTGGCCCGCAAGCCAGTGCAGCGCGAGACAGCGCCGCTGGCCGAGAACGGCAAGGCCACGGGCCCCTGGCAGGAGCAGGAGCAGGAGCAGGAGCAGCAGCTGCAGCGGTCCCTGAAGTCCCACACTGTCGAGGTGTCGGCGGGCGGCTTCCAGGGCAGGAAGGTCTCCCTGTGGGAGCTGCTCTTCTCCAAGTATGTCTCCGAGGCAAAGAGGCAGGAGCTGCTGGGGCAGGCCCGCGCCAGGAGTCTGGCGCTGGACGAGCTGGCAAGGCTCCTCACCGTGCTCGTCGAGGAGGCGGCAGAGCAGAGCAGCAAGATGAAATTCCCGGGCCTCAGGAGGCAGGTGACTGCCTCGGATCTGGTGGACTCGGGCATCATCGACAAGGACACGCTGGCCGACCTCGTCCAGGGCTCCAAGACCGTGGAGGAGGTGACGGAAATGGCCTCCGTCAAGCGCTACCTGGACGGCACGGGCTGCATCGCCGGCGTGCTGGTGCCCTCCAAGGCTGACCCCACCAAGATGGAGAAGATGAGCATCTACCAGGCCATGTGGAAGGGCATCCTGAGGCAGGGCACGGCTCTGGTGCTGCTGGAGGCGCAGGCTGCCACCGGCTTCCTCATTGACCCGCTCACCAACGAGAAGCTCTCTGTGGACGAGGCCATCTCGTCCGGGCTGGTGGGCAGCGAGCTGCACGAGAAGCTCCTGTCGGCCGAGAGGGCCGTGACCGGCTACACGGACCCCTACACTGGCGACCAGATCTCCCTCTTCCAGGCCATGAAGAAGGAGCTCATTGTCAAGGAGCACGGCATCCGCCTGCTGGAGGCCCAGATCGCCACCGGCGGCATCATCGACCCCGTGCACAGCCACCGCCTCCCCGTGGAGGTGGCCTACCGGCGCGGCTACTTTGACCAGGAGATGAACCAGATCCTCTCCGACCCCAGCGATGACACCAAGGGCTTCTTCGACCCCAACACCCACGAGAACCTCACCTACATGCAGCTCCTCCACCGCTGCGTGCCCGACCCGGACACGGGGCTGCTCATGCTCCAGCTGATGGACAAGGGCTCCGTGCTCTACCAGCTGACAGAGGATGCCCGCAAAGCCCTGCAGGACGCCCGCACCACCCTCAGCGTGGGGCTCTTCCAGGGCCAGAGCGTCACCGTCTGGGAGCTCCTCTTCTCCCGCTACGTCCCCGACCACCGGCGCCAGGACCTCCTCCGGAAGTACAAGGCGGGGACGGTCACCATCTCGGAGATGATCACCCTCCTCACCGCCATCATCAGCACAGCTGAGGGCCAGGGCCACGGCACCGCCCTGGCCCGCAAGCCAGTGCAGCGCGAGACAGCGCCGCTGGCCGAGAACGGCGAGGCCACGGGCCCCTGGCAGGAGCAGGAGCAGGAGCAGGAGCAGGAGCAGCAGCTGCAGCGGTCCCTGAAGTCCCACACTGTCGAGGTGTCGGCGGGCGGCTTCCAGGGCAGGAAGGTCTCCCTGTGGGAGCTGCTCTTCTCCAAGTATGTCTCCGAGGCAAAGAGGCAGGAGCTGCTGGGGCAGGCCCGCGCCAGGAGTCTGGCGCTGGACGAGCTGGCAAGGCTCCTCACCGTGCTCGTCGAGGAGGCGGCAGAGCAGAGCAGCAAGATGAAATTCCCGGGCCTCAGGAGGCAGGTGACTGCCTCGGATCTGGTGGACTCGGGCATCATCGACAAGGACACGCTGGCCGACCTCGTCCAGGGCTCCAAGACCGTGGAGGAGGTGACGGAAATGGCCTCCGTCAAGCGCTACCTGGACGGCACGGGCTGCATCGCCGGCGTGCTGGTGCCCTCCAAGGCTGACCCCACCAAGATGGAGAAGATGAGCATCTACCAGGCCATGTGGAAGGGCATCCTGAGGCAGGGCACGGCTCTGGTGCTGCTGGAGGCGCAGGCTGCCACCGGCTTCCTCATTGACCCGCTCACCAACGAGAAGCTCTCTGTGGACGAGGCCATCTCGTCCGGGCTGGTGGGCAGCGAGCTGCACGAGAAGCTCCTGTCGGCCGAGAGGGCCGTGACAGGCTACACGGACCCCTACACTGGCGACCAGATGTCCCTCTTCCAGGCCATGAAGAAGGAGCTCATTGTCAAGGAGCACGGCATCCGCCTGCTGGAGGCCCAGATCGCCACCGGCGGCATCATCGACCCCGTGCACAGCCACCGCCTCCCCGTGGAGGTGGCCTACCGGCGCGGCTACTTTGACCAGGAGATGAACCAGATCCTCTCCGACCCCAGCGATGACACCAAGGGCTTCTTCGACCCCAACACCCACGAGAACCTCACCTACATGCAGCTCCTCCACCGCTGCGTGCCCGACCCAATGACTGGTCTTTATTTCCTTAATATTTTTTGAAGAAAATTTAAAACTTTTTTCATGCCCTTCTTCATTACTGCCGTGGTGTTTAATTTTGCTAATGTTAATAGTTCTTTGTCTCCTGGTATATTCCTTTTATATAGATATATATACATCATATTTTTAAAAAATCCTAGTTCTATTCAGCTTATTTTCTGGGTTTTCTCCTTTTTTTTCAGTAGCCTGACTACATCAGGTATAGCTTTTAATGACTGCCCCAAGCATTTTGGTATAGCGTATTAAGTCTTCATCTTCTGTAGTCTTTTAAGAACCCAGGAAAGAAGTTGGGTTGTCTGTGGTCATTTTGTTGAATTATCTTGTCTGTATTTTCCTTATCCAGGTTTAAATGGAAGTATGTCTTCATGTGGTGTGTGTTTTGTAGTGAGAACTGTATTTTTATTTTCCTTCTAGTGTGTTTTCTTTTACATGAAGAACATTCTGTTCCTAGCACATTTGCATGGCATTATTGGAGTCACAGGGTTTGAAGCCTAGTTTTACTTGTAGCTCAGATTTCCACATAGGCACTATGTCAGGCTCGTTTTAGGTATCACCAGACTGGGATGCATTCTCTGTCTTTGCTTTTAATGTCTCAGCTTGTCTATTTTTTCTGGGGGTGTCTGGACTACATATACCCTCATCTTAGAGTGGTTTGGTCTCTCACTGATCCACACACTCAGTTCATGCCCATGCTGTGCTTTCCATCCCTTTCCATCCCTCCAATTCTCCAGCTGTCCATGGAGCCTCTACAGTGAGCTGTGGTCCACGTGCTCTATGCAAAAGCTGCGAGCCGCAGTGTGTGTTATCATGCTGTATTTCTAGCCTATCCATCCACGGTCAGGGAAGCTGGCAGAGGAGCATCCATTCTCTCCAGCTGGATCCTCTGTGCATTTCTCAGCTCCTTTTGTCACCCTGTGTCCTGAGCTGCCTCAGCCCATGAGCCACACCGCTGGAGAGGAGGCAGCCCTGGAACTACTCTGCCACAGACTTCAGGGTTGAATAATGCTACTACTGTTTGATAGAAGAAAACTTACTCTCTTTAAATGCATTACCTTAGGCTAGTTGCCTTAATTAACCCAGTAATGTCCTGTAAAATGGACTTTTTGCCACAGCTTGTACAGCTGATAGCTGGAAACAAGTGTAGATTAGCCATGGAATTCCTCACCACAACTTGCTGTGTATCCCAAAGGTTTGCATGGGCTCAAAAAGTGAATGGACAGATTAACGGCAGAGAAGTCCCCTGAGTGTTGTTAAATGCAAAGACACATCTCTGCCTCAGCAGGTCCCTCAGCTGCAGGTTACTAGAAGCCGGAAGACACGATCAGGGAGGTGTTGGTGAGGTTTGCGCTGCTCTTACATACTTAGGGTAGGCTCTGATACTGGACAAAGCTGGCTGCTGCACGGTGGAGACACGGCCTTCTGCTCTGGGCTGGTATAACTATGACTGTCCTACCACCATCTGCATTACAAACATGGGGGAGCATCAGAAACACCACAATTCACTGAAAGTGCCAGAGCATAATGGGGAAGTTTTACAGCTCTCAGGCCTAGCCACACTCTGTACTGGGGTTAGTTCAGCTTCTTAACACACTGACCTGCAGACACTGTAATGCCATCTCCAGGGGGGCTTGATGATCTGGGCTCCTATGTAAATCAAGGGGCCTCATATTAATCTTCTACACTCCTGCTCTTTCCTAGAAATTGATTAGAAAATGCTTTAGCTGAAGCCAGGGTGAATGGCCAAGCTGTGTCTTTCACACTATCTAGCCTTGTGCATCTCTGCCTCTCAGAGCCCTGCACGCTGCTGCTGTGTAAGAGGGCTCACTACCAGCTGCTGCATGAGACAAAGCACCCAGCTGGATAGGCCCTTGCCCTGCTCCATCATAGCCATTCCTTTGTTTCTGCCCACATCCCTTGCCCACAGACTGTCTCCTCTCATTCAGTCTCTAGTTCCACATCTTTCAGCCTTCGCCATGCTTTTCACCTGGTCTCCAAGTGTCTCTGTTCATAGAATCACAGAATGACAGAATGGTTTGGGTTGGAAGGGACCTTAAAGATCATCTAGTTCTACCCCTCCATGCCCTATACCTTCACTAAACCACGTTGCTCAAAGCCCCATCCAGCCTGGCCTTGAAAAAATACCATTTAACTAAACCCAACTGAAAGCTAGTGGCTTATTTTTTATATATTCCACTAGGATATACAAAAGAAAAAGAACCAAGGGGAAACTCCATAGTATTCTGAAGTTCTCAGACTCCTAGCGCTGGGCCAGAGCATCATCTGCCAACAGCCAGCACCTCAAAGCTTGGTTGTTATCACCTTGTGGCACTGGATATGGAAAAAAGCCAGTCTCACATAGAGATCAGGAATGGGAGGAGGACTGCACAGGATAGAAAGCATGCACTAAGGAAAGGACGATAGGGTAGGGCCTTGCAGCATGGGCCCAGCGCCAAAGCTTGGCTGCCTTCCCCACCATGCTGCTCTGTGCAAGGACTGTGCGGCGAGCAGCTCACAGCTCTCCCCAGCACATTAATAGCAGGCAGCACTGAAGCGTCATCTGGCAGCTGGAACAGCCTTCCCAGGCAGCATGGTAGCCTGGCCTGGCTGCAGGCTACAGGGCAGATACGGAAGCAGGCTGGTTAGACAGTCAGTTCTTCCTCTGTCAGGGGAACAGGGGCTTCCATGGCCACATGGACCATCAGGGCTCACTTCAGGAGTTGTGTTAGACAGCCACGCACTTGAACAGCCAGGAGCTAGCACTACCTCTGTAAGAAACTCAGTCCCAGGCAAATGAAGCCTAATGGGAGTGTGATAGCAGCGATGGTCCTCCCTGACGAGGGATGCAGAGAGTGAGCTGAGGCAAAACAAACTTCGGGGCTTGTGATCTGGAGTCACATTGTGACTTGCCTGCAGGGCGGAGGTTTCTGGAAAGGCTCATAAGTGCTGGGGAGGAGACTGTGACCATGGACCCCACACAGAGGAAGATGAAGGAAAGAGGTTCTGGCATTAAAATGTGTGGTTCAGGCAGGAAGATGAAGGCCAGGCCTTCCATGACATTATTCCCTGAAGCAGGCCAGGTACCACGTGGAGGTCAGTCAGCTAATAAAGCAGACATAAATTCATAAAATGGGGCTGAGAAGCTGAAAAGATGTTATCATAGAAGTTTTGCATCTCCAAGCAAAGGAGAGGCCAAACTCACACCTGGTGAGGTGGGTGTTGGTGTCTTTTCCCCAAGTAGCAAGCAATAGGACAAGAGGAAATGGCCTTAAGTTGCACCACCAAAGGTTTAGATTGGATATTAGGAAAAATTTCTTCACTAAAAGGGTTGTCCAGTGTCACAGCACTCTCCAAACCATCAAGCTGCAACGAGGTCTTTTACCATCACAGATAGCATACTCTTCATACTAGTCCCTCTGCTGCCTCCTCCTTGTCTCACCTGATCAAGGGCCCACTCTCTCTTCTCTTGCTTCTTTCTCTCTCTCTTCCTTGGCAGTTCTCTCTTTCTTGGCTACCCAACCTCTTAACAGAACAGCCACAGCTGCACCTTATCTACATCAGCCAACCCACCACCCCTGAGGCCAGCCCACAGTTGTATATTATCAAGGATAATTAATCCAGCTTCATTCCTCTACAGTCCAGCACTGGAACAGGCTGCCCAGGGAGGTGGTGGCGTCACCATCCCTGAAGGTATTTAAAAGATGTGTAGATGTGGCACTTGGGGATGTGGTTTAGCGGTGGGCTTGGCAGTGCTGGGTTAATGGTTGGGCTTGATGATCTTTAAGGTCTTTTCTAACCTGAATGATTTTATGGTGAAAACCAGAATGGAGAAAAGGAAAAGGGAGGAACCATTAAAAGAAGCAGAATCTTGTTTAAACACAATACAGGAAAAAAGTAGAGAACCAGGATAAATATCTAGGGTTGAGGAACTGGAATGCCTCATCTTCAACAAAACACCAGCATGCCATGGGCTTCTTGCAAGGAGGCTCAGCAGGTGGATGCTGTGACACCAAATTACAAAATGCACAAGAACAGCAGAGGAAGGTGTGCTGGTGGCAGCATGGGGCCCTTATCAGAGAGCTTAGAGCTGGGTCAAAGTCGCAAGCACACCATCAGAGAACCCCGGACTGAAGTTCCAGCTCCAGGGAGCAGGGCAAGGGGAAGGTGAGCAAACAAAAATAAGGGGCAGTGGCTGGCTGTGCAGAGAGTGAACTAGGTAGATAGTGTCCTCTGCAGTCAGGAGGAAGGGCAGATCCCGAGCAGGGATGTAGAGGGGACATAAAAACATAGATGACATGGATAAGGCAAGCAGGGAACTAATATTTGTTATTTTCCATAAGAACTAGGTTGTGGAGAAACATCAGGAAAGATTTCTGCATGCAGCAGTTAAACCGTGGCAGTTGCTGCTGGGGTGTCATGGAGGCAGAAGCTGCAAATGCTCAAAGGAAAGAAAAGGCAAGAAAAAGTGATCCATCTTCTCAGTGAGGGGGTCACCAGTGGGGCCCAGAGGGATCCATGCTGGGAGCTGAGCTGTTCAACACATGAAGACATGGCCTGGGAAATGCTGTGAACAGTGAAGAAACAGATGGTATTAAATTATTCAGCTTAGTAAAGAAAAGTGCCAGCTGCAAAAACTGCAGGAAGACCAAGCAACATAGAGTGACTGGAGTTAAAATAGCAGATGTTCAAGGTAGGTAAAAAGGCACAGAGAGGGAGAAGCAATCCTAGTGTCCGTGTACCCAGCTGTGAGTTGCCACCGGTCAGCAGCAAGAATTGTAACAGATTATTTGATGTGGGCTCAACAGCGGTCAGAATAAATCAAATGTTAGGATTAGGGAGGGAATGTGCCTGTGCCAGGGTAACATGCACAAGCTGCGTCCATCCAAAGGCACCACATCATACCCCGAGGGGAGACCAGGCTCCTTTGTGGAGCTGCAACCAGGATCTCTGCAGTGGCCCAGCTTTGGCGGTCAGTGGGGCTTTGGGGCTGTGAGGCAGAGTGGAAGGAGAGCACCTGCTCCTTTGAGGGTGTCTGGTCAAAGGAGCCATCAACAAGAACATACAAGAGCAAACCTGATAGGCAAATCATACGGGATGTGGCAGTGGGAACAAACCTGGCCAGTCACACCAATGGGTCAGTATGTGTGGAGTGAGAGGATGCTTATTTTTTTCTGTTGAGATGACAAGGAAATGGAAGGAGGCAAACACAGAGACATAAAACCTGACCAATAAGTGTTAACAGAGACAATAACCAGAAACAAATCTGATCAGTGGCATTAAGTGATGGGTTATGAAGAAACTGCAGGCACACTAGGACTTCATGGCTGGAACAGATGTAACCCTGAGGGTCTCAGCATCAGTAGCTGGAGGGGTCTCAACTCACTGGATCTGGGGAGGGTCCCACAGACTGTGTACCAAAAACCAGCTACTGAGGGGGACTAGCATGAGTGAGGGCTCCATGCTGATGGCTGAAGCGGGACCACAGGTCACAGTCCTTGTGGGACATGGGACCAGCACGTGTGCCGGCTGGTGGGGGGGCTGTAAGCATCTTCCCCAACCCTGGTGTGCATGGGGAGTGTGGGTGTGTGTTCACCAGCAAACATCAAACTGACCAGATGGTGAGTAGGGGACCCATGGGTGAGGATCTGGGCAGGTCTGTCAGGCAGGCAGAGGGGCTGTGTTGGTACTCGGGGTCCATGAGTGTGCGTGTGCTTGCAAACCCAGTCTCATGTCTGTGCCTGCAGTAGTGACCTGCTGCCTCGGCCAGTCCCAGAGGAGGAGGGGACATGGCTGCCTGTGCTCATGTGTGATGCAGGTCCTGTGCACGGGTGCTACTGATGGCAGCACCTTTTCTGTGGCAGGCTGTCTGACTGGCTGTGTCAGTGTCCTGTGTCTGTCTGTGTGTGTGTCTCTGGGATACATGTGCAGTGTTGCTGCTGGTTGAACCTGCAAATGAGAGGGCAGCAGCCATGTCCCTCATTCTGTACAGACACCCGAGGTGGGCTCCAGCAGCTGGGCAGGACCATACTGGGTGGTACTGGGCTGCAGTGACCAGGCTAGAAATGACAGCCACTCCAGTCATCCTATAGCAGGTATTTTCATGCTCGCAAATAGGGGTTCCAAGCAGATGCCCAGTGGCTGGTGGGGCAGTTGGCAGGATGGTGCAGGGACGCTGCTGGGACTGGTGCTGACGGCGGTGCTGTCTGTCTGCACACCAGCTCTGGCTCTGTTTCCACCTGTGCTGGGAGCTGCCTCTGGTGCCTTTGGGTCCACTGGAGAGCAGAGCTGGCATGGACATAGCAGGTCATAGCTGTTGTCATGACAGTACCCAGTATCTCTGCTGGGGGCTTCTTGAAGACCCAGCAGCAATGTTCTCAACACATTGCAGGATGCACGTTCCTGCAGACTGGTGCGCAATGGATGCCTCAGCCCAGAGCTCAAGACGGCAGATGTTGCCATCAAGGTCTGGGACTGCTAACAGTGCCTGGGGCATCTGAGCAGGCTGTGCACTATCAGGGAAAATGGGGAGAAGATTTACAGGGTATTCACAGAGACCTGGGGCCAGGATCTGGGATGCTGCAGAGAGGCTGACCAGATTTGTCCAGCCCTCAGACTGTTAGCACTTGCTTCCCTTTCACATGAGCACCAATGACATTGCCAGGAGTGACCTGGAGGATATCAGCAGTGGCTACAGAGCTCTGGGAGCAAGGACTTTGCCCAACTTCAGGAAGGAGCCTCATGCAGTTAACAAAGGGAAACCCCAAGTCCTGCCCCTGGGGAGGAACAGCCCCAGGCACCAGCGTGGGCGGGCTGGCCTGCTGGAAGGCAGTTTTGCAGAAAAAGACTTGGCTGTCCTGGTGGACAAGCTAAACATGACCCAGCGATGTGCTCCTGCAGCAGAGAAGCCACCAGCCCCCTTGGGCTGCTTTAAGCAAAGCATTGCCAGCAGGTTGAGGGAGGTGATCCTTCCCCTCTGCTCAGCACTGGTGAGGCCACACCTGGAGTACTGGGTCCGGTTCTGGGCTCCCCAGCACAACAGATGTGGACTACTGGACACAGTCCAGCAAATGTTCACAAAAATTATGAAGGGACTGGAGCTTCTCTCTGTTGAGGAAAGGCTGAGAGAGCTGGGACTGTTCATCCTGGAGAAGAGAAGGCTCGGGGTCATCTTGACAGCATATATAAATACCTGAAGGGAAGGAATGAAGAAGATGGATCTTGTCAATGGTACCCAGTGACAGGAAAAGAGGCAAGACAGGACAGGAGGTTTTCTCTGAACATCAGGAAACACTTTTTTTACTGTGATGTGGTCAAACATAGGCACAGATTGCCCAGAGAGGTTGCAGAGTCTCTATCCTTGGAATTACTCAAAACCCAACTGGACATGTTCCTGAGCAACCTCAGGACATCAGGCTGGTTGTGGCTGACCCTGCCTTGAGCAGAGGGGATGGATCTCCGGATGTCCCTTCCCTCCCCTTGGAGGTTATCGACACTGCATGAACACAGCCCTGAGCAATCTGATCTGATCGGACCTGCTCTGAGCTGGACCAGACAGCCTCTGAAGCTCTCTTCCAACCAAAATTATTCTATGACCCTGATTTTCTGGTTTTTGGTGTTTTTGGTGTTTTTTTTTTTTTAAAGAGTAGAATGGACTGTGTAGTTCCAGCCTCTATACCTCACCTGCCCATCACCAAGGGCCATGCCTTCCAGCCCAAGCATGGCAGTGTTCTTGTTGCTCCAGGACATGCCACAGCCTCATCTGGCCATCTTCTCCTCCACCTGGGCACCAGTATGGCCCTGCTCACCACACTGAAACAGTGCCTTGCAAGAGACACTCAGTCCAGGAACACGCCCAGACAATAATTAACAATTATTGTTGATAATTAGGCATGAAAACTGCAAAGATGACCATCACACCCACCTTCCTGCCACATCCTACTTCAGGCTTGAGGGCCCCATTATCTGGGAACATGATCGAAGTTGGTGGCCTTTCTTGGGAGGCCAGCTCCCACTGGCCTCTTTTCAGCTGCCTATTCAAAGCCTCTCCTCCCTTTTTGTCTGTTTTACCCTTCATGGAAGCTTGACTTCGTCTTTCCCAATGGCAAATGGGCATAGCTGCTGTCAGGTCCCCAGGCAGCCAGCTACATTGCTGGGCATAACATCCGACTACATTGGCCGCAGCACGGTGCCCCTGCGGCCGCTGCATGCCCTGGGCTGGGAGACCTGTGTCGTGCCATGGTCCAGTGCACCACGCAGGAATGGTGCTTGGCTCCAGCAGCACCCGGAGCTGGACCCTGGGACCAAAGGGTGCTAAGCTGTGGCCTCCAGGAGATCAAAGCACCCACCAGCAGCCAGCCAGGTGTGCCTGTCCCCTGCCTGCCTCCGGAGCCTGTGTAAGTTATCCTCTGTGGCATGCTGCCTCCTGCGCTGCCTTCCTCCCCCACCTTCATTCCTGGTCCACCCAGTCCTCTTCCCCTGAGCTCCCAGCTGTCTTGTCCCCCTGTCTCACTCGCCATCAGATCTCCAGCCCTGCAGTATGCACCTCCCCATACACTGGCAGCATTTCCCACACACTGACCTATTGGCCACCACCATTAGGTTCCTGGCTGCAGCCCAAGGCTGCACGTTTGCTGCACAGCTTTGTGCCTTCCCAGAGCTGTCCTCCTCTTGGCCAGGGAAGGTCCAGAGATACTACCCCCTCAGCCATTCTGCTGCCTCCCAAGCCCCTTGGAGCTCTCCCCAGCCCCATTACAGGGTGAATCATGGTCTCTTCTGGTCTTTCACCTGAAGCCCAGGTGTCACAGCCCCCTGAGTGCTCCCTGGCCCCTGCCTATAGGGACTGCCTCCACACCAGGACTTCTCTGGCGCTGGATACCCACCTCGCAGGACAAGAACTGAGTCAGCTGGGAGCCATGAGCCATCTTGCACCAGAATCCCACCACCTCTCCCTCACCAGGGCACAGCAGCTTCTGTGTGGGACCAGGTTCCCCCACCCAGCTCAGCTGCACGCTTGGCAATGCTGGACCACCCTTGCTTGGCCAGTCCTGACAGTAGCACCCACTGGCAGCTCCCTGTCCCCTGCAGGCAGGGCTTGTAGCCCTGACCAGCTACATGCAAGCCACCCCTACTGACCCCATGCCACAGTCTATGGGGGCTGTGCTTACCCCTTCCCTCCCACCCTGGAGCTCACTGCTTTTGCCCCTTCACTGGCCAAAGCCAACAAACCATCAGGCTCTGGGGGGTGTTCTGTGACCTCAATATACCCAAGCAGCAGCCCCAATAGTGCCCCGATGGCACATCCGAGGATCAGCTGCTGGCAGAGCTGGAAGAGGTAAACATGAGAACTGAAGGCCCTGCTGATGGTGCAGAGGGGTAGGGATGAGTCTCCTGCCTGCCCACAGCCAAACGCAGAGCTGCTGGGGAAGCCCTGCGTGCCATCTGGTGGAGAGGTGCAATCAGGTCACCCTGTGCCCCAGCTCTCCGTGGCACAGTGAGCCCCATGTCCCAGAATGCCTCTTGGATTTCCAAGCTCCTGGCAGAGGAACATGAGCTTCTGCTTTGTGCGCAGCCCTGGTGGGCACATTCAGGGGATGCTTGGCCAAGCACCATGAACTGCAGCAATCAGAACAGTGGCTGCAAATCCCCAGAGTCATATGTCTGCATCTGATCTGGTGGCACCGGTCATGTGAGCGGTGCCATCACCCATCGTTGTCTGGGCATCCTGCTGTGCTGCACAGGTGGTGGTAGGCTCAGCAGGAGGGAGCGTGTATAGGCTCAGCCAGCCCGAAGCCAGAGCAGTCCTGTTATGGGGGGACATTTATCAAGCGATGATCTCTAGAGTGGGATTTTTTCCTTGCTGCTCTCAGCAGGCTGTTCTGCCAGCAGCCACCATCCATTATCTGTGTCCGAGGAGCAGGGGAGGGAAGACAGATGCTTGACTCTCAGAGAAGAGCAGCAGAGCTGCATTGTCTGCCAGCTGGGAGATGGACCGAAGGGCAGACCCCACCAGCTATGTTCAGCTCTGCACATTCCAGTTGTGCCCCAAGGTTGGCTCTGCAGCCATCCCGACAGCCAAGGCTCTGCACTGCATGGGCTGCAGTGTGTCAAGGGGCCTCACAGCCCCCACCGGAGCAGGAGCTGCATAAGCAGAGCACTGTGTCTGTGCCATCTCCCAGTGTGCCTTCGGGGAAAGACAGGAGTACGTATGGAGAGACCTGGGCAGGTCATTAAGTATATATCCTTCCCCTCGCTGTGCCTGGGAGCTGTGGAGAGAAACTCCTGTGCCAGGAAGCTGGGGAGCCAAAGGATAAGCAGGTTCCCTGGAAAGGGTGCAGGAAGCATGGCACACCCCTGGCACAACCCCAATGCCTCTAGCTTATCTTCCTCCCTGCCCCTGCTGCAAGCCAGGTGGCCTGAAGCACCAGCAAAAGTCTCGTCAATCCCTGTTTCCCAGGAATCACGTGTCAGGGTAGAAGATGTTTGAGAGTTCCTTTCCCACAGAAATCAGAGCTGTGCAATCACGTATCTCCTAGACAGAATAAAGAGGATTTTTGTCTTTTCTGTTTGCTCATGGTTGCCTGCCTGTGCCCATCCCTTGGGTGCTGGGCTAGGGTGGTTCTTTGTGGTTTTTGAAAGAGGACATTTTTGTTATTCTTCCCTTCAAAGGCACATTGCATTGCTCAGCTCAGCTAGCGAGAACAGGCAGAGCAGGCGTGGCAGCGTGAGGTACCTGCAGTCAAGGTGTAGTTCCTCCTCAGGTCCAACACCGCCGGCTCACACAGCTCTGCAGGTCCCGAGTCAGCTGCATACCTGCCAGGAGCACCCACACAGCGCATGGGTGGCTCCCACGCCTCAGGATGCCTCTGCCTCTGGGAATCCCAGTGCTCGAGCTCCACACCGTGGGTCGCACCAGGCAGAGGTGCATTGGGTGCTGCTGATTTTCTCTGGTTAATGCTGTCCTCTGCTATGTAGAGGAGCTGCCCATGCAGGGACGTCCCCAGAGGGCTGCTTGAGCACAGGGGACATCCCTCTCTACATCAGCCACGAGGCTGCTGCCTGTTCTGTGCATCACCTTCCACAGCGATCCCTGAACCACTCTGTGCCAGCTGCCATAAGTCCAGCTGCATGGCTGCAGGGACCGACACTCCTTGGACCGGCTGGAAGGGAGTCATGTCAGCATCCAGGCTCTGGCAGAGGATGTTTCCCAGATCAGATGCTGAAGGAAAACAACACTCCCCAAATATTCCGGTGCTGAAGCATCCTTGAGAAAACCATCTCCCAGCTCTCTGATGTGGTTCATGGCTGCTTCAGCCAAGGACACCTACACCTTCCGGCAGGTGAGGCAGAGCCACCAGGCTGCAGATACCCGAGTCCAGGCGTCTCCATGCCAGGCCTCCTGGGAAGCTGCAGGACCAGCTGGTGAGTCACTGAGCTCAGCGGAGGACAGGGGCATCCCATGGGTCTGCATCCTGGCTTTGCTTTCTGAAAAGCTGTAGTGAGGGGCAGCTAGAGAGGTGGAGGCAGAGCATATCTGCATTTCAGACACTCCCAGAGACCTGCACACTCACCTGATTTTTTCTTTACTTCTTTTTAGTGTAAAGGCCATTTGCCCTTTTAATACCTGACTTCATATATATATATATATGTATGTATAAAAATAGGTTTGAGGCTAGACTGATACATCTGGCTGCAGCTGGGTGGCAGCCCTGGCAATCCAGTGCCACATACATGGATCCTAATGTGACACAAACTCCCCAGACAGTGATGCTGCCCTGCCTTCTGCTGAGTGCATTATGTGCAGTCACTTGAAGACGCGCACAGCCCATCGGCATGGAGGCACAGAGCACTGGTAGGTGCTGCAGCAGCTTATTCAGGGTTTTGCAGGCAGTCCAGCTCCGGCTGCCCAGGCAAGACCCCAGCTGCAACAGCTGCTGCACTTCTGCTACTCCCAGCCTCTCCCACGGCTGTTTGCATACCTGCCAACCGCATCCCCTGTGTCTGAGCGAAGGGGAAGGGTGGCAGCCAGTTGCCAAGTCACTAAATAAGAAGGTGGTTTCTCCAGAGATCCCCTGAAACTAAGTGATGTCAGTGTTCCTCTTCGAGATAATCTGAGTGCAGTTTCATTTGTGTTCTCACAAATATCCAGCTCCTGGCAATTCAAGGAAAGTGAAATGTAAAGTCATTGTGTTTCGGCTTGTAAACCAAAATAGGATCTGCTGCCTGCTTCGAAAACCATCTGATCATATTCAAATCACAAGAGGTACAGTGCCACCTTACAGTGGCACATCAGCTGTCTCGAAGAGAAAGAAGATAAAATGGGTAAAGCAATCAGCGCTGCTCAGTGAGGACACTGGTTTCCAAATTACTCAGAGGTATTCCACCAGCACTCCTGCAGACGGCGCAGCCAAAGTGAGCGCACAGAGTGCGCACCCCTAAGGTGGTCCATGCCACCTGCCTGCCAAGAGACCTGGAGCAGCAAGACTGCAGGTGACCTGAAAGATCTCCTCTTTAAGAAAGATCTCCAGGACTGGGTGCAGACTGGGAGCAGGCCTAAGGAACAGCTTTCCCATGGAACGGACAACTGCCATGCCATCTTCCTTCCGCTGTTCTTCTCTTTCTGAGGTTGCAGGTCATCGCCAGTTTTGCAGTTAGGACTCCGTGGTCAGGAACAACCCCCTTGTTTGCTTGTGAGGCCTCATGGTCAGCAGTACTTGGCTGTAGCTGCTAATGCCTAGTGTTGGAGGTGGGCTGGTGCCTTCCAGTGCTAGCAGAATGGGGAATGGGCCCCATGGCATCAGTGTCATCAGGTGTGCTGGGCTGACCCTGTTTGGATGCTGGGTGCCTACCAAGACCGCTCCACCAATCCCCTCCTCAGCTGGACCAGGGAGAGAAAACGTAATGAAAGGCTCATGGGTTGAAATAAGGACAGGAAGAGATCACTCAGCAGCTACTGCCACGGGCAAAACAGACTCAGCTTGGGGAAATCAGTTTAATTTATTGCCAATCAAAATCAGTGTAAGGTAATGAGAAAATAAAAACTAAATCTTAAACCCTGCCACTCCTCCCCTCTTCCCAGGCTTAACCTCACTCCTGAATTCCCTGCCTCGTCCCTTCTCCCATGGGACACAGTCCTCCATGAACTTCTCCAACCTGAGTCTTCCCATGGGCTGCAGATCTTCACGACCTGCTCTGGCATGGGTCCCTTCCATGGGCTGCAGGGGGGGGATCTGCTCCCCCGTGGGCTCCATGGGCTGGGGGCACAGCCTGCCTCGGCGTGGGCTCCCCACGGGCTGCTGGGGAATCTCTGCTCCAGTGACTGGAGCAACTACTCCTCCCCTTCCTCCTTCACTGACCACCATCACTGCCACCTTCACTGATGGGCTCATCACGCCTGGTCCCTCTTGGAGCCGGCTGGCGTTGGCTCCATCAGGCATGGGGAAAGCTTCCAACAGCTTCTCACAGAAGCCATGCCTGCAGCCCCCCTGCTACCAAAAGCTTGCAAACTCCATACAGTGGATAAGATGCTGGTGATGCTCCCAGGTGGCAGACAGACAGATGGGAGCCCTCCTTTAAAGGGAGGGTCTCATGTCTAATGATGAGTGCCAGGAGCAGGGGGAAGGGATGGAGGCAGCACAGTTGCACACACACACAGGCACCGGCTGCACAGCACTCCAGCTAGGCTCTGCCTCGCTGGGCAGTGTCCAGTGTCCCTGTGCCTTAAACACACCAGAAAACAAAGCAGAACAGCTATGGGAACGGGGTTGAGAGGATTTCAACCCAAAACACAGAGGCAAAAAAATGGGCCAGGAGGAGATACACACCCTGTGTGTCTGACAGCAGGTGGCCAAAGCAGTGAACGAGCTTGATGGGACCAAGGTTTGGCACAGAGCACACATGCAAACCTGTGCTTGAGGACCAAGGTTTCAGCTCTGCAACGCAGGGATTGGCATTTATGAAGCTGAGAGGCTCAGTGCAGTCTCTGTCTTGCTCCCTTTCCCTGGGGAAGGCGTGCAGGTGCTGGAGTCACCCGTGGGACGCAGGAATGGCCACCTGCCTGGAGATGCACTTGTGGGCACCCTTTTTTTTCATCAGGCATTCTTGGGGGGGTGGCAGAGGAGCAGGTGAGCCCTGGGACTATAGAGGGCCAGCTAGTCCTGTGCCACTGAGTGCAGCCCCCTTGGTGGCTCCAGGAGCTGGCAGACACGGGGGCTCAGGCACAGGGCTCACCTGCAGCATCACCCTAATCTCCTGGGGAAACACTTCTTGGATACAGCAAAGTTCAGCTTACTCTAATCCACCTCCAAAAAGCCTTTGTCATGGCCTCAGAGAAGATCATGAAAGAAGTAAGCTGCTTCAGGGTTGAAAAGAAAAAGGGTTGTCACATCCCAGAAACAGGCTAGGAGTAAGGAGAGAAGCATAGGATTGAATGTGTGGTTCTTGTCAGGAAGAGGGACCCCTGTTCTCTGCTAAAGAGGGGACAACTTGGGAGCGGGGTCAAGGTGAGGCACCGGCATTTCCACGTAATGCAACCCTCTTCAAGCCATCTGGTGTATGTGAGGAAGGTGAGGCTGCTCTGAGACCTGCACGTGCAGGAGGAGGTGACGTTCAGGGCTGATTCACTGCAAGTGATGTTTATGTGTAGCTTGGGTCACCCCAGCTGCCCCAGGCAGCCAAGGGATAGCAGGTCCATGCAGCTGGTGGTTGCTTTGTGGGTACATCCTATGGGAGACATGTACAAGTGGTCAGAGGAGTCATGCTTTGGGCTCTGGCGAGCATCATGATGTGCTCTGCACAGCTATAACGGGAGCTGGGCTCCAGTTCAGCAGGAGGAATTCATTGTGGGGAGATAAATCACAGCCTCTATTTCAACAAATGCAAAGTAATGCACCTTCAAGGGAAGCCACCAACTACCAGCACTTCAGAGGTGTCTAAACGAGCTGGGCCAGCTTCATATAGTGGTCCAGTGTCACTTGTACAGCTCAGAGGAACATCCTGCTTGGCCATGGTCAGTGCTGTGCCATGCCTGAGGAATGTGGGGGGGACCAATGCAGAGCAACTCAACTCTGCCCTGTGGTGCTCATCTGGCCAGGCTGCGCAGGGGGTCTGTGCTGCACAGAGCAGGCTGCTGAGAGGACAGAGAGATGGGATCCTCCTGCCTAGCCCAGGCCAGGTACCCTTTGCACCCCCTTACACTCTGCTCCTGGCAAGGATGCACCCCAGAAAAAAACTTTTGCTGTAGCCCAGCCGGAATAGCTGAACCTGCAGCGAAATGCAATTAGTAAAGTTTCAATTATGAAAAGCAACATAAGCAGGCTGAAAATAGATGTCACTTGAGGAGGGGCTTCTGAGGATGAAGTAAAGACAACAGAAATGAGTCCTGTGTCCACCTTCACTTCTGCGAACAGAGGGACCTCCTGCCCAGGTGTGTTCCCCAGAGCCAAACCGACCTTAGTGAGTCAGAGGGAAAATGTCTCCGTGTGCTGATCATCCAGTCTGGCAAGCACCTACGCAGGCAGGAATGTGCACCCAAAGCAGGACACCCAGGGAAGGAAGGGCAGGGGCAGGCAGCACCTCCTCCGCACACGGGATACGAATCTCCCACACCTACATGGGGCCAGAGCCACACCAGCACGCACAGTCACACACCCCTGCATATGTGCAGCTGCACAAGTAGGCTCACCCAAGCATGTATACAGTCCCTTGCATACACACTGTCACATGTGCACACACTTGCACGGTCACCCACCTGCAGGGTCACACAGGAGCACATACAGTCACACGCAGAGGCACAGACACAGGTGCAGGTTGATGGGAGCACATACACAGTCACAGATTCACTCAGCCACAGTCAACACCCAAGCACATACAAAGCTACAGAAATGATTGCACACCAGGACAGTCCCACCAAAACCACTCTTGTTCTGGAAGCAGGCACCAGGTGAGCCTGTTCACCAGAGCTGTGGCTGCAGGGATGTTGTCCATCCTACGCTGACACAGAAATGGACCCAAATAGGGACTGAGCTTCAGCCCTACTCAGCCCAAAGCTGCCCAGAGCCATGAGTAAGTATGTCTCTGCCAGCTGGCCGGCTGGTGCAAGCCCTCTGCAAGCAAGTGGTTGACCGTGTGTCCCAAGCTTCTGGGCAGGGGCTGGCCCTTCCTGCTCACCAGAAGCATGAGAGGTTTCCATCCTGGGGCTGCTTCAGCTGGAGGCACTAACCGCCCACTCCACGCACTGAGAACGACACCAGCAGCCACCAGAGCTCTGGTTCCTGCACGGTCCCAGGCGTGGCCATCGCGAGGGACAGGCTCGGCCTCTGTCCTGGCTGGGGAGCAGGGATAGCTGCAGGAGGGTGGCTGCAGCTCCCCAGCCCAGCCAAGGGACTCGGCCAGAGCAAAGCCAAGTTGAATAAGCCCAGATCTGCGGAGAACTCCACGGCAGCCAGGAGCACGGGCAGGGCAGTCCACAAGCAGTCGTGCTGGGCACCTGTCAGAAGAAGATGGTGGCAGAGAGTTCAAAAGCATCACCGTGCCTCTGCACTCTCCACAGCCATCGCTCACCCAAGCTCCCGTGAGAGACATGCCTCACATCTCGCACTGGGGCCAGTCACTGTGCCCCAGCCCCTGCCACCCTACCTGGGCGCCTGGGTCTGGGGCTGCCATGTCGCTGTGCTGGGGGGGTCGGGTGTCTGTATTTCAGCTGTGCTCCTGTATTTCAGCACAGGGCAGGGCCACTGTGTCATCCCCAGGGGCGGGGAAGGGAAGGATTTAAATCGGGCGCTTGCCTCTGCTGCTCATCCTGGCTGAGAGGCGGAGGGAGGAGGAGGAGGACCAGAGCCTGCCAGGGAGCCAGCTGCTCTGGATACATCTCCAGCAGGTAGGACAGAGCCCATCTGGAGAGGGCACCGGGGCTACCACCCGGCCTTGTTTCAGCACGGCACCCTCTGTGCAGATCCCAGGGGGCTGCAGGGGATGCGGGGACCTTGTCTCTACTCCAAAACCTAGTGTTTAGAGGGCAGTTGCTGAGGCCCAGGGGACTGGTGAGCAGGAGCTCTCCGGCCAGGACCCAGCCCTTTCCAAGAAGGGACAAAGTGACAGAGTGGCACCAGGACTGGATGGAGATGCTGCTCTTTCTTTGTGTCCTCAACACTTCAGTTGAGCAGATAAGGACGTTGGATATGGGAGGGAAGCAGCCAGAGCTATTCGACCTGCCTGAGCCTGCAGGCACCTGAGACGAGGCTGCTGACTCGCATGGTGGGTCTTGGCCAGGAGCCTGGCGGCAGGAGGCTGCAAGGCCAGTGCCAGGCTGGGGGGTCTGACGCGATTTCCCTCCCTGGGACGCAGGCAGGTCTTGGGACCACAGCACTGTCAGGCCACCCCTGCCTACTCTGACTGGAAAACCACTTTCACTGGGACTTCTTGGGCTGGGCTGCTGCGACAGCTTGAAAGGACAGCCAGCTCCTGCCCCGGGAGCTGTGTGTGCAGCCAAGCCCCAGCATCAGGAGGTCTGATTAGAGACCAGTTAATGATAGCTTGCAGTTGGGCAATGTCTTTCCAGTATAGGGTGTTTACACGACATCAATGTCCTACATAGGTGTCGCCTGCTCCAGGGTGTGACACAGCACTCCGCTTTGTCCCAGGCTGAGTGCCACCCCAGCAGGCAGCACAACCAGCCCATCACCTCCCGGGAGGTTTCAGCTGCATCAGTGGAATCAGGCAGGGGAGGGCAGAGAAGCTGCTCTCTAGGGCTGGAGCCACAAGGCTGACCAGAGCTGCTGGCTGTAGAAGAGCCTGAAGCCATGGGCAGGGTCCTCAAAGAGGCAGGGGCTGGTCTCTAACTGCTGGGATAAACCTCTCCCCAATCGCAATCCATTTACACCAGCATCAATCCAATATTTAAACGGATCAAAAGCAATGACTCAGAGACTTTTAGGCCAGTTAGGTAAACAGTTGGAGAATTAAGCTGTGACCCTGATAATGAGTTAAACATATCATTAATGTCAGTCACTGTAGTTTATGGGAGATGGGTGTTCCTAAAGAAATGTTTTGGGTTTCATTTTTGCTGTTTTTACAAGACTGTGGCCTCATCACCATGCAATGTTGTAGATGCTGAAAGTTTACAGGGCTTCCAGAAGAGACCAGGTGACAGTATGTGAGACATCCCTTGAGAAGTACTACGTAGACACAAAATGCATCCAGCTCATGAAATCCACTGAGCTGAAAATAGTCAGAGGATGACATAGAAACCAGGGAAATATTACACACATTGCCCTATTTTCATCTTTCCCCTGTTGTTCATTTATGGTTCAAGATGGAAACAAGACTCTGGACTACACAGATCCTTGGCCTGACTGCATGGCTATTCTGATGTCTGCTCAAGAGCATGGCTGCCTTCCTCTGAAATGCTTCAGACAGCGCAACTAGCATCTTGGTTAAGGGTGCTGCATTTTTTTAGGGGTGAGGGGGTGAGGGCACCCACTGGATTGATTGTGACTGGTCACACTAATTACAAAGCACATGCCTGAATGGGAGAGACCACTACAAGCAGCCACTTACAGCAGGCTCCCTGAGGTACCTGCTCTTAGTCCCCACTGCTGTCTAATCTTTGGGTTTTTATATATATATGTAATTTTATCTACCATTTTACCTACATAACAATTAGCTAATGACACAGACTGACTATTCATGACCTTTCACAGCACAGGAGCTAGAAGCTCCCAGTGAAAATACTTTTCCTGCAAAGTGTGATTAAATCACAGGCCTTGTTGCCCCAGGATGTTGTAGAGGTTGACACCAGACCTGGACTTGCAGACATGACTGCATAGGTCCGTGGAGGACAGCCTGTGGTGGCTACAGACAGTAGTCCACGGCAAGCCCAGCCCAGGATGCCCGGAGGACTGTGTGCCAGAGGGTTCAGCCAGAGAATCTCTCTCTACTATCCTGTTCCTAGAGCAGTTCCCTTAAATATCTGGAGAGAGCACCTTTGCCCTGCTGCAGAGAGCACTTTCAGTCAGACAAAACCTCCCATTGACTCTGTCCCAGTTGCTGGAACTGGCTATAATGGTCCCTGGGACGGGGTGTGGCAGCAGCCCACTAGGCCTCCTGTGAACATTGCCCATGTGCAGTTTAGAAGTCAGCATGGGCCGGGATGGTGCCAGCACACCTGTGGCCACAGCCCCCAGTCTGGGACGACAGAAGAATGTAACAAGTTAGGGGCTGGGGGCTCTGCCAACCCAGTGGCCTTAGACCAACAGAGACGCAGGCACATCCCAATTGCAGCAGAAACTGAGAGGTCTCTGCCAGCTCGGATCCACTGCTGCATGGGGATCAGCCACTCATTTGTCGCTAAGACCATTCCCACGTCCTGTGTCACAGAACCACAGGACGGTGGGGGCTGGAAGGGGCCTCTAGAGACCATCTTGCCTAAGCCCCTGCGAGAGCTGGCTCTCCTCAAGCAGGTTGCACAGAGTCATGTTCAGGCACGTTTTGAATGTCTCCAGAGAAGGAGACTCCACAGCCTCTGGGCAGCCTGTCCCCGTGCTCTGTCACCCTCAAGGGAATGAAGTCTTTACTCATATTCAGATGGAACCTCCTGTGTTGCAGCTTGTGCCTGTTGCCCCTTGTCCTGTCAATGGGCATCACTGAAAAGAGCCTGGCCCATCCTCTTGACACTTGCCCTTAAGATATTGGTAGACATTGATAAGATCCACTCTCAGTTTTCTCCTCTCTATGCTGAACAGCCTCAGCTCTCTCAGCCTTTCCTCATAAGGAAGATGCTCCAGTCCCCTCATCATCTTCGTAGCTTCTACTGGACTCTTTCCAGTAGTTCCCTGTCTTTCCGTGTCATGCCAGGGTGGTGTGGGATCACACAGCAAGAAGAAAGATCTCCATGGACAGCCATGAGTCAGGCTGTACCTGCCACCCTGCTCAGTGCTGGCAGTGTCCCACCACACTCACACCCTGCCTGTGACCAGCACAAAGCCAGGCATCATGATGGTCTAAGTGAATAAGAGCAGAAGATGACTTTGCAGCACTAGCCAGCACTTCTCTGCAGCTGGATAGTCGCTGGTGGCAGTGTTATCAGGAAGTCACTGCTGTTTGTTGGCACGACCTGTGCTTGTCAAATGACCACCAGCTAAATCTGCCAGCCCCAGGGCAGCACAGGAGCTAGTACTGATGAATCAGGGAGGTGAGCAGTGGCCATGCTTCTTGCTGGTGCCCTGTGGCACCAGCCCAAAAGTGAGCAGTGTCACACGAACAGAAGGGGAAGGTCATAGAGGCCACAGGTTTGAGGCAGTATCTGGCTCTGGAAGAGCAGGCAGATCCTTGAGGGCCCGGAGTGGGACCAAGTTATTCATGCTGCTGATACCATGCTTCTTTGCAGAGTACCAGTCTCTCACTAAACCTGCTACTCTGTGACACAGCCCTCAAACCTCTCTGCTTGCAGGTGTCAGAGGTGCTGGTTAGTTTCGTTTCCCTCATCTGCTCTCTCTCATACCATTATTTGTTTTCCTGCCCTGAGTGCAAGAGCTTTTTGGCATAGGTGGCAAGCCTGGTTGCAACCAGCTGCACAGAGAAGTGTAGAGCCCACCACTGCAGCGGGCAGGTGCACAGCATGCTGAACAGGCAAATGCACCAGCTGGGCTGTCACTGCTGCTTCCAGAGAGCTCTTATCCGCTGTTCAAAAGGGAGCTGGACAAGGGGCACTCTTGGCCCTGAGATTGCTGCTGAGCAAGGAGGATGACAGCAAAGCCCCAGACCCCGCTCCAAGCTTCTCTCTGGGCTCCTGCTACCACATCCAGGGAGATGGCTTTCTTCACACACACCATGAAAACTGCACAAGAACCTATGTCTTACCAATTTATTTCTTTCTCTCTCCTCAGAAAACACGGTGCCCCACGGTAGCAAGGTTATTCCCCAAAGACAATGCAGAAGACGAGTGGATCCCCTCAGAACAACAAGTCAAGCAACATGGGAAGTAACCTGCTAGATATGGGTGAGGGTGGGAGCAGCTTCATAGCTGGAGTCTTCATCCAGACCATGAATAAGAAGATGAGTATCTATGATGCCATGATGAGGGGGCTCCTGACACCAGGCACGGCCCTGGTGCTGCTGGAGGCGCAGGCTGCTTCAGGGTTCCTCACCGACCCCGTGAAGAATGAGAAGCTGTCGGTGAAAGAGGCGCTGACTGCAGGACTCATAGGCAGAGATTTTTATGAGAAGCTCCTGTCGGCAGAGGGGGCCGTGACAGGGTACACAGAGCCATACACAGGACACAAGATCTCCCTCTTCCAGGCCATGAAGAAAGAGTTCATCGTCAAGGAGCATGCTATCCGCCTGCTCGAGGCCCAGATCGCCACCGGTGGCATCATCGACCCCGTGCACAGCCACCGCCTCCCCGTGGAGGTGGCCTACAAGCGTGGCTACTTTGACCAGGAGATGTGTCAGTTTCTTTCTAACCCCAAGAACCAAACAAGAAGTTGCTTCGATCCCAACACACATGAAAACCTGACTTATACACAGCTCCTCCGCCGCTGCGTGCCCGACCCGGACACGGGGCTGCTTATGCTGCATGTGATGGACAAGGGCTCCGTGCTCTACCAGCTGAACAAGGATGCCCGCAAAGCCCTGCAGGACGCCCGCACCACCCTCAGCGTGGGGCTCTTCCAGGGCCAGAGTGTCACCGTCTGGGAGCTCCTCTTCTCCCGCTATATTCCTGATCACCAGAGAGAGGAGCTGTTGAGGAAATACAAGGCGGGGACGGTCACCATCCCGGAGATGATCACCATCCTCACCACCATCATCACCAGGGCAGAAACGGAAAAAAGGGATCTGAGCTCATCCACAGTTATACCCAACAACGAGGTGAGAACATCACAACCAGTTCAGGATACACAGTCCCAGGAGCAACAGTTGAGGAAGTCCTTAAAGTCTGCAACCATCTATGTCACTGCTGGTGAGTTCCAGGGGCAAAATATTTCCTTGCTTGATCTGCTCTTTTCCAAATACATCCCTCAAGGGAAGCGGCAGGAGCTGCTGGAGCTGTACAGAGCAGGGATACTGACCACAGAACAGGTGGCTACTGTGGTCACCACCATCATAAACAGAACAGAATCTGCAAATGCCATGCTCATGGCAAGTGCCAGAAGTCCACACAAGGCGGTGACAAGAGCAGAGGAAAATGGAGATGATTTTTCAACACAAGATGAACAGCTAGATAACATCTTGAAGTCTACCACCGTTGATGTGCCAGCTGGTGAGTTCCAGGGGAAGGAGGTCTCTGTGTGGGACCTGCTCTTCTCCGACTACATCCCTGAGGAAAAAAGGCAGGAACTCCTGGAGCTGTACCGTGAAAGGGTATTAACTGTGGAGCAGATGATAACTGTTGTCACCACTGTCATTAAGAAAAAAGAAACTACAAGCAGAAAATTCCTAATTGCAGACAAAACTTCTGGCAAGGACACTGTGTCAGCAGCAGAAGAGAAGGAAGACGACTCCACCAAAGAAGAACCATGGGAAACAGCCTTGAAAACCACAGTTGTTGATGTGGAGGTTGGAGAGTTTCAGGGCCACAAGGTATCTGTGTGGGACCTGCTCCACTCCAAGTACATCCCTGAGGAGAACAGAAAGGAGCTCCTGGAGCTGTACCAGGCAGGAGAGTTAACCCTTGACCAAGTGAAAACCGTTGTCAGCACTATTGTAACCAAGGCAGAAGCAGCAAGGGCAGAGCAACTGTCAAATGTGAGTGGTCCAAGAGCAGAGTCAACAGTCGCAGAAGCTGAGCACACCTGCCGGCAGGACAGGACCTGGGAAGAGACCCTGAAGTCCACCACAGTTGAGATGTCAATGGATGAGTTCCAGGGGAAGGAGGTCTCTGTGTGGGACCTGCTCTTCTCTGACTACATCCCTGAGGAAAAAAGGCAGGAGCTCCTGGAGCTGTACTGTGCAGGGACATTGGCCTTGGAGCGGTTAATAATTGTTATCACTGCTCTCATTAAGAAAAAAGCATCTACAGGCAGGAAATTCCTAATTGCAGTCAAGACTTCTGATAAGGACACTGTGTCAGCAGAAGAGAAGGAAGACGACTCCACCAAAGAAGAACCATGGGAAACAGCCTTGAAAACCACAGTTGTTGATGTGGAGGTTGGAGAGTTTCAGGGCCACAAGGTATCTGTGTGGGACCTGCTCCACTCCAAGTACATCCCCGAGGAGAACAGAAAGGAGCTCCTGGAGCTGTACCAGGCAGGAGAGTTAACCCTTGACCAAGTGAAAACCGTTGTCAGCACTATTGTAACCAAGGCAGAAGCAGCAAGGGCAGAGCAACTGGCAAATGCGAGTGGTCCAAGAGCAGAGTCAACAGTCGCAGAAGCTGAGCACACCTGCTGGCAGGACAGGACCTGGGAAGAGACCCTGAAGTCCACCACAGTTGAGATGTCAATGGATGAGTTCCAGGGGAAGGAGGTCTCTGTGTGGGACCTGCTCTTCTCTGACTACATCCCTGAGGAAAAAAGGCAGGAGCTCCTGGAGCTGTACCGTGCAGGGACACTCACCATTCAGGAACTAGTCAGCACCACCAGCAGTATTGTGACAGACAGCAAAGAAAGGCATCTTGCAACCCTTCCCCAGCAGACAGTGGATCTCCTCCAGTCTGAGGGCTCCTACATTACTTTTGGCCCATTCCAGGAGCAGAGGGTATCAGTGTGGGAGCTCCTCTCCAGCAAGCAAGTCTCCGAATACAAACGAGAGGCACATCTCGACACTTATGGCACAGGAGGGCTGACCGTGAACAAGATCACCATCACCACGACTGTCATCATAGGCCCACAGCACAAGAAAAGACACCACTAGGACCACTAGCATCACCCACCCCAGAAGAGGAGCGAGCTCGTGGAGTAGGCATGGCCTGGGCACTTCTGAGAGTTTGCTTCCCACGTAACTCAGTTGAGGGCAGGAACAAGCAGTGACAAACCTGTGTGCAGAATGGGGCGGGCGCTGGTTAAACTCCTTGCTGTCTCAACTACTACTTTGCTGAGGTTTCTTTTGCCCAACAGAGCTTTCCTGGTGGCATTGTGGGGAGGGTCCAGGAAGGCTTGTGCCTGCAGCTTTATGCCGTGCACACACAGGCACTGACAAAGAGAAATGCAGGGCCAGCACCCCAGTCAGATGGGTTGGAGGCTGCCACAGATGGGAGCAGGCAGAAACCCCAGTGCAGGAGCTGCAGGCAGCACAACTGGCAGCCCCAGAAGAGCTGCAGAGGGACAGACAACCTCTGCTCAGGATAGCCGGGACGCTGGCCCTGATGAACAGTAAGCAGCAGGGGCAGCACATGTGGCTGTGGTCTCCCATGGGACATTTAGCTCTGACCTGTCATTCAGCTCTGCTGCTGCAGGCTGGGGTCATGGGGGGCTGCTGGGCTGCTGGAGCTCACTGCACGTGAGCACTGGCGGGGAGAAGGGTGCTGGTGCCAGGGCTCTGATGCCTGCAATGGTGATAGGCTGCTGGGTGTACTCGCAGGAGCGGCAGTGCTTCTGCAGAGTGAGGACACCACATGCAGGGCAGGACTGCTCCCATGTATGCCAGGGGAACCCTGAGTCACAGAATCACAGACTCACAGAACCACAGAATGATTGGGGTTGGAAGAGACCTCTGGAGATCATCTAGTCCAACCCCCTGCCCAAGTAGGTTCTCCTTGAGCAGGCTGCACAGAGCTGTGTCCAGGTGGGGTCTGAATGTCTCCAAGAGAAGACTCCACAGCTTCTCTGGGCAGCCTGTTCCCATGCTGTGTCACCCTCAAGGGAAATAACCCTGTGCCCATGAATGCCACTACCCATCACAGAGGGAGAAGCACCCATGGGAGCACCCCCATGCTGCTCAGTGGGGGAGTGCAAGTGTGGTTCCCTGCCACACACCCCTGCGTGCACGCACAGAGCCATGGGGACGGAGGTGTGTGCCACAGAGCTGTGCATGCATGTGCTGCAGAGCCATGTGCCACAGTCACACACACACGTGTGCACAGAGCCACAAGTGGGGCTGGCCATGCCATGCCCTAGGGAGCCCCGTGCTGGGGGGGTGGTGGTGCCAGAGGGGGCACAGGGAACAGCCTGCGGGGTGTGTGTCTATGTGCGTGTGTGCGCCTGTTACCGGGCTCTCTGTGTGTCTGTGTCTCTGTGTTTCCTCGCGCGGCCCCATCTGTCTGTGTGTCCCTCCCCCCGTGTCTGTGTGTGTCCGTGTCTGTGTGGTCCGTGTCTGTGTGTGTCCGTGTCTGTGCCCACATCTGTGCCTGCGTGTCCATGTGTCTGTGTGTGTCCATGTCTGCGTGCCCAGGTCCATGCCTCTGTGTCTGTGCACCAATGCGTGCCGGTGTGTCACACAGGCTCTCCTGCCTGTGACACCGCGTGTAAGACAGCTGCTGCCCCCTGCCGGCACGGTGTCCCAGAGACACGGTGGCCGAGCCCTGAGCCGGGCCCTCAGGAGAGGCTGGACTGCAGCCCATCCCTCAAGCTGGCCGAGCCCTGAGCCAGGTCCTGAGCCTGCGGGAGCCCTGAGCCAGGGCCTGAGCCGAGCCCTGAGCCTGCCTGAGCCCTAAGCCGAGCCCTGAGCCTACCCAAGCCCTGAGCCGGTCCCTGAGCCTGCCTGAGCCCTAAGCCAGGCCCTGAGCCCTGAGCCAGGCCCTGAGCCAGTCTGAGCCCTAAGCTGGGTCCTGAGCTAAGCCCTGAGCTGAGCCCTGAGCTGAGCCCTGAGTCGAGCCCTGAGCCTGACCCTGAGCCTACCTGAGCCCTGAGCCTGCCTGAGCCCTTCGCCAGCCCAAGCCCTGAGCCAGGCCCTAAGCCAAGCCCTGAGCTGGGCCCTGAGCCCTGGGCCTGACCCTGAGCCTACCTGAGCCCTGAGCCTGCCTGAGCCCTTCGCCAGCCCAAGCCCTGAGCCAGGCCCTAAGCCAAGCCCTGAGCTGGGCCCTGAGCCCTGGGCCTGGCCCTGAGCTGGGCCCTGAGAGGGCCTGAACCCTCAGCCTGTCCCTTAGGCAGGCCGAGCCCTCAGCTGGGGCCTCAGCCATGCCTGGGCCTCAGGCTGCGGACTCACGGCTGCCCCACACCACCTTCCTGGCAAAGCTGCTCTCCACCTCTGCACCCCATCCTGCCTGGCACGGCCGTGTCAGTCCCACGCTGGTGGAGGCCTGGCTGCCTCACAGCCCACCTGCAGCCCTGGTGCTGCTCAGCCAGGGACGCAGCTCTGCCCAGCAACACCTTGCACCGCCTGCAGAGACAGGCTGAGCCTCACACCAGCACCACTTGCTACCTGCTCCCAGGCCGAGGACCCCCAGCATGGCCCCCTGGTCCATGCCCCTACAGTGGATCCCCCCAGCCTGGCCCCCCCAGGATGAGTCCCCCTAGCCTGGGCCCTCCCTGGCCCAAGGCACCCTGAGGCCCTCCAGGGTTCCACAGACTCCCGTACAGCATGGGGCCTTTGGGGCCTCCACAGTCTAAGGTGCACAGCTCCAGCCCTGACCAGGGCACCCAGGCCTGGCCCTGTCTTGTCGTCCTGTGGGGTCTCATCAAGCCACCCAGCAGGTCCCCACAGACACCCGCCTGAGGCACCCATGCCCATGGGCTTGGTCCTGAGCACGGCACGGCCTCCCTGCTGCCCCCTGCTATGCACACAGGGCCGTGGCACTGGGGCCAAGGGGCTCCACGGGGCTCTGGTACACACAGGGTTGTGTGCCCCAGCCCTGTGAGCCCTAACTTGAGATGGGGAGCGGCACCCCACTGAGCTGCAGGGCTTTGCTCTGCTCTGGAGCTCACACACCACACCATACGTACTGCCTTGTCACCTTTCCGCTCACAAGGGGACAGGGAGGATGCAAGCCAGTCCTTTAGCCAGGGACAGACTTCCCAGGGATGAGCCCCACCAGGAGATCATGCTGCCCCAGGGGATGGTGACATGTTTTTGGGGCCTGCTCAGCTCCTGAAAGCTGCAAGGGCTGTAGCCCCCCCAAGAGCTGCGGGCAGGTTCAGCCATCCTGCTGGGCACGTGGCCTGTGGTCTGGCTGGCACATGGCCAAAGCCACAGTAAGCATAGCCCACAGGGAGAGGCTAAGGGGCACTCCTGGATGCACCCATGGTGGTGGGTGCCACTGGAGAGGGTTTCACATGCACAGAGCTCTGAAGCCATGCAAGAACACTGGGATAGCCAGGCACACAGGCTGTCCCTGGGGCTGGCTGAGTGGTGTCATCCCAGCCACCCTCACGTTACACACATGGACAGCCATTGGAGCCCTATGTGCCACACAGAGCCTGCAGCCCTGGGGCATGGCCTGCAGCAGGAGCACTCATCCCTGCTGGGGAGGCATAGGAAGGTGCTAGCAGAGGTTCTCATGTCCCAGGGGCACCAGACCCACTCCATCAGAGAATCATAGAATTACAGAATGGTTTGGGTTGGAAGGGACCTTTAAAGATCACCTCGTTCCAACCCCCTGCCATGGGCAGGGACACCTTCCACCAGACCAGGTTGCTCCGAGCCCCATCCAACCTGGCCTTGAGCACTGCCAGGGATGGGGCACCCACAGCTGCTCTGGGCAGCCTGTGCCAGGGCCTAGCCACCCTCACAGTGAAGAATTTCTTCCTAATATCTGACCCAAATCTCCCCTCTTTCAGTTTAAAGCCATTCCCCCTTGTCCTATTGCTACAGGCCCTTGTAAAAAGTCCCTCTCCAGCTTTCTTGTAGACCCCCTGTAGGTACTGGAGGTGCTCTAAAGGTCTCCCTGGAGCCTTCTCTTCTCCAGGCTGAACCACCCCACCTTATCAGGGGAAGCTTACTAACAAAAAGACTGACACAGGGCTAATATGGGCATGCAGCAGCACAGGGACTTCCCAAACCTTTCCACTTCACTCCGCAGAGGGAATGGAGTTGCTGGAAACTACTAAGAGGACAGCAGAGAACAGAATACCATCTCCTGAGGTGTCCATTCTCCTATCTCGTCCCATTCCGTGAGGACTCAGAGAAGCATAAGAACGATGAAACTTAAGGAAGGACTGAGTAAAGCCCACAGATGGAGAGACAACCAAGATGGATGGCATACTAGTTGGTAGTGGAGAGATGTATTCACCACCTTTTTCAGCTCAAGGGTTGAGGGTTATTGTAGAATCCAGTATGAGGCCAGTTTGGGTTGAAGGACATAATTCTGTGTATTCTGCGTAGCTAAGCTGAGGAACTCCCTGCTGCAGGATGTTCTGGGTGCTAAAAGTTTCTATGGATTCAAAAAGCATTTGGAAAAAGCCTTGGTGGAAAATCCATCAAGGGCTGCTAAATAACAAGAGAGATTGTTATTTCAGTAGCTCCCAGAGACACAAACCCCCAGGGCCTCTGAGGACATACCAGAGAAGTGCTGGTATGTGCTTCCCTTGTTCTCACACTGCTTCCTACACACTTGCTGTTGGCTGATGCCAGGTTACAGGGTTGGACAGGCCATGCAGATGCAGCCCCCCTCTGTGTCCTTGCTTCTTGCAGGGGATTGGCACCAGCCTGTGCCACTGGCTCTGGGGTGGACTGAGGGACCTGGATTGTGTAGGCAAACAGAAGATGGTGGGCAGGAGGACTCAAGCAGCCAGGGTGGTAAGGCTTCTAAAAGGAGTCAGCACCAGCTCCAGCCTGACTGGGGATCCGAGGCTGGAGGAGTTCCAGATGGCTCCCTGGGACTCAGATTGCACTCCCACAGGAAGTGCTGAATTTCCAAAAAAGAAGCTGAAAGAAAACAGGACATTGTGTAAGGGAAAAGCTGCATACATTTGCATAGTTATAAGCTGGTTGCATAACTGAATGCATCTGAATAGTATCTGAATACTCTTTGGAGGCATGGGGGCAACTGGGGAAAAGAAAGGGTCAGGCAGCCTGAGTGTCTGCTGCCCAGTCCTGGCAGGAACATCGCACCTCAGTGGACACACTGGGTAACTTTGCAGTTTCATGGGAGAAGACTGGGGTTGAGAGCAAAAGCCCTGGGACCTGGCCTGCTGGAAAAGGAACAGGAACCCAGCAAACCCATTGCTATGCCCACAGGCCAAGCAAAACCACAGCCACGAGTGGAGAAGCAGGTAAAGTGCCCACAGCACAGCAGCTTTCCATGCTGAGCAGTGGTGTTCTCCACCCATGGGGCCACAGACCTCCATGAGAGTGCCCTCAAGTGCAGGACACAGAGCCAGCCAGGCCCATTACCCAGCTGGAGCGCATCAGCCCACCCACCCAAAGCAAATGTGGCTGGCAGGGTGTTCCTGGATCAGCGTGCCTGATCCTTGCTGGGCAGCAGCTTTCCACAGAAATCTTTCTGCAAAATGGGCAGACTCGCTATACCTCTGCTCTGGGAGCTCGTTCCAGTCTGCCTTCTCCAGCGGCTAGAAACATCCCTCTAGTTTTCAGACGACTCAGACCAATTTCCTTGTATGCAAAACCCATCCATCAGTTTAAGCAGATCACCTCGTGCTCCAGTGTTTTTCACTGATAAAGCTACCCTGGGCAATCTTATCTCCCCTCAACATCTGTTTTGACAAGATATCAAGCTGGGCTGCTCTCATCTCCTCTCTGCATTCCCTCAGTCATCTCAGTTGCTCTTCTCCGCACCTTTTCTACAACAAATTCATGTTTTCCACCATGGCTGGTGCATGGTCTGTAAGTAATGCTCTTTAAAACAACAACACTGGCACTATCTGCCTCTTCTGGAAATACATCCCAACAGAGCTAAGAATGCCCCACGTCTTCATGGCCGAATTACATGGCAGCCTACATTCATCCAGAGATAGCTGAACGCATGCAGGCCATTTCCTCTTTAATGACTCCTAAATTGGAGGCCTAATTTATGGCATAAATGTTTGTTCAGTGACTCCAGGGCATGACTTTGAATTTTGTACCATTCATTTTCCTCCCATGACTATTAGTTCCGCCTTCAATGTCACCCGTTGCCCCTGAAAGCTGTTCCAGCCTTCTGCTCCACCATTTCACAATCTCACCTGTTAGCTAAGCTCACTGACCTGCACCTGATATTTTATGACAAAGTCATTGATAAAAATATTAAATTAATTTGGCTCCTAGAGCCCATGTTCTCACAATTCCTCTTTCAGCACAATCCAATCTCCTAGTGGCAGATAGGACATGGGATGTGTCCACATCTGTGTGGCAGCAAGGCTGCTACCGGAGACAAGTTATTTTTTTGGCTTCACTACTGTTGCAATCCGCTGTTGTGTGCAACTGTCTTGATTTTGTCTTAACAGCACAAGGGGTGTGAGAGTGTGTGTGTGTGTGTGTATTAGCAACAGAGCTCTGCAGTGTCTCCACCAACTTTTTTCCCCAAACACCAAAGGTAACAGCTAACATCATCTTCATGCTCAGCTGAAAGTCTGTTTCTCCTAATGAAAGTTTTTACCTCAAAGATAAAAAGGAACAAAAGATATTGTTATGATGAAAGCTCTGCTTAATATTCCACTTAACTGCTTCTACTTCTTTTTCCTACTAAAAGGTCAAAAACCTGTTTAAAGGCTGTTGGAGCAGGGGATTCCCCAGCTATAGTGTAACAGCCCAGGCTACACTTAACTCCTTACTGCTGTACTCTCTCCTACTGTGGAGAGAGAGTTTCAAACTGGCTGCAGGGCTCCAGCAGCTGAAGCATTTCATGGCACCGTCCCTCGCTGCCACACAGCCACAGACACTGCCTGTCCCTGCTCCCTTGCATCCATCCAGCATCTGAGAGCTGGGGTAGGGGAAGAGCCCGGAGCTGGCCAGCTCTGCCCAGGGAGAAGGGGATCTTTCAGGAGGTTCTATTGAGGCTGCATGTCCTGCAGAGCAGTGGAGCTGCAGAGGGAGGCAAACCAGGAAGGGACCTAAAGTAACTGGCTGAGATTTACGAAAGGAAACTATGGCCTGAAGAGCAGGAAATACCCTGGCAGCTGAACACAGGAGGCTGGGATATGGAAACATTGGCGGTGGAGGCCGCCGCAGCCGCACACAGCACAGGGTGTGCTGCTGCACTGAACATGTTGTCCTCCACTGAGACCACTACCTGCAGCCAGGCTTCCCTCTTTGTGAAAGAGGCCAGGAGTTGGGAAACTCTGATCAAGTCCCCTCCAGGGCTGCAGAGCAGCACTGAGCCCTTCCAGCTGCCTGCAGGAGCCTGCCAAGAAAGGGAGAGCAGGCAATGAGGTCTGACATAAACCAGGCGCCCTTTGTGCATGACCAACTACAAGCAACAAAGAAAATAAAATCAGCCTTCTCTGGTGGGAGTACCAGTCAGAGCAGCAGCCTCACGCGCTCTGACAGCTGGCTCTCGCAGGGCAGTTACTGATAGTGCTCCCAGGGCTTTGACCCCCACCTCCCTCTGTCATCCCTGCCCTTGACCTTGCTCCCCTTCACCCCTCACTGCCCCTCTGTGCCACAGCTCCGGGCTCCCTCCCTCCACCCCTTTGGTCAGACAGGGATGCCCTCCTCCCTCCCAGCAATGCCTCTCTGCCTCTGACCGCTGGGTCCAGCTCCTCCATCACTCAGGGCCTGTCCTGCAGTCCGTGGCTGTGCTCTCACATCTGCAGATGGTCAGACAGCCACTGCCCCCCATCCACTGCAAGCAGCCTTTCCCTCTGCTTAGCTCTGCCCATCAGCCTGGCTGCTGTCCCCTGCATCCCCCTGCTCCCTCACAAATGGGTGAGCCTTCCCAAGTAGCTTCAAACCATCCCATTTTTAGAATCGAGCTGTGACCATTTGCAGCAAATGCCCTCATCCCAGCACACACCCACACACTGCACCCTGCTCCTGCGGTCAGCTTCACCTCTGTTTACGCGGTGCACTGTTACACACGCTGGCTTTCTTTCCACTTACGGAAACACTTATGGAAGAGCTGGGTATGCATTTCCTGCACTGTGTGGGAGCTTCCAGTGGGAACACAGGCAGAGCTCGAATGAGTGGGGCTTAGACATTACAAAAGTCTGCAGCCCCTCACCAAGCTCTCTGGCCTGGCCTTTGCCCTTGCCCTGAGATTTGCAGAAGTATGTGCCATCCCAGGGGTGACAGTGGAGATACTGTCAGCCGTAATAGCTGTAAGAAGTAGTTTCAGGAAACTGCTCTGCCTTATTCCCAGGAAAGCTCTGATCCTGTGGCATTAAATGTGTGCTGGCCTGCCCTCCTGTGAATTCACACATCTAAATTACATTAGCAGGTTACACACTGGTGTAGGTCATGCCTTTGTGAAGGGCGTATGTGGGGAGCTGCAGAACAGAGGAGGTTAGAGCCTGATGTATTAACTCAGTAAGCACAAACAGATTCCTGAGAGGCTATGTACTGGCCACACGTTTGCCCTGCAGATACAAAAAACAAATGTGCTGAAAGAAGACAAAGCATCAGGGAAGATGTTTGTCGCCTTCACAGAGTCAGTCTGGCACCTAGACTGAACCTCACACCGTAACAAAGTGCAAGTTGTTCAAAAATTGACGTCATTCCATCCCAGCCCTACCCATCAAATGCAGATAAAAATAGCAAGCCAAGAGGGGCCTCCTAGCAGGGAGGGGAGGCAGGGAGACATGGAGCTTCAGCCCAGACCTCAGTATCATAAAGACCAGTGTTCTGCAGGAGCCAGCGCTGCCCTAGCCCTGCAGCAGGCTTGCTGGGCAGCACGATGTGGATGCCCTGCTACTGCTCCTGCTCCTGCTCCTGCAGGGTGGTCCCAGCTGCATGGCATCACCTGCAAAACCCAGATTCTGCAGAGCATTCTGGAAAGGAATAAAAGCAAACTAACCCTGAAAAGGGTTCAGAAATCCCCTCAGATGCTGGCAATTTAAAGTCAGAGCACACTTAAAATTATACATATCTGGGACCCACATTAAATAAAACAAGGAGCTCCTGGCTAGCTGCCCATGACTGCAAGATAAACCCCTCAGGACTGCCACACTTTAAAGCAGCTTTCAGATCCTTTGCACTCCTCCAGTCATACCATGACTAAAAGCACGGCAATGCAGTTCAAGCCACAGTCCTTGAGGTAGCAGTGCCCCACTTACCTGGTGAACCTGAATGAGACCAGAAAGAAATCCCAGTTCCACATCTCTGAGGGCCACCTTGCCCAGGGACTGCTGAGCAGAACTGGTTTGTTCTCCCTTTGAGACAGCGGAATAGAAGAACTCACCCCAAGCAGCAAATCCTTCCTGCCTCACTTCCCGCATGCAGGAATCCTGGATGGAAATCAAAGCCTGTACTTTTAGACCCGTCATCTCACTGCCTGAGACCCCTAACCTCCTTAGCCAAGAGCCCCAGCCCGAATGGAGGCACTCCAGAGGTGTTCCTGTGCTCAGAACAACCAAAGAGGAGTTCACAGAAAGAGGCAGCAGCAAGCCACATGAGCTGTGTGTCCAGCAGCCTTCCCTCTGTGGCACCGTGCTGACCTTCCACAGGGTCCGTGACCGCAAACTGGTGGTAGGATGAGGTGAGACAAAGCAGAGGACCAACCTGAGAGAGAGGCCTGGCAGATGGACAGGACAAAGACTGTGACTAAAGGTCTCTGCAGCATGCCATGCGCTGAGGGATCCCCAATGGAAACTGCCTCATAGGGGCTGGTGGAGGAGATGGAAGCCAGCTCCTGGCCCAGAGAAGGGCAGGGCTATGATGCAGAGCACATGGCTCCAGGCAGGCAGAGACCTGGGCTCCAAACGCACGTGTGGAGCAGAGCCCTGCCTGGTCTGGTGGACATGAGGGCCTGTCTGTGCGTTACACTTCAACAGCATCCAACGGCATTCAACAGCAGCAGAAATCCAGGTTTGGGCCCCTGCTTTACCACAGCCTGCTTGTCTGAGCCTGAGTGGGACAGCAGAGCCCTGTTCTCGCTGCAGAAAAGACAGATTATGGGCACAAGCCTGCTGTTTCCTGGGCACAGGCAGGCTGGGAGGTGCAGCAGCCTGGTGTGTTGAATCTCCCTGGGACAGCTGCCTTGGGGCAGGGGTCGAATGCAGTGCAGGATTCCCGCACTGCCCTGTCCATGGGTGAGTTTGGACTTCACAGCTAAATGGCTAACAGCTTGAACCCTGGAGAACAACCGAGGACAGACAGCTGGTTCAAGAGGTTACGTTCAGTACAAGAGTGTGGAGGCCACCAGGATGGACCAGGTTTCTCCTGCTTGTTGGTTATGTGACAGTCAGGACAACCAGTGAGTGAAAGACTGTATGACTTATACCTGAAAATGAACAGTCAAGACAAATATGCTCTATTATGTGTTATCCGGTACAGAAAAAAGAAGTCATAGAAGGAAGATAAAGAAGTTTGCTCTGATGTGGATGAGGCATTGAGGATGAGGGGGTGAGGAAAGAGGTACTGGGATATAGGGGCATTGTCGGGCTGGGGATGAGGGGGCAGTGATGATACAGAGGATGATCACTGCTGTGAGAACATTCACCGATTCTGCAGTACCTCCTGTCATTCCCGTCATGTGTCCAAAGAAGTCAAGGGTACCGCACGCTGAGAACACTGCACTCAAAGTGAGTTTGAACAGAGAGATCTAGGACCTAGCCGGTTCATGCTGCTGGATGCAATTTATATACCTCAAATGAGCTTAAAGACTTGTGTATGAGCTGTCCAAGCACTGGGCATGGGCAGGGACACAGCAACATTCGGCTAAGGGCATGTCCAGCACATGTCAAAATGAAGACACCAGAGGTCCACAAAGAACATGTGAAGACCAAAAGTATTTCTTCTCCAGAAAGCATGGAGCAGTAGGCAGCAGGAGAGCAACTCCTGTGGGTCAGATCTAAGCTCTACCTATCCCTGCATCCTGATTTTGCAAATTGCTAAGAGCGGATCCCAAGAGGAAGAACACAAGAACCAGAGCAGGGACCGAGCAATATTTCATCAGTTGCAGACTCAGCTTCTGACAACCTGCAGCTTAGAGGCCTCTTGAGTCAGAGGCTACATCTGTGTCTTTGTGTTTAATAGCCCTCAATCAATTTTTCTCCCACAAATTGGCCTAATGGCTTTTAAAATCCTTCTCTACTTCGGCTGCTGTAGACACCCTATAGCAATGAATTCTACCATGTGTCACCCACAAACATTTTACCCCAGGAAATACTCAGTAAAAAATTACTCCCATTCATGTATTTTACAGCTCTTACCTCGCCTTTTCATCAGGCATCCCAACTACCATTTTGAGCGAAATGGTGAATAACCATTCCTACGTGCTCCCTCCATGCCATTAGTGCTGCTCTCAGTCTGTGTATCCCCAGCTCAGCTGTTGCTTTCCAAGCTGTTAGTTTAATGTGAGACCTTGTCCACGCTTTTGATACCCCTTCCTGTGTCACAAGAATCTGCGCAGCTCTTCACATCCAGCTCTAGAGCTGACCGTCCTGAATAGTTTGGTGTCATCAGCAAACTCTGCCAACTCATTGTTCATCCCTTTTCTGGATTGTTTGTGAACGTGTTGAAAAAGCAGTGCCTGGTACAGAGTCTGCCTTAGGTACTGCAGAACTCCTCCGGCCATTTAACAGTTGCGTTTCTCCAAACCTCTCCGGCAAATCTCTCAGCCTGGCAATTTGTCACCATTCATGTTATTGATTTGTTATACAATCTGTTCTTTTGTCACCTCATTTTGAGGCAATTCCTCTGACTGTCCTGTAAAGAAAGGCTTCCTACAAAGTAAATGCTACAGCAGAAAACAAACGGCTTTTTTTACTATAGCCCCATCTCTCCAGTGACCCCATTTAGACCCTCATCATCCTCAGGCTCTACCTATCTTCTGCTCAGGTTCTTGCCTTCAGTGCTTCTGAGCGCTGCTTTTTACCTTTTGGCCAGTTGTCAAAATCTCTTTTGGCGTATCTTCCTTGCTCAGACAGAGCTTTTACTGGCAAAGGATGTCTGTTCAGACTGGCAGATCCCCCCCCACTCCCAGTACAGGCTGCCCCCTCATCAGGTACAGACAAATTGGCAGACAATTGGCAAAGCTGCAACAGGGAACCAGAGTTGGGTGGCTGTCATGTGAGTGCCATGGGGGACTGCGGAAAGGTGGCTGGGGCCCCAAGATGTGCTTTTGTAGTCCAGGAGGTGATGGTGGGGTCTGCCAGGGTCAGCACAGGGCTCACCCTGACAGCCTTCCAGCAGGGATTTACCAAGCACACTCAGACGAGGGTATGCCACTGGTGTGGGCAGCAGCAGCTCAGGCCCTGCCAAAGCACCCATGGCAGTGCCACACAGCTGTAGCTGGTGGCACCAGTTACCCTGGTGCCGCTGCCAGAGCAGCCCAGTTGGCTGCCAGGCAGGACCCGGTGGCTGCCTGCGCAAGGAAATGCCTCCTGTTGGTTTATAGCGTGTTTCAGGGAATGGGATTTTGCATATATTATCTGGTGTGTGCCATCAGCACCTCCTTGCCCAACAGCCACCCCTCACCCCGGTCCCTCTTGGGTAACCACACTGGCCAAAAGGAGTCACGATCTGGAAGGATTGAGCGTCTCCCAGAACAGCGAGCTGGCACCGGTGCTTATATGGAAGCAGGGTGGAACAACTAACGAATGTGCTAAAAGAAACCAGAGATGGCCAGGAAAAGAAGAAAAATATCAAAGGAGCCAGAAACTTTCTGGAGGAATGAAAACATCTGTAAGACTTCTTGCTCAGAGCTGGTGAAGCACTTTCTGGGTGGGCAGGGGAGCCCAGGCAGGAGGTGCAGCCCCAGCACCCAGCAGCGGCTCTGGGGGGGAGATGGCGAGAAGGTGACAATAAAAGGAAGGGCTGCTGGGGCGGGGGGACTCGGAGACCCCGCCGGGAGGGAGCTGGAAGGGCGGCAGATGCCTGGAGGGAGGCCGGGGGGAGAAGATGGCCAGGCATCGGAGGTGGGACAGGCAGGTGGCTCAGGCCCGGCAACCGGGGCTGCGGGGCGGGCGGGACAAGCCCCGGCGCCCCCGCCTCTGGGCAGGGTGCAGGTGCGGGGAGCAGCCGAGGGGTGCGGGACGGAAGCGCCGGGCCCCGCGGGGGCGTTGCGGCCGCGAGGTCCCGGTGGCCCATCCCCGGGGCCGGGGGGGTGCGGGGCCTGCCCGGGGCCCCTCCTGGCGGGGCGGGCCGTGAGCGGCCGCACGTCCGGAGTGGGGCGGGCCGAGCCCGGGCCGGCCCGGCGCGGCGCTGTCAGCCCGCGGCACGACTCGGCTCGGCACGGCTCGGCTCGGCTCGGCTCGGCTCGGCTCGGCTCGGCGCGGCGCGGCGCGGCGCGGCGCGGCTCGGCTCGGTACGGCTCGGCTCGACACGGCGCGGCGCGGGGATGGCGGTGCCGGAGCCGGACGCGCGGCTGGCGCAGGAGAAGGAGGAGGAGAGCGAGGAGGAGAGCGAGATCCTGGAGGAGAGCCCCTGCGGGCGCTGGCAGAAGCGCCGGGAGCAGGTGGGCGCTGCGGGACGGATGCTGCTGCTGCTGCTGCTGCTGCCGCCGCTGCTGCTGCTGCCGCCGCTGCCGCCGCGGCCGGCTCCGGCGGGGCCCCGGGCACGGGCAGCCCTGCCGAGACTCGGTCGGCGCCCGCGGGTGCCCAGGGCGAGTGGGGTGGCCGCGGCCGGAGGCCGATGCGGGGAGCTGCTCCGGGGCGGGGAACGAACGGCGGGGAGCGGCCGGAGGCGCGGGTGCCCCGGTGCGGGCTGTCCCGGTGCGGGGAGCCGGGCTCACCGTGCCCCATTGCGGGCTGTCCCCGTGCGGGGAGCCGGGCCGTTCCCCCAGGGCCCAGGCGGGAGACGGGGGTACCGGTAACCACGGGTCGCTGGCCAGGCAGCTCCTGTGGGAATGAGGACTTGCCGGGAACATCGCAGGGCACGGCGGTGGTGGGGGCTGGCCCCTGCATCCCTGCCTCTAGGGCTGGAGGACCCAGTTCCTCCTCTCCAAACATGGGGTTTGGACCATTTCAGCTTATCTTTCTAGCCCAGGAGCTCAGCACAGCCGTCCTGCAGCATGTCCACCACGGTTTTGTCGTGCTCCTATCATCACCCACTGCCCTCTCTCCTCCAGATGTGTCCCCCATATCAGTGTAATGGCCATCTACCCCGAAAGTGGAGGCTGAATCTCCCTGTCTCTGTCAGGGCACCCAGGAACAGGGACCAAAGGCAGGGTATAAATCCTGGCCGCAGGCCAGGGTGGGACAGCACACATAGACAGGCATCACAGGCACTGTCGGCTCCCAAAGGGTAAAAGGGCCCATCCTAAGGCCAATCCTGTTCTTTATCTTCCCACCACCACCTGTTAAGGACCTGTAGGTAGTCCATAGTGCTCTACTCTGGCTGCAGGCTGCCTGTATTTTAGGCTGTTTTCCCAGTCTGGGCTTTGCTGAGATCTTGATAACCTACTAATGCCATGAGCACCTGCCCTTCTTGTGTCCCTCTGTGCTTTCTGGTGCTTCCACACCCCAACATCACCCTTCAATCTCCTTTCTTACTACCTTACCACCTCTGCCCGACATCTTCTCTACATCAGAGCCTTGCATCGGGGTGTACGTGCCGCATGGCTGGTGCCTGAGCCTTGTCCCATGGTGTGCGTGCCATGTGGTGAGTGCCAGGACCTGACACCATGTTCAAAATCCCGTGGCTTCTTCCCCTGCTACTTCTTGATGCTCCTGGAGTATCGGATCCCACCCATGTGGCACATCCAAGGTGTTGGAGCCAGCTGTATCTTTGTCTTGTGTTGTTTCCTTGATATTTTTTGGGATGGGCTTTGCCAGCATCCATCATCAGCCATCCCTCTGTCTGTGCCCCACATCTGACAGCTTCAGCTGCTGGTGTGGGTGTTGCAGTGTGCCCTCCGTGCCGCAGGTACAGGCACAGCTGACGGACACACCTCTGCCTCTCTCGTGGTCTCTCTGCCAGGGTGGCTCTGCAGGACAGCTGAAGAGGTGAGGAAGGCTGTGTGGAAAATAGTTTTTTAGCTGAGAATACCCTGGTGCTCCTGTAATTAAAATGACCTCCACTGTATGTTGGAAACAAGCATCAGGGTGGAAAGGTTTGGTGTAGGTGCTGGATAAGGCCTGTAATTTAATTGCATCTGACCTGTAGTTGCATGATCTTTTTTCAGACAGTTCTTGGATCATCTGTGTTAGTCCATGACCTACCAAAACAGCCTGAAACCCCTCGTTGTCCTTGGCAAAGGAACGACTTGGAGCTCATTTCTGATTTGAACAACCTCCAGCTATTTTGACTTAATGGTGACATTTAACGATGAGTATTTTAACATTTAATTTTGACAAGGGAGTTTTCTGGAGTGGTGTGGCAGTGTCTGGAACTGGCCCTTGGAGGTTTGTCCCCCTGTGCAGTGTGTGGGAGAAGTAGAAACAAACGTGGAGCGCAGCCCCAGCCATGACATTTCCACACAGATGTTTTGGTAATTGGCTGCTGTGCCATACTCTCTGTCTGCAGGGAGTTTTTCATGCCGGAGAGGTGGGAAGGGTGGACTGGCCTTTCCTGACCGCTGCAGGACAGCAGGCAGTGGCAGGTGGTTGGTGATACTGCACATCACGGTGGTGAGTTGCAGCGCTGCAATCCCATCTTTGGCAACATAAAAGACTTGCTGACTGCTCACCAGGCTCGTGTTGCCGTGGTGAGGCAGGGATGCATCCCTCTGAGGACACAAGCGTTCAGGTGATGGACCCAAAGGAGAGTGGCCTGTTAGCAAGCACAGGGCTCAGGGCTCAGGTTCTGTACAGCTGCCATGACAAAATGCATGTGAACTTGAACAGGGAAGTGATAGTGCTGCCTAAATTGCAAAGTGAAGGAAGTTTTTGTAAGAGACTAGTTTGTTGCAAATTCATAGATGCTCAGTTACGTACCAGGAAGAAAGAACACCGTTTGCTGTCTGTAAGCTGTCAATATGGTTATCTTCCAACATTGATGAACAGCCATTCCATTTAACCACACTCCGATTGCCGTAAGCTATTCAGGTACTCTTACCAATGGGGATTTTCCCTCACTATCCTGATGATTCGTTATGATTATTTATTCTCCTCAATTTGCTTTTGTCAGAACACAGTCGAGTCCTGTGTGGGATCACTTGACCTATTGTCTTGCTGTTTTGAGAATGGGTCCAGAGAGGTGGGAGAGCTGCCTGTGACCTACCATCTCTGCAGCAGGCAGAGAGAGCCAAGGCACATGTCTTGGAGCAGTGTCTGGAGCCTGGAGAGCTGAAGTGGGCAGAGGCAAGCACCCCATTCAGCGTTTTAACGCTTAAACCATGATGCTCAGTAGTACAGGTTTGAAGCAGGTTATGATAAATTGCTAATGTGTATGCATTAATTACATGTACACAAGGACTACACCTTTGTTTTTGCACAACTATTGTACCCGTACTCCAGTGGGAGAACGCAGAGCAGCGGCTTATGACCCTACTGTGCATTATTAAACCACATATGGACGCAACAGCTAAAATGTGCTGTGATCTTAATGCTGCGCTGGGTCTGGCCATGCCCACCAAAGAAAAAAACACTTCACAACTTCCTTTGCCTATTTATGATGCATATATTCATGATGAAGCCACAGATTTCCACAACCAAAAGCATTTAAATTATCTCTGCAACCTTTGTGAAGAAACAGTCATGTGAATTCTTCCTGTTCAATGTCAGCACAATCCATGTTCTGCCTCTTCCATTTCTCTCCCTGCTATTAGTGTGAAAGTGCAGCAGAGGAATGCTGCTGTTGTAGACTTTTCCATGTAGGAAGATATATTTTTTTTCAGTGTTGGTTTGATGACTTCATCTACTTTTTCCACCCACCCTGTGGAGTAAGAGTAGCAATGAACAAGAAACTTGGTTTACTGCTTATGTTAAAAGTTTTGCAACTTTCTTTGTCTGAATACAGTTTCCTGAATGAACCCTAGTACCTCGTTACTCAGATCAAACTGTTTTTATCCATGCTGCTTTGCTTTTGCAAATCCTTTACCCATTTGGAAGGGGGACTGTTATGACCAGTAGATACTTGTTGACTGTGAGGTTCACAAGCAGTGGTACCACTGCACCACGTCCAGGCCATTATTTCAACAACCTCTCCAGCATCTGTCCTGTCCATCTCCAGGTGTCCCACCTGTCAGTTCTGCCCATGGTGCTCCCTGCACGCTCTGGGTTGCCTTTGATATTCCTCAGGGCCCTTTCCCTTTGGGTGAGAGCATGTGCTTGCTGCGGCAAAGCTCAGCTGTGGTTCGCAGGACCACATTTTAGAGTTGCTTCTCTGCTTGTAACTCTGCCATTGCTTCTGACACGGCGTTCTGCTTTGCGATGCTGGCAGCTCCAGTGCAGCTGCTGATGGCTAAACCAGGGTTGGTTGCATTTTTGCTTGAAATCGTCCATTGCTCCCCTTTTGGTCACCTTGTGTAGTAAAGGGGTTAATGACTGAATGTATAGTGGTACAGAGCCCTTGAACTATGAGCTTTAAGTTCTAAAACCAGCAGGATGAAAGAAAGGAAGAAGGGAAACAATAATAGCAAGAAAGTGAAGCAATGCTGAAGCAGAATTTAAAGAAAAGAAAGTGATATTAAAAAATCTGCAAGAAGGGGAGATTTTGAAGTGTTGCTATAGGTTCCCACAGATCAGAAAATTAAAACAAAATATGGAAAAATAATCTAAGCATTTGAACACACCGAGAAGCAAGGGGTTTCCCTTTTTTTAGGTATTAATTGTATTTGCAGTTTGCAGTAAAGATAGCTGGTTCTGTGATAGATTATTTGGAAAGCATCCAAGTATTTAATATTTGCCACCAGAGTTATTTTTAAAAGCTGCTTTGTTGCCAGCCCTCCCAGGAGACTAGGACTTGAAGTGTGTTTTGTTGTGAAGTGCTTTTCCAGAGCAAAGGGGATCAGCTGAAGGACTTGGCTCTTTCTTTTCATGCCATCTATTTTTTTTCTACCTCTTACTAGTTTTATGGCTTTTGTTTGCTGTTGTTTAGTTTTCCAGGATGAGTTTACTTGTGAACCCACCGACCTCAGTTGTCAGGCAGGTTAATATCCTAAGGCTTTGCTCTGTGTTCCAAACAGGAGGTGGGGCACCCCAGATGGTTTTAATTGAGGACATTTGTGAAAGCAACGTGAAATTGGTTGAACTAAGGTGGCATAATTCACCAATAGAGAAACTTTGCTCGAAGCAGATAGTGAAGTCCTCTTCTCGGCGTGTATTCTGTGGATCTGGAAACAAACAAAACTTTGCATGCTAGATTTAGTGTCCTCCTCGTTACCCTTCTAGTTTGTGGGGGCAATGTGCAGGGACTGTTTTGCCTTTTGCTTCAGGTTCGCTCCCTGTGCTACTTTCTCTGTTTCAAGGATCCTTTAATCCTTCATCATCTTACCCGGTCATAACAATCCTCTGCCTTGTTCTCACTGCTGGGGAGGGAGGTGACGTCAGCTGAGTGGTAAAGGTTAGTGCAGAAACTTGTTCTTTTTCATGTGGTAACATGCTCTTCTATTCCCATTCATATGCTCCACAAGAATGCCATTCTGTTTGCAGCTCGTTGCTCCTGGGCAGCAGCTTCTAAGGCACTACCTGTCTGCTCTAGCCCCTCCACCGTGTCCACGAATGCATGCAGCTCAGCATTTCCCAGGCTGCTCCTTCTGTGCTCCCTCCAAACTAGACACAAAAGAGAAGTATTACAAATACCACCATTCCCCATGTTTTGTGTTCCCTTTCTTGTTTTTAACCAAGCTTTTTTTGCCCTTTCATTTGTTTTCCCATGCAGGTATTTTTGTTTACAGTGGTCAGACATTGTATATGAGACTTGCAGGCTCACACACATTTTGTGTCTCTTGTCTCCTTCCTCCTTTGATATAACCAGAGAACAAGCACAGGTCCCAGAGGCTTTTATGTTTTACTACTGGGGCAAAGGGGGTGTCCCACAGTCACGTTACAAAATGGGTTAAAAGATGACTGAATGCTCATTGGTTGGCTCTTCCACCGGACAAGTTAGCATTTGACAGTAATCACGTGAAAGGCAGTGTTTTAGCATTCCCCCATAGCAATCAGATACTGGTCAGCAAGGTGGGTTTTGTTAGCTTTCATTGAAACTGCACTGCTGACAGCTTAGCTGTTCAGCCTGGGTTTGCTCTGTGCCAACACAGCAGGAGGGCAAATCTCTCTCCTGGTGCAGTCAACAGGGTAAATCACACCAAAATCCTGTTAACTGGTCTAATTCGTACTGGTCGCTGGTGACCTGCCTGACTCATAAGGGGTTGCTGTTTGTTGTTTTCCAGCTGGGCTTGGATGGCGAGCCAACGCAGCCCATTCTTTCTGGATAAGCACTGCAAAGCTCATCCCAGGGCATTTGTTCCCAGTTTAGACTGGTGGGCACTGGGGGCCTGCAGCATCAGGATGAGGTACTGCATGGCCAACCTGTCCTTGGGCACCTCCTGCTCCCACCTCCCACCCTGATGTCGCTGGGGTCTGCTCGCCTGCCCGGTGCCCAGGTGCAGGCTGGCGGGGGGGATCCTTTCATTTCCTGCTGTATTCTGCAGAGCCTTCTCTAACTCCTGCTGCAAACCTGCTGGGCTGCTGGCCGCATGTCCCAGGTTTCAGTGACACTGCCAGTGAATTTCCGAGGTATGGTTTTGCCAGGGAGCAAAGCTGCCTGGGCTGGGCAGTGCTCAGCTTCGGCTGACCACAGGCTCACGTCTCCTTCCCAGGGGCGTGTAGTGCCTTGGGGGTAAAGCAAACATCTCCCTGGGGTCCGGCTTCCTGCCAGGACGTTTCTGGAGCAGCCCCATCCGCAGGCCAGGGGTGTGTGCAATGGTATGTCTTCTGCCCAGGAAATAACAACACTTGTATTGCCTTCAGCATGCAGGATCTCCCCTGACCTTTATCTGGGCAGTGGAAAAATACTCTTCTGTCCCTTTTTCTCAGCAGTGGAAGGAGTACAGGGATCACAGTGTTTGCTGTGGCAGCTGCTGGGCAAGAGGCAAGGGCAGCCATGGGTATGGAGAGAAAGGAATGGCTTCCAGCCCTCCCTCCCACAGGCAGAGGGGACAGGCTGGCCAGTGGCTGAAGTTCTGAGGAGGCTTGCTCCAGATCCTGCTGGGAGAGGCTTCCTCTCCCTATCCACAGGTATTAAACAATGACCTCCCTGCTGTTGCTGACAGGCAAGGGATCTCCTGGGGATGGATAGGGAGAGCTCATGGAAAAGGGCTGGGTAAAGTGGGTGCCCCTCATGCCCTGGGATGGGAGAGCTCTGCCGCTGCACATCCTGCCATGTTGGCCATGAGTCTGTTTCCCTCCCTCAGTCTCCCCTGCCTGCAGTGCAGCCGGGCACCTGGTTATTTTTCCTGACACTTCTGTTTTCTGCCCATAGCTCTGCTCCTTCTCTCCTCTTTGAGCTTCACTGCTCCTCCAGCGTGGTCCACAACATGTGCCATTCACCTGTACCTGCCTCACTTCTCTCCGTGATTGCACTGATGTTAAACCACAGCAGAGCTCGCCCTGACCTGTGCCATTGTCACCCAGCTCTCTAAGAGGCAAATCACCATCCTGGCTCGGCTAGCTAGATCTCTTCAGCTGACAGTGTATTAGCCTTGTATCCGTGCTGGTTTGAATTAGTGCTGAGAATATGTTTTTATGAGAGGTAGGATCAAATGCTTCACTGGAATCAAAATATTTTCCATCTCATGTGTTCCCTTCACCTGCTAATTGTGTAACAGGATCATAGAGACAGAACAGGTTTATCTGGCATCGCAGAGCCCTCGTCCTGCTCCTGCAGAGTCACAGGACATTGTAGGCTTGATCTGTTGTTTTGCTGTGGACTGCAGATAGCAGTATGGGTGGATGTCCTCCAGCTAGCTCTACTGTCACAACCTTTGGCATACCTGCCACAAGGTGAAATCTAGCCAGCGGCTCAGCCAGGCTCAGGAGCAGATTGCTCTGTGATGGCTTGGGGTGCTGCTGGCCCCAGGCTCCTCCCTAGGGACAAAAAGGCTGTTTGTGGCACTTCTGATGCTTGAAATGGGGCCCAGGAAGCCAAGGGCTTGGAGCCATGCTGCTGTCTGAGACCCTGGGCAGAGTGCTCCCAGCTCAGGAGGGTGGGATATATCAGCTCTTCACCCACAAAACAACAAGTGCTTGGTGGGACCATGGATAAGTCCCACTCACTCCCTGGCTGCCCACTGCCTGCACGCCTCTGCTCCCACGGGACCTGCGCAGCGCTGCCTGCCACTGCTGTTTGCTCTCCCTGTCCCTTGATAAGCTGAAGGGAGCAGGAGAGGTGTCAGAGGGGGGGCTCAGCCCTCTTAGCTTTTTTTTTTCTCCTTTCACAAGTTTTAAAAAAATATTTCCATGTTGCAACAGTCACCCCTGCCCTGCATGGGGCCATAGCATGGGGTGCTGGAGAGGGGAGTGCAGCCTCTGTCAGGACCAGGGAATGTATGGTTTGGAGAAGGCAAGAGGACCCCAGCTTCAGGCAGCGGGCTGGAAAGAGAGTCCTAGCAGGGACACACTCCTCCATCTCTGCTTCTTGCACACATTGCTCTGAGAGAACAGTCTCTGCTGCCTAAGGTGTGTCCCTGTGCCTTAGCAGCACCTCCTTGCTAGCTGCAACCTGAACAGAAGTCCCTTGAGAAACCCAGACACAGCCTTTACTGTTGCCCAGGCTTATGAGATACTGGAGCGGAGGGCTACGCTGGGATTTAACTGCAAAAGTGCTCTCCCAGGCACGACGTGTTCCCTGCTCAGCCTTGTGGCCTCAGCAAATCCTGCCAGTTCCCGGCACCAAAAGGGATAAAATGTCATGGTATCATGAGGAGGCAGGTAAATTGTGCATGCAGTGAGCATCACCACCCTCGGGTCCTGCTAGCCCTCCTGTCATTACCAGCAACCAGGGGTTTCTGCTCTGTGGCAGCGCAGTATGGGCACTGCTCCCCTGACAGAGGCGCATGCCAGTTGTGACTTGTAGCATCCAACACGTCTGCTGTCACTGTGTGACCAGGTGGGTCCTGGTGCTCTTACCAGCACGGCACGGCTGGTCTCAGCGAGCCCGGAGAGCCTGGGGGCCTGCAATCCAGCTAGTCACTCGTCCTTCTTGCTTGGCTCTCCCTTTGGGTGTCTCTTGGGCTTTGCCCTGTGTCCTTCAGACAGTGGTTTCTTATGTCCTGGCTGCCTGTCTCCAGGGCCATCCACAGCACCCAGAGTGATGGCTGCTGCACCAGGGATGACTCGGAAGCCCACAGGCAGGTGGCAGGGCCACGGGTGCTCACAGGGCTGCTGCCAGCCTGCGGTGGGTGGGGAAGGGCTCCATCCCACATGGAGTGGCTCAAGCAGGCAGAAGCTGGCCACCAACTTGGGAAGGAAACTTGGCTCCAGTATGGACAGGGCAAGTGTACAGAGTGCTGGTAGTGGCCTTGCTCTTGTGCCTGTTCATGGGCTTTTGGCTCCCAAAACTTCATCTTTCCTCTGGTCCTCTGGCTCAGTACTAGTCCAGAAAAGCCCTGAGGAGGTTTGGTCCTCTTTCTTCCAGGTTCAGGATGCTCAGAGGCTTTGGGTCAGCCTCCTGGTCTACCCTCCAGCCTGGTCAGATGTCTTCTGGTGGCCTCTTTAACAGCCCTTTTGTGTCTCTGTTAATATGGTCTTTCTTGGGATGGTTATGGCCCAGGGTGTGGGAAGGAAACATACTATTTCATAGAATCGTAGAATCACAGAATGGTTTGCTTTGGAAGGGACATTAAAGACTATCCAGTTCCAACCCCCCTGCCATGGGCAGGGACACCTTTCACCAGACCAGGTTGCTCCGAGCCCCGTCCAGCCTGGCCTTGAGCACTGCCAGGGATGGGACATCCACAGCTTCTCTGGGCAACCTGTTCTGGTGTCTCACCACCCTCACAGTAAAGAAGTTCTTCCTGATATCTGACCTAAATCTACTGTCTTTTAGTTTAAAGCCGTTCCCCCCTTGTCCTATCACTACAGGCCCTTGTACAAAGTCTCTCTCCAGCTCTCTTTAGGTGCTGGGAGGTGCTCTAAGGTCTCCCCAGAGCCAGCTCTACTCCAGGCTGAACCACCCCAGCTCTCTCAGCCTGTCCCCGTAGGAGAGGTGCTCCAGCCCCCTGAGCATCTGCGTGATCTGCTCTGGACTCACTCCAACAGGTCCGTGTCCTTTTTATGCTGGGGACCCCAGAGCTAAATGCGATAATACTGCAGGTGAGGTCTCAGAAGAGTGGAACATCACCTCCCTCCACCTGCTGGCCACGCTGTTGGTGATGCAGCCCAGGATGCAGTTGGCTTTCCGGAGCGCGCATATTGTTTCCCTCCCCTTACCCACTGCTGCTTTGCATCTCACCCCCCCCCCCCCCCCCCGCTGCGGCACTGGCAGCTCTGCGGGGGCAAAGGCACCCTGCAGGAATGGAGGGTGAGGGTCACTGTCCCACTGCTCACCCCTGCAGCCTCCTGCCTGGCACCCCCTTCCCAGCCTGCCTGCCCCTTTGCTCTTGCCCTCCAGCACATCCCTCCTGCAGAGCCTGGGGCAGCCGCCTCCCTGCCGGTGTTTGCCCCGGCCGGTGGCAGAGCCTGCACTTGTGTTTCCCCAGCAGCCCCTGCCAAACCAGGCAGAGGGAACTTTTTCAGTGCCTTTGCCTTGTTTCTGAGCAACCTCCAGGTTATCCTTCCTCTGCGCAGTAAGGTCCTCGATCCAGACATGGGTTTCCAGGCAGGGTCTGCATGTGCTCTTCAGTGGTGCTGATGGTCGGGGGAGTCAGGGCTGGTAACGTGACCCTGCCACTGCTTGGCATGAATCAAGGCAAGGGCTGAGGCTTTGCCCGCTGGGCTGCTTTGAAGACACAGCCATAAACTTGTACCCAACTTTGGAAATTATTTGGGTAAAGCACCTGCAGGCAGGAACTGGCCTCCCTCGCAGAGGGACAGCCCACTGGGTTGGAGCCCCACTGGGTGCTTTGCCTGCCTATGGCAGGCAGGAGGGCAGAGAGGAGAGTGGGTGCAGAAGAAATACGTCTGTGCTGGGGGTGAGGATGCGAGGTGGCTGCTCAGGAATGGGAGAGTGCCCGGTGGTTGGTCCCCATGGCTGTGCTAGGGGCTGGACTGCTTCCCTCACCCAGAAGCTGCCTACCCCAATCCTGCTCCCATGCTGAGGTCCTGGGAGCACTGCCACCAGCAAAGGAGGCCTCTGGGACTGCTCAGTGTCCCATGGGTGGCTAGGATGTGCTGGTCCAGATGGCATGGAGGGATGCTTTTCAGGGGGCACTGGAGGGCAGCGAGATGACCCTGCCGAGAAATGGGGCCAGCACATGCTTGTCCTGAGGATGTGAGTGTGGGTGTCAGGGGAGGAGCAGAGGACTGGCAGAGTACCCTCTTCTCCAGGTGCCATGGCCATGCCTTTTTCCCAGTCTCCTAGAGCGACCCGAGAAAGGTAACAACCCACTTTGTCATTATTTTCTCTCCAAATTGGGTCTAAATGCCAGTGGCAGCAGACATGCCTGTCCATTGCTCTCCAGACCCATGCCTTCCTTGCTTAACAGTCGCTCTCCTAAGGCCCCAGAGCTATATCACTAAGCCTTTTTCTGTGGACTGTTCAGTCCTTGTTGACGTGAAAAGCTCAAAAGGGAGTGATTTATTGTAAGATGCAATCTGATCTTCTGTAAGCCTTTGCTTACTTGTCCCCAGTGATCTTGCCAGGCTGGCCTTGGCTCCTGCCAAGGGCTTTCTGGAAGCAGCCTGAGCAGGGAGTTTGCCCAGTCTGGCTCTGGAGTTTTGCCTGTTCCACGTGGTGTCCACCATTAGCAGCATGCAGAGCTGCCGGGAACTCTGAAAGGCATGGCGTGAGATAATCAAGGTGACCTGTGGCTGGTTCCTTTTGTCCCCAGTCACCTCTGTGATTATAATGCAGCATTTATTTATTTATGCAGTCTTGGAGCTCAGTGTGCCAGACAGCTGTTCTGTATCATTCTTACTGTTGTTCAGCACAAGACTGAGCACGCTCATGTCTGCACGGAACAGGGAACGCTTCCTCCCATGTGGGCCTGTCTGATGCTCCTAACCACGTACCGGAGCCTCCCAGATACCAACAGATCCACTGTCCAGAGCGTTAAGCACCAGGATACCACTTCAGGCTCACCGAGTATTCAAAGGTTGTTCAAAGCTGGGGGGCTACGGTGGAGGGACAACCCTGGACTTCTGCTGTGGGTCACTCTTGGACAGACGGCCAGTCGGATTCAGCACAGCTGTTCTTACATTGAGCTCTGAGCAAGTGGGAGGCAGCATTGCCTGCCTAGGACGGGACGGGGCTGGCAGGCAGCCGGTTTCATCCAAGCGTGAGGATGGGAGGCGCGGGGTGCGGTGGCCATGCAGGTTGGGTCCTGCTGTAGGCTTAGTATCTGCACACAGGAACGTTGTGACCCTGTGATGTGACAGATGAGGAGGTGACACCTGAGGCTTTCAGACCCAGCTGTGCCTTCAAGCCATGCATCAGTAACGTCCATGCAGAGCTCTGTTGCTCCCACGTGTCCTTGTGGCAAGCAAAAGGATGTTCAGGTCTGTGTTCTCCATTTGACTCCTTTTTCTTGGATTTCTGGCCACTCATTGGTTTCAGGACAGGATTTTTCTCAAGGTCGTGAGCTGATTCTCCAGTGGCATTTTTGAGGAGAGGTGGAAGAGCAGCTTCATAGAGCGCTCTGTGACCAGCAGACCCTCATGGTGCACAGGCACTTGCCCCTGGCCTCCATTGCTCCTGGCACAGCCTCCACCGAGACCTGCCTAGGTTTAGCCTGGAGAAGGCTGAGAGGGGACCTTACCAATGCCTACAAATACCTTAAGGGCGAGTGTCAAGAGGACGGGGCCAGGCTCTTCTCAGTGGTGCCCAGCGACAGGACAAGGGGCAACGGGCACAAACCGCAACACAGGAGGTTCCGTCTGAACATGAGGAAGAATTTCTTTACCTTGAGGGTGACAGAGCACGGGGACAGGCCGCACAGAGAGGCTGGGGGTCTCCTTCTCTGGGGACATTCAAAACGCACCTGGACGTGACTCTGTGCAACCTGCTCCAGGAGGACCCGCTTTAGCAAGTGGTTGGACTAGACAGTCTCCAGAGGTCCCTTCCAACCCCCACCATTCTGTGATTCAGTGATTCCCAGCCTGATGCCAGCTGCCGAGAGCTCCTGCTGAGGCTGTTGCTCCCCCTTGGCCATGCAGTCCCTCCTGCCACAGCTCACCCTTGCTCTCCACCAGCAACATCAGCCAGAACGACCACGGCTTGGGGTTCACAGTGTGATGTGATGGCCTTGCCGTGGGGGCATCCTGGTGAGGGCTGAGCCATCTCCCCACCACCCCCGGTAGCAGCTGCCCTGGCAGTGCCCTTGCTGGGTGCTCCTTTGCTGGCTGTGTTTGTACTGGGAACCCTGGGAGGCTGTTGGGACTTGCCGGGAAGGCTGTGGTCAGCGAGGCCAGCTGGCCGCATCACTGGCTGTCCGTGCTGGGCTTTGTGTGGAGCACACGGAGCCTGTGAGCAGAGAGAACAAGTAACAGAGGTGCTTTGTGTGTCCCCAGCAGGAACTGGGCCATGAGCTGCCCGTCTGTCCCCTGCTAATGAGCTGGGGGTGCTGGGTGCCTGCGCCTGCGCCCACAGCTGCCCCGTGCCGCAGTAGTCCAAGCGGCGGCGGTGGGACACTGCGTACCTGCCCCGGGAAGCAGCAGAACAATCCCTCTTTTCATCTGGCTGCTGGCAGCTCTGTGCTGCTGCTGCCGCAAGGCAGATGGGAGTGGGCAGCCGTGCCTTTGTCCAAGCTGCCAGGGCTGAAGGAGGGGACGGGTCCGAGGCTGCAGGGCATCTGCTGTGCAGTGATGCTTTTGTGAGGGGAGAGTGAGGGCACAGACTCCAGTGTGGATGGCAGTTTGGGATGCAGCAGGCATCGCTGCCGGGAGGCAGGACCCACTGCTCTTGGGTCTGGGGTGTCTCTGTGCTGTTGAGCCTCTATCAGAACTGGGAGCCTTTTGAGCAGGTTTTACCTGGGCTGGCGGCGGGACCCAGTGGTCCTGGCTGGCCTGGGGACCAGCAATCTGGTGCTGCCCTCAAGGCAGAATCAGCAGAGACCCAGCGCAGGGACAGGGCTGAGTCCGTGCTGGATGTGGCCTGCAGAGGTGATGTCTGTAGAGCTGCTCTCCACGGGGTGGAGAGGGACATGGTTGAGTGGTGGACTTGGTAGTCCTGGGTTAACAGCTGGCCTTTATGATCTTAAAGGTCTTTTCCAACCTGAATGGTTCTATGATTCTGTGACCTCTGGGGATGGGAACTCATCAGACAGACCATGGCATGTGGGCGGTTGCCCTCAGTCTCCTCATGACATTAAAAGAGATGATATGGCTTTCGTTTGCCCAGAACTTCTGATTTGCTCTGTTCAGCGTGAGTGTGACCATCAGCTGTGGGTGTGGGTTGCTCCCCCATGGCTGCTGAGAAGTGGGGTCCACGTGGGGGTCCCCATCTGCATGCAGGAGTGGGGCCAGGAGGTGACTGTCACCACTGAGTTCTCACTGAGCTACAAGAGTTGAGAAGGGCTGGCGTGGGGAGCTGCTCTGAATCTCTGGCTCTCCCCTGTGCCGTCACACCCCGGAGGAAGGGTGCAGGCTGCTGTAATGCCTGAGCTCCCACGCAGGTGGGTCCCGAGGCCAAGGCAGTGGGCTGGGGGTTTGCTCCACTCACCATCTCCTGGCCAGAGCCTCCTGTGGGCTGGACTCCTCCACAGGAGCCATAGCAGGGACCACTCATGTCCATGCAGCACGTTCCTCCGGTGCGGCTGGGAGCGGTGGGCAGGCCTGTGGCCGGGCTGTCTCACACCTTCCTGTGCCTCACAGGTCAATCAGGGGAACATGCCAGGCATCCAGAGCACCTTCCTTGCCATGGACACAGAGGAGGGTGTGGAGGTGGTGTGGAATGAGCTGCTCTTCACTGACAAGAAGGCCTTTAAAGCACACGAGGTAAGCCATCCCTCCCCAGCTGGGACTGTGCCCAACTGCCCTGGGACTGCCTGCTGCTCCTTTCTGGGTGGGCACACTTCAGTCAGCAGTGCTAATCACAGCCTGTCACGCTGCACTCCTCCCTTCGTAGCATTGCGCTTTCCCTTGGCTTCTCCAAGACAGCTCCATGTGTCCTCTGTACCCCGAAAACAGCTTTTCCTGTGACCGGGGGCACAGCCTCCTCCCCAGCCCCAGGTTCCCTTGCTCTGGGAGGTGTCCTGCCAACATCCCAGGACCTGCCACCTCATTTGTCCTCTCTCTGCCTGCAGGAGAAGATCAAGACCATGTTCGAGCAGCTGGTGCTTGTGGATCACCCCAACATCGTAAAGCTTCACAAATACTGGCTGGATGTGAAAGACTCAAAGGCACGGGTAGGGAGGTCTCAGGGAGGCAAAATGTCTGGGGGTCCCCATGATGTGGGAAGGATGCCAGTGGGAGCCATGCAGGGATCCCAGCAATGCTCCTCACCCTGCTGTCCAGAACTCCCCTTCCTTCTCCGGCACACTGCTGCCAGCAGCCTGCACTCACCCGGGTGCAGGGCTGGTGCAGGCTCCATGCTGCTGGCTGGTGCAGCCCACGGGCTGTGCATGGCGCTGGCTGGGCAGTGACGCTGGGAAGCTGATGCCTCTCTTCCCTGCCAGGTCATCTTCATCACAGAATATGTGTCCTCTGGGAGCCTGAAACAGTTCCTGAAGAAAACCAAGAAAAACCACAAGGCCATGAATGCCAGGGTAGGTTCCCTGGGAGCATGCACAGGGTGTCCTCAGGTGAAGTGGGTAGCTCTGTGTCCGTTGGCACAGAGAGGGTCTCTGGTCTCTTCTAAGGCAGAACAAGTGTGTATCGTTGCTCCCTGAGTTACCCAGGGACTCTCTGCTGTAGGGAGATGGCATTTTGGTGAGGGCTGGAGCAAGAGCAGAACATCCCTGGGACAGCCTAGAAATGGATTCTGCTGTCAGGATCCGACCTCATGGGTGGGAACCTGCTGGAAGCTGCTGCAGTGAGGTTCAGCTGAGTGATGCTGATGGTTCCTGGGGCTGCATCAGGAGGCCTGCATCTCCACCACCCTCAATGAGGGGCAGCAGGCTTGCTGCTGGGTTGAAGGGACCAGTTTCACCTGCAAACCCACTCAGTATGGGTCTGACTAATGGTTTTGCAGGCAGGTCCTGGCTGGCTGTGACTGAGGAGCTGGGTGACCATTCTGGGGGCCCTGTGCTTGACTTTGCAAGCCCTGCCATGAAGTTTGAGTTCAGTGTCACACCAGTGCAGTTAGGCACTCCTAGAGCTGAGAATTGCTGTTGGTGTGTACAGAGAAAAACATACACGTGGACCCCAGAACCATACCTAGCTTTGCCTTCCGTGATGTGTCTATCCGTGCTCGCACTGGGGTTTTGTGGCTCGGGGGAGCTCTGTCTGCCGGTAAGGATGAGTTCTCAGCTTTAATGGTGTTCTTTGAACAGGGGTTGGAACGGAGACTGTTGTCGCTGGGACAGCGTGTGGCTCATCTTTGAGTAACAGTCTCTGCAGGGCTAGCGGAGGGCAGATTTCCCCAGTCACTGGGTAATAGGTAGGAATGACCTGATCTGGCTGCTGGGCTCTGATGGGCGTCTCATCTGACGGAGAGCTCTGGTCTCTGCTCTAGGCCTGGAAGCGCTGGTGCACTCAGATCCTGTCTGCTCTCAGGTATGCTTGCCATCGCTTGCACTGTTGGCCGTCCTGCTTCTCGCTGGGCTGGGCACAGGTAACGTGCTCAGGGCAGCTTTGTGCTTCCCCAGTTTCCTGCACTCCTGTGAGCCTCCTATCATCCATGGCAACCTTACCAGCGACACCATTTTCATCCAGCACAATGGGCTCATAAAGATTGGTTCAGGTAGGAAGCTGCCACCCTTGCAGGCCGGTGGCTCCAAGTGCTGATGAGGAGAGTCAGCAGGAGGAGGCTGCCTGCCGAGGGATGCGGGGGGCTCATGCAGGGTGGTGTGCCAAGGGGGTTCCAGCTGGGCAGAAGAGGCGAGAGCTGCAGGGTCCTTCAGAGGATCACCCATGCAAAGCTTGGAGTTACCTTCTTTTCTGTTTGTGTCCTCTGCTCCATGCCTTCTCGCTTGTCTGCTTCCGGATCGGCGCTGACCGGCAGTCTGGCACAGGGTGTTTGCAAATGGTGAGTGTCCCTCTGCCACCTGCCCCAGCATGTCCGTCCTGTCCCTGGGCTGACCTTCCTCCCCTGTGGGCCCTGGGCATCTCTCACCAGTGAGACACTGCAGCACGGAGCAGCAGTCCTGGGCTCTGCAGGCAGAGGGGACCTTTGTCCGTTAGGGAATTGCTGCTCCTGTTGTGGGGGCAGCGGGGTCTCTGGGGGAGCGAGTGCCCCACGGGTGGTCTGCATGGGCAGGAGCGCACGCAGGACTCCCTGCTACCCTGGAGCACCCATCTGTGCTCACAGCTCTGGGAAAACAGCTTAGAGCTGTGATGCAGGACCTTTCTCGTTCCCTGACGCAGCCCTCCCAGACGACCTGCGAAGCCCCATCAGGATTGAGAGGGAAGAGCTACGCAATTTGCATTTCTTCCCCCCGGAATACGGCCGTGAGTGTGGGGTCTGACTGCTGGGGGGGTGCAGGCAACGCAGGTGCCCGGAGGGGTGTGGAGGGGGGTCCTGTGCAAGGCGTGGATGCCATGTATTTGCAGCGATACAGAATTATTCAATGCGTTCGTAACTAAAGCTGTTGGCCATGAGTCACACAGGATCATGTGATAATAAATGACTGTGTGATAACATTGTAGGTAAAATTTAGTGTTGATTAGGGCAGAGCTATGCACGTGGGAAAAACAGCTGTGCCTGCATGGGAATGGACCGTGCATTAGTAATTACTGGTTGGGAACAAGATCTCAGCATGACCGTGAATAGCCCTGAAAAGGTCGGCTATAAGCTCACGAACACTTAAAAGCATGTAAAATGATACAAAGATTAGGGAAAAAGGAGTAAAGAATCTTTGTGCTGTGTGAAAGCTCTCGATGTGGTTCCCCACCTTGAATATTTTTTGCACAAATTTGAGGGGAATAAATAGGAAAGGGTTGTGCAGGGAGCCATAAGAAAATGTGTGCTGGGGTGGGGAAGCAGGCGTGAGCAGAAGTGTGGGCAGAGCGAGGTCAGGCATGGGCAAGGGTGAGGGCAGTGGGGTGCGGGCAGAGGTGTCTGTAGGGATGAGGCAGGGTGCAGAGGGCTGTTCCCAGAGTAACTGAGTGGTGGCCTGTACCGCTGGCTTGATGTGGTTCTGGCTTGGTTTTGCAGAAAAGGCTGATGGGACTGCTGTGGACATCTTCTCCTTTGGGATGTGTGCACTGGAGGTAGGGAGCAGGACGGCTGCAGTGCCTGGGAACCTTCAGTGACCCCTGGTTACAGGGCAGGATTGTTCTTGCGGAGCCTGCTGGGGATTGCGGTGGCCTGGGGACCTTCCTGAGGAGTCTCCTTGCCCCTTCCCAAATCTGACTGTGAGCTGAGCATCCCTTGCAGTGATGGAGACGTTGCTGCTGGAGTCAGCAGAACATTTTTTGCTGCTGTGGCCCACCCTGCTCTGGGTGCAATAACAAGCTTAGCTCACCTCTTCTGTGCTTGGCTGGTGCCTCTTGGCCATCTCTGCTGGTGCCTCCTCATCTCCATCGGGCTGTGACAGCCCTGGGAAGGGAGGGCACAGGGGCAGGGACAAACCGTGCTGCTCCACAAGGATGTGCACTGCCAAGCGTAGCTTGCCCAGGCAGAATCTGGGGCTCTTGGTGCTGTCTGGAATGTGTCCTGGTCTGCGCAGTGCCCAGGGAGCAGCCTCTCCTGTCTGCCCTGCTGGGAACCTGTGAGCAGCCTGGAGTGCTGCAGTAGGCGAAAAATGGGCCCCAAGGGCAGGGATGCAGCGGCCAGGGAGCACTAGGGAGCCCAGGAGGTCAGGAGCCTGGCCGGGCTGTGTGTCCTGGTGGGGAGCTCCACAGCTGCTGCCCTGCCAGGGGGTGTCCCTTTGGGAAGCCCTTAAGGGCTGGCCCAAGGCTTGGCCTTGTGCAGACACAAATGCACTCCTTCTTCCCCAGATGGCAGTGCTGGAGATCCAGACTAATGGGGACACACGAGTCTCAGAGGAGGCAATCGTGCGGGCACGACATTCTCTGGATGATCCCAACATGCGGGTGAGTGCAGCTGGCTGAACCCTGGGGACCCATCCTCTTCCTTTGGCCAATCTCCTACACATCCCGTAATAAGTTTGTACACTCCCTGAATTCTCTTGTTTGATCTCAGAATTCCCCCAGGCATTCCATAGTAAATCCTACCCCCTTGGATGCAACAGTCCCCTTGTTTGCGTGGTGTCCCTGAGTTTGTTCTGTCAAGCCTTCAGCACGAGGGGCAAACGGCATCTCTGTTCACTCTGACGGTCTCTGGGGCAGCTGATTTGGAGGGGTTAGACTGTCTGTGGGCACTGTGGGGGTGCCCACTCTGCCATCCTTCCTCTGATCATGTTTTGGTCTTTGTGTCTATTCTAAATAGCCCTAGCCAGATCCCTGTACAGAAAATGCTCAGAGCCGATCCGGAGGGCAGGCCCCAGACTGGAGCATGCAGAAGAGGCAAAGGATCTTGCTTTTCTGCCATCAATGAGCAGAAATGAGCAGATGCGTCCCTCCCATACTGCAGCTTTCAGGAATCCCTCCCACTGGCCCAGTCTGCCCTTTCTCCAGTCTCAGCACCATCTCTCCTGGCGGGCTGCAGCTCTCAGAGCTGCTCCTGGCTGGATGTCAGGATACATGCCGGCCTGTTCCCCCCACATCCTTTTGCTGGGCTTGCACTGCAGCCTCCCCCCTCGATGAGAGCAAGCCGGGAGCAGAGGTGCTGTGGCCGGGCTCTTGGTGGGTACCCAGCAGCATGCTGCCCACTTGGAGCACTGCGGCTTCCCTCAGCCTGGGGGCTCCGTACACTGCCTGCCCTGCCCCACGGCTGCCCGCTGGCCGAAACAGCCACTCAAATCTGCTTCCTGGGAAATGTGAGTGGGAGAGCGAGCCAGGGCTAGAAGTGGTGGGAATGAAACAGGGGGATGCCCTGCTTTGCCTCCAGTTGACGCCTGTGCTTTGGCCCTCAGGAGTTCATTCTGTCATGCTTGACCCTCAACCCAGACAAGCGACCAACAGCTAACAACCTGCTCTTCCACCGGGTTCTCTTTGAGGTCCATTCCCTCAAGCTACTGGCAGCACACTGCTTCATCAACAACCAGTGTGAGTAACCATGAGACTGCCCTGCCCCATTTCAGCTTGTATCGCTGCCCCAGCAGAACTGGGGATGTGGAAAAGCCTGGGGAGAAAGATTTGCAGATCTGTGCTGCAGAGTCCGTGTTACGGGACCTCCCAGCTGACAGCCCCTTTCTGCCTTTGCCCTAGATCTGATGCCAGAGAATGTGGTAGAGGAGAAGATAAAGGAACTGGACCTCAACATGGTGATGGCAGAGATCCGGAGAGAGGGTCGGCCTGGAGCGCAGTGGAGGTGAGGATTTCACAGCAACCATAGCCATGAGCTCGGGACTTGCATCTGGCCTGGTGATCCTGCTGTCGTGGCATGATAGTGCTTCACACCGCTCTTCGCTCCTGCCTCCCCCAGTAATCTTCCTGTCCTGTTTCTCTCCCAGGTACTCAGAGGTCTCCTTCCTTGAACTCGACAAATTCCTAGAAGACGTCAGGTGGGTTGAAGCTCTGCCCAGCTCTGGCCCCCAGTCTCTCTCAGCCCTCAGCTCTCTGGGCAGCATGAAGCCAGGGACAGGGAACTGTGCTGCAGCATCCCATGAATGCAGCAGTACTTGGTTGTGTGTGACCCCCTCTGCGGTTCCCCCCTGGGCCGAGCAAACCTGGGCTGCAGCGCTACGGCGAGGGGAGCTCTGTGGCCTGCCACCTCCTCACCGTGCTGCCCACCTGCCAGCACAGCCACTCCGTGGGTGCAGATCCCTGCTCTGGGCCATGGCCATCCACAGCTGACCCTTGCCAGGGCTGTATGAGGACAAGGCTCAGCTGTTTGTCCTCCCTCTGTGTCTGTACCAGGAATGGGATTTATCCCCTGATGAACTTCGCTGTTTCCAGACCCCACGCCCTCCCACGTGCACTCTCCCAGCCCCAGGAGGACCCTCAGAAAGCCAAGACTCCCACCCCAGAGCCCTTTGATGTGGAGACCAGGAAGGTAAGGTCAAATCCAGCTGGGGATAGATTCTCCACTGGGGGTAGGTGGACAGTCTCTATTCCCGACACTCTGCTGCAGGAACGCTTCTCCCTTTAGCCATGCACTGGGTTCAGTGAGAGCTGAACCCCTTGGGTGAGAGCAACCCGGGTGAGAACAACCTGGGTCATGGTTGTTCTCCTCGTTGCATTGGCTGCCCCAGGACTGCGACAGTCCCTTTGGCTGGAGCTAGTGAGGACCATTTCACCTGAGGTCTTCTGGAGCAGCCCCATTGCCTCCGATGCCCTGGCTCTGCCTTCCCTCCTCACACATCCACTAGCAGCTCTGTCGCATGGCATTTTCTGTGCCTCGTTGTTGGGGTGTAGGTCTGAAACCCCATCATCACTTGATACTGACACTGCGTGGCTTGCTGAGATGCCAGCTGAGCTCAGGCCGTGTTCTACCTGGCACTGCACAGGTGAGACTGCAAGCCCTGACACTGAAGTCACGGGCAGGAAGGTCATTGCACGTGGGTTTATGGACCCACATAAGGGAGTGGAAGGGGTGCCAGGCAGGGAAGGACCAACGCAGTGTGTCGTGGTTTAACCCCAGCTGGCAGCTAAGCCTCACGCAGCTGCTCGCTCACTCCCCACTGGTGGGAAGGGGAAGAGAATTGGAAGAGTAAAAGTGAGAAAACTCGTGGGTTGAGATAAAGACGGTTTAATAAATAAAGCAAAAGCTGTGCACGCAAGCAAAACAAAGCAAAACAAGGAATTCATTCATCACTACACGTGACAGGCAGGTGTTCAGCCATCTCCAGGAAAGCAGGGCTCCATCATGCGTAACAGTCAGTTGGGAAGACAAACGCCATCGCTCTGAACATCCCCCCTTCCTTCTTCTTCCCCCAACTTTTTATGCTGAGCACGACACCATATGGTATGGAACATCCCTTAGGTCTGTTGGGGTCAGTTGTCCTGGTGGTGTCCCCTCACAAATTCTTGTGTCCCCCATCCTGCTTGCCAGTGGGGTGGGGTGGGGAGCAGAAGCAGCCATGGCTGTATGTAAGCACTGCTCTGCAATAACTACAACATCCCCGAATTACCAACACTGTTTCCAGCACAAATCCAAAACACAGTCCCATGCCAGCAACTATGAAGAAAATTCACTCTACCCCCGTCAAAACCAGCAAGGGTGTTTGAGCAGAAGTGAAGCTTTCCAAAACCATGGTGTAATCTGTTGCTGAACAGAACAATTCAACACTGCAGTGTAAACCCCCTCATGGGTACAGGCCGGCTGCCGTTATGTCCTCCCAAAGCCTTCCCTTCTGCAGGCTGAAGAAGCCCAGTTCCCTCAGCCTCTTCTCAGAGGGCAAGCATTCCAGACCAGGATCATTCTGATGGCCCTCCGTTGAACTTGCTCCAGTTTATCAATGTCTGTCTTGTTGTGGGGGCCCAAAATGAGATGCAGTACCTGGATGTAGTTTAACAGGTGCTGAGTAGAGGGGAATAACTATTTCCCTCAATATCCTGGCTGTGCCCCAGGACGCTGTTGGCCATCCTTGCTGCCAGGGCACATTGCAGCTCATGTCTCACCTGCTGCCCACCACGACCCCAGAGTCTTTCCAGCAGAGCCAGTAAAGCTTTCCTGCCAGCCAGGCCATGCCAGCCTGTGTCTTTGCCGGGGATTATTCCTTCCCAGGGACAGGAGCTGGCATTTGTCATTTGCTGACATGCATATGGGGAGGGCAAGATTGTTGGCCACTGTCATCGGGGCATAGCTCAGGCAGAGCACTTCTTCCAGTGGCTTCTGTGTCCTGAACTGCCGGCCGTCCCTGAGAGCAGTCAGAGGAACTCGTCAGTCTGTGTGCATCTTTTTCTTAAAAACCCATTTGGTACCTGTTATTTCCTTGTGCGGGCATTTTCCTGTAATGACACTTGTAGTCATCCATCGTTAATCACCTATGGCACTGTCTTCATCTTACCATGGACGACATGAATGCGATTTCATACTTGCATTTAATTAATGTTAAAAATACTATGTGAGGCTAAACCTAATTCTTATTCCTGCAAGATCGCATGAAATGTCTGCCTTCGAAAAGAACATCAGCAGCGGTTTCTTCATATCTGTCTGAGAATCAGCTTTCAGTGCACTTAACTTATGCTTTATTCATACTGCTCAGTGCTTATTTTTAGCGAGAGTGCTGCGGTGATCAATCAGATACGTTGGAGAAATGCAAATGTACACCTATGGAGTTACGTCTTTTCCTCTCTTTGCATTTGTTATATGCTGGTTTTTCACCTAGTGCCCCAAGGAAAGTTCTGTGAGTTCATTGTTTGTCTGACCAATGTGTTCAACTACTTTTTACTCAATTTGAGGATGACTAGTAATCTCAGAAGTACTGAGTTTCTGCAGATTTCATGAAAACTTGCAGCTGGACAAACTTGCAAGTGTCAAATGAGTGTAGCTACAATGCAGTTTTTTTGTCTGTTCTGGGAGGCACTGGAATATGGATGCTGGATGGATCCAAGGATTTTTTTTTTCATGGTGAGGATGGTTAAACAGTAGAGCAGGGGCTAAGAGAGGTTATGGCATCTCCTTGGAGGTTTTCAAAACCCATTTGGGCAGAGCTCTAAAGAGCCTGGTCCGAATTCACTATTTGTCTTGTTTTGAGTGGGGGCTTGGACTAGAGACCTCCTGATGTCCCTTCCCACCTAAATGATTCTTTGATCATGGGCATCAAGTAGAGAGGTGGGGAGCGGGTGGCAATGATGCACTCAAATGTCACTCACCTTCTCTTTGATGATGTCTTGAAGACACTGCACAGTTCAGCATAATCCAGTATCCAAAGGAGCACGTAGCCAGACAGTGTGCTGGCATCACTCGGTGTAAAGGAAGGGCACCCACCCTGGGCATACAGTCACACTGGTCAGCTCTTGCAGAAGTGGATGGCCTGGAGATGATAAAGGTCAGAGGACAGCAGGTTTCCTGACTGAAAGCACTAAATGCCCAGGCATGCTTGTCATAGGGAGGAGCTATAGTAGAGGGATACTTGGTCAGAGGAGGGAACAAGCGTGCATCTCACCTCTGAGCATAAGCTTGAACTCGAGGAATATAAATGAAACCCTGCGTGGGACAGGAATGTTGATTCCTTGCTTGGTTTCCTGTCTCTGGGGCTGACCAATTGCATGCTGTCGCTGGCTTTCCTTTGCCCAGACAACATGACATCTGGTGTGAACCATTTTCATGAGAACTTGAAGCTGATATATTGAAGCTTGAAGCTGACCCAGCTTGAAGCTGACCCAGTTCCTTCACAGGAACTTGAAGCTGATATATGAATAAAATGTATTTGTGTAATGCATTTGAGTATTCTGCGATGCAATGCAGGGTTTCCAAAAGAAAATCCATGTCATTTTAAAAATACTCACAAAGTTTCAGTTTTGCTTTTTTGTCTGATTTAAAGATTGGTCATCCCATAAGGTCATGAACAAGTACAACATTAAAACGTAACAGAGAGTTTGGGCAGAGCTTTAGGGGAAGCCTGCCTCTTGCAGATGGAGCAGAAGAATTCACCCTGGTTGTAAAGTTGTCCCAGAACAGCACCTTGTGCAGGGCTTTCTTACCTACCTCTCAGTCAGCTGATGATGGCTGTGGTTTGTAGCTGGATACTGGACTAAACCCTCAGCTGCTCCACCTAGACAATTCCTAGAAGTGGAAGGTCAGGCTGGTAGTTGGAATTAAAGGTTTTAAGTAGGAATTTGAAAGTCATGCTTGGAGAGCAGCAGTAAAGCAGGCCTGGGGGAGCCAGAGGGACTGTGCCCGAGCTGATGTTGATTTTGGCCTCTTCTAGGTGGTGCAAATGCAGTGTAACATGGAGCTGAATGAAGACAAGACCCAGTGGCATGTAAGTATTCAGTTCCTACACTACGTAAGGCACTGGGGCAAGACCTGCCCTCTGTGCCCATCTCTGGCATCTGACTGGGCAAAAGTTTGGTCTCAGCTAGTTTGCTGCAGTGCTCAAAGGACTTACTCTTGTCCCTTTACAATAAAAGAAGCTCGAAGAAGAATGAAGCTGCCAGCCCTCTCTGGCTGCAGGACAGGAAGACCCTGAGGTCTCTGTCTGGACATCTTTTAACTCTACTTCTTTCTAGTTTAGCAGTTGCAGGTGATCTGTAACTGTGGAAAGAATATTAATCTAAGACACTCAAACTGCCGAAGACATCCAGCATCTCGGCAGCTACCAACATCCTCCCTGCTCACCACTGCCAGCAGTTTCTAGTGCTGATGGAAGAGTCAGTACCTTTCTCTCTTATGGAGAAACTGGTGTTTGTAAAGAGCACTATCTTCTTTCTGCAGCTTACTCTTCTGCTGATCCTGGAGGACAAATTGCATCGACAGTTGAGCTACGACTTGCTGCCCAGTAGGTTTAATTGCAAGTAAATTTTTGTATCTGAATGCAGAAGTATTTCCTGGTGGCCCTGGTCAGGTTTAGGCTCGGATTGTGTTAGACACAGGTTGTGTTTACAGTCAGCTTTTCTTTCCTTCTTCTATTGCAAGAGCAGACAGAACCCTAATATCTGCGTGGTACCAGTTCTTGTCCGCTCAGACCCTGAGCTTATAGCTTCTGGCACATGGTAGTAACCTGCACTCTAAAGTGAATGTTGGGAGTCCAGTGAGTGGTCATCAAGACCCTGCATTTCACCTTGGCACATGTGATGTGCAGTTCTTGGGGTAACACTAGTGAATTCTTCTCTTAGTCCCAACACCGGTGCAGTCTCCCCAACACCTTTCAAAGGGGGAGGTGGACTCTCCTGTGGGGGAGCCCCGGGGCCCTGGGGAAGGGTGCTACTCCTCAGAGTAGGTCCAGCACAGCAGGCTCCTTCCTAAAACATGCAGGAGCCTTCCGGAGGCCATGCAGCTGGAGCCCCTCGACCGCCTTACAGCCAAAACTAAAGCATAAAGCTTGGAAATCAATGCTTGGGAGCTGCTGCTTCACCAGCAACTTGTGTTTTTCTGCCTACTGATAGTGGCCTGCCTGCTTTTCATGCTGAGGCAAAGCAAGCAAAAACATCTCTGAAGTGACACATTGCCAAGGCTATTGTGCTTTGTGTGATTTGGGACCGGAGCTCATTCCTGCCCGGTACCTTGTCCAGCTCCAGTTCACTGCCCACCTCTGTGCTCTGCCCCAGAATTACTTAGCAGTTACTTAGCTAACCAAAAGTGTACAGCATGTGCCCTTAAAGCACGATGAAGTGTAATGCAGGTGTGCTGCAGGTTGGGATAGGGGCACTTTTCTGGTAGAGGAGGAACTAAGAGATGCATGAACTTTCATGTTCTCACTGTTCCCTCTCTCCGCAGCTGATAACTCCAAGGACTTGGCCACAGAGCTGGTGCACTATGGATTCATCCATGAGGTAAGGTTCCTTACCCCTCCTCATCTCAGTCGTGCATGCACCATGCAGCTGCAGTCCCCAAACCCAGGTGACACCTCATGCCTCAGAGAAGTAAGAGCTTCTCCGTTCGCCATCTAGCAGCCAGAGAGCGGTTGCAGGGGCCAGCCCCTTGCAGGGAGTGATGCTCCTTTTTTGTTATCATTTGGTTTTTTTCCATATGTTGCCCATGCCTAACTCCGGGTTGCTCTTTTGAGGGGACAGTCGTGTTGTGATGGCAGGGTTAATTACATCAACCTCATGGCAATTCTTAGTGTGAGAATCAGATTAGTGCCAAGGGAAGGAGGTTGAGGCCACCTCCCATCTGCCAGAGAATTGTCCCAGTGTTGCCTGGACAGCTGCTCTTAACTCACTTTGCAGATTTCTGCCTGCCAGAAGAGACAGTCTGCCCCAACACTGAACTTCCAGGCTTTCCCTTAGGTGCTTGCAGACAGTCCCAAGAAAGAATTCAGAGCAGCCCAGTCATTCAGACTACTCAGCAGCATAGCCTCAAGGAAAGGCAGCGTGAACAGAATTAAAAATATTTTTATTTTGTACAAGTTAGGAATTCTGGGGCTGTAGGCAAAGTTTTGGAGAATTCCTCATTCTGGATGCTGACATTAGACAAGGAAGGGGTCAGCTTCACTGAGTGAAGAATTTATGTGAGTACACATGGAAAAAAGTACATTTAGACTTTCTTCCTTTCTTCAGCTGAGCATGGGGACTGTGCAGCTCGGCACTGACACACTGCAGTGCTTTCTCCTGTGCTCTGGAAAATACATGGCATTTGGGGCAGCCTCGTACCGTAGAATACACCTCACACAGGTCCACATTCCACAGACCATATATTATCTTTTTCTTTCTCCTAGGAGATAACCTCCTTTTAACACATCTTCCCCTCTCTAACAGCTTTCATACTCCACAGGTACCAGCAACCTTTTCTCTGAGACGGTATAACTGACTTACACCTTATTAAAACTCTGAGCCTGTATTTAGCTTGGAAGTATTCTGCTTGTTTCTGACCTGAAGGACTTGTGTGCCCAAATGTTCATCTGGTTTTCCAACTGTAGTGGTTGGTCTAACAGAATATACCACCTATGCCCTACAAAGCTTGTCTTCAAAATCCAAGGTTTTTCTTAAAAGAAAAGGAGTAATTTAGCAGCAGTAGTGACAAAGGGATGCCTCTAAGCAGCAAGAAAACAACTGATTCTGCATTTTTCATCTGAGTGAGAATTTTGTGTTTGTTTCTGGCAATCTCAAAACCCCTCTATGATACAAAGTGGGGATGTTTTGCATCCTTTACATATCATTGTGTATTTCAGTAATTTCTTTCTTAAGGAATAAACATTCTAAATATGTTTGAAACCACCTACTCCTGAATGTGTCAGAAGAGATTTCTCTACAAAACAGTTCCCAGACCAACAAAAAGTGACATTAATTTTTATTTTTGTTAGCAGTGAGGATATTATGAAACAGATGGCCATAGAAAATAACTTTAGATCCAGCAGTCGGTTAATTAAATTGTCATTAAACTAAAAAAAGAAGCTGGACCTGCTATGTTCCTTCAGACTAGAAGCTCCAGAGAACTGTCTTGCTCTTTTGTCTCTATATTGCACCTAACACAGAAAGGTCCCATTCTTGATTGGTCATTTCGCGTTATTCAGTAAATACGATAGTTTACTAGTAGTATGTTCCAGATGTGCTTGCAAATTGTTCTTTTCCCATACCAAACTCAGATGTGGAATCGTTGGCTTGGGATGGAATCATGTAAGGAAGGAGATGTCCCAAGTTAGCCAAGCCAAACTGATCTGCTGGCATGTTTTTTCTTTCATTTTAGGACGACTGTGAAAAGCTGGCTAACTTCCTGGAAAACGCTTTCCACAAATACCGGTCTCCTCCCTTGTGAGTCACCTCACTGCAGTCTGGGACAGATTGGTCCCCCTGTAGCACAGGGGATGGGAAGTGTACCAGACTGGAAGAAACTGCAGGGCTCCTGACCGAACTTCCTCCAGCAGGACTGACTGGGCCGCTCGCTCCTGCCTAAAACTTTGCAGTCCATGAGAGGTGTCTGCCTGAGCTGCGGTGTGAAAAGGCAACAGCAAGTGGAGGAGTAATCAGCAAACATGAGAAATCACATGTGCATCATGAGAAGTCGGGACCAAGCAGGAGTACATGTTCTGGTCCCACTCCTGAAGCAGCAAGCCAAAGGGAGTTGTGAGGCAGCAGGGGAGTGGGGTAGCACCTGTTGCAGCCCCTTCCCAATGATGTTTGTGAAGATGCAAAGCTGCTGCAAGAATCCCCCAAACGGATAAATTTCCCTCTGGGAAAGCTTTTTTCACTGCAGGTCCCAAAGCTGTTTTTTTCCTCTTTGCCAGCTGGTAATACTTGCGGAAGGGAGGAGAGGAGCTGGCTTGGAAAGCTCTGGTGCAGTTTCCGATCTGCTTCATTCCATTCTATACACAGTTTCTCCTGTTTCGCTAAGGTTTCCCCAGCACAGAGGAACCACTGTGATGCCCTGTAATTAGAATTGCACATCTTGGTGTAAGCTGAGGACTTTGTGAGCTGGACTTGATATGGCATGAGAAGAGATCCCAGAAATCCAAACCCACCAGCTGGATCCAAACATGCGGATCAGCAGAAACTTCACTGGTGCTGAACAGAACCCTTCTCATTCCCCAGTTTGTCTTACGGCCTTCCAAAATCTCACAGCATCTTAAGGGTGAAAACCCTGATGTCTCTTCCTTCCCTGCTTCTCCTGTGGTGTTTGGAACTTCAGTCATTAGCCTGGAGAAAGGGGCAATCATCTTAGCTGCTGCGCATGTCAGGTTCAGTTGGTGAAAGGTGCAAATAGGAATTACTTGTGTTGCAAAAGCCATGCAGTGCTGCTCCATGCTGTTCGCATTGTGCCATGTGGAACTGTGGAACCAGCTGTATCATGCTGTGCTGTGCTAGTGTGCTGCGCCGTGCTGGGTCCTCCATGTGGTACTGCCTGCGTTATGCTGTCCGCGCTTTGCGGTGTTGCACTGATTGTATCACGCTGGGCTGGGTCTGCCCTGATAGGATGCTATGCTGAGCTGCCAACTTGTGCTGTATTTTCCAGTTGTGCTATGCTGTGCCAATTTTACAAACTGACAAATCAATAAAGCCACTGAAAGTATGAAAGTAGCTTATTTCATCTGAGCATTCCACGCAGCAAACTGCTCAATAATTTCTTAGTCACTCTTACAGTTAAACTAAGAAGATGTGAAAGAGCTTCCCTCAGTTCAGCAGACTTATCCACAAAGTCAGGCAAATTGGGTAGAGAAGGAATTCAGTGGAGGAATGTCATACAGCTGCTTGATTCAGAAATCACTTTCTCCAGAACAAGTTTGCACTTGCCTCTGCAAACTGAGAAATTCCTTAATACACCAACTGCTTCATTTCCCGGATGAGCTAGTTAGCTCTTCTTTAACACATTTCACCCGACTGAATTCATTGTTCAACATTATCACAGTTCAGTTTGACCAATGGATTTCCCTGCTACTGGGTGTGCTGCATTCAGCAATAACAATTTCATTAACCAGCTACTGTGGGGTGTTCCAACAGGCTGCTTTCACAAGATAACAGAGCAGCTGAAGTTGGATGGGACCACTCCAGATTTCAAGAGGTCCCTTCCAGCCTCTGCAATCATCTAGTTCTAGTCCAACCCCCCTGGTCAAGCAGGGCTAGCTAAAGCAGGTTGCCCAGAACTGTGTGCAGTCAGGTCTGAGTATCTCCACAGATGGGGTCCTCTGGGCACAGCCTGCTCCCATGTTCAACCACTCTCACAGAAAAAAACCCAATGCCTTTTCCCATGTTCAAATAGAACTTCCCATTTTTCAGTTTGTGCCCGTTGCCTCTTATCACTGGGCACCACGGAGGACAGCCTGCCTCCATCTTCTTTACCCTCTTCACCAGTTATCTGTACACATTCATGAGATCCCCAGAGCCTTCTTTTTTCTGGGCTAAACAGCCCCAGCTCACGCAGCCTCTTATGACAGATGCTCCAATCCCTTCATCTTGCTGTCCCTTTGCTAGATTTGCTCCAGTCAGTCTGTGTCTGTGTGTCCTGGGGAGCTCATCACTGGATCCAGCTCACTAGTGTTGAGCAGAAGAAGGATCTGTCCCCTCAAGCAGCCAGCAAGGTTTTCCCTGGCACAGACCAACTGACCTGCTTCGCTGCAAGGCTGCGTTGCTGGCTCACAGTCAGCTTGGTGTCCAGCAGGATACTTACCCTTCCTCACAGAACTGGCATTGGCACAAAAATGGAAATCCTGCCCTCACACTTACAAGGCAGACATAACTCTCTGGAGTTCTGTCATACAGGAAAGGGGATGTGTCCTCAGACACAGAGAGTCAAGCCTGATCACCTAACTAGGATGGTAGTCCTTGCCCATATATTATAGTTGTGGTATGCACACCTTTTAGTAGAATATTTGACAGATTGTGTAATGTATGAATCCATTGTGACTCAACAATAATGTTTTTTGGTGGTCAACTGCTGTCACTTAAATTTAGACTAGAAATACGGCACATTTCATATTCCAATTCACACAGTGTACCTTTATCTCCTAATGAAACAACTTTTGCAATGCAAGACTTTCTTATCATAATGGTAATTAGACATTAAGTCATCTTTTAACTGGTTTTGATACACTTTATTGGCCTGAACTTTCTAAATCTTTTATAAAATGGGCTTTCAGAATCTGTAAACTTCTTGTAGATTTTCCTTAGTCTGGCATCTCTCCAGTAGTGGGGCCAAGAGGCCACTAGAGTCTCATGCCAGTTTAATTAAGTGCAAGGGGTAACAGCATGTATCTCTGTCCCTTACTAAGAACATTTTCTCTTTAGAGCGGATCTGCCACCTTGGGAAGCGATGTCTTTTTGGAGCCCTATTTGGGAGTAGCACTTCCATCCCTTGCGAGAGAAATCACCTGTGCCAGGTTGTTTGACCATGCCTTTGCATTTACATTTTAATGCAAGTGATTGGATCCACTGGGAAAGAGTAAAAGGGACAGCAGGGTGGGGACAATCAAGACACCATGATGGCGTTTCATTGCAGCAGTTCTCAGCAGGTGGGTCCTGGATCCATTCTCAACCTGCATATTCAGCAACTACAAATCTCCACAATAGGCAACTGGGGCATGTAACTCCGGATGCCCATATATAGACCAGGGACCACCCTGCAACAGCCAGGGCCCCGTCTGTCGCGCTTCCAGCATGTCACAGCACAGCCTTTGCCTGCAGGACGGGTCTGCCTTGCAGCCCTCAGCTTCTAGACCTCCCCCCCGCGAGAGGATTCCGCCCCGCGCAGGCCTCGTACGACCAGGCACCCCCCCGGGGCGCACACCGCGGGCCGGGGCTGGAGCAGCCAGGCCCACGGGGCACTGAACACCCCAGGTAGCGAAGCGAGGCGAGGCCCGAAGCACCCATGCCCGGCCGGGTCCCGTCGCCACCCCTGCACAGCGGTCCTGAGACAGACTGACCACACACCACAGTCACGTGACACCGTGAAGTTCTCGCGAGAGCTCTCCCCACAGCCCAGGGAACTCTCGCGAGAGTGTTTTCTTTCGCGCGCACCGCAGAGCTCTCGCGAGGGTTCTGCGCTGACTGCCGACGGGGTGGACAAGATGGCGGCTACAACGACCATCTCTCTGGTGAGCTGGGCGGCCGCCGCCTTCCCGCGGGCGAGCCGGGGTGGCGGGCTCAGGCCGAGCCGCTCTGCGCTGCGTCGGCAGGGCCGGAGGTCGGGGGGCGGCTCCTTGCCTCGGCGTGTCGTGCCGCGTTTGGCCCCGCCTGCGGCCCCGGCGGGGCGGGCTGGGTCGGGGCCTCCGCTCCGCTGGGCGCGGACGGTAGGCCGGGGCGGCTGCCGCGGGGTGACCGCGGCCCGCCGGCGGCCTTCCCGCCTGCGGCGGCCCGGTCCCCGGGGCCCGCGGGTGAGGCGGATCGTGGCTTTCCGCCCCTTGTGGCCGCGGTGCGGAAGGTCCCGCTGGTGCGGCGGATGGGGCTTCCCCCTCCGCGCCGCCGGCTGGGGCTGCCCTGGGCGGCCGCCCCGGCGAGGCTGGCCCAGCTGCCGGCCTGAAGCGGGCTCCGGCCGCGGGGCCCCGGCGGCGGGGCCGAGCGAGCGGTGCGGGGCTCCTCGGGGCGGCCGCTGGCGCCTGACCGGCGGCGGTCGTGTGCTTCCCAGGTGCCGCCGGTGGCTAGCGTGTGCTGCATACAGGCACTGGTGCTTCGGAGGTAGGTTTCCACGATACTGGGGTATGCGCGCGTGGCTTCCTTTGGACTTGTTTGCTGCTTTCCAAAATTCAGTTGTTTTAAAAGATCGAGCCAGATGCTAGGGCTTTTTGTAAATTATGTAGCAGAAGTCTTTCTCTCCTAGAGCCTTGCAGCCTGAGGTTAAAATGGGAGCTCCTTGTCACCTCTCCTGGAACGACTTTGGTGCTCGATGGGTGATGGTTATTTTTATATTTCCTTTCACATTTTTTATGCATTCACGGAAGAAACCCATCAGTATTGACTTTGTAAGAGTTTTTTCTGTTTTCAGGAGCATTCTGTAGAGCTTTCCTGAATGGACTGCTAATGCTGTAAGAGAGCAGAACACGTTCATTTCAGAGGCTTGTTTGTTTCCGTTGTGGGTTAATCTTAAATAGAAGAAATTAAAATACTTTACTGCTGCACTGTTCAGCCTTCCTTAGCCTACTTGTTTTTATTTTTAGCTAACTATGGAATTGTGTAAAATAGAAATATGAAACCTCCTAGGTGTCAAGCCTTCAGGGAAGGTAACCTGTAATATAATTGTGGATGCTGGGGAACTACAAAGAGATTGGCCAGGCTCATGTGCTCCCTCCAGATATCAGATGTTCATGGAGTACTGGGTTGAATAGACCATTGGTGTGACACGGCAGGATATTTCTTAATGCTTTTTCTGTTTTCTGCTTCCCCGCCCCCCCCCCCCCCGGTTTTCATAGAAAACAGTGTTTTTTTCTCATGAATAGATCTAATTCTAAATTTGCTCTGTTTTTCTTTAAGGGTCTACCTTTGAACCCTGAAGGAATTGTCTTTCGTGGTATTCCCCTTTTGAATTCAGAAATATTGAGGCTGATAATCAGGAGCAAATACGAGTAATTCTCACTTTGTTTCCCATCTCATCCTTGCTTAATTAGGGCTTCACTAGATTAGGAGGTTTGCCAGGCTAATGCTAGGAATGAGTGTTCAAGTCTTGAGCACCTGAGTTTAAATACAACTCCAGATATGACTGAAACCAAAAGGATGTTGCTTAGGATGTGTGAGGACATCAGATTTTGTTTTTACTCAAAGCCAGGGTGGTGTCTGACCTTTTATTTCACAGCACGCTGCTTCAGCCAGTTCATTTGGTGTCACTGTATATAGTTCTGTACATACATGTTTTAAAATAACAATGCATACAATTAAAAATAGTTAGCTAACTTATAACAACCAACCACTGCACACTTTTGCTGCTTGGAAGTGATGCTGTGGCTAGTCAAACAGAATGTCAGAGTTGCAAGTCTTGTTTACGGTGAATTATCAGGGCCTTACAACATAAACAGAAATATAAAGGCCTTGCTGCTTTTTCTATTTATCTGTGTATATTAGCCATTAGAAACAAATATAATCAACGCTGTCAAATAACCTGTAGTGTTACTTTTCTACAAATCTGCCATTTGGATTGAGTATGAAGAGCTGAGCAGAGTACAGTAATTCTAAGGAGTTTGATTATTTTCATTTAATTGACTTCAAACACCATTCAAATGTAAACCTGTTAGCTTGCACTGTCAGGTTAAAATGGACATTTGCATTCAGAGGATTACAGTCCTCTTGTATATGAAGCATTGCATCAAGTTCAAGCCAGTCTTGGTGAACTTGTGATTATTCTTGGGTCTAGGAGGATGAGTCATACAGGCTGCAGGAACTGAAAATTTAGTTTCAGAGCTGCTGCTGCTGCAGTGGGTGGCTGTATTGGCAGGAGCAAGGGGGTAGTGATGGCCTGTAGATGAGCACAAGAAATCGGTAGGAGCAGTCCTGTGACTGAAGGAAACGTGTAAGTACCATGACAGATGCGGGAGATGGAACAAGAGGCACGTTTTGAACGTGCTGATGTTACTCATCAGTGTTTGGCTACAGAAGAATTCAGAATAGCAGATATAAACTATGTTTCTGTTGGTACATCTGTCACTTACAGCATGTTTTGACAAGAGGCAGTAGATGTCATGTGTGAAGAAAATCAAGAGGATTTCTTGGACGGAGGATAATGTTAGAATACAAGCCTTGAGATGGAAGGAAGTGGCTTTTTTTATTTCATTTGTTCCCAGACTAGGTGCTATCTCAGTGTTTAAATGACATAATGTAAGAGAGCCTTCCAGGAACAAGAGTTCCAGCTCGACTGAGTATTGCATACTTTTATTCATTATGGGCTTTTGTAGTATGACTGGAAGATTTATTTTAAACTTCAGGACTGATAAACATCTTAAATTCATTCTTGTCAGCTTCATACTGACAAGTGTTAAGATACTTTTTTTCAAGTAGTATCTTTCATAAACTGCGTTCTTTATGGGAGTATAGTTCTCAACTTGCTGGAAAGAAGGTGAATCTGACCATCCAATATCGTGTTGATTCATCAACGTTTTTGCCACTATGTGTTTTACCTTGCTGTGCTTGAAGAAATGACACGTGGTCTTAGTGTTAATGGTTCTTGAAGTGAAGACCCAATTCAGGTCTCCCCACAAGCACCTTTTGCATGATCCCTGGCTGCTTTTCAGGTTCAACAGGAGTGCCGCGCTCTGTTTTAAATCCACTTTCCATGCGGGAAAGAAAATTGGCTGCTCTATGATGCGACCAGGAAATTTGCCTAAAGAGAGTCCAGTGCTTCTGCAGTCTTGTTAGAACAGCTGCAACATTTACTTTGTTCTGTGACAATTTAAATCCTGAAGGCTGGCTAGAAAAGCTTGAGAATTAAGGACAAAGTAACCTCAGTTAAGAGGATCTCGGTTACGGAATTTGGTAGACTTAGATTTTGCTTTCAGCTAACTTTCTGAAAGTAGGTTTGCAGCACAGCTCTGCTGTTGTACTGGAAAGTGTTAAATAGGAAGAATAATTAAAATGGAAAGCAGACGGCTTTTGTCAGGAACAGTGTATCTTGTAAGGAGACTGAGTTGGGTCTTACGAATTGTAACTCAAAAGCTCAGAAATGTTTGACACTTCAAGTGTACTGTGTGCTTATCAGATGCCATAAATCTACCTTACTTTGAGGCCATCAGTAAACATTTATTGAATGCATCTTGTATGAAAGCCATGCAGTTTGGTGAGGATATATAATGGGAATCATCACTTCTTTACCTAGCCTGTTTTTTTCTTCTCCTCCTGCCACTGAGAAAAAACATCTCTCTTTCTCATTTTGAAATGATAGAATTAAACTTCATACTGTTATGTATACGCATATTTTTTTCAACGTGTGCTTACTGTCATACTGTTGCCATAGGCCGTGCCCCTCAGCTTGCAATACAGGCAGATTTCCCATATGGCAAGCTCTCTTCCTTCTGTCAGAGCTGTAACAGGTTTTTTTCCTCTCTTCATGTGGTCTGCATGTGTGCCTGGTCAGTCAGCACAAGCAGCATATGTGCATTTAAGATGAAGATGTGCAGTGCTCAGTACCTCCCGCCCCTCTCCCAGATGCTCTTTAAAACCTGGACAACTTCAGATGCATCTGATACAAGGCTTAGAAGAAGGATGGAAGAGAAGCACGTTGCTGAGCTACTTCATGATACTAGCAACCTCATGCAAAAGCTGCGGGATGTGCTGCTTCCTGTTGGTATCTTGTTTCCACAGCATCCAAGTAATCATCAGCCATGTGTGGTTGTGGAAGGTGCCAGGCCATACAAAGCTAGGGCCAAGAACCCAAGTAGCATGCTCAGTAATTCCAAGGGGTCTTTTTCTTTTTTTTTTTGTGGGGTGCTTTTTTGCATTTACAGCCACTCACTCAGGACTGCTCAGTTGTCAGTGGAAGTATGTGGGTTAATTCACAGAGCCAAGGAAGTACCCTCCTGTGCCTGGGAGCCTGGGAAGGATGTGCTTAAGGAAATGACCACCATACGCTGCCCTTGATGCAGACTTTATCTTCCCAACAAACGTTTTATCTGGTTCTCATCAGTAACTGTGGGAGTCAGTAACAATGGTATTATACTTCTAGGACAAACCTACGAGGCGTTTAATGTAGTTGCTGAGGGAAGCTTTGAGAAAAGATAGAGGGTGTGTGGGAAAAGGTTTGACTGGGGTAAAGCTTTGCTTTTTTCCTTCTCCTGACATTACTGAAGTTGTTTCACCTTTGCATTGTTAGATTGCTCTTGCTGCTGCCTGTGGTATAAGGAACACATAGTCTGCAAGCAACATCAGCGATTTATTGAAATATCTGGAGGATTGTTTTCTGTAGTGAGTCCACTGTATTGAGGGTGATCAGAATCACTGCAGGGCAGTCCTGCACAGGTATTTCCAGTACTTAACACTTTGCAGATTAACCTATTTGCAGTTTACTAATTGCGTGTGAATTTGGAGGTTTTTTTGAAGAACATCAACAATGCACATGTGCACTGTTCAGCAGGAAGGTCGTTAGCAGCAGCAGGCACCTCCAACGAAGATGTTAGTAGCAACAGGTGGTCCTCAGATACTTTTAACTGTAGAAGTTAAACTAGCCATTCTTAATTTTAACTGTAAAGTTGTGTGTTACACAAAGTAGTTGTGTATCTGCATTTGAGATCTAAAATTCAGCTGTGTTATTTACGGGATAAATTTTCTTAGCCTGGAATAGTAATTAAGTTCCCCATGAAGCTTATGAGGACCAGTACAAGTTACTTCAGGCTGCGTATACTTTTCTTTTGATCCGAGGTAATTCTTAAAACACATCTCTTCTGCATGTTTGAAATAGTTTACAGTGTCTGTGCTACTGCCGTAAGCAAGATACATGTGTAACATGCAGTGGACCATTTGTGCGCTGCTTGTGGTGACAGAATGGGCAACAATAAAAAATTCTTACAGAAGTATACGTTAATTATTAATGCAATTATGATGAAATTTCTCAGTAACCTGATTGGTACCTTTCATTGTTAGAAATGTTATAACACCTGTTATAATGGATTAAATCGTTAATATCTTGCTAATGAAACCTAAATAATTAGACATTTGTTGCCACCCCTTTTGATACCAGTACTGTGAAAGTGGTGGTGTATGTCACAACTCGAGGCACTGGTCTTGGTACACATCCATTGTAAATGCTCCTTTAGTGCACGGTAGCCTCTTCACCCTCAGTGATGGTACTTCAGAATGATATGCAGTGCTTCTTGTTTTGGTATTTACCTGATTTCTTGGTCTTGTGAACTTTTTTGCACCACTTCTGTGCTTTTCCTATGCTCTTTCCAGACTCAGTTTTAACATTCTTTGAAATATATATACACCCCGAAAATGGATGCAGTACGTCTCTATTTGTCTCACCAGTTCCTTTTGTAAGGATAAAAGCATTACAGTGTTTCTGATTGTGCAGAAATACTATCATTAGCCTTTTTTGCCATCACAGAATATACTTGTGCAATTACTTGCCTGTCTGTCTTTTTGTATTCTTAAGATCACAGCTCAGTTAGATAATTTGTCCTTTCCTGTAGGAGGGGGGTGCATGTTCTCTGTTGGTGACTTCAGCAGTAGCAAGCTTTGTCAACCAGAATTAAGTTCACTTAGCTGTTTTGTGCAGTTCTGGAGGAGAAGCAATCTGTCTACTTAATGTGGTTTTGTTTTAACAAGGCTAAGGTGGAATTGCTGTGAATATTCCTTATCAGGAAAGTTAATTTTTAAACAGAGCTGAGAAGTAATTTTGGGGGGAAATAGTGTACAGATGAAGGGCTGCTGGCCCAGCTTGGTGTTTTGGGCTTGGAGGAGCTGCAGCCTGTAGCCTGTCTGCCCAAGTAGGTTCTTGCTTTGCATGTTCAGTCCTCCTTGCCCTCACCTCTTGGGGGCTTCTGGACCACCTGTCTGTGAGACTTCTAACTTAGGATGACAACCTTGTAAAGGGTGCTAAAAGGATTAATTGTGGAAATGGTTATTGGATGCTGCTTAATAGGCTTTTTGCATATGGTATCAAAGGTACTGTGGCAATCCAGAGCATTATTTAAACAATCCAGTTCCCTCAGCCTCTCCTTACAGGGCAAGTGCTTCAGCCCCTCCACAGTCTTGCTGGCCCTTTGCTGGACTTGCTGTGGTTGATCAGTGGGTGCTGAGCAGAGTGCTGATCAGTGCTGTCTCTGTGGGCTCTGTCCCTGTTGTTGCATCCCAGGGTGCTGCTGTTAGTGCAGTCTGGCAGGAAGGCAGGTTGGCTTGCATTTAGTCTTCTGACCACCGGCACCCCTGGTTCCTTCTTAACAGAGCTACTCCTTGGCCTGGACCGTTGCAGGGGTTAGTCCATCATAGATTCACAGAACGGTTTGTGTTGGAAAGGGTCTTAAAGAGCATCTAGTTCCAGCTCCCTTGCTGTGGGCAGGGACATCTTCCACTGGACCAGGTTGCTCAAAGCTGTATCCAGCCTGGCCTTGAATAAATGCTACATTGCATCTGTGGTGGGTTGACCTTGGCTGGATGCGAGGTGATCACCAAGCTGCTCTATCACTCCCCTCCTCAGCAGAACAGAGGGAGAGAAAATATGATGGAAAAAAAACTTTTGTGGGTCAAGGAAAAGATGGTTTAATGAGCCAATAGCAAAAGTCATATGTGTGGAAGTGAAGGAAGACAGAAGATGTTATTCTTCCCATCAGCAGGTGATGTTAAAGTATTTCTTGGGAAGCAGGGCTTCAGTACCTATAGAGGTTGCTCTGGAAGATCAACATCGTAAATAATGAATGTCCCTCCTTCCTCCTCCTTTCTCTTAACTTTTATATCTGAGAGATGTCATATGGTATGGAATATCCCATTGGTCACTTTGGGTCAGCTGTCCTGGCTGTGTCCCCCTCCCAAGATCTTGCCTACCCAGAGCCTACTGGGTGGAGAGCCAGCCTGGATGCTGTGTGAGCACTGTTTAGAAGCAGTCAAACCCCTGGTGTGTTATCACCGCCTTTCTAGCTCCCAGTACAAGCATAGCACTGGGCTCAGCCAGACTCAGTACACCATCCAAGGTGTGGGATGATTGATCTTCCCTTGGATTTCTTTAACTTTTTATTGGCAGTAAACTTTTTTGACCTATGGTGTAAGCTGTGTTGGGAATCTCAAGAGTTTCAGTCATGTTTCGCATTGACAAATCCTTTTGGAGCTTGACAGTGTCAAATGAGAGCAAGAGGGGGCTATCTTCTGAGAGCAAATGGTGGAGAGAGCTTGTGGTTGACCATTGAAATTATATGCAGGCTCTGTCACTGCACTTACTGTGTTGTCTATAGCTGCATTAAATGGAGAACGGTTAGCTGGAGGATTTGTCAGTAAGAAGGTGAGATGATTGTAAGGGAAAATGGTGATCCCTTTTGGGAGGAATATGTTTCCTTGTGTCTTTATTTTCCTGTTTGTAATAAGGAGAAAAAGGATCATGTGCATATTGATTTATTTTAGCACTGTATTGTAGCTTGACAGGAACTGTAGTTTTCTTTCTTTGAGAGTTGAAAATTGAGGTGCAGGTGATTTCTGCATCATTTATCCATGACAGCTAAATGATAATGCAGAGCATGCTGCATATAAAGGTAACATCTATAAGATTTTGTTGTTTCTCAGAGCTGTCCCAGCGGGGAGTTCTATCAAATGCCGTCAAAAATGTATCATGAGGAATTGTTTCAAGGCTACACAGATTACTAGTGTGCATGTATTTAAGACTTATGTTTCCAGATGTTGGATTTGCATAAATTTGGTGCTTTGTAAGAACCAAGTTATGCTAGTGGACAACATTAGTGCAATTTATCATAAAATCTCCTTGCATTTGAACAGGAGAGATATTACTGGCCAAATACGCAGTCATGTAAACAGTTTGGTCATGAAATGCTAGAAAAATGACATGTTTCGAAAGGTTTTGATCCCTGCTCATTCTCTATAGATCACATCTTGTAGGACGGTGGAAAAAAAACTCAGATGTGCCCCATGCTCTATATTGTAGCAGTATATTACCTGTGCATGCTGGCAGTAACAGAAGAAATAACTCACTTGCACTGCTGTTCCCATTTGGAAAAAAAGTATTCTATAGGAGGTGGAAAAGAGTAGCTGCTAAAGAAATTCAGAAATAGTAAAAGGTCATTGTGCACAGAAAGGCTTGCAAAGTTAGAGTTTACAGCTGAATCCATGAAGTCTTGGAGAGTAAATAGGGGCAAAATACTTAAATGGGTATATATACTTAAAGAAGGACCTTTTCTGAAAAATAACCTATTGTGCAAGGAAAAACATTGCCTTTGACGAGGCATTTGGGTGATTCTTCTTCCAGCTTCAGTACTGGTGTGGGGTGTTGTAGTATGAAAATACTCAGATTAATACAGGTTCCCAAGCGCTGATGCAGATGGTAGAGCAAGGATTAGACTGAGTATCCTGGCCAGGTACTTCATCAGTCCTTTTCCCACCTCTGTATTACTTAATCTTTGGGTTGTTTGCTTGTTGTGGTTCCTAAAATAAACAAGATTCTGTGTTTTTCTTTCTCTTGTGTGTGTTTATACTTCAGAGAAATTCTCAGGCATGTAATAAATTTCCAATGAATGTGCGTGAACTCTGGGAGTTCAAACCACCTTAAAGGGCCAAGCAATGTTCAGAAGCAATACTCATAGCAACAGGTATACAGTTTCTATTTATTTCTCTTTTAAAAGAAGCTCCTGTTCTCTTGCTTCTGTTGTCAGCTTCTCTCCCATTTTCCTTGTTCCCTCCTAACTGTTACAGTGTGTTTAAATAAGGCAGTTTTCAAGGTCACCAGCCTTGGTATAAAGTGGCGCCTGCTTTTCAACAGGTACTGTTAGGTTACTGCATAGCAGACCAATTGTGCTGAGCCTCTTCTTGGTAGTGGTGTTATCCTAAGGTGCCAGGAAAGAGCAGAGCAATAGTCTCTGAATGGCAATGGAGATTGGGATTATTTTACATAATCTGTTGCTCTTTAGATAGACTGGAGTAACAGAGGGTGGTCTTCCTTGAAGAAACTCTCAGTGTTGAAAGGTACACGATGATAATTTTTTGTTACAGCTGTACTGTGGATCAGCAAAGATGTGTCTCTGTGGTTTCTTTCCAGAGGGATGTGTGGTGCGAAAGAGCTTGGAACCAGCAGTGCCTGGGTCTGCCATCTGGGATGCTCTTTGTCACTTCTACATCATTTCCTCACCCTTAGTTTTGATTTTGTCCTCCATGCTGGACATAGGATGTTATCAACCTTTTTTTGGAAACTATACCATTTAATGAGCTCAAATGTCTAAATTACATTAAATGTAGATATACAGTGGTCTTTATTTTTAAGAATCATAACAGATTATGATCAACGGAGTGGCTTTTTTGTTGTGAGTGGTTAAATTTGATAGCCCTTCCACTCTGTTTTTCTTCTCCTAAATCTCATAGTTTCTGAATTGGAATAATTCAGTTTTTAAAAGCTGAGAGGAAAAGGAAACAGCAATAGGAAAAGGTGTGGGCTTTTTTAATCGTCTGCAGAAAACTGAAGTCACTGAACTTGACTGTATGGTAACATACATAAGATGTAAGCAAGTGGGAAGGGGAGCCAGAAGAGCTGGATTTGAATTTTTTTTTTTTTAGCCAGTTGGTTAAGAACAAGAATGTTTTGGGTTTTTTAATAACTGTTTTAAATGTTCCACAATCAAAATGAATCTTGGAGGTTATGTAGCCTTCCTGTACCAAATAGGTCACCATTACACACACATATATATATATATATACACACGTGTAGATGTGGCTGTTAGGGACACAGTTTAGTGGTGGACTTGGCAGTGCTGGGTTAACAGTTGGGCTTGATGATCTTAAAGATCTTTTCCAACCTAAATGATTCTATATCACTTTCCTGATACTTGTTTTCAGTTTGCATGTGGACTAAACAATGGTAGCTTTTGATCTACTGATTAAAAAAAAAGTGTGCGCTTGAGTCTCCCAGTTTGCAGCCATGAACCAGTTCCAGCTACCTCTGTTCTTATTCATGTCAGCTTTCTTGTGTTGCACTTCTATTCCCCTTAGGTCTTCATGTGTTCAGTGTAGCCATGAACTTTATTTGAAGGGACTAGTGAAGTTAGTGAAGTGACTGCCATCTTTAGAACACTCTGTTCGGATACTTGTAGAATACAAGTTTTTACATTACGAGAGTTTATTTTGCATGTGCTGTATGTTAGAAAATGCTCACAAATGGTGAACTCGAGGCTTGAATGCACAAAAACAGAAGTCTCAATTGTTGCTATAAAATAGAGTTAAGAATGACCTAGGATTTACCTCTCTGAACATTAGCAAATTCATCCTGCGGCTTTCTTTACTTTCAATGTAGGTGAGCTCCACTTCTTGCTCTTAATAGTCTGACTAAAGAACAAAGGAACCATTGTAATTTGGTGGGAGGCAGCATGCAAGTTGCAGTTGCCAATACAGGCAAGTGGGCTACTCTGGGAGAGACCTAGCAGCTGGTAAAGGGAATGTTAAAAATCTTGTTTTCAGCTATTAACTTGGGTTTTTCCCATGATGATTTTTATACTGAAACCAGTAGTGCTCACAGACATGTCTATTCAGTCTATTATGTGTCTACTGAACAGATTAAGATATTTGTCCATTATGGTATTTCAAGTGGTTGATGGTGAACATTGAATTGAGAGAAGAAATTAGTTCTGCTTTTGATGGATGATACAGGCAGAATTTAGACAAACAACAAAGGCTGCTTTAAGCCAAGAAGGCGGTGAGGTTGTGAGATGGATGGTTCAAACAGTGGGACCGTTGTGCTGTTGCCTTTTTTTTCCCTTACACTGATTTGGTAGGAAAATAGAGTTCCCTCATGGTGCAGTGTGTGAATCAGACCCGTCTGGCTGTGCATCCTCACAAGAAACGGACAAGATTCTTTTGGGAAGATGAACACAGTTTACCTCATGGGAGGAACCTTCTAGTCCAGTAGTCACTGTCACTTAGGTAAATTAATGGACAGAGGATCTCAAGATGAAGAATGACTGGGCAACGTGATGGCAAATGTTGTTTATTAAGTTAGAACATATAATGCATGTATGGTGGGGAAAATAAAGATAGTGTGCACTGTGACAGGGTGTAAAGTAGCCTTTTCCTGCGTGCACTAATTAAGGTTTATCTGCTTAAAAGGAATGTCACCCCAGTGAGTAAAGTAAGAAATTTGGTTAATGAGCTGACTAAGCAGCATTTAGCATCAATCCTCTCCTGAATCAGCTGGAGGAATGGATTCATGGCAGCCCTGCCTCAAGGGGAAAGTAGGTGTGGAGTCCCTCTGTAACAGCTTGGAGGGGTGTCAGCTGGGGAGGCTTGTTGTGCAGAACCCCACGTAATGTCACGGTCCTGCATCCAGTCTATAGGCAGCAAAAGCAGACCCAGCAGATACAGCTGGGGATTGCAGCCTTCCTCATAGGTACTTAATGTTCTTAGTGCGGAAGGGCTGTCCCATTGAAGCTTCTGTTCTTACAGCTAGAGCTAGCAAATACTATAGATAAAGCAGGTATTTAGGAGGCATTGAATTCGGGGGCTCTTGTGCTCTGCATTCCGCTCCGTTTTAGTGGGAGGACTTGAGGGTGGTTACCTTGGGCCTGGGCCAGGGTGCCTTCTGACATGTTGCTGCTTTTCTCCTCTGCTGCTTCATGAACCATGCAATTTCTGTTACTTCCATAGTAATTTTTTAAATCTTTATTATTATTCTAAATTGAGAATGCCATGTGAATGCGCTGGAGCTTCATTTATACTTGGGTGGTATCTGTCATTTACTGTGGATAGAATTCATGTGATTAAAGTATCTTAACTGTTTTGCATTTTTCCTCATCGTAAACAGAACAGTCTACATTATTGATATGTGGAAAAAATACTAAAATACTGTAAGTTAAAATTGGGTTGTCAGGGAACTTGTGATTCTGGAGGAAATGAGTGACCAGTCTGTTGTCTATTGAGTAGTATTGCAGTAAACACAGTGCAGGAACTGGGCTGGTGTTCTCTGGGGCTGTAAGGTGTACAGTGTATGGATCTCCTGGAAATGTGTGTGTACTTTTACCTAAATCATCATCATCAGCTCATCTCTTTACCAGTGGGTGTTCCCCTTTGCCTTATGGTGGAATAAAGAAAATGCAATGAAACATGCAATTTGTGTGCAGCCATGATGCAGCATCTTTTGCTTCCGAAAGACATGTTTTTCTCTCTGAGACTTTGGAGGCAGCCAAAAACCAGCTTTTTGCGGTTTTGCATTTTGGTATTAGATTCATAAGATCTTTTTTTTCTGGAGGAGGAGATCAGTGGTCTCTCAGAGACATGTATGTCCATAGGAAAAGCCTTAACTTGTTAGCCAGTACCATGAGTGCCATGAGCAAGTGATTGCTCTGAATGAATGGGAACCAAATGAGTGGGAATACTCATTGTTCCTTCTGCTAAAATGCCAATTACTTTGATATTAGATCTTTTCCAAGTGACAGCTTTGTTCCTATGCCAGGAGAGCTGGTTTTGTTTTGCCATGTGAATGAGTCTGTTCCTTTTTTCTATACTGTGCTTATTACAGAGTGCTTACATTTTTTTTTCCCTGTAACTGGAGAACTGAGACATCTGTTAATAGGTTTGTAATGATGAACTCTTACTTTGGTTGGAAATTACGTGATGGTACTTCTGGGATGCCAAAGAGTAATACCCTGAGGATACAAATTGGTGGATGCTTACCAGAAAGACATAAGCTGCTGAATCACTTTAACCAAAACCAGGTTGATAAGTATACCTTAGATAAACCTGTTGTTACTTAATGTGGTAGGAATAATTGACAAGTTTTTTTACAGGAATGAACTTGGATGTAAAATGTGAGCATGAGGTAGAGTTGTCACTAGACTGTTTAAAAAACAACTAACAACACAGCTAACATCTGTTAGCTTACATGTATATCTGAAGTCACAAAAAGTCAGTTCCGTGGCCCAGAAGCTTTTCTAGACCTATTCTGATGTTGGGCTTGGGAATCTGCATGGGCAGGTAGGTGCATCTTGTACTAAGTATGAGAATAATGCTGCTTTGTTACTGAGTGACTGGAACAATATGTGAGATTTGAAAAAATTTCAGAGAAGATTTTAAAAAGAGAACTGGGGAAACCAAGGGTGACAAACCAGTATAGGAAGAGATGTAAGGAGAAAATAGATGGGTATGTTTGACAGAGTTTTAACTGTTGAGAGGTAGGATGGAAATGATGTGAGTGAGGACTGGGGATTTTAATTTTCTTTTAACTGAAAATCTAGTGGTTGGGGAACTCTTTAAGCATCCGACGTGTTCATCAGTTTGTACACTTGATGGGATAGCTCTCCCATAGGGAGTGGCTAGAATACTAATAGGTTTTTGTGAATTACTAGTAGGTTTGGGAAGACTTTTTAGCCCCTATGACTTTCTGGCATTAAGTGCTTTGGGTTTCTGGGAATGAAAAACTTGGTCACTTTTGCAAGAACAGTTTTTTCATTATTACTTTCTGTTTTCTCAGGGTACAGAGTCCATTAAGATGGAAAATGGACAAAGCACGGCAGCTAAGCTGGGGCTTCCTCCCCTCACACCAGAACAGCAGGAAGCTCTCCAGAAAGTGAGTAAACATGATGTGAATTTGCTTCTTAGAACTCTTGTTTGTTTGTTTGTTTGGGGTTTTTTGACTTCTTGTTGGTTTTTTTTGTTTTGTTTTGTTTTTTTTTTTTTAATGAGCATCTCTTACTGATGTTTTAAAAGGGAACTCGCCTACCAAGGATATGTATGGGGTGATGGCTATGCTGTGTGTGGATTCACACTTCCAAATTTGTACTCAAGAATTATTTGTTTTGGTTTAGAGTTTATAGATGCGTTTTGAGGAGCATGATGTGGAATTTCCTGTTGGGGTGGGGAGAATGTTTTTAATAATAAAAAAAGTAATCAAAATCATAAGTAAATAACATCTTAAGATCACATTGTAATTCTAAGACAATATGCAACTGCCACAAAGTTCTGTGAGGAGCAGCCTGTACTCCACAAGGAATAGGTTTCTGATATGCTCCAGCTGGTCTTCTATTCTATCCACACAAAAACACATCATGAAATATCTCTATTTTTCCCTTATGCTCTTTCCCATCTTAAAGAGACCCCATAGCAAGTATTTTCAACCCATTTGAGCCAACCTGTTTTAATCTAGATAAAATTTCAGTCCAGCTCTGATTTCTGGTTGTTGGTCCTGTTTTATACAGCTGTTGGGGAGGTTACTGCTGACTTCTTGCCCACTTTCCTCATGGGAGTGAGTGATGCCTGGCTTACTGAGAGGAGAGCAGAGTTGGGAAGAGAGGGGAAACAAAACAAAACCAGGGAGTCTGGGAACTGTGGGCTAGGTGTCTTCTGTGCTCTGGTGAGGCAAGTAAAGTATTGTTCTAGGTAGGCTTCGTGTGAATGTTCCCATAATGTTGAAGCTGCTTGTGTGTGTGTTGTTTGGCTCACAGTGTGAAACGGCCTCGTTTCCTCTGGCTTCTCCATAGCTGACAGATGTAAATCCCCTTGTCCGTTTCCAGGTTTCCGAAGCACACGTCTCAAATCCACGATTTAGAGCCTACCGTTCCCTGGCACCTCCCAAACACGTACAGCCATGGAAAGCAGGTGCCTGAGGGGTTGGCTGAATGTGTTTGTACCGTCCCCTGGGAATAGGCACATATGTGGGTGTTAGGCTTCCCTTGGCAAAGAGCCTCCACGTCAACACCACTGGGTGTAAAGCCCAGGCTTTGTCAAATTTGTAGAAGACTGAAAGAAAAAGACAAGTCAGTCTTGTGTCTGCAGGCTAGGAACCAGAAAAGGAGAGCTGGAGCATTTTAGTGAGCAATAGCAGTGGACCTTCCAAAATAGAATAGGCCAGATGTGATAAGAAAAGAGAGGGGGAGTGCCCAGTCAAGGGACTGGACGTGGGGATTTGGAGGCCCTTCCCTTTTGTAGAAACTCTTTGTCCAGATGTTCTCTGAGTGGAAAGGACTTGAAGGAGGCTATCTGTCCTGCCCTCATCCCAGCAGGTAAGGTGCTATGGTGGGATCTAAGGGGCAGAGGGCGGAAGAGGGGAAAATGCTAAGTGTCTAGTGCATGCTGCTTTCCTAACATTGCGCCTGCTGCAGATTGAGTCCATCCAATCCTTTGCTCAAGCATTATGCTGTGTTTCAGGGCTCACGACTCCGAGACGCAGACCAAGATGTTAGTAAGCTGTTGGCCGCTGGCTAATGTACAGTGCCTTAGTGCTTAGGGCTGGAGCGCCGAGAAGTTCCACTGGCAGCCAGTTGTGTGGTTCTGGGGACCTGTGGTGTAAAATCAAACTTCGTTCCCTGCTCTGTGGTATTGTCCTGTGACTACAGATTTGGTATTTCTTTCCAGGCAAAGAAGTATGCGATGGAGCAGAGTATCAAGAGTGTGCTGGTGAAGCAAACCATCGCCCACCAGCAACAGCAGCTCACCAACCTTCAGGTGAGAGGCCCTCTGAGATGCTCCTTCTGTGTCTTACTCTCTCGCACAAGGTGGAGTTCTTTTTGCACTTAGAATCAGAGCACAGCCCTGAGGCCTGCCTGGAGCTAGGTTCATGTGCTTATGTTTCCACAGTGAAATCGAAATATGCTGTCTTCAGCTCACTAAAGAAACCCCCTTTGCTCCCCTGCACAAATTGCCCCCCCAATTTCACTTATTCAAAGAGCAAATTTTTAAGTTTGTCTCCTGTTGGCTGGCCAGATGCTTCTTGAAAGGCCAGAAGCCAAAGAATTTGCTGTGGGTTTCACTTTCAACTTACATTTAAGGTGGCGTCTAGGGTTAGTGGGAACCTTTCACCATCTCTTCTGCTTGAGGGGAGGGTGCCAGTCTCTCCTGTTATTGACAGTGCTACCCCATTTCCCTCCCCTTCACCCAGGTGCTCTTGATTTCAGAGAAGCTCCGTTGGCTATTCCTGCTAATGCTGGAATGCCTATGTACTGGGAGAACTCTTAAGTGGTATTTAAATATCTCCCTTTCTTCAAAGGTTTCTTGAACATATCTCACTGCCTTCTAGTCAAAGTTAGGAAACTCAAAATAATGGCTTTTGGATTATTTTTTTTTTAATGAAAAATCACTGTGGATGTGCTTGCCACATTAGGCAGCTCTGGCCTTTCAGGGCTGTGCGTGTTTCTAAGTGTCTGATCTAGTTGAGGGGCTCCTTTTTAAATGCTGGGGGTGAATCAACGACAGTGGTTGCAGAGGTTACTATTGCCTTGAGTCCCCCCCCCCTGGGAGAAGACCCTGCTTCCTGAGGCAGTGGCAGCAGCACAACTCCACCCTGGCCTGGTGGGACTGGAATCTGCAGGGTCCCAGCGCTGGACAGTCCTTGGGACCAGGCAGTGAGGGGCAAGGAAGGAGAGGCCTCTCTCGCAGGTTCCCTGTGCCGCCGCTCTGCTTGAGTTTTTACAAACAGCCGTAGTATGCTCAGCTCCAACAGACTGAACTCTGTCTTTACTGTCTTTCAGATGGCAGCAGTGACAATGGGCTTTGGAGATCCTCTCTCACCTTTACAATCGGTCAATAGACATATTCACTTCTTCTTGGGCACTTTGTCTTAGTCAGGGCCTAGAGTGGGGAAGTATGTAGTGGTAATACAATGCTCTTAATTCAACCCAGCACAACCCTCCCACATACCCACCTGTTATGGACAAGCACAACAAGCAGAGGCAAAGTGTAAACTCCCCAGAGGAAGACCCTAGGCTGGGTGCAGTCTGCTGTGACACTGGCAGTCGGGGTCCTGGAGTCAGTTGGCAAAGAAAGCTTTAGATTTCGAACAGTTCTGAACACACCTGTGAAATTGTGGGAGCTGCATTTCTAGGGATGCTACAGTTCTGAGGTCCTGACCTAAAACTAACTGCCAAGGTAACTCACAAATGGGCAATTTCTTATGAAACAAACTCTCAGCACTAGAGACCTGGCAGCTAAGGTGCTGGGGAGGACTGGGGCACTATAGGTTTGCAGAACATGTTGTAGCCCAGATGTAACTGCTCTTTACTGTGCATGTTTCCAGACTAGGTGAATATGGCATGTTTCAAGTAAAGTAAAAGCAGGATGGAAGTTAACAAAACTGCAGGACTATTCAGAGAACCTGTGCAGTCCTTTAGTGCTGGAATTTCTAATCAAGACACCAGAGAGCTTAATTACCTGGGATTATGCATCCCCTCCTTTCTCCTAGACGTGTTGGACAACGGCCACTGCAGAAAGTGTCCTATAGCTCCACTCTGCATGCAAAGGTTCATTTGTAAATTATTTTGCAAATTTGTAAATATGTTTCCATCTTGCTGGAATGTAATGTTTCTGCTTGGTGTAAAATCCAACTGGAGGCTTGTACTCCAAAATGAAAGATACTAAAACTAAAATCACCCATTTTTCCTCCCTTAACACTGCCACTGTAGGTAGTGTGTCAGCAAGGGAGCCAAAATAAATTTTATGGGGATATATGTTTGGAATGGAATAGAAGCATACATCTCGATGTGAATTTGGCATAGCTGGTTTTTGAGCCCTCATGCCCAAGGAACTTCTACCAATTAATGTAGATGCTTACTTGGATAGCATCACTCCATCAGTTTTGCTTAACTTTTTTTGGCTCATTCACAGCTGGGCAACAGATGAAAAACACATACTGATAATGTAACTGGAAATGTTTAATTTCTCTTCAGCCTCAAGGGCATGGTCAGTATTGTGAATCCTTTTCCCAAGACATTCCTCCCTCTAGGGAGTCAGAGACTACTGCCGATGGGACAGAACCTAGGAGCAGGAGTCCGCACTGAATCGTTCGACTGTGGTACAGTTCCATGTAGCTAGGATACCCTGTCCTCGGCAAATGCTTTATCCCAAAGCTCACCAGGAATGTAGAAAATGCAAACAGACCGCTGTCCAACACTTTTTTTTTTTTTCCTGTTGACAAGATTCATCAGTTCCTGCGTGAAGGAAGTGCAGCCTGAACTTCCTATTGCAGTATCTTAGTGCCCAAGATTAAAGCTTCCTGTCTACTTAATCCTCCAAGTATTACAGCACAAGATTTCTATGTCATTTCAGCAAGATGAGCACAATTTCCTGGCATCATATTAAAATTGAAGCTAGTAGTGATGTTTTTGCATCACCTCCTTTGTTTAAAGGAGCACTCCCAAAATGATGATTTGGCTTGTCCTTAAAGTACTTTTCATAAGCACTTAACAGCTAAACATTACGTAGGTCCAACTATTAGCTGCTGCCTTTATGAAGGTTGCAGATAATTTAAACTCCATTTTATAGGCGGAGAAAGAGGGCCAGTGGCCAGTAAAATCTGCTTAGTGTAGCTAGTGAAAACAGTGAGATTTCTAGTCATGAGTTTTTGATGCTGTCATCTGCTTAGTTCACAGGTGTACGTTGCATCATTCCCGTAACGTGATGCTACCAATTCCTGTTAGCGATCCACATGTGCCTGTAGTCATCATGGTCCACCTCAGTTCTGCCTTTTGTAGGTCCAGATTTCTAATATGTTGCTGATGTAACAGAGTCCTCCTAACTCCACCTGACCTATTTTGTTAGGATCTCTGCAGCAGGGTAAGATGTCGATTTCCTCCTGTAAAGGTTTCTGCCATAGGAGAGGACAAATGACATTTTTCTTGCACCTGTTGCATTGATAACTGAAAAGAAGAGAATGTCCTCTTCATTAACTCTATCCCAGCCAAAACCAGGACAATATATTGACCCTTCAGAAGGTGAAAAGTCCCTCTGCCTGTGCGAGACTGCGGTGTCTTGTCAAGAAGCACTCCTCGTAAAACGCTTTAAATTTTTATCACGGTCTGTGGCACCATGGGTGAGGCACTTCACTCAGACACTTGGGGTTAGAATGGTGATGGCTCTGAACCTGTAAATGGACACACTACACAGAGTGAGGGGCTACTGATCACTGGCTTTCCTGCACCAAAGCTGGGAATGTGTTGGAGAACCTGGGAGACAACACATCAGCTGTCCTGCGTGTACACGTGCCATAGTCCTCCTAGTCACAGCATTGCAGAGTAAATTGAAAAACAGCTTGTTTTTAACTGTGTGAAATACTTAAACCCAGTCAAGAGGCAAGCTTAATATCACTTCAGGAGCAGCAGTATGGGGTGAGAACCATTCCTGTTTATAGTATCCCTGCTGTATTGAATAATAGGAGTTGAATCTTTACAGTTTGTTTCCTCCTATGGTCAATGTCAATTACCTACAGGTACTATGAGGGAGAAGGATTTCTTCAGGTACAGTTTGTGTCTGTGATTCTGTGACTATCACAGATAAAATGCTGTCCCTTCTGTTTTACCGTCTGAGTTGAGCATCCCCAGACACGTCAGAGCTCATTGTGCTCGTGCTTGTTACAGCATTCTGAAAGTAGGCCTCTTGTAAAGGCCTCAGTTAAAGACCCTCTTAAACAGTGGTGGTGGGGAAGAGGTGGTTGTTCAGAGCTCCCTGCTTTGGTGCCCAGCACTGTGGTGCTGGGAAGTGAGAGAGGCATCAAGCTTAACGCTGCATTTGCCTACTCTGCAACAGTCCAGTCCGTAGCCCTTACTGCTTTACATTTGTTCCATCTGTTCCAGGCAGAACAGGAATGAAGCCCCGTGCATATCTCCAACGCACTGTAATTCAGTCTTGCTGATCATAGGGAGCTGCCTCTACAGAGACCTAATTTCTGCCTTGGTCCCAAGACGTGCTGCTAGGATATGCTGGCCAAACCTGTGATTTTTTTGTTTTGTTTTGTTTTGTAGGCAGCATCTTCCTAGAATAATTGTTCATTAGTAGTAGCAATTTAGAATTGCAATAAGGGTGAAAAATAATTGAAGGATATACTGCTTTTTTGGATACCTGCTGTAAGAAATTTCTGGATTTGTCTTGCAAACAGGTTTTCAGGCATACTTAGGAGAAAATAGCACAGAGACCTTCTCTGCACCGAAACTGATAAGGGCGGAGTCTTTGGGGGCTGCACCACTATCTGAGCCAGTAACAACAGGCAGTGATAAGTACTAGCACCACACACTTAACAAAGAAGTTTTGTTTAACCATTTAATTTTTTTTGCTTTGCTTTTGAACTGTGTGGTGGAAGTGGTGCCTAGTACTGGATCTCATCCTGCCTGGGGCAGGGGCGGGGGGAGGAGGTGGTGTGTGATGCTTGAGGGAGTGGGGAGGAGGTACCCAATTCCATATACTTTGCTGCCTGGGAGGATGGGGTGGGGGGGAGGGAGCAATTAGGTGGTGCCCAATATTGGATCTCTTGCTGTCCCTTGCGGGAGGGAACGGGAGGGATTGCTAATAGTGTCTAGAATTGAGACCTTTGCTGCCTGGAGGGGGAAGCTGTCCTAGAATGAAGTTATTTCCTCCTCCTGCAAGTGTTGCTGGAGATGTGATCAGGCTGGGGAGGGTTAGACCTTATCAGTGGGTTTGGAGTTAAGGCTCCTGAGGTGGCAGACCCCATCAAAGATTTGACTGCCCCTGGGAGTGAGCTGTACTGCTTATCCGCTCCAGCAGTCTGTGCATTGAGCAGGAAAATACTTCTTTATTACTACGTGTGCCAGGCTGTGCTGCAGCCCAGTGAGGAGCTACCTGCTGTTGGGTCATAGCTCCTGGGAGGGAAGGAGGAAGGGAAAGAGGTCCTGACATCCATGACCACCCTGTCATCTAACCAGCCAGTTCTTCTTTCCAATACAGATGGCAGCTCAGAGGCAGCGCGCCCTGGCCATCATGTGTCGTGTGTATGTGGGCTCTATATACTACGAACTGGGAGAAGACACCATTCGCCAGGCCTTTGCCCCATTTGGACCTATAAAAAGCATTGATATGTCCTGGGACTCTGTTACAATGAAACACAAGGTTGGTTAATGGCTATTGAGTGATGGATGGGGTTTTTCTTCTCTCCGAGGCCTTCCTAAATAAACCCAGGAGAGGAAGGAGCCTTTACCATTGTAGAGAGAAGGCTGCTTTTAGCGCTTCAAGATAAATGTTTGTAGCTGCCTGCTCTACTTTGCAGGATGCTGTAGTGGGGCCAGATGTGCATGGGGGTAGTAGGCACAAATGATGCCAAACAGCTGGCAGTCCTGCATGCAGTTAGACCTCTAACTACGAGAGGCTCTGGAAGCACAGGTAGCCTTGGGTCGGTGCTTCTGCATGCAATTTTCTGCTTGAATAAAAGCTGCTTTAAGGAAACATCTCAGGCTGTGACAGTAGGAATCTTGGCTTCGTTAGCTTAGCACTAAATTTGAGACAAGATACAGCTGCTGTGATTCGACAAGCATATCCTTCTGTTCTAGGGTTTTGCTTTTGTGGAATATGAGGTACCCGAAGCTGCTCAGTTGGCCTTGGAGCAGATGAATTCTGTCATGCTGGGGGGAAGAAATATAAAGGTGAGTAGTAGGCATGCTCTGAAAATTCCTAGTCCTCTTTGCTGTGAATAATGGGTGTATGCCTAGAAGTGCTCCACATCGTACTGTAAGCTAGTAAGCTAGCTGTTTTTTCCACCCACACATAGAATGGAAGTCTCTTGAGGACAAAACAAAGGTGATTCTTGATATTTTATTGCTGCCGCCTTATATTGTACCTATGGGGGTGGTAGATAGGTAGCATTGAACTTCTGTTGTGCCTGTCAGTAGTGCGAGGGACTTCAAGTATCAAGTAAGGGTCCACCCTTGCGATACAAAAAGGATGCATTCTGCATAAACGGAAAGGAACAAAGGATTGTAGCTGTGTTTTTTCCAGGCAGTAAGAGGGGGTCTTGCAAAGGTGAAATTTAGGGGTTATGGGGGGAAACGAGCATTTTCTGCAAAGTGTTCTATGTTTTGCGTTTCTATCTCTGCATATCTGCAGCACCAGATTTCGAAGAGGGTTTTAGGAGCCTTTGAAAGAAGGGTATAGAAGCTTTGTGTTTTGCTTTCAGACTTGTTATCAGTTCCTGGAAGTTGGCCTTTGGCAGGTCAGGGAGCATAAATGGGGGAAATATGGTGGAGGAGGCAGCAGAGTCTGTCCCAGCTCTCGGTAATCCCCCATAGTACAGGTCAGCTGTTCCCCGAAGCAGAGTCAACTGTTGTGCTTTGCTAATTATGGCCTTACGAGGTATTACCTGGTTTGAAAAGGGAGGCAAGTGGCTGAGTGCTTGTCTGCTGTAACTCTTGGTGAGTCACCCTGCTGCTCTTCAGAATGCTTAATGGACTGTTTGCTTTTTCTCTTTGCAGGTTGGGAGACCTAGTAATATAGGTCAGGCACAACCAATTATAGACCAGCTAGCAGAAGAGGCACGGGCTTTCAACCGCATCTATGTGGCATCTGTTCACCAGGACCTTTCAGATGATGACATCAAGAGTGTGTTTGAGGCCTTTGGGAAGATCAAATCCTGCACGCTAGCCAGGGATCCCACAACAGGAAAACACAAAGGCTATGGTTTCATTGGTAAAATGGCTGTTTGGTGTTTGATGTGGGGTAGGGAGAGTGGTTGGGAGTCTCCTCATTTTTTTTTTTTTTTAAGGTTTTATCCTCTCTAGTGGAAGAATTGTATTAAGCAATGGGATAGAAATAAATTTGGAGCAGATCTATGCCTGAACTTAGAAATATAATTAATAGCCAGATATTTTTACTCACTGCCAAGTAGGTTGAGCGATCTTGCTATGCTGAGTGTTCTCAACAATGCTTGTGTGATCAGAGGGGTGAGATGACTGAGCCAAGCGCTGAGGATCTTATTGGAACTCTTAAGCAGTCAGTTTCTGCAAATACAAATCAAAATTGCGTGATGAGAGGGCAGTTATGTTGAAGAGTAAAAAGGATCATTTGTAAATGGTACTTTTTCTCATTGCAGAATATGAGAAAGCACAATCTTCTCAAGATGCTGTTTCCTCTATGAACCTCTTTGACCTTGGAGGTCAATATCTCCGAGTTGGTAAAGCTGTGACTCCTCCGATGCCTCTCCTGACACCTGCTACGCCAGGAGGACTACCTCCAGCAGCAGCTGTCGCTGCAGCAGCTGCTACAGCAAAGATCACAGCACAGGTAAGGCATAGGCTGGTGTGACTCAACCAAGTGAATGGCTGTTGTGACCCTGCTAGAAACAAGCCGGCAAGCTGTTCCAGCCAGCTGTATTCACTAGTTTGAATGAAAGTCCTTGGCCTAGATCATACTCTTGTTCCCAGGGCTTCGCATGTAGAAGCTTGCCCCTGACGCTTGTGAGGATCACGGAGTCATAGAATGGTTTGGGTTAAAAGGGATTTTAAAGGCTGTCTAGTTCCAACCCCCCTGGCATGGGCAGGGACACCTCCCACTAGACCAGGTTGCTCCCAGCCCGGTCTAACTTGACCTTGAGTGCTGCCAGGGAAGGGGCACCCACAGCTGCTCTGAGCAGCCTGTGCCAGTGTCTCACCGCCCTCACAATAAAGAATTTCTTCCTAGTATCTGACCTAAATCTCCCCTGTTTCAGTTTAAAACCATTCCCCCTTGTCCTATTGCTGCAGACACTACTAAAAACTCTGGCCCTGTCTTTCTTATAAGCCCTCTTTAGGTACTGGAAGGTTCTCTAAGGTCTCGCCAGAGCCTTCTCTTTTCCAAGCTGAACAACCCCAGCATCTGATACACCAGCATTTGTGGAATGGAGTCTGGCACAGCTGATCAGAACTTTGTTTAGAGAAATGTTGAGGGAAGACTGCAGGGTATTGCTTCTCTGTATAGGCAAACCAATGATGAGGGAAATGGTTATAGTAGAGGCTAAAAGAATGCATGAAAGTATGTGAAAGGAGGGCAGACTGAGGGCTGTAATAGTCACTTGAGCAGTGCTGTGTTGTTGAAAAGGCTCTGTCTGTGTAGGTGGAAGATGACTAATGACTTGAGGCTGTTCAGAAACAAGGAAATGCAGGGATGGAGCAGAATTGGTTGTTGATGCGGGAATCTAGGGGTTCTCAAATATAGTTTGCTCGAAGTAACAGAAGCTCAAGGTTATGAGGTACTGATGAAGGAGGATTGCCTTCCAAAGCAAACCCCCGTGTCTGTGTCCATTGTCCTTGCCTTGGGCAGCAGAATCTCCCCCTGCATCGCTGTAGCCCATGAAAGAAACAAGTTCCAGCGCTAGTGGGTTCTTGGATTCTCTCAAGCAATAAAATTGCTGAGGTGTGCAGCCTCAGCTAGTGTGGCTGAACCTAGTGTGTGATGCTAATCAGCTGACTGGACTGAATTTTGTAAGCAGCTCTTTCTTTGAAAATATTTCTCAGAATCATGAGGTAAAGGCAGAAGTGGGAGGAGCTTCCACTTATTTGAAACTTTCAGGTGGTTTGCATGCCCCCAGTAAAAAGTCCACAAGTCTGGGAACCTCTGCACTCAACTAAGGAAGGAGGTTGAGGCTTGGCTAGAGGAATTACTTGGATCAAAATTACTTTGGGAAAGAACTATTAACTCTTCTTTTAAGGGAAATGTAGAGGTCTGTTACAGACATGGATAAATCTTACTGTTTCTTTCTGCAAATTACTGCAGGATTTGTTACTGTGAAGAAAATTTCAAATTCCATATCTAGAAAAAAGGTTCTAAAAGACCTCAGAGATACTCTGCAGTCTTGTTGCCTTTGCCTTAGACATGGTACAGATCTAGGTAACCTGTCTGATTAGTCATGTGGGTATTTGTAGATGACTGGGGAAGAGAGCAAAGACCAGTTACAAAAGGCAGTATCTTATTTACACTCCTTGCATGGTTCTTGTACAGAACAGCTTGCTTTAAACATGCAGGTTCATGGTCTATGAGGGCCTTAATTTCACAGCTTTTTTAAACACAAGCTAATTGGTAAACTCAGCGGAGCTAAAGAAATTATGGACATGAGAGAGAGAAACCTAAGTCAGAGATAAACTTTGGATCTGCAGTCAAAACTACAACTTTAGTCTGGAATTAGCATGCCAGCCGAGGAAGGAGGAAATGTCTCTGCACATGAATGACACTATGAAGAGAGGTACTGGGTAGCAAAGATGGTTAATGTCTTTTGAACGACAATTAAAAAATCAGTCTTGCAGAAGAAGTTAAAGAATTAAAGCTAGTAGGAAAACTTTCTTTAGCCATTTAAGTAAACAGTGAGAGCATCTCACCAGTGTAGTCAAGGATTATGGCGGTCTTGTTACAGCACTGAAGGCTTACATAAGTATCTTTTCCCCTTCATTAGAAGCATAAGGCAGATTGGCTAGTGATGCACATGAGATTACTGCATCCTAGGTGGGTGTAAAGCTCGGAGTTTTTGTGCAGATGTATGCTTAATAGTTTTGGGGGTTTTTTGTAATAAATCTGTCATGTCAGGGCTATTGCCGTATGGGTGAAGAATAGCAAATGTGATATTTTAGGTAGTGTGAAAAACATATCAGCAGTCTTTGTTCTCACCCCAGTGGTAGGGAAAGATTGAAAACAAGCTTTAAAGGAATGACAAAATTTTTAAAAGAAACAGACATGCAAAACATTTGGTTTTTTTAGGGAAATACCCTTGCTAGATGAACCTAACATTTTTGGTAAGACTGCTGTTACATACTTCATTAGGGGGAAAAAAATGAAAGCATATCCTATCAACAATTCCGGAGTTGGTGAAGACCCCTGTATGAAGCTCTTAGACAAGACCAATACTGTTGCAATGAATTCTGAGTTGTGTAGGCAAGCGAGGAGATGGAAGTGAGCTGTGCTGGAAATTGCTGACCCTTCACTCTGCTGGTGAAATTACTTACAGATCAGTCTTCCTTCATCTCCAGTAAAAACATCAGTGGCCTTATTCTAGGTATTAGGAGAAGAGTGCTAATGGAATTAGTTGGCAACACAGAAAAGATGCATTATTAATGTAGAGGAGAACTGGAATATTGCAGCAGATTGGAGTAGGAAATGTATGCAGTGTTTAGTAGTAGAGTACAAGATACTGCATTTAAGGAATGAAACCTCACAAGTTTTTTGCTCCAAGGTGTCAGGGCTTATAGGAGCTACATGAAAGCAAGGAAGAGAGGGATCTGGGTAACTAAATCATTATTATAATAGCCTGGAATATTTGGATCTTAGGGTATAATTTAGGCATATTATTTTCAGTAGTTTTATGGAAGTGTTTTGTCATTAAACTAGGTGTTCATCTCAAATGTTGTTTGATTCTGGTCATCTAGAGTCAGGATGTTTATTTGGGTTATAGAAGGTGTAGAGAAGTACTGCAGTTACTAGGAGAACTGGAAAGCCTGATATGCAGGAAGAAAACAGAAGTTTGGCTTGGTGTAACTGTAGAAGAATGCTGAAAAGTGCATCAGATTTTTGCTCAAGTACAGTTGGTACGGAGGCAAGTAGGTAATGGGATGGGAGAAGAGATGCAGATCACATGAACAAAAGGAAGTGGTTATAAAATGTTTCAGTTATCAAGGCCAGAAGTTTGAAGAGTTTTTCCAGTCATCACAAGTGGTAAAGTTCAGGAGCAGTAAAATGGTGGCAAAAGTTGGTTGTTTTGTTGAGAAATGTACTAATGTGATAATTGTTTGCAGTTGCTGTGATGGTGATGGCCAGTTTCAGTGTTGTGTTGCTGTCTGCACCTGAAGGAAAACTAGAGGGAGAGGACTTTTGGGTTAAGCTGATCTAAAAGTGTGCAGCTTTTGAAAATAATAGTATTGTGCTCTCCCTTGTGCTTGCAGTAGTGTTTTTGACTACAGTGTTCCTTGAGTCAAAGATTAATCTTCCACCAGAAAGGAAAAACTGGAAGCTTGGGAAAAACTGAAGTTGTAAGAGTTCCCTCATCTGGTTTGTCACATGGCCCCAGAGCCCTGCTGCTGTCATCAGAGGGAGTGGGAAATGTGGGATGGGAGTTCCCATCAGTCGTCTTAAATGGATCACATTCCTTGGCATCAGTGAAAAGCTTTGTTGGTGTAAAAGGTGGAAACAAGTAGAGATTCCTCTTGCTCTGGAATTGCCTGCATCTTTCAAACTGTGTATTGAATCCCTTGGTGTCTTTAATTCAGTAACTGACCTAGCAGCTTCAGAGGATGGGTGAAGTCTGTGTTGAAAGAGAATGTTTTTCTTCCAAGGCTTGGTTTCTCCTAATTTCTGCATTTCTCTGGTGGGCTGGGTGGCATACTACTTTCTTTTACAGTAGCACTGGAGAGCTCAGACCTTCAGAATATATGTATCTGGTATTTCTTAGATGTGCAAAAAGCTGAGTCTCAGCTGAATAGAGCCATAGCATGACAACTTGATGCAGAATTAACACGTGTGTTGGTTTTTGTTTTTTGTTGTTGTTGGTTGTGTGTGTTTGGTTTTTTGGTTGGGTTTGTGTGTGTGTGTCTTGCAGGAAGCGGTGGCAGGAGCTGCAGTTCTTGGTACTTTGGCAACCCCTGGGCTGGTCTCTCCAGCACTGACTCTGGCCCAGCCCTTAGGGGCGCTGCCACAGGCTGTAATGGCAGCACAGGCACCGGGAGTCATTACAGGTATGTTTACTTTTCGTCGCTTTTATACCAGTTACAAAGCACGGTTCTCTGTAGCTGGGGTCACACCTAAGGAGAATTTGAAGATGAAATCCTCCTCCTTGCCCTGCTTTGTCAAGAGTTGTTTTTGTTGGTTTTTTTATTTCTGCAGCGTCGCAGGAATTTATTTTAGTATGTAATAGACATGACAGGGACATGAACTTCACAGCAGAAATGCCTTGTATGCTGAGTGAAAATCAGAATAAATGTTACTCCATGCAAAATCCTGCACTCTGTCTCCCTTCTAGGCAGGTATATGATGTGTGCATTGGGCGCTTATATGCGGTATGCTAAGTTACTGCTTATGTCTCCCTGGTTGTCACTGGTGCAGAGCAAATAAAACCATCTAGATTCTGCAATCCTCTTTGTCACTGACCGATATGTACTCAAATGTTGCAGAACATCAGTTTGTTTCCTTTATGCTACAGAGTTTGTACTCTTACAGGTGTAACCCCTGCCCGACCTCCCATTCCTGTCACTATTCCACAAGTGGGAGTTGTGAATCCTATCCTGGCCAGTCCCCCAGCACTGGGCCTGATGGAGGTCAAAAAGGAGAAGGAAGAGGAGGAGGTATTCCAGGAGTCGGAGAGGCCAGAGATGCTGAGTGAACAGGAACACATGAGCATATCTGGCAGCAGTGCCCGTCATATGGTGATGCAGAAATTGCTTCGTAAACAGGAGGTGAGCGCAGTGTGACTGCCCTGAGCTGGTTCCATTGGTCAGTATGTCAGGCTACTAAGTTTAGACCTGTCTTAACGTGGTATAGCTGCACGGGTTTGTATGCGGTACAGGCTTCCTGCAGCGCATGTTGTAGGTACCCCACAGAGCTCATGCGGAACTACAAAGACTGCCTGCTTGTGTGCCGCTTGTGATGGTTCTTCATCTGTCTTTAGCATCTTCTCGGAGTTCTCGGAGAAGGTTCACACCAGTCACTAGGCCAGAAGAGGCTTGGCTAGGAGGTGTCTGATTAAACTGTGTGTTTACTTAGCATCATTAAAGCAAACAATCGTGGCCTTTTGGCTTATAATTAAAGAAGTGATACTGGCACATGGTGAGGGGCTGTCTATTCCAAACTGAATCCACCTTTTCCCCACAACTTTTTATTGCAGGGTGGAATTCTGAGGTATTTATAAAAACAAAATTTCACAGAAGTTAGTGAGAAAGAGGACAAGAATGAATGATGGAAAAAGTCAGAACACTAAACAGATTTACAGATTATTTTTTTTTGGGGGTGGTGGGGTGGAAAGGTGGGTGTCTTGAAAGGGTCTGTATCGATAATTTCATCGGGCTTCTTGTTCAGGCATGACCAGAGGTTTGTTCCTGTGCGTGATTGAATTTCCTGTCTGATACGCAGATTTCCTGAGCTTTGACACTGAATCCACAATGTTTCTTCTGTTTGCTAAATAGGGATAATGCTGACATGCATTTCATAAGGGAGGACACAGATGAGTTAGTAAGTGTTCTCCTTTACTTTGAAAAGGTACATAAATTTAAATACATCTTTGGGCTTCTGACCTAGCAGCCAGGTTTCCTCTGTCACAAGTACCTTTCCCAAAGAATCCAATTCATTGTGTGAAGAAAGTTTAGCAATGTCAGAAGAGTCTTAAACTACACCCTTCCCAAAGCTTCCTGGCATTCTCAACCTCTAAGTACCCTTTTGGTTTTGCTGTTCTTCTAGTGGGCCCTTAGAAGCAGTTACACAGACATGTGAATAAGAACTGGAACGAGAATTTTAAAATGATACTGAGCTTGAAAAAATGTGTCTGCTTAGCCGGTGATGTTTGGCAGGGCCAGAGCTGGGAGCAAGGGATGTGGCAGAGCTGGGTGTAATGCACAAAACCAGACTGCCCAGAGAGGTTGTGGAGTCCCTGTCCTTGGAAGTGTCATCTGAACATGGTCCTGGGCAACTAGGTGACCCTGCTTCAGCAGGGGAGCTCAGACCAGGTGATCTCCAGAGGTCCCTTCCAAGCTCAACCATTCTGCGATACAGAGAGGTGCTCAGTCGCAAAAGGGCAATACATAGCAGAGGTATGTCGCTGGTGCTCTTTGACTTGTATGTTGTTATTCCCTGTAATGAAAGTACCTGGTCAACCATCAGTTGTCAGAGCTGTAAAAGACCTGGTTAATCCTTCTGCTTTAGAGATGACAAAAAGTCTTAAAAAACCCAACCAACCAAAAAATCCCATGACAGTGATGCTGAAGATAACAAAGCAAAATATAACTGGATAGCAAAAGCACGAGAAGTAAAGAGGTCTGCAAGTCACTTGTGCTTCAAAGATGTGTCTAAGAAAAGCACAAGACGTGACCCACTGACCGAGGCCAGCCACAGCATAGCTGGCAGTGACCGAGGCATTGGTGCTGTGAGTGCCTGGAAAAAAAATTTACTAGTTTATGCCTGAGAACCTGAGACATGGTTGGTTTCATGGAATATGTGGTAATGATATAGCACTGGAATATCTGGTGGTGCTCGGGCATGCTGCATAGTCTGATGTGGCTTTGAAAATTTAATCTCGATGCCTCTTTGGTGTATTAATTCCCTTATCCCTTCTCTCTGCAGTCCACTGTGATGGTGCTTCGCAACATGGTGGATCCAAAGGACATTGATGATGACCTAGAGGGAGAAGTGACAGAAGAATGTGGCAAATTTGGGGCTGTAAACAGGGTCATCATCTACCAGGAGAAGCAAGGAGAAGAGGAGGATGCAGAGATCATTGTCAAGATCTTTGTGGAGTTCTCCATGGCCTCAGAGACACACAAAGCCATTCAGGCTCTGAACGGGCGCTGGTTTGCAGGAAGAAAGGTGGTAGCAGAGGTGTATGACCAGGAGAGATTTGATAACAGTGACCTGTCAGCATGAACTTTATTTGAAAGACTTTGCCCCTGCCCCCTCTGCCTGTCTGGTCTTTTTTTAAGCCATGTGTAAAGAATGCTCCAGGGTGGGCACAGATCTCTGTGATGTACTTGTAGTTTGGATAAAAGCGCAAAGAAAGCTAGTGTGCATCTGTGTGTGTGTTAAAGGGGCTGACGTCTTGTCAGCTGAGTCTGGCATGGGTCTGGCCTCATCCGCCTGGAAGAGCGGGGCCAGAGCCTGAAGAGGGGTTGCTGCTTGTGCTCCTGCGTTACACTGTGGTCACTTCAGAAACACTCGGGTCACCACCTTTTAGGGGCTGGAATAGCAGTGTTCTTCAGAGATGGGCCGTAAACGGTTGGAATGGAGGAGGGAGTTTCTTCGTAAGGTATTTCAGCAGCACCTAAGGGTGCTGCTGGATTCACAACGAGAAGGGTAGCTTGGGTGGTGCTGGGAGGGAGCCTTCCTACTGAGGAGCTGCATGTGGAGCTTGACCTTGGGAGCCCAAACGTGAGTCAGAGCCCAGAACTGAACCTGCTGCACCTTTTTAGAGTGTTCATGTCGTGTTTATTCCGATACCATAGTTTGGACCTCACGTTTTTAGTGATGGATCAGAGTTACCCTTACTGATCCTTCCTTAATGTGCCAAAACAGGAATAGCAAGTCAGGCTGCAGGCATCACAGCTGAGTTGAGAGTGCAGGTAGTGTTGATGGGTAGCTCCTAAAGTGCATTTATGAAATAAACATCTAGCCCTTGTACTGTGGACAGTGATACGGAACACATGCCTTGCCTGAAAGGAAAACAGGAGGAGGGGCAAGTTTGTTGAGAGCTCAAAGGTTTAGTAATATTTACAAATCTTAAATGCATTTATTTTAGTAATCTTTGTATCTAGCTGATGAGTAGGAACAGAATTAGCTCATGTTAATTATTTTAAGTATATAAGGGGGTACTACATTGCTTGTTATACATAACCGGTACACAGCACAGATCTGAAGAAAATCAGTTTAGACATTCAAATGAAGGAGGAATCATCTCAAAGGAACTTCAGTAGGGAATTCTGAGTTGAGCCTGCAGCTGTGGGTTGCTTCTAAACTTGGAGATGTTTTTAAAATTAAATTTTTGTATTTTGTTTCAAACACTCTACTTTTCTTCTGTTGCAGGTTAGAAATTTGTATTTGCAATTTAACTTTATTGATGACTTGATTTATGTTCACTTTTTGTACCGATATTGCGTGTTAGCTTAAACAACCTTTCTTCTTCCCTGTTTTTATATCTGTTCCAAATTAAGAAGCCTGTTGTTTTCCGCCTGTGTTTTGAGAGTCGAAGTCTTGGGATCAGCTTGCTCTTTCCCTAGTCGTCTGCCCTAGCAGCCCTTCTTTGAATTTATTAGCTTAATTTTCCTTTTCTTGAGTGTAGTTGACTAGACCTGCTTGAACAGATGTATAGTGGCATTTGTCCTTTCTTACCTGTTCTGGAAAGGCATCATCCAATGGCACTGGTGGTCCCATTGACCTCTGACTGCATCCTGGTAGCTCACAGTTACCCCCAGTTCACAATGCAGCCCAGCTGCTTTGCTGCTTTTGTTTGTGATGCAGGAGAAAATTCACTGTTTTTAATTGTTCCAGGGTTTTATTCCTACTAAAGAAAACCAAAACACCTCTCATGTGCCTCAGTCTGTCCAGCTTCCATTTTCCACTATTTGCTCCTGTTCTGGATTTAGAAGTATAAAGACCGCACTGGGAGTTTCCTTGTGGTGTTGATGGTTTAAAAAACCAAAGTGGATAAAAGTTGATGCAAGGGGAGAGCAGATTAAAGAATGACAGCTTAAGTGTTAACACATTTTTGTGTACAATCAATTCTCCTTGGCTGACAAGATGATATTTTACAAAAGTAACTTCATAAATATCTTGATAAGTCAAATGTCTGACAAAAGATCATCTGTCTTGACCTCTGTGTGGCCTTTGATAGGGTCTTCCACAACATCCTTGTAACTGAGTTGGAGAGAGGTGGGTTTAGTGGATGAACTGTTAGGTGGATAAGGAATTGGCTGAATGGCTGCATCTGAAGAGCTGCAGTCAACAGCTCCATGTCAAAATGGGGATCAGTAATCGGTGGTTTCCATCAGAGGTCTGGCCTGGGACTGATAGTATACAATAATGACAGAGTGGGATTGAGTGCACCCTCTGCAAGTTTGTGGATTGTGCCAAGCTGAGCGGCACAGTTACTAGAGGAATGGGGTGCTGTCCGGAGGGACCTTGACAGGCTTGAGGAGTAGGCCAGTGTGAACCTCATGAAGTTCAGCAAGGCCAAGTGTAAAGCCCTGCACCTGGACAAGGGCAGTCGCCACTGTTGGCACAGACTGGGGGAGGTGTGGGGTGGGGAGCAGCCCTGCAGAGGACTTGCAGGTGTACTGGTGGATGAAAAAGGCAGTGAGCCAGCAACATGCGCTCACAGCCCAGAAACCCAGCCGGCTCCTGGGCTGCACCCCGAGCAGCGTGGCCGGCAGGGCGAGGGAGGGGATTCTGCCCCTCTGCTCTGGGGAGACCCCCCGGAGCACTGCGCCCAGCTCGGGGGTCCCCAGCACAAGCCAGGCAGGGACCTGCTGGAGCGGGGCCGGGGGAGGGACACGGAGCTGGTCCGAGGGCTGGAAGCCCTCTGCTGCGGAGAAAGGCTGCGAGAGCTGGGGGGGCTCAGCCCGGAGCAGAGGAGGCTGCGGGGAGACCTGGCTGCGGCCACTCGGTGCCTACAGGGGCTGTAGGAAGGTGGGGACGGGCTTTTTAGCAGGGCCTGGGGCGACAGGACCTGGGGGGCGGCTTTGAACTGAAAGGGGGAGATGTAGGGTGGACACAAGGAAGAAATTTGTTACGCTGAGGGTGGTGAGGCACTGGCACAGGCTGCCTGGAGCAGGGATTGTTGCCCTGTCCCTGGAAATATTCAAGGCCAGGTTGGACAGGGCTGGGAGCAGCCTGGTCTGGTGGAAGGGGGTTGGATTGGGTGATCTTTAAAGATCCCTTCCAACCCAACCGATTCTGTGATTATACCGATCTAAAATCTGGCATTGTACAACACTGTAATTAAAATGCTGTAGTGTGGACTGAACATAATAAATTGATTAGGAATAGCTGGCAAACAAAATAACCTAAGGAGAAAAAAGTAGAAATTAACGAGGGTGGGCTTTTTTTTCCCTGGGATCATAGAATCAGAATAGTTTGGGTTGGAAGGGACCTTTAAAGGTCATCTAGTCCGACCCCCAAATACCTTAACAGAAATCTGATTTAGGCCAAATGTATGTGTATAATGATTTAGGATTTTGAAGCAGGTATAGAAATACACATTCAGCAGGCTAGCATGGCAGGTCAGTAGCATGTTGGGCTTGGCATGAGCGGATGGTTTTTTGTGTTTAAATTTGAAATGGTTCATTCAGCGCAGGGGATTCTGGCTTGGAAAACTTAACTCGGGGAAAGATGATAAGGTAGTGGGGATAATCGGTGGGTGCGCTGCGTGGTGTTGAATGTTGTGGTGTTCCTCTCTTGGGGCAAGTTCCAGGGGTTCACCATCCATATAGCTAACCTGGGTGACTGTGGAGGCCTGAAGCTGTTGGTGGCTGAAAGGATGACGCTGGAGGAGCACAAAGTCGCACTGGCACAGCCTCCCTTTGGAGAAACTGGCAGGTTCTTGGTCCCTGAGAACACTGGTTGTGTTGGACCCTTCCCTGAATTTATTGATGGCCTCTCACCATTCCTTCCCTGTTGCCTCTTCTGTGATGCTTCAGAGATGTCTGTGCGATCACCACCTCCCATTTAATCATGCATTCTTCCAATTGTTGTATTTTGTGTCATGCTTTCTTAGCAAACTGGAAAGCACAGATGTCTTCAGGTGCGGCATGGATCTGGTGGGAGTAAAGACAAAAGCATGGGTACCTCTGCATTAGCCTGTGAGGCTTCAATCTTTCTTGATATTCCTCTTCTTAAATGGTTGTAGTCTGAACAGTTTTCTGACAGGGTAACAAGGTGTCTTCAAGTTACTTCACCTTCAGGCTTTTTCAGGCTTTTCCTATTGACAGAAGGACACCGCTGTGCAGAGTTTTCAGCTGGTTTTATCTATGCAGGGCTTACTCAGTTGATTCTGTGACAGCATTGGTCTTCGAGGTGAGTTATTTAAAAACCGTGGGCAGCTTGCAGAAGCAACCTCAACATCTGGAGACCTTGTCACATGACTCCACAAAACCAGACTTTTTTGCAGCCATAAGTTAGGACAGAATTGTGCTCATCTCATTAAGATTCTGGCACACATCTGCAGTAATTGCATGAAAGACACAAGAAGTCTAAACCTGTCCAAATTTTTCTTCCTGTAGTTCTTTGTCTGAACGTTTAGATATGCTGATAATGATAATCATACTGGTAGCTGTGGTGTGTCACAGAGGCCCATATATGTCTTGAAGCAGAGCATGTGTAACTTACTTAGTACTAGAATTGATGGAACAGAAACAGAACCAAGCAGCTGGGATGCTTTGTTGCTTTATTTATGGCAGCATACTGTTTGGGTGCAGCTGTACAAACTATTGAATAGCTTCATCTGATGACAACTGTCAGAGGAGGCTCTGAGTTTTAATGAAAACATCCCAAAAATGTTTGGAGGAAGGATGAAACCTCTTTGCATGAGTGCTGGAGATTACGGATTCGGCCTGACCAGTAAGGAGTTAAACTTTTCTAATCCCTAATGGAAACAGCATTGGTGGAAAGTAGAGGCCAACAGGCTGCTGCTCTCTATGGGCCTTCGTTTCTTGACTCTGCATCTCTGGTTCCCTGTCAGCAGAGGGGTCAGAAACTTCAGCTCTCGTAAGACTGGGGGCCTTCCCTGTAAGCCCGAAGACACTGTTTTTAGAGGATATAACTTAAGTGGAGGTGAGAAAAACACTATGCTGCAGAAGCGTGGTACCAGCTGTGCAGGATTCGCTTTCAATTTTTTAAACTGGATCATTTCAGCGTAAACAGGGAAAGAAGAGCTTGCGTGTTTCTGCACCAATGCTCCCTCCTGAGATGTCTCTCCTACCTCTAACAGGGTTGCTTCCCTGAAAAACCAGGCTTGCAGTCTCGCCCCCAATAGATGCGGGTGCTTGAGTAAGCTCAGTCAGGTATTTTATGATTCCAGGAGACTTTCATCTGAATTCACCTTAAACTGGTTCCAGTCCATTCCTTTACCTGTCGCTCCTGTTTCTCCCCACCCTACCTGCCCCAGATTTGAAACACTTTGTCTTGAGTCCCTTGCCTTAGATTCGAATGCTTGGGCAAAAGGGATAATTAATCGCCAGCTTAAATTCTGCATATATGCACCAATTAGAGCTGCATACTGCTGGTGTTTTCTTTGGCCCTGGACCTCACATTTCAGGGCCTTAACCCATGGAATGCTGTTATTTGTCTAGTTCCTGCTGTTGACTTGTGTACGAGTTTAAATTCTGTAAATCCTGTGGGTTACTGGGTTACCGGTGTATTCCTGCAGAGTAAATGAGCAGGAAGAGACCAAATAATTTGGGATGTAGCAGTCTGAAGCAAAATAGGTAACACAAGGTTTTTCAGTATCTCATTGGAACTTGGACAGACTCTGTCCACATCGTCTCCATTCCAGGTAAACGGGCCAACTTTCAGTATGAATAAGGTAAAACCCTGATTTGTCAGCATTTTCCTGTATGTGCTGCCTCTTGTGTAGATCTCCATTTTTATGGCTATTGGTGACAGGACTGTATATTGGTAACACAGGCATGACTGCCCCATCCTTCTGAAAAGCATGCCTAACAGGAAAAGAGGGCTTAACAGTACTATAGAAGGCTTGTTAATTTTAATGCTTCTAAGACAGTAGCCCTTTATCTCTAGCTAAACACAAGGGTAGCTGAAATAACCTGAATTTACAGCCAAGGGTGTTTTGTTTTGTTTTGCGCCCATGAGCTAATTACCAGACTCTTCACTGGCAGGTTTGTGGAGTGTTAATATTAAAGCAGTCTGTCAGTCTTTCCTGATGATCATGCCTGGATCTCTCACAGAGAGATCCCAAAGCAGAGCTTCAGCTTTATCCCTTCTGTTCCTGTTGATGTCAGACCTCTCAGTGATGATACTTCTCTCCTGCAAAGACCTGGTGCAGCTGCTGCTGGCAAAGGTCAGTCTCTCTCACACATGCATTTTGCACTGGGGTTTTTTGTACCTTAATTTTCTCTTGGATCTAACCTCTAATTCCTGGGGACTGGTGCAGAAGAGCTTGAGCCTTGATGCTATGGATCTTCCTTTTGCCTTTGGCCCAGCTTCTTCCACCCTGGCAGTCTTTTCCCTGGTGTAAATAAAACTGCCTTGCCAATTGGTTATTTATTTTCCATAAATGGAACCGGATCACCTGAGGTTTTCATGTGTTCATTCAATGCCCAGTCCTTGCTGCCTACAGAATAAACCAAGTGGACCTGGGCTAAGTGACAGCTCTACTGTTTCAGACAAAGGGCGCATCCTGCCCAAGGCGGTGGCCCATGCAGGGAACAGGGGCAAACGCGGAATGACTGTGCTTCAGATGCCAACAACTCACAGGTGAGGGCCTTCCTAAACAGAAGGATGTCACCTCACACACCACTAGCTAAATCCTCATTCTGAGGCACCATGCAGCACTGGACTCTGTGAACTTCTCATCCCAGAATCCATGCAAGTTCCACTGAAGTAGTCAAGAGTGTTGTCAGAGCCCTTTGTATGCAGCTCTGCTCCTTCTGCTGTCTTTGATCCTCCCCCAGCTGGCTAGGAAGCTGAAGTACTTGGGGCTTCTAGAAAAGAGTTTTTTTCCCTCCGGGCCTGTTTCAGTGAACTTCCCACTGAAGCTGCTCTAGGTGCCTTCACGGGTGACAGATCTAGCCAATGTTCTAGGGAGGTTCTGAGTCTGAAGGAAGAGAGTACTGGCAAAATCAGCTGGCCCAGGGCAGTGGTCTGCAACAGAAAGAGCTGTCTGGCTATTTTGCAGGACACACTCTAGGTCCAAGCTTCCCAATGAACCTTTTGGGTTTTTTTATTTAATGATATATTTAATGATAATGAATAATAATAATAAAATTATTAAAAATAAATTTAATTTAATGAAACTGCATGGCAAATAGGGTGCAGTTTTCCAGTGAAAACGTGAGTGGCTTGAATTTCCACGCACTGCAGGGCAGAGGAATGCTGTTCTTATATGCAATGTCTGCTGTGCAGCAGGTAAGCATTCAAGTATAGTAAATCTGGTCACAGAAAACTGGTTGTTTCAGAAACAGTCCTGCAAATTAAGGCGGCACCACACAGGGCTGGGAACAAGGCAGCGATGGGACTCTTCCAGTAATCTCTGATAAAACTTTATCTTCAGTTTGGTTTGCAAGTCAGTGTGTGTGTGTGAGCACTGATTCAGCATCAGATCCTTCCTGTGTTGGGATGATAAAACCCTGACAGCAGTTCAGCGTGTGGGAGGCAGAGCTGGTTTAGTGCTGCACCTGTAACAGATGGACAGAGCAAGAGAAGCTTAAACAGAAAATCCAGTTTCCTTCTTGAACAAGTAGGGAAGATGATTTTCAGAGAAAAGCACATCAAATCCCTGATTTCTTGAAAATGGAGCTGTATCTCCATCTCTCAATGGTTTGCAAGATGAGCAATGTTAGGTGCCTTCAGAGCTTCCAAAACTGCGAGCTTACAACAGGTATCCTGTTGAGGTAGCTGCTGTTGAATAGCTTCCATTGCTCAAAGGCTTTACAGATTTTTTTTTTTCTAACTTGAAGATCTGAACTCTTCAGTAAAACCATTTTCTTCCCACTTACAGAGCCCTTGAGAATAGTCTCAAGGTGAAGTTATCACTGGGAAGATGTGCAGAGTACATGAGAACAAATGCTGAGCTTTACTGACAGATTTTTCCCAACTTGCTGGAGACCTACTAGCATTAGCAATCGGTTTCATACCTGCTCTTGTATAAACATCTTCATTTAGTTTTGATGGGTCTTTTTTTGTTTTCTTTTTACCCTTATTTGTGTACTTTCGCAGAATATGATTCCTTGCAATTATTAGTGTTTTAGTAGCCTAAATGAATCAAATTTATAAAATCTCCTTCCTTAAGAGTTTTTCAGTTACTCAGTCACGATGGTTCTGGTAGCTAGTCTCATTGTAGGCAATATAAGCAAATTTTTTTCCTGAACTGTAAGTGACCTGAAAAGAGGCATTTCAGATGTCTACAGGTACCTATGTGATCAGTTGCTTACCTGTCTGCTATATTCATTGGATCCATCCAAACGCCCCTTGTAGTTTCAGCTCCCTCACAGACACCCTTTCTGTGTTGTTTTCTGTGCTGGGTGAATTGTTTCTGTTTCTCCTACATCAAGCCTAACCTGCGAGCCCTATGCGTAACTGAAATTCTCATTCTTTGTCTCTGATGTAACCTTGCAGTTGTTCTGAAATGTAGGGAGACCTACTAATGAAACTGTCTTCCAAGTATCGCAGTTTGTGCTTTGTTGTGCTGCACCTCCATTTTCTAGGAAACATAGCTGGGATGTTCCTACATTTTGGTACAAACGCTTAGAGCTGGTCTTAAAATTTAAATCTCATCTTTCTACTCCCTGATGGCTGATTCACCATCTGTTTTACAGGTCCTGTATTCACCCCCAGTTTTTTCCTAGCTTTGTGGTTTCTGCTGGGGTACTACACCAACTGATGCATTTACACTAGCTAGTACTTTTGCTTTCTCTGTTATAGAATATGCTGCAATGGAGGCAAATAAAAGACTAATAAACCCAAATGTTTTTTAAAAATCCTTCCTTCAGAATTTCACAGCCATTGCCCATTACTAGTGGTGAAGCTGAAAGGCCGTGCAGTTGCCCAGATAACTCTCACCTCCTCCTGCTTTTCATGAGTGCCAGTGCCTCACACTTTAATGTCACTCAGCTATTAGTCAGTTTTCATTTCTATTTGTTGCAGAAATATTTCTGACTCTTGCAGTATGAGGAAAGCAGAGTGTATAGAAGGAGCCTGCGTGCTGCCTTGGGTTGGCTGGTGTCTAAGGCTGTTCCCGGGGTGATGGGCAGAGCGGCACCCAAGGGTGCATGTGAGGAGATGCCACATTCAAACACTGAGGAATGAACAATTTCTCTCTCCAAGTTTTACTGCGAGTTAAACATCCACCTTGAGAACTGGTGTGGAGGCCTCTGTGCAAGGCAAAAACAGCTGGGAGAAAGGCTCTTGTTTGGAGAGGAGATGGCTGGGTGACACAGCTGGGCTGGAGGTGGGAAATTAAGAGGTGATAAATGAGCAGTAATAACTGGGCAAAAAACAAGGCAGTGATTAAGAGACCAGGAAATTGCGCAAGCAATAGAGGATGAGAGCAAGGAGGACTGTGTTGCCCTGTGGATGACTTGAGGCAGCAACTTACTTTGGACCTTGCGCTTTGTTGTGAAGCAGCATCCTGGGCGATGTGTCCCAGAACCAAAGCACCTGTGCTTTTTAAACCCGGTCTGTCATGATCGTGCCTTGCCATGTGTGTGGGGAAGATGTACATCACGGTTATCTGTTTCTCCTTTTGCAGCACTTGTTCTACAAACCCCTGTTGTGTCCCCCTTGGCTCACAGTCACGTCTGCAGTCACCATTTGAGCTCCCTTCATCAAGAACCTACGTCACGCTTCTGATTCCCTTCGTGTACTTTCTTTAGTCTAACCACTCTTCTTAAAAGAGGAATGTTGGTGCCTCACAGAACTTTACACAGCGGCACTAGCTTTTTTCGAAGTATTTTCTTAACGATGCCTCACCCCACAGGCTGGATATCCGGTTAAGAGCGCGTTGCACTTGGAAATTATTCAGGAACCCACCGCAGCTCTTGCTGTGTCACAGAGTCGGGGTTATTTTTCCCTCTGGACGTTCCTTCCCCTGGGCGAAGAGCTCCCGGCGGGCGCCGGGCTGGTTTCGGCCGCAGGCGCGGCACCGGCGGCAGGAGGGGGCCAGCAGCAGCGCTGCCCTCGGAGCCGCCTGCGCCGTGTGCCCGGGCCCGGCAGCCGCCACCGCGCCCCGGGCTGGGGCTGACCGCGGCCTGCGGGGCCTGTCGGGCCGGCGGCTGCTCCCGGCGCCTCAGCAGCGGGCGGGGCAGGGCGGGAGGGAGCTCCGTTTCCCAGCGACGCTCGCGGGGCGGGGGGGGAGGGCACGGCCCCAGGAGCCGACCGGGAGCGGCGGGGCCCGAGCGCGGCTGCCAGGCCTGAGGGGCGGCGCACGGCCCAGAGCGCCCGCCTCTCCTCCTCCCCCCCCCACGCCGCGCACATCCGGGCCCTCCCTCGGGCAGGCCCCTTCCCGGCGCGGCGGCTCCCGCCCCTGCGCTCCCCGCAGCCGCTGGCGGCCGAGGCCCGGCGCGATGCTGCGGTGCATGCCGCCGCTCTGGCGCTGCAACCGGCACGTGGAGGCGCTGGACCGGCGGCACTGCTCGCTGCAGGCCGTGCCCGAGGAGATCTACCGCTACAGCCGCTCGCTGGAGGAGCTGCTGCTGGACGCCAACCAGCTGCGGGAGCTGCCCAAGGTGAGGCCGCGGCCCGTTGTGGGCCTCCCGCGCCCCGCCGCCGGGGCCCGGCCCGGCTGGAGGCCTCGGCCCGCCGCCACCCGGGGAGAGCGACCGCCGCCCGGCCCTGCGCTCCCGGCCCGGCCTGACGGAGCTGGAGGCCGGCGGAGCCCGGTCCGGCCTGGCGGGGAGGCCGCCCCTTTCCGCCGCCCGGCCGGGGCCGCCCGAGGCCGCCCGCGCCTGCTCCCCGCAGCCGCCTCCCGCTGGCCCGTGCGCGGAGCGGGCGGGCGCTGCCCCGGCCTACCCGGCCCCGCTCCCGGCGGCGGCCTCCCCGCGGCGCCTCCTTCCCCCGCGTCCTCGGCGGGGGAGCGCGGCTGCGGGCTGTCCCAGTCCCGGCCGGCTGCCCCGCGCTTCCCGCCGCGGGAGCGGGGGTCCTGGGTGGGCTGGGGGCACCGGCGGCCCTCGGCTGGCCCGCTGCGGCTGGCCGCGGGAAGGGAGCCCCTGGTTTGGGCAGCGGGGTGCGGGGCGCTGCGGGGGCGGGTCCCCTGCCCGCCGAAGGAAAACGCTTTACCCGACTCGGCGGCGCTACGAGCCAGGCGTGCTGCTAAGCGAAGCACAACGTCAGTTCAAATGCTCTGGTTTAAGCCCGAAAGCACAGAAGGTATCAAGCAAGTTTATTAAAGAGGTGCTTTATGCTTGTTACCTGGGGCTTCCGCCTGTGCTTGCAACTTCTGCCACGATCCTGCTGAGCCACAGAGCCCTCTGCACAGGCAACGTGCAGAGATACATAAATCCGTAGAGGTACTAAATCTTTAGTGTGCTGCCACGCACCGTGCTGCAGACGCGGTTTCTCCGTAGATGCAGAGGACTGGAGATCTCTGCAGACAGCTGCCGGCTCGACCCAGACATTTGTGGCTCCCAAAGGGTTTGTTTTCACAAGGCAGGAGGCTCGGGAATGGCCGAGCTCTTGTGTTTGGGCCCTGAAGTACTTTTTAGCAGGAACCGAAAGGACGTGATGTGCCTCTTGTACTGTGTAATCTGGAGTACAGGGTCCTGCAAAAAAGAACTGGAATGTGAACCTGCATCTCAGGAGGGAGAAGGCCTTAAGGCTTTACTGGTCTGTAGGATATTCTGGAGGAAATTTTACCACATATCCCCTGTAGAAATTGTACCATTTTAAAAACGATAATTAATTATTACTTGTGCCATAGAGAGAGAATTTGACCATAGCTTGTTTGGATAGATGCTTGTCAGTGAATATAGACTACGTCACCTTTTTACTGAAAAAATTGAGAAACAGGTCAGTATTTCTTCTTTTAAAGTTTCTTGTTGAATTACTGACATGTTAGGAAATTTGCCGTGAAATCTGGAGGAAAAAAACCCACCCAACATGCAAACCAAAAACTCGTTCTTGATTCAGGCCAAAATAATTTGGCTTGCTTTGTTAAACTGTACAATTTATGCATTCCTACCTAAACAGATTCACTTGTATAGAAATGGCATATTTTTTCTTGCTCTCTGGTATTTTTGTGTTCTCGCTGCCTTTCCTGCTTGTCTTCCTTTGCACTACTGTGAGGCGGACTGCTTCTGGGATTCAGTTGTTGAGGGCGTGTTGCTGAGGTATGGAGACACTAGTATGATACTTTATCAGCTCTCTTCTATCATGTAGCTTGGGATCTTGTTATACTTTAGGTGGGGATATTTCCCAAGCTACTGGAAAACATGTGTTACAGGCTGGTTAGGGCTTATGAATGAGTGTCTTTTCTGCAGAGGAGGCTAATTGCGACATACCTGCAGTGAACTTGCCGATTCTCGTGCTGCTCAACTCCTTCGTATCCCGCTGAGTAGTCATAGTCCTACCTTGTCTTTACATTGAACCCATTTGGACTGACATACTTCTGGGTTTTGTTTAGCTTTTGAAGAGCACCTTCCAGATTATAAATGCAGATTTTATACTGACATTTTATTTAGTCTGTGATCAGATAGATGTAGTCCTGCCTGTGAAGGCAGGTACTGTGTACCTGTCTGAAGTACTGTCTCCTTCCTGTGGTCACCCAAACAGCTTGTATTTGTGAGGGCTGTTGTTTAACTCCGGCTATTAACATCTGTTCGGCTTGGAAGCATTGGAGCTCTTGCCACGAACTATCCTGGGATCTGGGGTTCCTCTCTGGTGTTTGAATTCCCCCAAATTTTTAGACTGTTCTGCAGAGAATTATTAGAAAAACAATAGAGCACAGACAGATAAGATTATGGTCCTCTATTCTTAAAAGAGATGTAGTAAAGTCAGGAGAGGTATGGAGAACAGGGAGCAGAAAATGGTGTGGTCAGACCCAATATGCAACAGCTTTTTCACAAAGGAAATAATTGTTTACAAGAGCTCTTCAGTCTGTCTGAAAAAGATAGTGCCATTCTTCCATCAGATGACAGAGCTCTGGAGTATCACAGATGACCTGGAGGGAATGAACAGAGGGCAACTGCCCACTGTTTCTCCTTGCATGAGGACTGGAGGCATTAACTGCAACCAAAAAAGGCTCAGTTCAGAATAAATGAAATAATTTTTCATGCAAAATGTAGTTAAGCTGAAGCATGGAAGTACTTACCGTATGACTTAATGGATGCTCAAAGTTTAGCGAGCTCAGGAAAGAAGTGGACCAAGAGAAAACGACCGAAGATGAATATATGCAAAGACACCACCTTGCTTGTGCCGCGTATCCCAGGAGGGTCTTAGAGGAAGTACCGTTTTGGACTTGCTGTACTCACTCTCGTCTGTACCAAGTGCAGCTGCTATGGGCTTTCTCCAGTTGTGACGGGTATCAGCCCATGCCTAGCAAAACCTGAATGCACCCTCCCTCGCAAGCAAGATGAGCATCCATATACGTGCAGCTGCAGAACAACAGAGGAAACAAGCAGAGCCCCTCTGAGTGCTAACTGCTCCTGAGAAAAGCCAAGGAGCTGGTGGCTGCTGCCTAGAGATGCTGCGCCCTGGGAGATGCGTCAGGAAGAGCGGGCAGAAGTAAGCCCCCCAGTCTTTCCCCTTTCCAGCCCCCCCCCCCCCCCAGCCCAAGTTTCCTCCAGCTGGTGCCACGGGTGGTCTGGAGGCAGCTGATAAGGAGGTCTGCAGTTTGGTGGAACAAGGACGAAAGGTTAGATCCACCTGAGGTTTAACCCTATCTGTGTCCTAATGGTTTGTGCTAATAGAACTTGCTGGAGCAGCGAAGGCTTTTTAGTCCCAAGTACATAATTCATGTGCAGGAAGAGCATTATTTAAGGATATTGCTGTTGAGGGCCTTGTGGGTAGGGGCAGATACCTAACGTAGGAGTAAGAATCTGCATGTTACACAAGGTGGATATGGGATGAAGATAATTTGCCCTTCCACCAGGGGAAGACGGAACAGCAGTACTCTTTATTTTGGGCATGTATTTTCTCTGAGGGAGGGCAATGGGAGAGGTCTTAGGTTGGGGTAGGGAGCATGCTTTCCAGCTGAGTAGCACTTCACAGAAAGGTGCTTTTTGTTTGAGAGAGAGAGACTGGGAGGAGGATTTGTGTGTACCATGAAGGCAGATTGGGTGGGGAGAGGGGGCAGTGTGCCTGTCTTATAGCATAGGACTGTGTGTGCCTATTTGCGAGAAGAGTTTAAAGGGCTACTGAGGGGGGTGTGTAGAGTCGGGAGAGGAGAGCAGCAAATGGACATCAGTTAGAAAAATGTGAACTAGAGAGTATATATGGTCTTTGGTAGCAAGTTTGTTTTTAAGGGCTCAGGCAGGATTTTTGGAGTAGGCTTCCACATGCAGGTGATTCTTGAAGCAAAAGAATGGCGGGGTAGCTGCCTTTTGGAAAAGTCATGGTGTTTTACAGTTAGCAAACAACTTTCTTGAAAATGTTTGAATTTACCTGACCCCTCTCCTGTGGGTTTTCTTACCTAGCACCCACTACCAGGCCACCTCTGATGTGCTTTTGTCTTTTATTTACTTGCTCCAGAGTCCAAAACCACCAGCAATCTCTTGCTCTTTCTGTGGCACCATTTTCTTCTGTACCAGAACTTCCCATGTCCCCTTCCTGCTGCTGCTTTGCTCTTGATCTGATTAGATGATCTGCCTGCCTCCTGGCATTTCTGAATGACACCGCTGCGCTTTCCTGAACTCTCTCTTCCAAGCTGTAGAAGTGAATCCTGCTTTCTCTCCGTCCTGCAGTGCTGAATATTCTTCTGTCTTGCTTCTTTTTTATTTGCCCCATGTGGAATCTTGCCGGTTTCAGGTCTGAGTTTTTCATTATGGTGGCTATACTCTGGTTGTTCGAAGAGATAGATTAAATCTGTGTTAGGAGCATCTGCTGCCTTGTTGCAGGGATTTGCTGCCAGGGTGATACAGCATGATTTAATGGAAAATGATAAATTCCATTTGATAAGTTCACTGTGCTTTTCATGAGGGTGTCTGAATTCCAGAGGAGGAAATACCTTGCTGTATGCTGACTTCTGCTTTACCTGGCTTGCATAAAGTGATTTCTGCAGGGCTGTGAGTGTGTGGCACGCTACAACAGCAGGATAAATAGCAGGCCCATCAGCTAGGGTATAGGTTTTAGGGATACAGCCTGCTAAATCATTACATTAGAGCTACAAAAGCTACCTGACTCACTTAGTCCACTCTCCATGAAGCACTGCAGAGGTGCAGGTCTCACCAGAAAGGAATGAACGCAGTCTGGAATTCAGAGGAGGAATTTGGAGGTGGCAGAGAGAGCCAGTCACAGCCCAGGAGCTGAGCGTGATCGTCGGGCATCCAGAGGCTCTTGATGTGCTTTCAGAGGAGTGCTCAGGTTCAGAGTATGGGAAGGCAAAAGGGAGAGGTCGAAAGAAACCTGGGTGGAGTAGAGCTCGAAGGACCTGCTGTAGGAGGAAGAGAGGGTGGAGCGGAGTAGGGACTGAAAATTACGAAGAAGTCAATGTGGAGGAGGGAGGAGACCTCTCTTCTGTGTCAGCAGCAGCATGCAGAGGGACAGGCTGCTGGAGACCTGCTGGATGGATACCTGGGCAGGGAAGTGTGAGGTTGGGGCAGGCTGAGGGATCATGCAGAGCCGGGGAAAAGGAGGAAATTGAAGAGCTAGCTTTTGATGCCAAGTTTTTGAATAGTGGTGGTGCTGAAGAGGCAAACCCTAGGGCTGCCCAGTGGAAGGCTTGCAGTTGCTCTGCTTTGCTTTTTCCTTGCTAAAATGCCCATGACAAATCTGGCCCAGTGCAGTAAACTTTTTTTTTTTTTCCTACTGCCCGATGAGCTGTTATTAGCTTGCATTGAAAATTATGAGGGACGGACACCTGGCTAGAGCACCAGGGAGAGGAGGTATTTTGGGTCCGGTGCAGATTCCTTCCTGTTCTGGCTTGTTGCTATTTGCATCTTGGCAAGGCAATTTCTAGGCTGGTAGAAACAGTCCGGGTTTCAGCGGTTCCTCCTGTTTAGCTGCTGTTGGCCTGGGGCAAGAGCATCGGTGTCCTTTGTCCAGAGCCTGGGATCCTGCTGCACTGAGCAGGGTGAAACCTGAGCGTGGTGTTTGTCACTTTCCCAAGGCAAGGTGGGGCCTTGCAAAGCTAATTAAGAGCAGCTTTTAATTTCCTGGCATCTGAGGCCTGCAAGGAGGATCTTGGGTTTTATTTACTTCCACGGAGGAGTAAAGCTGCTCCTTTTAATCTCTGCATGCTAATAGCCCTTCCCTGAGAAAGTCAGGGAACCACGAATGCTGGTGACTGGGCTCCTCCGTGGTTCACAGTGCTGTAAGCAGCGTGAGCCAGCTTTGGTGCCCATTAAGGCTTGAGTGTGCGGTGGGCACCTTCTCTTGTTCTGCACCTGAATTTTTTGCATCACAGGCTTTGTCAAAACTGCAAGCTGCATTTGTTTAACAAAACCAGTCAAGAAACTGGTTTCACTTGATTGCTGTGAGACCTGTGCACAGAGTTGGCATGCCTCTCTATTCCTTCCAGGAGTTCAGGAGCCCTATGAGTTAATGTGTACAAATGGATGTGGCTTTGTTTCTCCAAAAGCCAGGTATTCTGGATCTGCTTGCTGCCCAGAAGTTGAAATAAGTGAAGGCCATTTCACCTTTATTCTTTTCTCTCAGTGCAGTAACTGTCTGTCTTATAAGTCCTGGGAGGTGACTAGGGGGATTTAGGATTTGTGCTGGACCAGTAATAGCCGAGGCTCAGTTGTGGAAAAAAGAGCTAATAAAACTCTTGGACATATGCTTCTTGGACATACAAACAAGGGAACAGAAAAGAGCACGGAAATTATTTTATGCTTTAAGGTCTACAAATAAGAATTGACTATTAATATTCACTTCTCTCTGAGCTCCAAGGTGTGTAGTCAGATTTGTTGCTGGAGAGCGTGGGTGTGCTGCCTTACGTGGATCTCAAAAGGAGCTCAGGTCTTAGAGAAAGCTTGAGTTACGTGTAAAAGTGAGGTAAAAAGGTGTACTGAGTGGCAGAGAGATTCAGTGAAGCAAAGAGTTCGCGATCATTTAGGTGACTACAGCCTAAATGGTGCTGCCTCTCACCAAATCTTCCATTGCTCTGGTTTTGTATGATGTAGGGAGGTCACCAATGAAAGCACCTACTCAGCCTTTCCCCTGGGTTCAGCTGACCCAGTAATTGTAAACCTCTAGATGTGTCTCTGTCGTGTGGTTCGTGACATCTTCCATGTCTTTGGGTGCATCGGCTGCTGAGTTTGCTGCTTGGAACGAGTTTGCACCTTACGGTATTCTGCCTGTTCCCTGGTGACAATCACTGACATATGTTCACCTTGCCTTGCTTGTGTTCAGGATGCTGCCTCTAAAGTGTAAATGCAGTATCACAGTGGCCCTACAGAGCATTTGCTCATTACCCTATCTCCTTGCATCTCTAAGATCTCTCCTTAGTTCTTTTGGCTATTGTCTGAATATCTTCCAGGAATGTTTTAGGTGGTGTTTCATTGATGGTTAGAGGTGAAGACAGGACTAGGTTAACTTCTTTGGGTCTCCTCTGACCTGTTACATACGATCCCCCTTGAATATTCCTGAATTTCATAACCTTGTTTCACCATCTCCCTGACAGAAACTGGAATGATGCAGGGAACAGTGGTGAAAGAGCGTGGTGGATGGTAAGACACGCTGTGTGCTGAAGCAGAGGGATGTGACCGCCTGCAGAGTTCTTGCGCGCACTGCAAGGTTCTCTTCGGTTTCTGACTCCTCCTTTTTTCCATTTCTAGTTCAGGGTATTTAATGGTGTGTGTCTGAGCTGTTCCCCTGAGAGCTGCTTTGGCACTTTCCTATTCTTTGTACTCTTCCTGTTCAGAGGAGTTGTTTGTGGCTTTTGTGCCTGAGAATCTCCTGCTGTCTCCTTCCACATGGGGACACTTAACTCTTCTTTAAGGCTTTTCCAGTGCCCAGAATGTGCTTCCACGAACCCTGAGTGTACAGTCTGCTGTAGTCCGAATGCCCTGCTCTGTACCAGTTAATCAACTTGATCTTGTCTGCCTTGTCTCAATTTCCCAGTTTCAGGGTTAGAGCTTATTTGTTGGGTCGGTTTGTTTGTTTGTTTATGGTGCCTCTCAGTGCTGGAGATGCATCTGTGTATAAACTTACAGGGTGATAATGATTTCTGCCTCAAGAAAATACAATCCTATTTGAAACAATCAGAGCAGGTTACTGTATAGCTCTTGGGGCATTTTTCCCCGTTGGTAATATTTGTGGCATTACAGATAAGTAAATTGCTTTTTTGTAATTGCTAGTTCACCCTTCTTTGGTCAGAAGATGGTTTAGAAAAAAACTAGATTGGTCGGTTGGATCCCTTTGTTATCCTGCAGAAGGCCATTCTCGAGGTGGTGGTATGCCGGGGAGGGGGCTGGGTGAAAAGCCAGAAATGTAGAGTAGGTAAGAAAGGGGGGGAGAGGTCTTCGGATAGTGTTTGGTGTAGATTAGGTTTTGCTTCTTGACCCGCAGCCAGAACGCTGTCCCATGGAATGATCCCAGCAAGTCTGTCCAGATTAATGCTTTTGCAGTATTTCAGTGGAAAATGCCACTGGATGCTCCGTGTCTGCGGCAGGGAATGCTGATGGGTCGGTGGCACTTGTCCTCTGGATTCCTCCCAGGCCACTGTATAGGACCGAGGTGGGGGTCGCTTGTGCTCTGGTTTCAGCAGGGGGGACCTGCTGTTTATGCACTTGTAGGCTTTTGTGTTTAAGATGCAGTCTGAGACCACAAATTGCTTCTGTCAGTAGCGCACACACCCCCCCCCCCCAGCTCTTCCCAATAGCGAGGTGTTAATTGTGGTGTCGTGATCTAATTCTGGCTTGGGGATTTCCTTTCTGTGGCGCTGGATTAGTTAGTTATTTAATTTGGACCAGAGATTCTGCTCTGCTCCTGTGTGCTGTCCTCGAGCAGCGTGCTGTCTTCGGGGAGAACAGTTGCCGTCCGGCCCCAGAGGGGACTGCATTCCTCAGTCCCGGCTTAAATGCCTGGGAAGAGGCAGCTGGAGAGCCTTTGGCTTGCAGACAACTTGCTTTGTCTTAGTTGGAATGTATTCCTGACGCTTAAGTACTTTTATATATTTGAAATACATTCCTCAGGGCCTGATACGTGGGGTTAAATAGTCGGAAATCCGGCCAGTCTGCCTCGGGGACGGCTGTGTCCCTGCAGCCGGGGAGCAGCCTGTGTGTGTGCCAGGGCTCCCCAGCTCTGAGCGCCGCTGGGGGGGGGGGGGGGCGTGCGGAGCCCCCCCTGTTCAGCACCCTCGGCATGCCTGCCCTGCCCTGCCCTGCCCAGGCCCCTCCCTGCATCTCCTCCTTGTCGTGGGCCTGCCGGGGGTGGCCAGGCGAGGAGCGTCCCCTCCTCCTGTGCTGTGTGTGGGCCGCTGGGGAGGAGAGCCCCCCTTTGCCCTGCCTGCTGGAGCACCGGGAAGGTGGCCTGCCACGGCGGGCTGTGCAAAGCGGAGCTCTGCCGAAGGCTGCTGAGCCTGGTGTTCGGCTGCTGCAGCGTGTCAGCTGTTCCTCTTTGGGACTTTGCTGGGCTGCTGCCTTTCAGGTGTTTGTGATTATGTGCTTGTGGCCAGAAGAGGCTGAATCGCAGAATGGTGGGGGTTGGAAGGGGCCTCTGGAGACTGTCTAGTCCAACCCCCCCTGCTAAAGCGGGTCCTCCTAGAGCAGGTTGCAGGGTCACATCCAGGCACATTTTGCACGTCCCCAGAGGAGACCCCACAGCCTCTCTGGGTGGCCTGTCCCTGTGCTCCATCACCCTCAAGGTAAAGAAGTCTTTCCTCATGTTCAGATGGAACCTCCCGTGTTGTGGTTTGTGCCCGTTGCCCCTTGTCCTGTTGCTGGCACAGCTGAAAAGAGCCTGGCCCCATCCTCCTGATGCTCACCCTTAAGCCAGTTTAGTATCTGTGGCCAATGCTGTGAGGAGCGAAGAATCAAATGCTGCTAAGGTTGGAGTCGGTTATTTGGGAAGACCGCTTTTTTAGGATGGCAAGTGGTCTGTATCCACTGCCTGTGCTCTCATCCCATGCCTGCCTGGGTGGCTCAGGCTGAGCCTCTGAGTAACTGGTGTGAGGCGCCCTGAGGAACGCCCGGGTGCAAGGGTCTACCTGGATAGTCGTAGTGGCGCTCTCCCCGTGGCACCAGGGCTGCCTGGCAGGGGCTGAGGTGCCGCCTCTCTGCTGGAGCTCCAAACTGATGTTCTCATCTCTCGGCAGTGGTGATTGCCTTTTTGACCTCTGCTACCATTAACTGTTATCCTCACTAGATTTCAGGTGGAGTGATCTTCCTTCTTGAATCTAGCTTTTCTGGGAATATACGTTGCTTGCATCATTTCGCTTAATACAGGGAAAGGTGTGTCTTGCGTTCATGGCTCTGGTGATGCAACCTAGTGTTAACTGGATGCCCCTGGCTCTGCTCTGCTAAGGGAGCTGTACAGCCTGTGGGACTGGCATCCTGCCCAAGCTGGCCACCTGTGGGATAGAAGTCTTTCTGGTTATGTGGCCTCACCTGTAAGACAGTGGCTTGGAAGGACTGAGTTTAACCTTAGAGCTGTTCAACTCCCACATGTTTTGCTTTGCAGTTTTTGCTTCCAGCTCTGCTTGAATCTTGCACAGCTGGCTTTCCCCAAAGGCAATACCACTGGCACAGTTGTCAAAGATCAGCTCTTTCTTTCATCACAGATGTAAAAGCAGGGGACCCCAGTTCTGTTCACACTTCTCCTACCTGTAGGTCTCCGAGACTGGAAAGGCAGACACGTGTGCTCCTGCGTGCCGGCACCTTGGCTGTGGAGCATGCAGCAAAGTCTCTGCTTCCTCCATGGGCAATTCTTAAGATGTCAAGCCTGTGTTTAACCAGGAAGATGTGAATGAAACACAGGGCTCAGATATGTGATCTGGTTTTGCTGTGAGTGTTTTGAGGAGCTGCCCAAGCCGCCGCATTTCACTGCTGGCGGACACCACCTGCCCACAGTGACAGTCCTGTGCATTTGCTCTGGTTGGGGACAAACATAGGAGCTCTGCTGTGTGCTGCTGTGAGCCCAGCCCCTGGTGGCGTGGGAAACCAGCCCCTCTTCTTGTTTGTGAATCACCAGGAGAGGTGTAATTATTTTCCTGCTACACATTGTGATCCTGCCTTTAATTAAGCTTGTGCTGTCCTGCTGAAGGTGGTGGGACTGTACCAGCAGGGTTTGAGAGTTGAGCTTGAAATTCTCTTAAGAGTAATGAGATGTAAGGAGGACCTGTCCTTATCACTGGCACTTGAGGGTTGGAAAGGTTAGCAAAAACCCTGCCTTGGATCCCCTTAGCCTGTGTTGGAGGAGAAGTAAAACAGCAAGCACTGCTGGTGTACTCAGTCCCTGCAGCAAAATCACCTGGGCCAAACACCTCTGTCTCCAGGCCTTTGTCTCTGAGGAAGCCTGGGTTGTCACAGGTTGTTTTTGAGGAAAAGGAGGCATCTGAGACCCACTGTTTGGGTAGCAGAGCTTGGGAACACCTGGATAGTTTTGGCTGCAGAAGCAAAAGGTTTTGTACAATTCCGGTGTGCAAACTGTGTTTACAGTGTAGACCCAGCTCCTGGACTCCAGATCTGTAAATTGTCACTGCCTTGTTTCAGAGACATTGGCCTATGTGTAAGGTCATTGTGGCCCTACAGTTATGTAAGTTGGGTGTCTGAATCCTCTTCCTCTGGCACATGTCCTGCTCCCCTTCAGTAGTGCTACAGCCGCCTCACCTTGAGAAATGCCCCGTCTTTATGAAGTGTTTCGTTGAAGTCTATTTAAAGCATGGTTAGTTGAGGGGAGAAATGTCCCTACAGCCTGATGGCGCTTGACAGCCACCCCCACCCTGTCTGCTGTTTGCAGCAGGAGTCCTAACACCAAGGCAGCCCCCTGAGCTGTCTGTGCTGCAGGGTGGCATTGCTCCTTCTCCGGAGAAACTGGTAGAGGAGCCCAGGTGTCCATTTGCCCTCCTCCCTCCCTCTTGGCCACCACGGAGATGGCTCTTCTGCAGGTACAGGCAGGATTGTGGGGGCTGGTGATCGGAGAGCAGCAAGGTGATGCTGGGGAACAAAGAACCCCATGTCCTAGTCCCCTTCCCCCAGGATTAGACACAGTGCCTTCAGCAGGACTGATGTTCCGGGTGTAAAACGGGACAAATGCCTCTGCCCAGATGTGTGGGATTGAGATGCGTGTGAAGCAGTGTTGTGCATTAAAGCAGGGAGTGCAGAGGGGATCTCCTTGCCTCAGCAGCAGTAGGTGAGGGGAGAGCTGGAGTTCAGCCTCGGGTGGGCCAGAAGCCCTTTTGCTATAGCCTCAAGAAAACAAAGATTCAGAAAAGAATCATGAAACTAACCTGGGCCTGGGGCCAACCTGGAAGCTGGGAGCACTGTGCATGCAGAAGCAGTCAGTGTTTTCCGAGTCCCAGGCTTTCGGCACCCAAACGCCTTTCTCTGCTTGCTTGACGCGTCGTTCTGCAGGTGGGATGGGATCTGTAGGACACACGGGCTTGTGTTGCCATTGTGTGAATCATGGATGGGCACAGGGCTCTGGCCACATTGCAGGGACTCTGCAGCCGTGATTGCTGTGGGCTGGATGCCAGCGTCACGGGCACCAGCAGTGTGCGTGGGAAGCTTGGTGGGCTTAGTAGGTCTGCATCCCTGACCCTGCCATGCATCATCAGACTGCTTGGGTTGTTCCAGGAGTGAAGCCCTTTCCCTGCCTCCTGCCAGTTCCACTGTGCCTCTTCTGAAGAGCTGGTGTTGGCAGCACAGGGTGGCTGGGGTTGCCTGACGCTGTCTGCCCCGCTGTGCCAGGCTGGCTCTTTGGCCATTAATCCCATTCGGGCAATGGTTGCCTTTCCATGCCTGCCCTCAGGATTTTGTTGCTTCTGGGAAACGGCATAGTTGAATGGTAGCTCAGAAGGTTTGTTCTGATCTTTTTATCCATTGTCCTTTCTCCTTTTTTTTCATGTTCCGCCTTCTGATCTGACTGAATAAGTGAGCAAGGCGCTCTGCTGAGGCAAGGCTCAGCTAAGCGTTACTCTGCAGCAGAAAGGGAGCACTTGGGGGTGGTGTCCAAATTCCCAGCATCGCTATCTGACTACTGTGGTTCTCTAGGCTAACCTAATAGCTCCATTAGCCTTTTGTTCATGTCCTGGGGCTTTGCTGCATCCTCAGTACTAATGCTGGGAGCTTCACAGATATGAACATCGATGGCCAAAGAGGCAGGACTGAGGTCTGGAGGAAGTACGTCATGTCAGCAAGCTGAAGAAACACAGTTTAGTTGGAAGCGTGCTAACTGCAGAGAGGAAGATGGAAGCAAGCTCCTTCAGACACTTTCTAGGGCCTGTTACAGACAAGAGGCTGGGCTTCCAAGGGCCCTTTATGACTTTGCTGTGTCTGTACATGCTGCGGCTGACTTGGCATGAGCCAAATTGTTGTGCCGCTGTTCAGAGGGACCTTGACAGGCTGGAAGAATGGGCCCATGGGAACCTCATGGGAAATACCAATTTCTGCACCTGGGGGGGAATAACCTCATGCAGCAGTACAAGCAATCACCTAAAAAGCAGCTGTGCAGAAACAGTGGGGGTGCTGGTGGACCACAAGTTGACCAGCAGTTAGGAAGAGCATTGCTAGCATGTCAAGGGAGGTGATCCTTCACCTCTGTTCTGCTCTGGTGAAACCACACCTGGAGAGCTGTGGTCCGATGCTGGGCTCCCCCTGCGTGGGGAAGACATGGACATACAGGAGTGTGTCCAGTGAAGGGCCACAAAAATGATTAAGAGACTGGGACATCTGTGATATGGGGGAGAGGCTGAGGGAGTTGGGACTATTCAGCCTGGGGAAGGGAAGGCTTAGGGGGATTTTACCGATGTGTGTAGGATGTCAGGGAGCAAAGGAGATGGAGCCAAGCCAGACTCTTCTCAGTAGTGTCCAGTGGCAGGACAAGAGGTAATGGGCACAGAGTGAAATAGAGGAAATTCTGTTTAAACATAAGGAAACACTTTTTCTTTTCCTTTTTTTTTTTTTTTTTTTTTTTAATTATTATTATTACTGGAGGGGTGGTTGAATACAGGAACGTGTGCCCGGTGAGGCTGCAGAATGTCTTTCCTTGGAGATATTAAAAATCTGAGTGGGCACAGCCCTGGGTTGCCTGCTATAGCTGACCCTGATCCTGCTTTGAGCAGAGGTTGGACTAGTTGATCTTGAGGGGTCCCTTCTGACCTCAACCATTCTGTGGTTCTGTTGGACCTGCCTCTGTGATGCAGATTGCCTCTTTGAGTGAACTGGATGAATTTGGAGATTGGCATCACTCACTCACTGGCCTGCTACATAACTGCTTAGCAGTTTTGCAGACACTGGCTTTCTAGAAACTTACCTTGCTTTCTTAATTTAGCTGGAAGCTGTGTGCTAGTGTCCACAGGCAGTGAGATCCTGGCCTCATGCTGATAGAGGCTGTGTGTGAAGGTAGTGGTGGATGGCTCTTTTCTGTCTTGCAAGGACAGGAGGTGGCTGATGCAGCCAGTTTTGGAGTTGGACAGTCAGAGTTCCTCACGTGTAATGAATGAGGAAGGGGTACAAGGGACTGTCAGACTGACTCTACTCAGGAGTTAGGCATCTCTGCTCTCAACTTTGGCCAGCACCACCTATAATGCCACCCATCTGCATTGCTGAGAGCAGTCGTGGCATGTTGAGGATAGGAGGCCAGAAACTCATTTCTAAATCCGTTGTGTATTTCCCCCTTCTTGGGTTCATTTTGCTTTCCCATGTAAGAGTTCACCACTGGTGAACACCACAGCTGGAGCCATGGACTAACCTGGCTTATAAATTAAGTACAGGCAAAATGCCTCATGTATACTGAACTCCATGGGATTGGGAACTTCTGTGCTTTTGTGTCTCACTGAGTGAGAAGCTCTGCAAAACGGGGTGTCAGGCATCCTCGCATTATCAGTAACAAATGTGTCCTAGATCGGTGGCCCTGGAGTCAGTGTGTGAAGCTCAGGACTTTCTCAATACACAGGTATTTCGGTTCTTCAGCAGAAGCCAAAGGTGAATCTGCCAAACAGAGCCTGTATTTGCTGCTACCAGTGTTTCTTGTTTTCACAAACTGGCCGAGTCTGTTACTGTTTCTCAGGATAACCTCAAATAAACCCACAATCTATTGTGTGCCTTGAGTAGGACTGACCTAACCATTGAAGGTGAGTACTATATGGTCAGGATGGCTTTCTGCTTGTAATATTTCACTTTGAAGCTGACCATTTCTTTCCCCGATAGTTTTGATTGTCATAGCAGTGATTCCGCTCTATTAGCCCAGTATTTTTCTTTTATAAAATTACTCCAAAGGCAGTGGTCTGAATCAAGAGGTTCATTAGTAATTGTGTTGGGGTTTTATCCTTTCTCACTTCTGCATATATCATCATATTTCAGTATTGAAGTGGGCCTTCCAAATTTGCTGAGGTGTCAGTTGTCATTAAGACAGAAGTAAAGTCTTTCCAGTTTAATTGTGGTTAGTTGCACCTAGCTGACAAGCAAGTGTTGTGTACTCTAACAGGACTAGAATAAATAGCTCACGGTGGTCCACTGGCTCACCTGGAGTTTCTTGGGAACCCAACCCATTTATAGGTGAGTAGCTGTGTCACCCTTGTAAGCGTAGCTTCCGAGTGACTGGTGCGGTTTAATTGTGAAAGCGTTGTCACAGTTGGGGGTCTCCTAAAGTTTTGATGATTCTTGTCCATTGTTTATGCTGGTTGCACACTTCGGTGTTTGCCTGGCTACAGCAAAAAGGGACGTTTGAGGGTTTTTATTTGGTTATGCAAACAGGCCCGTGAATTTGACTTTACGTTGCATGTACTATTGTTGGCAGCATTCTTTGTGTATCATACGTGGCCAGCTCCTCTCCACTCTTCCTGCTGGATGTTGTGCTAAAGGTGCTCGGCTTTCATCCTTGCTCACTGTACTCAAAGCTCAGCTCCTCGTAGGGTCTTGTGGGGTGCCCTGGCATCGCGGAGGGCCAGCAGCGTGCTGCCTGTACTGACAGGAGCGCACCCAGGGACCGGGGCAGTGATTATTCCCCTCCATAGACCACCCCTCCGTACTGCACCCATCGTGGGACTCCCAGTACAAGAACGGCATTGCCAAACTGGTGTGAGTTCAGGAGAGGGTCTATAGGGTGGGCAGGGGCTGAAGCGTGTGCCCTGACAGCCCAGGCTGCAGGAACAGGACTTCCGCAGCCTGGAGAAGACACTTGCTTCAGGGGGACTTCATAGCAGCCTGCCAGTGTGTGCAGGGAGTTTATCAAGGAGACGGAGCCCAGCAGTGCGTGGGGGAGGATGAGAGGCATGGCATCATGGAGCTAGGTGGTTCCGTCTGGGGACAAGGAAGCTTTTTTCACTGTGACAGTAATTAAGTGGTGCACCCAAGGACCCAGAGCATTTTTGGATCCTTGAGTCCCGTCGTTGGAGGTTTTGAAAGACTTGACTGGATGAAGGCCTGAGCGACCTGGACCGACTTCATTGCTGACCCTGCATTCAGTAAGAGGTTGGAGTGGAGATATGCCAAGGTTCCTTCCAACCTGAATTATTTCATGATTCTGTGATAAAAGTCTGTGATATACAAAGAATTAAAGGATATTACTTCATTGTCCCTTTTGACTGAAAAATTCATGGATCTAGGTTGCCTTTTTAAAAGAAAATGAAGTAATTGAATTTTGTTTCAGAAATTACGGATAAATCTTGAATGACTTCTCATGTTTGCCTGCTTTCATTTTCAGAAAGGCTGCTGAATGAGGAAGTTACATCTGAAAACGTGCTGCAGAGCCTGCATTTCACATTTTTCAGTCTCTTTTTCAATGTTGCAATTTTTTGGAGTATTTCTTATCTTTTGGTTTAGAGTGCTTTACAGGCTATTTATACCTTATACTAATTTTCAGCCAATCAGTACATTGAGAGCAATGGCCTATGTATTTCCAATCTGTTGTATTGCAGCTGTTGTGCTCCACATATTGTCAGAATTTATGCCACCTGAACCTTTTTTGAAAGATGGTTTTGTAGTCGTTTTCCATCTTAGCCATCCGGGAACAATTCACATAATTCAACAGTAGAATATCTTTGTAATATATTCTGATTTAGAAAGGCTTTTTCCCCCCTAGCTACCCAACTATGCTGTTAATATATTAGTACAGCCCCTGATCTTTGTCTTGAACCTTTTTTTTTTTTAAATTTGTGGTAAGTTCCATTGCACTCTGAGCTGACTGAATTCCTGTGCGCTGGAATCCTCTTGTACTAATCCGTGTTTGCTCTTTGTGGTCTTCAGGCTTCTGGTATGCCAGGAAACAGTGACTGATTACTGCTTTTTTTTTTTCCTCAAAGTTCTATTTTTGATCTGTTCTATCAGTCTAGTTTGGACAGTGAAAGATCTAGGTCATGCAGATTTGGTTATTATTTAATTTATTTTTTTAATACTCAGAAAATCTTGAAGGTCTATATGTTTCATCGTAACAGAGACATTCAGTATAGTGCTAAATTTATGACTTTCTTTTTTTCTTTTTTTTTGCTAGCTGTATGAAACATGCTTAACATTGATTAGAGAAAGGGATAATTGCCAGTCTCCAAAGACACATTTGCTTAAGTTTTCACTCCTGGTTCCGGTAACAATTTTAAAATTAATCTGTTCTCCATTTCCAGTGTCACAAATTAATCTTCCGTGCAGTCTTGCTTTGTAAATTTGGCTGTTGGACTTTATGAGTTGAAGAACCCGGTTCACAAAATATTGACCTGAAAATTGTGTGTCGTCTTAGGTGCAGCGTTTGCATTGTTCTTGATTACATCATGTGGCTGTATTTTACATCAGACTAGCTGTAGTCCTAGTAGAGAGAAGGGCAGACTTTGCTTGCTAGTTTTCTAAAAGCTTTGCTGGCATAAGTGGGAAGCACATCTCTTCTGTGCTTTCAAGTGCTTATTCCTGAAGACTGTCCCATCTCTGAACAACCAGCGCCTGTTTATTTGCTTCAGCAGTGCTGGTCTACCTTTGCCTTTCTGTGATGCAACGGCAGTTAAGTCTGCTGGACTGGTTATGGCAATGTTGGTGTGCTCTGCTGGCAAAACTGTTTGTGCTGCTATAGTAAAGACATTCAGGAGCAAAGCAGGCTGTCGGGGGGAAGTACAGACTTGCTGGTGTATCTGTGCTTTGGCTAGCAGTATTTCATTCACTGTATTTCATCCTGTTGGTGAGGGGTTAATGATGAGGAGTAAGTGGTTTTGCTAGACAGATTCTAGCTTGCTTAGATGGTGGCTTGCTTAGATTCTACTTAACTTGCCCCCGCATCCCGTTCCGCGCCCCCCCCCCAGTATAAAAGTCTTAATCCTTGCATGGGAACACTGTAATTCAGCTGCTTTTTTTTTTTTTTTTTTTTTTTGTGTGACCTCCGCTGATGACTTTTGACTAGTTTGAATTTTTGTCACATAGAAATATTTTATTCAAGCCCAGCTTAAGTGAGTCTTAAGAAGTGGGATGTACTACTGTTGTCTTGCTGTTTGCTGAATGGAAATTTGTGCACGGATCGGAGATTTGTGCACAGACAGAATAGTCTGTCAGCACTGTGAGGTTTTGAAGTTTTTTAGTTACCTTTTTTTAAAAAAACAACAACAACACAACTGGGGGAGAAAAAATGCTGTTTAACTGATACAAAGCAGTAGCATACAAAGCAAGGCATTTTTGGAACATGATCTTTAGTAGATGTCTCCCTGAAACAAAGTTAATTGGATGGGAATAATTGTGAGATTGTCACAAGCCTAATTCCAAGGCTTGGTCTGCACTTGGCTTCACAGACGTGCCTGTAGGCTCTGATTATTTTCGCTAAGGTAGTTATGCTAGTAAAAGGTCTGTTACGCAGTTTATTCTGTGGTATCCACGCAGTTTATTGCAATTTAACTGCTGTGACAAAGAAGTGTTAATGTTGTTTTGATTTTGATGGCCTAGCTAAGAAAGTAAAACTTAAGTGTAAGGGAAAACTGAAGTCGATGTTCACAGCTACCGGTTTGCCTCATGGAAATTAGCTTTTAAATCTCTTATAGTGTCAAAAAATGCTTTTTGTATATACTGCAGTGCAACATGTAGCATGACTTTATTCTAAATTAATTTTTTTTAGGTGTGCACATCTGTTTTGAGACGGCCCAAAATCTGTAGGCAGAAGTGCTAAAAGTTTGGACTATAGATGTCCTGTTTGTCCCTCTGCTGTTTTCCAACTTGTAGGCTCTAGCAGGTCAACACAATGTCTTGCCTGGAATTTCCTTGCATTCTAAAATTAGGAGAAGGATCTAGGAAACAATAGCAAATCAAATCTCTAAACCTCCTGCTCTGGCTTGAACCTTTGTTGTCATTTAGACTTTCACCTACTTCCTTTCTTATTAAACTGATTTGCATTAGATAAACTGAATTAAAAAGGACTCATGCTGTTCAGCATCAAGAGGACTTTTCTTATTGTTGCTTTTCTTGCTTATTATGGTCTCCTGTACTACTTTAGGATGTCAGGAGTATGAATTTCATATCACTGCTGTTCATCCCAGAGCACTTCTCCCTTTCAGTATGGGGAGTGATGTGGAAGTACGACAACCTCCGCGTAGCAAAGGCCGCTCCATGTCTTGCAGTCCTTCAAACATGGACTTGCACCTAGCAGCACTTCTGCACTGGGACATCTCCATGGGAAGCTGCAGGGGTTTTGATCTATGGCAGAGAAACTTCTCAAGTTAGACCTCTTCATCATCCCCTCTAGTAGGGCGAGCACCTCTCTTCATGGTCTGCGTATCTTTTCACAGTTACGTTGTGCATCTCCTTTTCTTACCTCTCCTTTATCTGGTCTGTATTAATGTTCTTTGCAATGTTACAAGTGACAGTTGTGGGTGTCCCACCGCCTCAAACCTCATCTCAATACCCCCGCAACTATTTCTGGAGAGCTCTGTTTCAGCAACCTTTTTATGCAGATGGATTACTGGAAAGGCAACTGAGAAGGAAGGTTCAGACTCAAATTCTTGTTTGATCCTTGTCAGTGTGGTCTGTGTAAGCAGCCCTGACTCTCTGGACATGTTTTCTGATGTGTAAGTAATCCTGTGATTACATTTTCTGTTGCTTACTGTAACTCCCTTTCTGCCTCTGGTGTGGGACGGACAGGATGATTACATGGATTAGAAGTGGCTTCTGTGTGTCACTTCGCAGGCCTGAGTTTGTTCCTAGCTTCATCGCTCCTTTTTTTTTCCTGCATCACAGGTCAAGTTATTAGCTTCTTAAGGATTGGCCATCTAAAACTCATAAATGGCTAAAGATGACTTAAGAGTACTGTGGCAGAACCCAAACACTTAATCAGAGCCATGGTTTTACTACGTCTGTGCGCAACAGCCTTTATCTATTTGTGGGTTATGGGTAAACTTCTTAAAACAGTTTCATTTTCTGCACTGGCCCAATATTGTTTGTTTGTTACTCCCAGGACTCTGTAATGATCCAGGAAATGCAGCAAACACTACCGCCTTGTTTTCCATCCTGTCCAGTATCCTATGTCCGACAATAGTTAGAAGCAGCTGCAAGATTTGTTCAGTTGATAATTATAGTATGTTGCATTTAGTAAACTTACTATTGATGTCTAGAAAGAGTATGATTGATGAATCTTGCTGTTTACCGTTTATAGCTAGTATAATTGACTTCTGAGAACAAGAGGAGGTGTGAAGAAGTTGGATGTTGTTAGACAAGGAGAGCTCTGGAGGTCCCTTCCAGTTGACATTTCTGTGACTGTGGCGTTTCTAGAAAGGAATTTCCTTCTTTAATTCTTTGTTACATGGGCCCTACAGCTAGCTTGCCTGCTCCTTTTCTTGCCCAGTACAGGTGGCACACGTGCTTTCCCTGTTGGTGTAGGGACGTTGTCACTGATGTCCTGACAAAACATACCGTACAGCAGATGTGTGTGACAGCAGGGACAGGACTTCAGTCTGAAAGTCCCCTTATGTTTCTCTTTTGTTGGCTTCTCTGGACCAGGCTCATAAACACTGCAGTGTCTGCTGGCAAGCTGCTTTATAGTGACTTCCTCCTGGTGCTAGTGTTCGAATGTCTAAGATGAACTGTTCTCTTGGGAAACAAGGAACGTCCATTTTGTATTCTAGAAGGGAGGGATAAGAGCAGTGGTATAGTAGAGATGTTAAATGAATCATCAAGCGAAACCCATTAAATGTCTGTCTTCTACAACAGACCAGGGCAAAAGGCCTTAATCAGGGTTCTCATCTGTGCAGTGGCTGCACTTTGAGGACCTCACTGGGAGAGAGGTTATGAGAGAAGGCAGTTTTCTCCAGGGATGGATGCTCAGGTTTGGCCTGAGGGGAGAAGGCAGGTTTCCCACAGAATTACTGCTGACCCAGTTTTGTTCTCTCCTGTCACAGCCTTTCTTTAGGCTTCTCAACCTGCGCAAGCTGGGTCTGAGTGACAATGAAATCCAGAGACTTCCCCCAGAGGTTGCCAACTTCATGCAGCTGGTGGAACTGGACATCTCCCGTAACGGTAAGGTCAAAGCTGAATGGGGAGTGGGTGCCTCACAGCCCTGCTTCTCTCAGTGTAGTATTACTACCCTATGCACTCATGTTACAGAAGAGGCAGGACCCTTTCACAGGTCTGTAGAGTGATCTCTTGCAGGTCCTGAGCTATGAAAATATGTTTGTCGTACTGTGTCTTAGGCTGTCACCAGGACCTGGTGTCCCATTTTCCACGTGGTAGGCTCTTCTCAAGCCTCTTTATTTCTTTCACGTGTTTTTTCCAGACATTCCAGAAATTCCTGAAAGCATCAAATTCTGCAAATCCTTGGAAATCGCAGACTTCAGTGGAAATCCTCTCTCCAGGTAGGAGGGCATGTGCAACCCATTTCGTCCATCTGAGAGTGAAAGTTCCTCATTCTTCCTTGCTTTCTCTGGTCTTCATCTGCTAATTGTCTTCCCTTGAAGGCAAGGCCTGGGACCACCCTGCCTGTGCCAAGACCTGCAGGTGTCTGCTTTCTGGAGAGGTGAAACACATACCATATGGAAGAGCTGGTTTGTGCTCCCTCTATTGCAGGGCCTATGGCTTGGGTTGATGAGCCTTTAGTCATACTGGTGCCACTGGTGGGAATGGTCGAGGACTTTTGTCTTCTTGGAATAAGTTTCTTACTCCCTCCCCACCCCTTCACCCCGATGCACAAACCAGAATGGATGTGGACTCATCGTGCTACAGAGGAGCAGAGAAAGGCCTGCATGCTATCCTCTGCTCTCTGTCAGTCCTTTTTGCTCTCTGTCAGTCTTATTTATAATTTAGCATGGCCATCCTTTGAACTCTCTGTTTGGTTGGTTTCCCTGATATTTCAGTGCCCAGAGCGATGTCCAAGAACAGGGTGCTCTGCCTTGTCTCTTTCAGTCTTCTGTCTCTACAGCTTTTAATCTGTAATGTTGTGGGAATTCAAGTGTGGCCCCTCTGTCTTGGTGAACCACGTTTTGAGGCACTGGTGTCTTGTCGCATTGTTTGCCAGGGTCCCTGTAGATGCCAGTCTGCCTCCAGATGCCTGCTGCCCTTTGTGCTCCTGGGCAAGCACTGCCCAAGTCGCCCTTTAAATAGATTTAACTCTGCTTCCCTCTTGTGGAGCCGGTCACTGGCAGGATGGGACAAGCTTTTTCAGTCGGTGAGAATCCCTGTACTGCAGGAATGACCAGCACTTCTACACTAGAAGTTATTGGTCAGTGTTTTTGTGGCCCAGAGTTGTCAGATCTGTGTCGTGAGCAGTGGGGCAGGGAAGCTCCAGGAGCTGCCTGTGAACAGCGAAGGATTTCTTCTTTTCACGAGTCTTTCCCTGTTCTATTGCACCTTGGAGTTATGTTACTACTACTTGGTCCCAGGGAATGCTGCAGTGTCATCTGCAAAAATATCCTTAGATGGATGTTTGGATTAGTTGGTAGCCTTCCTTGCTTCCAAGTTTAAATGATCACATGGCATAGCCTGAGATTCATGCTCGAGTCCTGCAGAGCCAAGTTTGCACACTAGGACATGTAGTGACTTTGGTGCAGGGCTGTGGTGTCTTAGAAATGGGGCATATCCTGGATCAGGAGTGAGAGTCAGAGTTGTTTCCTGCTCTTCTCCTTTTCACGTGTTGATACCAGTTGGGTTAGACTGGCTTGTGGGGGATTTAGGGTTTGTTTTGTGCACAGAATTAATGGTGTTTTGTTCTGTCATGCTTTCACAGGCTTCCAGAGGGCTTCACGCAGCTTCGGAGCCTGGGCCATTTAGCCTTGAATGATGTGTCCCTGCAGAGCCTCCCCAATGACATTGGGAAGTGAGTATGCCTCCATTCCGCATAATGGGGAGGAGGGCTGGGGTGGGGACACTAGCAGGACTTGGAGGGAAAGAGCATGCCATCCCAGTTACAGTTTGCCACTGTACTGAACATACTGTGTGAGCACCTCTAAGCATTACTCTTGTTAAAAGACAGCCTTTTTAAAAGGGTTCTTTTCCTGGTCTCAGCTGCTTCTCCTTCTCTGTGGTCTGTGGCACAGGCAAGGAGTGCATCCAGGCTTATCAAATCCTTTGTCTTTCCTTATTTTATGAGTGCCCGTTTGCCCCTTTCCAAACAGGTGTGGTTTGTCCGGTGATGTTGAAATGATTTATGCTGCTAGCAAATGGCCAAGGCAGAGCCCATGGGGCTTTGCCTGTGGGGTGCAGTGCCTCTCCCATGGGATTTGGCTTTCTACACGTGAGGGATTTTCTCTTTATGGATAGACAGTCCTGTATGTGATACCACGTTTCCTTGTCCTGAGCTTGGGCGCAGTGTTGTTTCCCCATGATTTTGCAATGAGCAGTCACCTTCATCAGAAGTCATTTAAGATCCTCTTTGTTTTTTTGTTTTCCGCTGTCATCTCCATTCATGTGTACACACATAGATGCATTTGTGCAGATCATGAGGGGTGGTCCCAAGGGAAGGGATATGAGCATCTCCTTGTACCCCTGAAGCCCTATTCAGTGAATCTGGCTTTCTCGCTCCCTTTTCTCTTGCAGTTTGGCAAACCTGGTGACTTTGGAGCTACGCGAGAACCTGCTGAAGACTCTCCCCACGTGAGTATCTGTTTGCTTCAGGAGTCCCCTGCCTGATTCCTCAGGGGCTTGTTTTGGTAGCACAGGCTCTAGCACTTTGCTTGGGAGGGCTCGAGGCTTTGCATAAATTAGCTGCATCGTGCTGGATTTCTGTAAATTGGGGTGAGGGGGGAGAGAGATGGTACAGGGCTTAAGAGCAGGGAAGGACGTTCAGAGTCTGTATTCAGCCTCTGCATCAGGATTGATTTGGAATGAACAGGGTTCTGTAAGAAAGCTGCTGGAAATGGTGAGAATAATTTTTCCTGGAGAGGTGGAAAAACAGAAAAATAGACTGATGTGGGTATAGGAAGAACTCTATACGTTGCAGTTCATAATTTGAAGAGCAGCAGAATACGGCTGAAGATACATTTTGCTTCTGACATCTCTGTTTTCTTGGGTATTCCTTCTGATTGTTCTGGCTGAGCAGTTTGTGGGAATTGGTGGGATAACTGGCTTTCTTGCAGCAGACAAAAAATAAGCCAGCAAGGGAGAAGATATAAGTCTTATTAAATGTTTCAGAGAGTTAGGGACAGAGATTAATTCCTGGCAGAGGATCTGCTTGGTACAGCTGATGCTATCAGGTGGATAGGATCTGGAGAACTCATGAGTCTGTGCAGTAATCTCTGGTTTGGCACCCATGAGAGTTGTTTCTTGAGTTTTCTAACCTACGTTAGCTCTGTCAGCTTGTTTTCTGCCTGCTTATCCATCCAACTGATGATTCCCCCAGTCTTCCTTGAATATATGTTGGAAGGGATTCTACCTGCCTTCTTTTTGAACAGCAGTGTCTTTTGGGCCCACACAAACTCCCCGGTTAATGTTTGAATCATGCAACTATTGCCACCTTTCCTCATAGCTCTCTCACTGTTCATGGCAAGTATTCGGTTTGACTTACCTGACCTTTCTCCCCTTACTCCTCTGCTTTGTTTAAAAAAGAGGGCAGAGGAGGCATCAGATGGTACAGGGTTCAAGCAAGGCTTGAGAATGAGCAGTGAGGGCTTTAGTCTTGCTGCTTCTGTGATGGGCATGCCGCCCTCACTCTGAGATGTTGCTCTGACTCAGGTGCATGCTCTTTTCTTCCTGATGGTTATTTTCCTCTGGGAGCTGCAGAATATAAATGCAAGAAATGCTTTATATGACAGCGGTTACATCTGCTTGTAAAATTCATGTGTCAGCTTTGACCCTGAGGACAAGGCACTTCCAAAAAGGAGCTGAGAGAGTCTGCACTGGTCAGCAACCAGACTTCACATCTGGTGATTACACAGTGTAGAAGCACAGTTCAAATTAACACTGCCATCTTGTTCCTGATGCCAAAGTCACTGGATCTTTTCTGCACAAAAATTGTCAACATTAACACCCTGTTGCAGGAAGGCGCTATTAAGAGACCAGCTGAGGTGGCTGCACATGGAATATACTCACAAGGGAGAATGTGAGAATTAAAGCTCCTTATGCCAGGCTGAGAACAGGCATGCAGGAAGAGTTTGGGTCCTGGTGTCGGGACCCACTGCTGTCTGTTCTATGTGTTCCTGCAGACAGGTACCACCACTGCGATACACCATATAAACAAGGAAGGGCAACAGCTACATCCAAAGTTAGGCTTTCGTATTGCAGTGAAGAATGGTCCTAATGGCTTTTCACCATCTAGGAACCAGCAAGCATTCTGCAGTTTGAGAATTCAGTCTGTGACCAAACCCTTATGGTTTCTGGGATGATCTCCCGTGCCTGGTGTTCCCTTGTTTCCCTGTGTTAGATTTGTATGCCATCCAGCAACATACTTGTAGCACGCTATGAGTTTTTGGGGGTTTTCTCTGAAATATAAGTCCAGGTTTTTGATACCGTTCTGCAGTGCAGTTCCAGCTTCTTTCAATTTTTCCCCAATTTCCCAAATTCTACTTTCGGATGATTTCCAAAAGCAGAAAGAGGATCTTGAAGGCCAAGGCAATTTTCTTCAGATCTGTCAGTCAAATATGAGATTGAAATCAGTGGGCAAGAAAATTTCAGGGGTACTCTACTGAGGTCTGAAACTCTTATACTTAGTCTGGTTGCAAATTGTGCTCAAGAATGGCACTAAACAAGTCCAAGTGATCTTGCCAAAGAGTAGAATGACTTACCAAAATGGATGATGCTTTCAGTTTTCAAGGTTACTGAGCCCAGTAGGTAGATGGGCTTCAGTACTGTGGATTTGTGACTGCATAATGCATCAGTGTCTTTTTGATTTTTTGTTGTTGAGCTCCTTAAAAGATCCAGCTTGCAATGACCTTTACTTTTCAACACTAAATTTCATTGGTTAGTCTGCTGCTGCCAGCTGAGTTCTGAAACAGTTCATCTTGCACAGCTGATTTGTCACACCTCCTCTCTCCCGCGCAGATGGGATGCAGCTTGCCAGTGATTTGGGAAGGGTAGTTTTCGTTGATGTATTCTCATGCAGTAGTGGAGGGTGATCTATACTAAGGCATTTTGCAAGACCTTGTATATCAACATGGATTCCAGAGCTCACTTGGGAATTCAGACTGTGAAGGTGCGAAGGGACAGTCAAGGCTGTTTCACCCTTCAGAGAAGTCAAAGAGCAAATGTAGTCATTATGAGAGACTGCCATACAACAGAATCCTTTTGATGATCCCGTTGATAAACCTTGCTTGAGTTAATACAGTATCTCAAAATCCACCACTGCACAAGATGAGAACTGCTTTTCCTCTGTAGCCCAAATGTTTTTATAGCCTGGCCCAGGCAAGACATACCTCTTTTATTGCTTTCTCACAGATTTGCAGCCCCCAACTTCCTTAGTTTGGATGGCGTTGAGATATATAGCTCTATTTGCAGAGAAATATAGTCATTTCTGTGTTAGGACAGTTCCTTATGAAGGGAATAAAAATAACTGAAGACCATTCCGGCTGGGAAAGTGGGCAGGGCTGAGATGGCGGTTCTGCCCTAGTGTAAATTGAGAGACAGCAACACCTGTTTGGGGAAGTGGAAGCTGAGTTGATGGAGCAGGACTGAGAGCTGAGGACACATGAACAGCTGGGCCATGACAGAAGAACTGAATCCTGGTTTTGTGGGGTTGCAGCTGCAGCCTTTCATAGCACCAGGTCATGATGCGTGTGTGGGTGCTCGGGGCACATCTTTGGACCACCAGTGTTGACAGGCTTTGGTTCCTGTGCAGGCTTCTCACAGTATCTTGCCTAGTGGGCTTCTTGTCTGTATGTTTTGACCTCTTCTGAGATGTCGTGCCAGTGCTGTTTTTCCCCTTCTCTCAAACAACATGGGCATCCCATTTGGGGAAGCTGAGGCTGCTGAGTTTGTCATTCCTGCCTCTCCTTGCAGCTGTGCTCTCCTTGCCCCCCAAATATGTATTGTCCTCTGCTGACTCTCTTCTGTTATCTGTTAATCTGTGCGCAAGTCCCCATCTTTCCTACAAAAATGGGCAGCAGGTTAAGGTGTGTCTTGTCATCTGTGTGTTTTTGCTCAAAGAGTATTTTATGGTGGGAGGGCGAGAAGGCAAATCGGTGACAGAGTGGAAGCTGGTTGCTTTGGGACTGCTGGTACTACTGAACACGGTAACCTGGTGCAGGTGGTCCGGCCTGGGGGAAGGGTACCAGTTCCCTAAACTGTTTGGCTCAGAGGGACTATGAAAAAGATCAGGATTGCCCCATCTGTTTTAGGAGTTATTAAAAATTATGTAACTTGTGAGATATGTGTCCCAGATGCTAACCTTCTGTTCTTCTTTCTTGCTTGCTTTTTTTCCCACCCACCCCCTCTCTCTTCCCCTCTCTACTCCCTGGATCTTGCAGTTCACTCTCCTTCCTTGTCAAGTTAGAACAGTTGGATCTTGGTGGCAATGACCTGGAAGTACTGGTAGGTGAGGGATGGTGGGGAGGGAATATGGGTGGTTGGTAGGGGCCAACTCTGTACCTCTGTGGAAGCAAGTGGTTTCTCATCTGAAATGCAAAGAAATAGACCCGAAAGTTGTTTGGCAAGATTGTGATCTGCCCACCATGGCCTAGTCATTGTTCTCAGCATAATGTTCTCTTCACATATTGGCCCTTGTGTCTTACTTCTGACTGTCCTCATGCACAACTTGCTCTGCTCTTTCCAAGCACTTTTGCTCTGGGATGTTGATCTTGCTATCTAGCTGCCTTAAGGGTCTTTCCTTCCCAATGAGACTCTGGTACTTATGTGCTGCACTGCTTTTGTCTGTTCCTTTTCACTTCTGCTAGGCCAACTTTCTGCCTTTCTTATTTGATTTCTCTACTGCAAAGTGCAGGACTGTTCCATGTTGTTCCTGGCAGTGAAGTCAGCCAAGCATGGGGTGTGTGCCCTCTGGACTTGGGTGCCTCCATGGAGGACTTTGAGCATAAGCGTGCTGAGAGCCCGTGCAGTCTCGAAATTCAGCTTGTCTTCACAGTCAGTGACATCCAGTGATACTCTTTAATTTTGCAGCTATGGATTAAGCTGTCACTGAATCCTGCTTTTAATGTTCTGAAATGTTTTTTGGCAGAAACCCACCTAAATTGGGAAGCAAAGGACTTCGTGCAGCTTGCTATGCACAAGGCTGCAGCTTACTTGTGAGAACAGTTGTCTGACACTTGAACTGCTCTCCAGTGATGCATTAGCTCCAACCCCAAACGCTAATCAGCGTGTATGGTGGTTGTGGAGTGATGCTATGAACATGTCTAGCATTGCTGATGGTGCTGCTCTGTCATGTTGAGTTAGCCAGTGTTACCCAAATGTTTTTAGTCTCTGAGAGGCAGAAGAGGAGAAAGACTAGTTTCTTTCGTAAGGCCAGAATTCCAAAACCCTGTTTAGTTCTTGTCTTGCCTGCTACCAGACAGTCCTTGCTATTGTCTTCCATGTTTCCTGTGGGGACCTTCTGCAGACATTTCCAAACATATGTGCTGCTGTATTGTGGCACACCAGCACAATAGCTTTATAAACCATTTGGCAAATGGTTCTAGGAGGTGTGAAAGCAATAACAATGTCTAGCTTTGCAGAGGTGTGGTGTGATTTGTAGCATCCTTGAGCAGCTTCTCCCCTGTGGAAGGGACTGATGCTATTACTGTCCTGCTCTGTTACAGCCAGATACTCTGGGAGCGCTACCAAACCTGCGTGAGCTTTGGTTAGACCGCAACCAGCTCTCAGCCCTGCCTCCAGTAAGTACCTGTTCGGGCTTATTGATTCACCACTTTGCTCCCTTCCTCAGCTGCTACCTTGAGCCATACTGTCTCCTTTCTGATTCTAGGAGCTGGGCAATCTCCGCCGCTTGGTCTGTCTGGATGTGTCTGAGAACAAGCTGGAGCAGTTGCCCAATGAGGTCAGTGGGCTAGTAGCACTGACGGACTTGCTGCTGTCACAGAACCTGTTGGAATGCATCCCAGATGGGATTGGTGAGTATTGCGGGATGGAGAGCAGTGCAGGACTTCACTGCCCTGGCAGTGCTCCTGGTGGGGGGTCTTCAGGCAAGAGTGTGTGTAACAAGGTAGTAGGGTTTGATGGACGTAGTCGCAGTAGTTGAGTGCAGCAGCAGCAGGTGATACTGGTGAACAGAACTCTACAGGACGAGTTCAGGTTCTTGATCTGCATCATCATTAGGTGAAACCTGTGAACAAGCCCTGATGGGGAGGGAAGAAAGGTAGTGCCTGAACAGTGTCATTATCTCTGTGGCCTAGTTCACACCTAGCTTGTTGCCCTGGCCAGGTCAGCTGAAGCAGCTCTCCATCCTCAAGGTGGACCAGAATCGGCTGACAGAGGTGACAGAATCAATTGGGGACTGTGAAAATCTGTCAGAACTCATCTTGACAGAGAACATGCTGACAGTAAGTACACCAGCAGCCACCCTGCCTCTTCTGTGCTGTCCACGTGCCAGGGATCTTCTCCTGTCTTCTGGCTTCTGAGCTGCATTCCTGAGCGTGCTGCAGCTGCTCTCCCTTCAGCTGCTTTGATGCACGGTTTCACCTGGCTCGCAGGCTCTTGGGAAGACCCTGGTGGAAGCTGCTTTCTCTCAGTTCTTTTTCTCTGAAAAAATCTCTAGGATAGCTAGGATGCTGGTTCTAGGATAGCCAGTCCTGAAGCCCATCCAATCTGATGGGAGCAGGACTACATCAAAAACTGCATTTGGCAAGGGGTCATGGAGTAGTGTAATTTAGAATGGCCCTGCTCCAAACTGCTCACGATTTGATTGTTAAAACACAAGTACTGGGGATGGACAGATGAACAGGAGAAATATCTTGACCAGTGGTGTTCTGAGCGTGCTGTGCTGAGGTAAGAGTTGGCATATAACAGTTAGTGAACCTGAGAGAAAATCTGTCCCAAAGTTGTAATGACAACTTTATTGAAAATGTGTCTGTGTTAGGACAGAAGGCAGCTTTTTTCCCTGGACAGAAGGCTCTGTGCCTTTATGCCTTTATTCTGCTACTCTTATCTTTTGCAACAACTGAATCATCTCCTTCCTAGGCCTTACCAAAGTCCCTTGGCAAGCTGGCCAAGCTGACGAACCTGAACGTGGATCGGAACCGGCTGACATCCCTTCCAGCTGAGATTGGAGGCTGTGCCAATCTGAACGTGCTGTCCTTGCGAGACAACCGCCTGGCTCTCCTGCCACCAGAGCTTGCTAACACCACTGAGCTTCACGTCCTGGATGTGGCCGGGAACAGGTCAGCAGCAGGGAGGGTAAACAGGCTTGTAGGCATGTGGCTGAAGAGGCTGCTGGTGTGTTTTGGGAGACACTGGGTCTGTGCTGATCCCAGCATCCACAGCTTGGAGAAGCCCAGACTGGCTGCTTAGGGCTCTGGAAAGAGGCGTGTGTGTCTCAAGCTTTGCCTGTTAAGCCCTTCTCCCTGTTATTTGAATACAGGGTAGAATTAATGCAGACGTGTGGGGACATTCTGCCATGTGTGAAATAAAGCTTAGGGGACATCCCTGATCCACTGTCTTCCTTCCTGCAGATTTTTTTAGTTTTGTGTCGTCAGCCCTCAGGTGATTGGTGTCAAAGCCTTGTTTGTGACGTGGACAACCCTATGGTGTGCCAATATCTGTGATCTGTTCTGAAAGATTCCTGCAGATTTTAGCTGCAGTTCTGTTAGCTGAGGCTGCTGTTTTTTTGTAGCAGTTGGAAGCTGACCAGAGCTTCTGTTTGGAACACTCTCTGTGTACTGGTCTGTGAAATCATAGGTTTTTTGCCCTCAAACCGCTCTTCAAAGTTCACCATTTTCACATTGTTGATAGAAGCTGTCCTCTGCCTAATTAGCAAACTGATGAGGGTGGGTTACCAGAGCCCAGTCTGTGGTGGCGGCAGAGCCACAGGGCACAAGCCAGCTGCTTCAGTGTGGTAAGAGTTGAGGGATCCTGCAGTGACTTGGCGCTGTCCTTCTCCAATGTAGCCGAAGCAGTCTGGAGCTGAGTTGAAGCTCCTTCGTTACCAAGTAAGTTTAACCAGCAGTTCTTTTCTTTTGCAGACTGCAGAACTTGCCTTTTGCCTTGACAAATCTTAACTTGAAAGCCCTGTGGCTGGCAGAGAATCAGTCCCAGCCCATGCTCAAATTCCAAACAGAGGATGATGAGAAGACAGGAGAAAAAGTTCTCACTTGTTACCTGCTTCCCCAGCAGCCCTCTCCTAGCCTAGGTAAGAAACCGCATTATGAGCACTGTCTGCAGTACCATATTCTCTGAAGAGTGCTTGGGAAAGAGGCCTTGCACCTTCCTCTCTACTTGGTTGGACTGTTTTTCGTTACTGTGATACCTGTAGCAGACCTAGGCTCCTGGATGGCTGGTGGCAACTTTACAAGGCAGAGGTGGTTAAAACTGAGAAATTGCTTCTCTGCCAGGTGGTAAAGAAGCTGCAGCCTAGTCTTCAGAGTCTTCTGCTTTGGTCTGTTGACCAGGTAGTTGTCTGTGAGGTTTGCTTACTATCACAATGGTATTCTTGTGTCAATACTTCCAATTTGTGCCTTAATCCTACCTTTTCCTTAGTTCTTGGGTAAGAAGTGCTGGAACTGAACCATTCAGGTGCTTTTGTAGAAGCTGCTGTAGGTCTGGTAGGAGACGTACAAGAGGTGATAAAATCTGGAGGTTACACCCTTTGTCCTCAAGGCCTCTGTGGTTTGATGCCGTGGGTGAATACAACAGAGGTGCCCTAATGGGTTGAGAACTGTCTTTCATCCAAGCCTACAACCTTGCTCATTCAGAAAGTAGCTCCTACTGTGTTATCTTTCTCCCCAGAGAATCTTTTGCAGAACAGTGTGGAGGAGAGCTGGACGGACACCAATTTAAACAGAGTCAGCGTGATTCAGTTCCTAGATGAACCCAAAGTAGATGATGAAGAGGAGTCTGGAGCTGAGAGACGGGTAAGAAGAAGAGTTTCTGGAAGCTTATTAGTTCCCTATGGAGACACTGGCACAACCTAAACTTTTTTCCTAAGATGGGGAGCCACTATGGTGTTCGTGTTTCACCCTGTAATACTGCTGCAGGCATGTACTGTATTTTTGCAGTCTGAAGGGCATTTGGTGCCCTGAGGAGACAAGCCAGGTACAAAAGAGAGTTCCCTGAGAGCCTCTGTGCAGATTTACATTTTGACAGCTGTCCCATGGGAGCTGAGTTGTGACTGCTAACCTGCCCGTGGAGCATTTGGGTAGTCGCGAGATGCTAATAGTCAAGAGTCCTGTCAGGACTGGATTTTAGTTAATCCCCCCTCAGTGGGGAGAGCTGCACAGCCAAACTCGAGGCTGGCAATCTCCACCACCCCAAGCCATGGAGCCAGGTGCAAGCCCATGCTGTGGAGTGTCCTGTTACTAAAGTAGCTATGCATTGTAGACAGGCACCCTCCAAAACTATGGAAGATTATTTTTCTTTAATTGCAGATACAAAGGACAGGATAAAAGTTTCAGTTTTCAGTGAGTACTCTGTTTAAATCTTCTGCAGGCATTTCCCCCCTCCTCCCCCCTTTTTTAGTTTGTGGACAGAGATTCTCTTGAGATCTGAATCCTTCTAGTAAATTGTATTTGCATCTGTCCTTGCAGCATGCATATGCTGCTGGTGTTTGGAGGGTTTTGTGGGGTTTTTTTGATTGCTTTTACCATTGTTACTAATTCTAGAATACTGGTTTTCTTGACTCTCAGCTGGGATGGAATTAGTGAAGCATCACAAATGCTGGTAGTATATGGGCTTGTCAGACATACTAAGAAACACCAGAGGGATTAAGAAGATACTCCACATGTGTGTTCCCTTAGGGGTTTCTGTGTTGATGATTTTGCATTTACTAGGCCTGAAGCACGATTTAAAACCTCCCATCTCTAATTCCCCCCCCCCCCCCCCAGTCCCTTTATCAGATGGAGAGCAGGCTAATGTCTTGAGAGTGAGCTCTAAGAAGTTTTCTCTGCCTCTCTTTTCTTTCCTCTTCTCAGCTACAGGCTATAGTAGTGGAGAGGCCCTGATCAGATCCTGCAATGTGACATTTAGGTTATGTCCAGCTGGGGCTCTGACACTCTGATAAAACATGTTATTTGAGGTAGTTCAATCTTGAGGCATGGCACATGCTGCTCTGACTGTTGAACCTCCTGCGTGTTTTTCTTCGGTAGGGCTTACAGCGCAGAGCAACCCCTCATCCCAGTGAGCTGAAGGTTATGAAGAAAGTGATTGAAGTTCGGCGCAACGAGGTACATGCTGCAAAGCCTGACACGAACCTGAATTCTCCTAACTCAGATGTGAGTGCTCTTCACTAAGAGATGGATAACTATTGAGAACGTGTAGCAGGCTTGGGGAGTTGGGGGGACAGCATGCATAAGCTGGGCAGAAAGAGCTTGCTTTTAGGAAAGGTTGGAAGGAACTGAGCATGGATTGCCTGGATTCCAAGGGCTGGAAATCTGCCTTGTGGTGTCAGCTGGGGCCACTGTGGTAGAGCAGGAGATGCAACCAGGAGACAGAGAACAATATAAGGGGAACTGTGTGCGTTGGTGCCACTTTTGTCATAACGCAGGGAGGATGAAAATAAGAGGGAGAAGAAAAGGCAGCTGTGATATTCCTAGTAAAGAATAATGGGAATGGAGTGCTTGGAGGAGGCATCTTTGCTGCCCAGGTGTGATGCTAAGAATAAATGCCTGTACAGATGGTGGAACAGGGGTGGGACCTAGGTGAGATGCAGCAGGCTTGTCAGGGAAAGCAGCAGGGAGCCTCAAGAAAAAGCTGGTTCTGTTGGTAGATCATATCCCGGCTTTCTCCAGTCACACTACATTGCTCTGTCTGCTGCTTTGGTTTCCTCTTGACTTTTACGATCATCTTCTCAGGAGAAGAGGCTGAGCGCCATGTCAAATCGCAGCGAGGACTCCCACCTTTCCAACAGCACTGCCTCTGCTGACTTTAGGGGAGAGGAGCAGGCAGAAGAGGGAGAGAGAAGCTGGCCAAATGGGCAGGTGCCTGAGATGCGGGAGCTGGAGAAGGAGGTGAAGCCCAGAGCTGAAGAGGAGCATAAGGAAGTTGCTGACCAAGAGGAGGATGATGTGGAAGTGGAATACAATGAGGTAGGAGCCTAGGAACTGCAGCAGGGTCATGATAAAAAGTGGAAGGACTTAAAAAGTTTCAGAGAAAATGGTAAATGGAGGTACGGAGTGTGATTCGGGCATCACTGGAGGCAGATACAGGCTGTGGAAGCCAAGTGGAAGTAGAGATTCAGGCAGCCTGTGGGAGCTGGGTCCATGGGTGACTAGGAAGGACAGTGTGGGAGCTAGACAGGGACTATGCAGAAAATCAGAGTTACAGGTTTGAGTGCCCTCAATCCCTGGAGCTGACAGAAGATGCATCTGAGTGAAAGGGTTGATATGGAAGAAGGCAAGCATGGTAGAATTTTAACGTGTATTCCTGCATCGTGTTTAGCACAAAAGCAGCAGCACTGGCTTTGCCTGTGTTGGTAGTGGGGGGACAGCAGGTTTCTGCACTGCCTCCACATATGTCTGTTACCTGAGGTTCACAACCTTTCTGGGGCTTTGCTCTTGTAGCCCACTGTACACTTTGCTGAGGACACACTAATACGGAGTGAGGGTGAGGATGAAGATGAAGAGCGACCATTCCCAGTGGAGAAACAGAGGCTTATCCGCAAGGACACGCCCCACTATAAGAAACACTTCAAGATAACTAAACTGCCCAAGCCAGAGGCAGTGGTGGCCCTCCTTCAGGGGCTGAACAGTGATGGAGTCCCCAAAGAGGAAGAGGAGTTAGGAGGCTGCAATAACAACACAGAGCCCGAGGATCAAGAAGAAGCATGGGATGAGGATGACAAAAAGAATGGAGCTTTATCTGCTCAGCCCTCAGTGAAGGTAAGGTCTTGTGGGGAGGGGGGAAGGTCAGAGGGGTGCCAGACCTCCCTTCTGCCACTTTGAATTACCAAACAGGTTGATGTGATACCAATGAAAACATTGGCAAGATGTTCCAGCACTTCAGGAGAGACATGCTGAGGGTGGGAGAGCTGCAATCCATTCTGGGGCTCATATTGTCCAAGAGCTGTGCCATGTTGTTTATGTCTGACTCCTTGCGCTGTATCCAGATTCTTGCACCCTCCCTATTATGTGTGATGATGTGTTCTGTGCTGCAAGAACAGTTCTTTTGTCCCATCACTGACAGGTTCTTCCATTCCTTTCAGTCGCCTCCTTGCTTGCTGGTTGTTTCACCTCATTTGCAACAGGATGAGCTTTATCCCTGGATGGATCTAATCTCAGGCTTACGTTCAGGCTGCTTACACTTGTTTTTCTGCCACGGTGCTTCCTGGAGAGGAGCGGGTAGAGAGAGCAGAGAGAAGTGTGCCCTTCCCGTTGGTTACACAACTGTGTCTGCCCCAGCACAGATGCAGTCTGGGGTGTGCATTGGGATTTAGGGGAATTTTTGTTCTCAAGTTTTGCCATTACCATGGGGCCACGATGGGCCTTTTTGTTTTAGATGGGGGCTGGTGAGATAGGACGTCCTTGGGTCTACTCAGCTGAATTACCCTGTTTGGTTAGGGACACGCAGAGATTCTTGTTCGAGGAGATTCCTCACAGGATGGAATAGGAGTACACTGGTGAGAGACCCTGCATGAGGTTAGACCAGTTCTTACTGAAGTTGGTGCGATGGTTTTGTGAGGTGTATTTGGTAGGCAGGATTCGGGGTGTGGCTGAATCTCCATCATAGTTTGACACCAGCAAATCTCATGGGTGAGATGTGAGTCTCTGAACTGGTGGAGATGCTGGAGTAAAATCTGTTCTTGCTGTTACCACACACACTCCAAACTGTTGGGATTGTTTCCACCCCACGCTGGAGTTCAGATTGCTCAGAGGAAGGTTCCTGCACTCAGGTTTGTTTCAGAGCCTTTGTCTCAGTGGATGTTTGCCTTGCTGTATCTGAGCTGCTACAGCTCATCCCTTGTTCCTTAGGGATGAGTCATATAGTTTCCTTGCTGTTTGTGAAGCTCTTTGAAATGAAAAGGAGTTGCTGCTGCTTGCAAGAATGTGTGAAGCCATCTTGAGTCCCTTTCATCCAAGACCTGTCATATGGGGAAATGCCCTCGCCCAAAAGCTTATTTAGTCAGGGACTCAAAGCTGACCCATTGGCAAAGCCTGCAGAGTCTGTGTAGGTGTTGAGACCACAGGTTTGGTGTTTCTATCGGAAAGTTACTTTTGTTATCGGCTAAGCCTTCTGCTTGGAAGTCACAGTTTTCCTTTTTGTGGGGCTGGGTTGGATGCCTGCTTCATGAAGGCAGATTTATTAGCTTACCTCCTGAGTTGTCTTCCAGAAGTGGGAACGTGGGGAGCAGTGTCCCTGTACAGTGGAGTTTCAAGTAAGAGGTGCTGCATACATGCATTGAAGAAGGAGGTAGGACGGGGTGTGCAGGAGGCTGAATCCTTAAATCAGGGGTGTTCTTGTAAAGACAGTTGGTTTTCAAGAGGAATTCTAAGGTTTCCTGCTTTTGGGAGCAGGTTCCCTGAGTGTCTGGCAGGATGTGCTGTTCCACTGGAGGTTCTTCCCTTTGCAGGAGGGACCAGTGCAGTGTGATTTGGGATTGCTTTGTTCCTGTGCAGCAGCTGGATGGCACCAGAGGTCCCTTTGTGCTTTTATCCTGTGGTGTTTAATCCCTCCTTCTTCACTGAATGACTTGGTACAGAGGGAGTAAAATCAGCTAATAGTATTCAGCTTGTGAGCTTCATGGTCACAGCCTCAGAGTGCCAACACAGACAAAATACGGCCTTAAAGATGCAGCTTCCAGTTAGCTGGGCCAAAGAGCACTGACACTCTGCATGTTGTGAGCCCCCGGAGCAGCCCTGTCGCTGGTTCTCGCTGGTAGGTGGTAATCAGGAGTGGTGTGAGTGGGGTCCACTCTGGTGCTGTGCGGCCAGACCTGTCGGAGTGGCGTGCGTTTGTGTGTTGGGTGGTGGTGGTAGTGGTGGCGGGTTTGGTTTATGCTCCACTAATCCGCATGCCTCTTTGCTGGTTCCTGTCCTAACAGGGGGTGTCGTTTGATCAAGCCAATAATCTGCTGATTGAACCTGCTCGCATTGAGGAGGAAGAGGTCTGTACCATTCCTACTGTTCTCTCTCTGCCAAAAATCATTCAGTCTGCTTGATTTGCTTCCCAGGCTCACCCATTGTTGTAGGGGAAACTGATCTCTCTGGGTCAAGTGGCTTCTGGACCTGACTGATCACAAACACAATGATTGTTTCCTCCCTTTGCTTTCACCTCCTTTCCCTACTTTTCCATACCTGAGGTGAGAATGGCTGCTGCAGATCAGGAGTGAGATGGAAGAAATGTAAAAAAAAACCAAACAAAGGGAGCTGAAGTGGAAAGTGCAGTTCCTATTTGCTATGCACTGAGGAAAGAGAAAGTGGAAGAAAATAAAGGTATATTTCCAGGGGTGGTGGGTAACCCTGAAGGAATGGAAGCCTCAGGAATCTGCTGAGTGCTGTGTATGACCCTTTGGGAGAGGGAGGAGGATCTAACTCACACTGTGCCATTCCATGAGAAAGGTGGACTGAAGGTAATGACTCGTGCATCTCCCCCTGTCGAATCCCCTCAAGTCTTCACGCGTAGCACTTTGGGATGTCAGAAAGAGGCAGGTGGCACTAGAAGGTCCGTAAAGCACATGTGTGATGTTCTGTACCCAAGTTTAAAGTCTTGCTGCCTTAGCTCATCCTCTGATTATGATTAACTTCCTGAATTTGTTTCCAGGTTTTCAGTATGCTTGCCTGATCCTTTGGGTCAGTGGGCTTTCTGCAGGCAGTGTTTCCAAGGAACTGTTGGAAGCAGAGTGCCACCAGCAAAGAGGCAGAAACTGTTGTGTCAGAACCAGTGGCTTGCATGAAGGTTTCTTCCCTTAGGACAGTGCAGTGGTACCGGACCCATGAGAGTGCTGGCCTGGTTGTCTCTGTGAACTTGGCTCTTCCTAATCCCTCACGTGTAAAATGGAGGATTTTGTTCCTTGGTTTTGGAGTAAGACTTTCTGGGGGGAAGATAAATCTTTTCCACTTCAGGCAAAACATGAGCTGGCTCAGATGCAGTCCACTTTTAGTGTGTCCTGAAGATTTGTCCATCTTCACTCTAGATCACAGAGAAGTGTAATATTTCCTGTGTTTCTGTTTGCATAGCTCTTCTGTCAGTCAGAGGCAAAAGTGAGTATAGTCAGGTGCTTCCTGATCCCTCATTTAGGAAATCACTGCTCTTGGTCCTTCTTTCCAGCTGTTAGATGTTGTGTTGCATTTGCAGAGTTTTCTTGCTCCTGAAGGTGCATGGGCCCAGGAAACCTCAGTCTTGTATCAGGAAACAGTCTGCCTTCGTCTTCCTCGGCTCCTGCCTGTGCTCTGCCCACATCTAATGGAAGTGCCTAGAACTTCTCTGTGGTGGCTGGTGAAGGTAGCTGGTTAGAGGCCCCAGGTCTGCTCTGTTGTCTCTTTTGTGCAGATCTCTTCCCTCACTGTAAAGAGCAATGTGGTAGTGTAGCTCCAAGGACAAGCGTACCAGAGATCTACCAGGTGTGTGGTGGTAGCTGAAGTCGCCCCAGAGCAGACCAGCTTTGGGAAGCCATTGATTGTCCTACAGCTCTGGGGGAGTGCTCAGCTCAGTGGATGGTTGCTGACCTCTCCGGTCAGTGATACTCTTATCATTTTAGTGGAATCACGTTGGCCACCTACCAGGACAGCAGCTCGTGTGGAAGATTCAGTCTCCAGAAACACCGGAGAGAGTGAACTGTGGGACTCGAGCTGAACTGGGGCCCTGTGCAGCTGGGACTCCTCACTCACACCGAGAGGGCTGCCTTTGCCGCCTTTCCTAGCACATCGACTGTGAAAAGCATGTGCCCCTTGGTGATTAGGTGGAGGACAACAGGAGAAATATTCAGGACCTTAAAGACTTCTTAACATCCGAGTAGAGAATTAATTAGCTTTGGAAGTGACCAGTCCCAGAAACAGCATGTACCTGCTGTTTCCAGGGATGATTTCATGTCCTTCGTGTCCTTGAGAAGAGCCTGTGATAGCTAAACCAGCAGGCTGATGAAATGGAGCAAGAGTGGGGAGCCCCTTGAGCAGCGCAGTTTAAGTTCATAATGCTGCTGTCACATTCCTTGTATAATTTCATACAGCTCTCGGAGAGAAGGAAGTACTGATTGTTCTTTGAGCCTAAACCATACTCCGGAGCCAAAGACTAAACATGTCAGAGTAGAGGTGGAGACATCTGCCTAACTTCTGTCAGCACCCTGCCATCAGGATGTTGGGAGCTTGGTGCTATGCATGCAGCTGGTACTTCCAAAGCTCCTTTAGCTGTTAGTGCCAATGGGAGTCTACTACAGTGAAAGAAATAATTTTGTTCAAGCACATGGTATCTTATGTGGCTATCAGGGTTCCACCGCTGACTCTGTTCCCAATGTTTTGTCTTGGTCTCCATCTGCACTGCAGAAATGGCTGTATCTGGGTTGTAGAAGGCTTTTGGAAGAGAAGCATACCGAGCTGCTATTTGAAGGCGCGAGGTTGCACCTGAAGTCTGTCTGTTTTCTGATAATTGTTGAAGGAATAGTCCAGAAAGAGCTGCTGTGCAGATTGAAGATAATAGTGGAAAGAAGGTCCTGAATTCTGTTTAAGTGACCAATGCTTCTTTGTCTGCAGTAATAGCTGATGGCATCCTTCTGCGTTTGCCGTCTTCTGCAGAGCACCTGAAAATTTCTAAGTCATGAAGGGCTCTGCACTGGCAAAACTTGTGCTGACTGAGGAGCTTCCCAGGTGTTTGCTTCTCCCGTGATGCACAAGGCTGTCTAGGAAGGATACACTGCTAATTTCCCTCCCTAGGAGAAAGCTAGGCTGATCTTAGATGCTCGAAGTGCCTTCACTTCCTTGCCGGAGGGTGGGAAAGATCCCGTCAGCTGCTTCTGCTCAGATGTCCTGCCCTGTCGCTCTGGAGTCAGAAGCGAGTCGAGTCTTCTCCATAAAGGAGTCTTGTCATGTGGAAATAGCTCAGAAATACTACTGTTTGTGTCTGAATGCAGGCCTCGTACTTGGCACCACAATTACCGTTCACCAGAGGCAGCCTCTGACAGCACAGCTGGGTCCTGAAGCATCCAGTGTTAAGGGGATTCAGCTTTGAAAAGGTTGGCCCACTTAGTGCGTAGCATCGTGATGCCCTGCCGTCATCAGCGCTTCTGTTCATCTCAGTGCTGCTGCTGTGATGCTTTACACTTGGACCCCTGCACCTTGGTCTGGTTTTATTATTTACTGGGTGAGACCACGTACTCATCAGGACATTGTCAGGTTTAGAATTCTTATGCAGCACATTTGACTTTCCCGCAATGTGACCTGTAAGTTCTAAACCCTGAAAAGATTAAATAAAACTCTCTTGTATAATGCAAGAAAGATCGTGTCACCTGGATTTGCTCAGCTGGCTTGACTAGAATATAGTTTCTGACAGGGTGGAGTTCTCTCAAAGTTATGAGAAGGTACAACACCCTGCTTTCTCTCATTTAATTTTTTTAAATGACGAAAGTTCCCACTGAGCAAGGAAAAAATATGCCGTATTTTCTGTTTGAATTTGTCTGACTTTTGATTTATTGCCATAGGAATGTTTTAATGACCTTTTCCTCCTGGGTTGAAGGGCCCTTAGCGTTCTTTCCTATGCTGTGGCCCTCCAGCAGTTTGGAGGTAGGGATTGTAATCTCGTTTTGTAGATGTACAGCTTTGCATGCAAGTCTATAAAGGCACAGTTTGAATACGGTTCACCTACAAAGTGACAGAGATAACTTGTGTGATTGTTGCTTATTCATCATGCAAATTTTATCTGATCTGAAGCTTTCTTAAGGACCAAGCAGCAAACTGTGGAGTGATTTTTTACACAAATGCAGAACTATCAGCAGTTTCCTGCTCTAAGAGTGTGGCACAATCATCTGGTTTTGCTTTCTCGAACAGGAAGCAATGGAGTAGTGTGTTTAACAGAGAGGGAAGATACCATGTTTAAATGAAACACTCCACTGTGAATCTGATTTTCTATTTTGAAATAGGAAAACACAATGCATATAATAGATACGGGTCTTGCTGCTTAGGATGAGGATTATACAAAAAAATTAGGCATTAAAATAACCCCTGTAGGAATTAATGTGGCTTAAGCATTTGGATGCCTTTAAATGCCTTATTGGAAGCTCAACAGTATTTTCTGACTCTGTCAATAGAAGAGAAAGCTATATCCTGGAATAATTTTGAGGCTTTGTGATGGAAGACAATCACCAGCTTGGATCTAGGAACAGAAATGAGGCAAGACTGGGATAAGTTGCCATTTCTGGAAGACATACTTTAGCCAAAAAAAGTGCTGTTCAATTCAGGAGCAATGAGTTAAATTTACAATAAAGATAACTTAGATTATTTGAAAGAAATCCTGAACTCGTGTCTCCTACCACCACTAGCAATGAGATAACATATTTCATAAGTCTGTCAAACTTTTTGTTAAATATAGATTATTTTCTCCTGTTACTTGACATGTGTGCACACATTCAGGTTCCTCCTACTGGGAGAAACCGAAAACTTCTCCAGATTTCTGCTTCTTGAATGATTAAAAAAATTACTTTCAAGCTGAGCTTGCATTTGTTTAATTCATTGTTTTCATTATTTTAGCTTGGGAAAAAAACCCTCTTTCCTGCTATCTGACCCTTTGGTCTGCTTGTCCATGGTATATTTTTATGGACGTCAGTCCCAACTCCTAGCCTTCATTTTGGTAGATTAAAGAAACCAAATTCTTCTAGTGTTTTCTTGTAAGACAGATTTCCATTCCCTGTCTTTCTCACTGCTTTTTCATTCACCTGTTCTACTTGAATTCAGGTTGGTTGACTGTGGACAACATGTCAGAATGTATTCAGACTTCAGTTCACCAAATTCTGTAGTTTTTCTTCCACTTCAAATGTGATAGTTTCTGTTCACGGATGGGAGTTCTCGTCAGCTACCTAGCTTTTTGTTCCTGCATTCTCATCATCAAGGTCCTCCAGACTGTTGGGGTACTTGGATGTCTCTGCTTGTATGTTCTGAAATGAGTGATGCCAGGTTTAGTGCAAGAGTTTTCCATTTATCTCACTGTCACCTCGGACAAACACTCTCCTACTATGCTGTGTGCCCTTAGCAGCACAAAGTTGAAACAGATTTTGGAAGACAGTTGTAAATTCTCCAGTCCTTTCAATCTTTTAATTGTATATTAAATGATGGGCTAAAATGGACCTTTAGAACAGCAAAAAATTATTGGGCTGAGGGGAGTTTGTAAGTGAAATTTTGTAGTCAGAATGATGCAAAATGAATGACTATACCAATGATTTTACCACACACAAAGAATCAGTAAGAATAGGAATAAAAACTCTTTACTGCTGAAGAGAGGAAGAAAGATAACGTGTTTGTGTCACTCATGCCAGCTGAATCCGCAGGACTTCCATGTCTAGGGTTTTGTCCCATTTCCAGTTCTGGGAATGGTTGAAGGCCTGGTAGCTTTGCCCAGTACTCAGATTGCTTATCTAAGAAGTTGAATGTTTTACTTCCCAGAGGGACTCTGTCCTGTTGCATTCCGTAGTTGAGCCAGCCTGGTTCCTTTCAGGATCCTCTCTTTTGCTGTTGTCATTTACATGCCTGTGAGAAACCCGAGTGGCCATTGTGATGAGGAGGAAGTACTAGCTTCTTAAATCCCTATTTCTGGAATTCATTAGTGAAAGAACTAATCATAGAATCATAAAACAGACCAGGCTGGAAGGGAGTGAGAATGGTCCAGCCTTTTGTGGGAGAGGGAGCCTTGATGAGATACCTAGCACCCTGACCAATCTCATCTTGAAAACCTCCACTGCTGGGGACTCTACCATGTCCCTGGGGAGTTTGTTCCAGTGAATGGCTGTTCTCACTGTAAACGTTTTTTTTTCTTACCTCAAGATGAAATCATATGTCTATAGACACACACATACATAAATAGGACTATTCATATCTATCTATAATCATTTGGGTTGGAAAAGACCTTTAAGATTGTCAAGTCCAACCGTGATATATCATGATATATGATTCATACCTATAGCTATGTATTCACATCTATATATATTCATACCAAGATTAATCATATCTGGATGAACCTAGTTTTTTATTTATAGTTCAGAAGTCATTTAATATTTTTAAAAATGCATCATTTCTTCATCCTCACTTAATGAAATGTTCACTGTCTTGGAATATCTGGGGAAGGGGATCTGCAGGAGTACACCAGAGCATTTAGCATTGTAGGTCGCCTGTCCTGTCTGCTTAATGCTGCTGTCAGTCACTTTGGCTCGCAAACTTTTATTGTTTGGTGCTGTCTCTGATTAGTACTAAACTGGGGGGAGAGGTGTTTAGTAAGAAGACAGCAAAGTGTTTGACGACTCTGATATGTACCCTACTACCTTTGCCTTGCAAGTGTCCATCCCCTTGGTAACTAAAAATCCCATCTGAACAGAGGAAGAAATAACATCAGAGCCAGAAAATCTTCTGCTCATGCCTAGCAGGCTGCTCGTCTGCCAGGGCAAGAGCTTTCCTTCGTGTTCCTTTTTCCGTTGTTCGTTTTTAATTTAGTTCTCGATAGCTCATGCAGTAATCTCCCACCTTCCATTTGGTCACTGATATTTTCAGCCTATCCCCTTGTCCTCACAAGTTACTGCTTACTGAAGCCAGACAGATTTAACTCTTCTAATCTTTCCTCGTGAGTCAGTGCCTCTGGCTGCTGGACTCCCGTGTGTCTCTTGCATTTTTGTGCTATGCAAGTACCTTCTCTTTTGCTGAGGTGTTCCTGGAAGGACACACAGTTGAGTGTGATGCCTATGAAAAGACGTCTGTAATGGTGGATGCGAGGGGTTTTCTTTGGGGATTGGAAACCACAGACTTTAGCAAGACATGGTGATCTTTTCGCTCGTATTTTCCCAGTTCCTTGCAATCTGTAGTTTAGGATTTCTGGACTGTTCATACCTTTGTACTAGACACAGTGGAGCTTCTGTCTATGAAATTGTCTGATCTCTCCAATCCCTTTCGTACATTGTAGTTCCACAGTATTTAGTGGCAATAAATTACATAATTTACTTGTGCTTTATATTAAGAAGCTTTTTTTTTAAAGCCTGCTGCTGAAATTTCAGTGGGTATCCCTAATTCCTTTGCTGTTACAAACATGGACTAATTGATCATTTCCTGTAAAGTTATTAACTGTATGAAAAGATAAAGATGTCTGTACCCCCCCTTCTCTTATTTGAAGGCTTCTAGCCTCCCTTCATATGGAACTATTAAAATTTTTACTGTCAGTGATTTGGAATAAGATCAGACCTTATACAGTTCTTGGCAGAACCCTCCTTCTTGGTTCTTCACTGATGACTAGTACTTGACCTCTGCTGATTCTTAGCTTGTGTAATATAAACCTAAAACCAGCATCCTATGATGTCAGTAAAATGTCTTGTGATAACAATTTTTGAGTTTTACAAAAGTCTGCTTATTAAATCTTTGCTATTACTTTATCATCCAGGTTTAGAGTCTTGTCAAAGAATGAAATCGAAGTGTGTGTGTTTTTTGAGACACCTAATTTTCACAAAATTCAGCTGTTCTGCATGGATGCTGTTTCTGTGTGCCTGCTAAGAGGCATGCATGTTCTTCACTTTTCTGGAATTGGTGCTAGGGTGACAAGCTGATAGTTATAGGCATCATCCTGTGTAATCTCTTAGTCTAACAGCACAACGTAAATGCTGTTGTAGGGTATCATGATTCCAGAATTTTATAAATGTATCAGAGATGTTGGTCAGTTGTTCAGCTTTTGGGTACAAGTTATCCAGTCCTTTCAACTTTTAAAATGGTTATTCCTTGTTGAGGATATTAAATCAATTCTTCAGCTGCTGTTGGAGTGAAGTGTGATTCATCACCTTCATGTGATGCAGGTACATCATCGTGCTTCTGTCCAAACACAAATCAGAAGTATCTATTGCATGTTTGCATTTTCTGTGTCACTGTTGACAATCCAGGCTCATTTAAAGTTTCAAGTGAAGTAAATGGAGGGATTAGACACCTAGATGCATCCAGAGGTGTAGCAAGTTGCACAAGGTGTCTGTCCATGCAGAAACTTGCCGTTTTCTGGAAATTAAGCCCTTAAACCCCCACTCCCTTGGGTATGCCTGGAGAAACAACTTGGTCTTTCAGCAGGATCTGTGGTAGAACGGCTCCATGCTTTGGCAGTTGAATCCTGTGAATGTCTAGTTTGCTGCCTCTGTGTCTGCTGTGCCCCTGCCAAGAGCAAGTTGCAAAAATCCTCAGCTGGCAGTTCCAAGGCACAGCACTGAATGCTGTTTCAAGTCTCTTGGGCAATACTTCGCTATCCCTGGCTGCTACTGAATAGCAAGCCAGTCCACGTGTGCAACATTTTTAGTTTCTGCAGAATGGTATGTTTATTCCCAGCAAGCTGGAAAGTCTCTCTGGATCAAGTGAATCTGTTAAAAGGTAGTATATTAAAAATGTATGAAAAATAGCTGGAGGTGGAATCAGTCCTTGTTTGAGTGTGTTCCCTGGCATCGTATAGGCAGAAACACAGGAGGTTCTAAGGTGAGGAGAGGAGCGGAGAGGGAGATATAAATGCTTCCTTGGCTTGTGCTTTGGTGCCATCGATGATAAATGGATTTTCCCCTAGCCTCCAGTGGGAGTTCAGGGGGATGACAACTCTTAGGCTGAAATGGCAGCTTTTTTTCAATTTTCTCACTCTTCTCTTTCCCCAGTAATGCTTTTCTGTGGAGGGCATCGATGCCTGTCTGTCTGGGAGGAACTGGGAAGAAACACTGGAGATGTTGCCCACTTAATGAAAGCTTGCCCCTTCTGCAAAGAAAAGAGCCAGAGTCATCTGGGCAGTGTGTCTGAGATGAGCTGTTGCTGTGCAGTGGGTGGATCCTGCAAGAAGAGCAAAATACCTAGGAAAGTCACTGGCAGGAGCTATTGTAGGGGTGGAAGCTGTGCTGTCCATGCTGTTAGGGCAGCTGTTTGCCATGTGTCCAGAGCATCAGTCTAGACGTCATGGAAGTCAAAGCAGCTCTGAAGCAGCCTTAGGACAGATGTGCTTTCAGGAAGAAATAACTGACTGGTTTAGTGCAAAAGGCAGTGTCTGGGCTGTAATGTGAAATACTGAATATAAAACTGAAAGGCTGTTACAGGTTACTGAGTCCAGTTCCTTCTTTCTCAGGTTCATATTCATGTCATTTATTCTTTTCATAGATTTCAAACAAACATTCACCAGTTCAGTTTCTTACCTGTTTTTATGGGAGAACTAATTTGCTTTGCCAGTTTGAAATCTTCTTTCTAGCCTAAACAGATTTATGTCCAGCACAAGACCATTTGCTGTTGTTCTGGCAGTGTCTTTAAGCTTAATTAGGTCTGTTTCCTCCTAAACTAAAAAACAAAAAAAAAGGTGTTTTGCTTTTTAGGTGTATATCAATAGACATAAGGTTCTTAGCCCTTAGTCCAGTTGACTTTTCTGGCAGATTTCCCCATATTTTCAGTCTGGTTTCTATGAATTTGTGAAATCCTTGGGTTTTGCTGTTTATCCTTCAGTTAGTTTACACAATCAACTTACTGCACAACTGAAAGTGACTTTTTGTAACCAGTGACATTGTATATTCCTTGTTCATTCTCAAAAATAGCAATCCTGTCCTATTGATCATCAGCTATCTTGGAAATACCTGGATCCTGTTGTTAGAGCACTCTCTAGTTTCTTGTCTGGAGATCTAGTTTTCCATCATCTTTAGAAGCTTTTGTGTTGACAATAGATACAACTCTTTAAACCATTACTAAAATCCAGTGAGACTGGAAGAAAAAAAAAGTGGTATTTGTAGTTAGATCCTAATAGACCTCTTTACACAAGAAGTGTTAGTCTGATCTACAACTGGTTTTCAAGTGTGCTATCAATGACACGCAGTGCTAACTCACAACTTTACCACATTCCTCTGAATAATGAGGTAATGAATATTCTTTATATTCTGAATAATGAGGTAGTGAATGAAATGAAATAATCCTCACCTGAATAATCCTTGTCTTTCAATACTTGGATTTTACTCAGTCTCTAGGTCTTGCGCTGGAGACTATGTTACTGCTGGTCTGTCTAGAATCAGGGGTTTCCTTGTGAAGACCCCAGCAGCTTTCAGCTACCCTCTTGGCTGGGCACCAAAGGAGATGGCCAGGAGCCCCATTTTAGTTCTGCATTTCCTGTGGTGGTTTTTTGGTTCTGTTTTAGACTTAGCAGAATGTGAAACCCCACAGGCTGTTGCTTCTGTCATCGTAGAAAGTGAAGAAAGATTTGAAGGGAGGGGCTAAGGAAAGCAAGTTTCCTGCTTCTTTTGCTGCCCACGCTGTGGCCTGACCTAGGCCAAGCAGACCTGATGTTGAAGCTAGACACCTCTGCAGCAGCCGCTCTCTGTTCTGGACTTGTTTCCAGAGAAGTGATGTCTGGAGGACAGCAAATTTGGTTCTCTCCAGGAGCCTTTGTACATTTCTGTCACTTACCTCACCAGCTCCTTGGTCCTTGGCTGTGACAGATCCCTGAGAGAGGCCTATCTGTCCCATTCCTTTCCCTGTATCCTACCACATACTCCCTGTCTTCCTTCTTACATCTGGGGTGACATTAACAGTTTATGTTGGTGTCCTGAATAATAAGCAATTTCAGTTCAAGTTTGACCAAAAGTTTTGCTATTGGAAGTGGGCATAATTTGGTATGTAGAGGGGGATATAGGAAGGAGAAGAGATTTCCGGATTGCACAGCCACAGTCTTGAGCCTGCCTGTGCAGATGGGAGAAGAGGAAGGAGCTGGGTGGACAAAGCAAATGGCTTTTCTGGAATCACACATCGATTTCTGTTGATAGAGCAAAGCCAAGTATCTGTCCAAGGTATTCTGGAAGAGATGCCATTCTTGTTACTGCACGCTATGTTGGGGTGACCCTTAATCTCTCAGCAGTTGTATGGAATTACACCCCAAAGGGAGCCATGTGGTGGAGCTGGGCTGTGATGTGAACACTATCCCTGTTTCTTTATCCAGTCCCATCCCACTGCTGTTCAGTTTACTTTGTGGTGAACATCTCATTCCAATGTGTTCATTACAGGCAAACTGACTTTCAGTCTTGGGATATGGGTCAGAACTCAACTGTGAAAAAGGATTTGTTTGTTGAAATGTATCATGACTTCGGTGCCTTTGAGGCATGGATACCACAGCTTACACAAATATTTGAGTGGGTGCATGCAGATAAAGTTTATACTCTTGTGCTTATTCTTTAAGTAGTCATCCCTTGCTCTTCAAGATGTTTTGGGTATTTTCCCAATCTGCACTGACCTGTAACCTGTGTCCATTCTACTTCCAGTTGACACTGACTATCGTGCGGCAGACAGGGGGGCTGGGCATCAGCATCGCAGGGGGCAAGGGCTCCACCCCCTATAAGGGCGATGATGAGGTAAGACCCTGGACTGTGTAGTTATTGAAGGCACCCGCTTGCAGGGACTAGTCTCTGTAGCTGGAGGTTGGATGTCTGTGTGTATCAGCTTTGTGGCTGGTTTGGGCTTGCAGAGCAAGGTGGGAGCAGCCCGAAGCAGGAAGCTGGCAGGGCTGAGCAGGCTCTTGCCTCTGGAGCACAACTGACCGCAGAGAGCAGCAATGAGAGCAGCTGTTTCTTCCCCATCTGTGTCCTGATGCGCAGGGCTCACAAGGCAAAGAGTATGGGGTTGTTTTCCACGCGTGCCGTGGCATCAGCTGTGTTACGCTCTCGTCCCCCTGGAAAAAGATTGAAGTGTCATTCCCTTTTCCCCTTTCGCACCTGTGAGGTAGCCCTGCCGTGGGATATCTTTCCCCTGTCTACCAGCTCCTGAATGGGGTGATGTGGCTGTCCTGTGCCCACATCTAGGGTACGGGATTAGCCAGGGACTTCCCCTTTCCCTTAAGCTGAATGGGGTGGAGTGGTCTCTTTACTCTTTAGAGGGTTGAGGAACGGGCTCCACCTCTTCTAACGAGTAGTTTTGTTTCCAGGGCATCTTTATTTCCCGCGTGTCAGAAGAGGGTCCTGCAGCTCGTGCAGGGGTTCGTGTTGGGGACAAGCTTCTGGAGGTAAGAACCTAGCAACTGTGAAGAAGTAAATGCTTCTAATGACTTGAGAGTGGAGGGAGAGTATGGTTTGGTATTTATTTGTATTGTGCTAGTGTGTAGGCCAAATTAAACTCCAGGAGCCATACAAAAGCAAACCAAAATTCCCTTGACTGATAGAGTTTAATTAATGTTAATGTTTAATTAATATTACTGTTAATCTTTTGCTGCTTTAGAAGGACAGAAATTGCTCCTGTGTTCACTGTCCCTCAACTCTGAAGCGTTCTGTAACCCAGGTGGGAAGAAGCACGCAGCAGTGTGTGCCCATGTCCGCAACAGGCTGAGCAGCCAGTCTCTACACATCTGCTTTCCCTCTGTGGGGCAAAAGTGGACCTTGTAAGATAACTTCTTAACCAGGGAGCCAGCCATATGCCATACTTGCCTGTCCTCAAATTATTTAAAAATGTGATGAATCATACAGGATTGAGGTGTACTTGAGGAAGGGCCTGCAGGAAAGCTGGCGAGGGACTTTGTACAAGGGCTTGTAGTGATAGGACAAGGGGGAATGGCTTTAAACTAAAATATGGCAGAATTAGGTTAGATATTACAAAGAAATGCTTTACTGTGAGGGTGGCGAGGTGCTGGCAGAGGCTGCCCAGAGCAGCTGTGGGTGCCCCATCCCTGGGAGCTCAAGGCCAGGCTGGACGGGGCTGGGAGCAATCTGGTCTGCTGGGAGGTGTCCCTGCCCGTGGCCAGGGGTGGGACTGGATGATCTTTAAGGTCCCTTCCAACCCAAACCATTCTGTGAAGGATTGATGGCATTATGGAGGGAACAGGTGTCACTACAGTGCTGGACAGAGATCAAAGGAATAAGTGGTCTGTGTTTGTGTGATCTGATGTGGTGTCTCGGTATCTCATGCACTCCTACTCTCTGCAGCCTACATATTGGCTATGGAGGCCAAAGCATTTGCCTAAGTAGATGTTCCAGTCTTTCTCACCACTTACTTGGCTGCCATTGACCGTGGCAGAAGTCAAATAAAGTCCTATGCGATTCTGTAATTAGATGTTTTTGTATTGCCTTATGAGAAAAAACTTGATTCTGGAGTTTCAGAAGTTACCTAGTTCACTTCTGCAATTATCATAGGATTGTCTTGATTTTTAAGTTTAAGTCCAAAATGGAATATGCACTTCATCTAGCCTGGTCTCTTGTATGTTTTAGGGTCTTAAGTGTCACTGAGCATCCTTGAGCTGCACGTGTGATACTGCATTTTGCTGCAGAATGACTTCCATAAGGGAGTCAGCTCTTGAAGATTGAAAGATGGACAATTATTTCCTTTCCCAGCAGTTAAATTTATGGCACCCTACTGTTTCATGTGAAGCGGATCCTTCTTCAGTTACAGCTTTGGGAAAACACTAATGTTTTTTCACTTCCCATGATGCCCATTTATCTGTGCCTCTTGCAAAAGTGATGAACCCTCGCAACATAACTCAAACACATTTGTCATATTCCTTCTGAAAGACCGTGTTATGTCCACAAGTAAGGCATGGCTGAGGCACATCAGACTCAGGTTCTGTTCTCATTGGCTCTAATTTGTGAGGAATACCTCTTTACCCCTAGAGCAGGGATATGGAGCTTTGCTCAGTAATGAAGGCCATGATGGGAAGAAACCCTAAATGCCGTGAAGCGGAGGAAATATATTTGAATATCTAGTTTTCAGGCAGAGCGGCAGGCAGATCTTTCCTGTAAGTGTGTGTTAATATGAAATGAAGTAGCTGCTATGGAAAGAAGACTCTTCGTCTTCATGGGCCCCCACTTTGCATTTTCTCAGTCTTGTGATGAAGGAATTTTTTACTGAAATCAGGGAAGCAAGAGTGGAGGGAATCAGGTTGCTTCCCTGAGAGCTGCAGAACCTGGTGTCCTCCCTGCAAGTACTTCACTAGTTTTGCATGGAGGGGGAGGAAATAATAGAATCGTAGAATCATTCCATTGAAAAGACCTTTCAGATCATTGAGTCCAGCTGTTAACCTAGCACTGCCAAGCCCACCACTAAACCATGTCTCCAGGTGCCACATACATGTGTTTTTAAAATACCTCTTGGGATGCTGTCTAAACCACTTTCCTGGGCAGCCTGTTCCAGTGCTTGACAACCCTTTTGGTGAAGAAATTTTTCCTGAAATCCAATCTAAACCTCCCCTGGCGCAACTGGAGGCCATTGCCTCTTGTCCTATTGCTTGTTACTTGGGAAGAAGAGACCAACCCCACCTCGCTACAACCTTCCTGCAGGTTGTTGTAGGGAGCGATAAGGTCTCCCCTGAGCCGCCGCCTCTCCAGGCTGAGCACCCCCAGTTCCCTTAGCTGCTCCTCTTAGGACCTGTGCTCCAGCCCCTTCCCCAGCTCTGTTGCCCATCTCTGAACACACTCCAGCACCTCAATGTCTGACTTGCACTGAGGGGTCTAAAACTGAACCCAGGATTCTAAGTGTGGCCTCACCAGTGCCGAGTACAGGGGGACAACTGCTTCCCTAGTCCTGCTGGCCACGCTATTTCTGATACAAGCCAGGATGCTGTTGGCCGCCTGGGCACACTGCTGGCTATATTCAGCTGGCCACAGACCAGCCCCCCCAGGCCCTTTCCCACTGTCCAGCTTCCCAGCCACTCTTCTCACAGCCTGTAGCGCTGCCTGGGGCTGCTGTGACCCACGGGCAGGACTCGGCATTTAGCCCGGTTGAACCTCATACAGCTGGCCTCAACCCATCGGTCCGACCTGCCCAGATCCTTCTGTAGAGCCTTCCTGCCCTCCAGCACATCAGTGCTCCCACCCAGCTTGGTGTCATCTGCAAACTGCCTGAGGGTGCACTCGATCCCCTTGTCCAGATCATCGATAAAAGATACTGAACAGAACCGGCCCCAGCACGGAGCCCTGGGGAACGCCACGTGTGACCAGCCGCCAGCGGGATGTCACTCCATTCCCCACCACCTCTGGGCCTGGCCACCCACCAGCTTCCAACCCAGTGCAGATCACACCTGGCCCAGCCACGAGCAGCCAGTTTCTCCAGGAGATGCTGTGGGAGATGGTGTCAAAGGCTCTACTGAAGTCTAGGTGGACAACATCCACAGCCTTTCCCTCATCCACTAAGCGGGTCACCTTGTCATAGAGGGAGATGAGGTCAGTCAAGCAGGCCCTGCCTTTCATAACCCCATGCTGGCTGGGCCTGGTCCCCTGGTTGTTCTGTACATGATGCGTGATGGCCCTCAAGATGATCTGCTCCATAGCCTTCCCCAGCATCGAGGTCAGGCTGACAGGCCTGCGTGTGTCAGTGTATGAGGAGGTAGATGTCCTTATTGAAGGGAAACAGGAGCTCACTGGTGGGGTAGAACTCCTCTGAAATGAGCCTTTACTGTGCTTGGCAGAGGCTGCCCTGGCCTGGGAGCCTCCTGTGCTGTGTGAGTGCAGGGAAACTCCCTTGCAGGCAGCAGGTGAGATCTGGGTACCCCTGTGGGAACAAGGTGTCAACCCAGCTCTCTAGGGGATGAGCTGTGCTTCCTTTGGGCTGGAGCCATCTGTGCAGCTGTTTGAAAGAAGTCCGCATGGAGGTAAGCGTGCCTGGTTCTGTCTGTCCCCAGGTGAACGGCGTGTCCTTGCACTCTGCTGAGCATCACGTGGCGGTGGAAGCTCTGCGTGGATCGGGAAGCTCTGTCTCCATGACAGTTCTGCGGGAGCGGATGGTGGAACCAGAGAATGCCATCACTGTCACACCGCTGCGCCCTGAGGATGACTACAGCCCTCGTGAAAGGCGAGGTGGTCTACGCTTCCCAGAGCGACCCGAGGGGGCACCTCCTACAGAGAGATACTCCACCTGTCTCATGCGCAATGAGAAGGGTCTGGGCTTCAGCATTGCTGGTGGCAAAGGCTCGACACCCTACCGGGCTGGTGACACGGTCAGTAACAATTCCATGGGAAGGAAGATGCTTAATCCCCATGTTTCAGAACTACTTGGGGAGCAGCACGGGGGTCTTCCTTACCCATGGGCATGCATCATGGCAGCATGGCCTTGGGCTGGTGGGCCAGGCGGGCTCTGAGCACCAGAATCTGCTCTTAAATTGGGGAAGGAGAGAAGTTTAGAGGGAGGTGGAGCTGGGGCTCACAGTCCCTGCTAGTGACATTTAATCTTGCTACTGTCCTCTTGACACATATTCTGGGCTCCCAGCCACATGAAGGCTTTGCTGCAGCTGGAGGTTTTGCAGGTGGCTGTAGGAGCAGAAGAGGGGTTGTGTGGAGTGAGAAACGAATGGGAAGTGCCAGGGCAGGGGAGGGGTCTGTGAAGGGGGAAGGGCTGAGACCTGCCTGGTGTCCGGGAACTATTCTGGAAAGCCAAGGCCTGGTGAGGGGAAGCCCAGGCTGCTCTGACTCTTCTGCCTGTGTTTCAGGGGATTTTTATCTCACGGATTGCAGAGGGTGGTGCAGCCCATCGGGACGGAATCCTGCACGTAGGAGATCGGGTCATCTCGGTGAGTGTGGGTGTGCAGGGAAGAGGGTCTGACTCAGCTCCCTGCCCTTCCTTGTTCAGGGACTGCTTTTCTGTCATTGAAGGTGGATTTTGGGGGTCCTTCTTTCGGTTCCTGGGCCTTCTGGGAGAGCATTTAATCTTGGTAGTTCTACCCCTGCCCGTGACTTGTAGTGGGTGCGGTTAATGCAGTTAATGCCTCCCCTTTCCACAAGTGCTGCGTGTGAGTGCTTCCCCACAGGAATGGCATGTGGCAGTCCAGGCTGTGCTGGAGGGGGATGATAAGACGGCACTGCCTTAGCCTGGTGTCCCTCCAGGGCCTCGTAGGACAGCCTTGGTGGCCTTTGCCGCAGCACAGTGTGTGGGGAGGGAACCCCTTTGGGGCACAGCTGACGGGCTCTCCGTGGAGAGCAGGGTGGCAGGGGTCAGCATAGGCTGAAGCAGAGGGAGGCTGCCTGAGGGTGGTGTGGAGCTGGGCAGGGTGTACTGCAGTGCTTCCCCCTGCTTTCATTTGAAACTCCGACCCCGGGTTCCTTTCCTGTTTGTGTCGGTGGTATGGATCTCACTGTTGCCTCTAACCCCAAGTCTCTCTGCCTAATGCATCACATGCTCCCCCTCCTGCGGGGAGAGTCTGCTGAGTCTCCTGACCCTCTTCCCAAGCTCGCATGCTGCCTCCAAGTGAAAGCTCCTGCATCCTGGTGCTGGTGGTGGGTTTCTGATCCAGCTGTTGTGGTAAGAGCACGTGTTACCACAGAGCTGGCGTGAGTAAACACTGATACAGCCTTGTCAGTGCTGGCTTCTGTCTGCTCTATCCCTAGGCTGGGGGCTGTGTTGTATTTGCTCTGGCACAAAATTTTAGTGGAGCTCTAGCCCAGGTCTGACATTCGTATCTTGGCAGGAGACTTGAACTGGTACAGCATCTCTCCCTCGTTGCTGGTGCTCCCCTCTCCTCCCAAAATCAAGCCCTGACCCTGATTGTTGCCAGGCAACCTAAATTATTCTGGTTTTATTCATCTTTTGATGCTCCACTGGTACAGAGGCATGACTGAGAGGCATAATTGCGGGCACACAGCTTATCATGTATTGATTTTCTCTACCTGTGGCAAGAAGGAGACATGAGATCTCAGAAATAGAGTCAGGTCAAATCTGTCCCCACCCCACATTAGCAGCTCTATTTATATCCGTGGGCAGCTTCATAGGAAAAGCAGATCTAATTCTCTACTAATAGCTTGCAGTGTCTTCAGACTGCAGTGTATGGGCTCAGGGCTTACAGAACTCAGGGCCTATGTCAGATGATAATGTGGACGAAGGCCTTGCTGTCGTCAGTGCAATGATGAGTGCAGTGTTCCTGCATAGGTAGGAAGTAGGTCGGTGCTCTCAAGCATGGTCCTCTGCTCTCGAGGTTGTTACCCGCGCTGAAGTGTGTGTTAGTCATAAAAGGTTTGGTGCTGATCATCACTTGCAGCTCAAATCTTGTGCTCAGTTATGCTGAAAGCAGGAACAAATTACTGTCTTCTAGGAGAACACTTACCTAGTCTGGACTATTTATGTAACTTCTGTGCCTTCCTGCGAGTTGCCTGGCTGTCGCCTCTCCAACAGCCATGCCTTCTGGCAGCAGTTGCCATCCTGCCTTTCCTGCTTGTGGAGTTCGCTGCTAAGTATGATATCCACACAGTGGTAGTGTTACATCCTGAAGCCTCTCGTATCTTCTTGGTGATATTTATCCTTGAGAATATCTGCGTGCTGTAAAAGATGTGTGAGCAGTGGTGTGAGTTCTGCTGTATCTCTGGCAAAAGCTGGTGCTAGATTGGAGCTGTGGGGCTGCCTTGGCTCAGTGATACTGGTTGTTGAGAGAGTGTCTGTTCACTCCAAAGCAGTGCCCGCAGAGCAACCTGTAAATTTCCTCTTTACCGCAACTCTTTTGAAGCAGCGGTTGCCCATTTTTATGGGAAAGTTTTTCAGGATGTGGTGTTTCCTGGAATGGGCAGGTTGCATGTGTTCCCCTGTAATCTGCATGGGGAAAGCAGGAGGGCCCTTGTTGGGACACAGAGGTGGTTTCATAGGTCCAGCAGGCAGAAGCCCATTTCCAGAAACATAGTCTCCTAGTCATGCCTCAGTTCTCGCTTTGCCAAAGAATCTTTGTTTTCTTAGGAAAAGAAATACAGCACAGCTTCATACTCTTCCCTTGTACTCTAAATCGTCCTGGACTTCCCTGCAGGGGGAGGACTGGGATAGCTCCTTTTACTTTCTTAAGGGAGCTTTGAGTACATGGACTGAAGAGCCCAGCCGAGATCTCTCTCCAAAGTTAACACCCCACAAAACTCACCAGTGATTGTCTACTAACTCTCCAGCTTTCCCCATATTGTAGTGTATCTTGAGAGTCATCACAGGCGTCGTGAGAGTGATTTTGGTAGTGGAAAATACGGAGCAGGCAACTGCAAGGTGGGGGAGCGTTGGAGAGTTCAAATCGTGGGATGGGGATCTAGTAGGGAGGGTGCAGGACTGGGAGCAGTGGCTAAGGGCCGCTAGTTTTTTTGGGATAGGACTGGGAGTAGACTGAAGAAAACTCATTCTGGGCGAGGTTTGTAGTACAGTACTGTAGTACAGTAGAGGCTACAGTAGTAGCACCAGGCGACACGTCGGGTCCTAATGACAGCAGTCTGATCACTAAGAAATTTGCCGGAGTAATACAGCTCCCTGGCACACAGGAAAATGTGTGGCTCTGGGAGAGGTTAGATGACACTTGTGCCCTTCCTCTGGGCACTTTGATAGCTGCTGCACTGGCTGGCCTTGTTCTTTTGCTAAGCAGAGACATAGCAATAAAGGCCACTGAAAGCTGTCCAAAAGCTGGGAAGGCATCATGATTGCCAGGTAATGGAGAAGTTAATGAGTAAAATGCCATCAAAGGCTGTTACATATCATGTACCTCTCACTCGGGGAGTTCCTGTGTCCCTGCTCACTAGTCCAGGGAAGTACCACTGTATACTTTCGGTATACATCTTGGCAGTGGCAGAAAAATAAGAGGGGAATGCGTGAAGTCAAGAGTGCATGCTGCTCCAGCAGGTCTGTCTGTGGAATATGTTGGGCCTTGATCTGGTGATAAAAACCGAAGGGCCACGCCTCTTCCGCATGTCATCTTTGTTAAAAATTGGTGTATCTGGCAGATGGGAGGACCCAAGGGGATCCTCCCTTCCCAGTCCACTGGACACAAGGCTGCTGCTTTTCCCCATTCCCAGGTTCCAGCCATCAGGAAGGCTAAGTGCAGATTCCACTTAACTGGCTGGCCACAGGTTTACACAGGCAAGAAGGGGTCAGTACCTTTACAGCTGCGTGCATAAACACAAACAGTCCTCATAGGGCATGAACAATGCAGCCAGTTTAACTCTGTTCTTACCCTCTGGCTAATGAGATTTAAGGTTTGCTAGTGGAACATGCACATACACTCCCTCACTCAGCTCACATAAATATTCGTGTTTGCAGGTCTCTTCAGTCTCTGGCCCAAGCGGCAAGCTCTTCAAGGCTCTTTGGTGAGACCAGGAGCCTTTTATCTGGTTTCTGGGCCAGCTGTTGGGTATTTGCGTGTTTTGGATTACTATTTGCTGGCTGGTCTGACTTGAATTTTGCTAGTAGATCTTGCACGCTTACCCAGAATACAGAGGAAACTCACCCAGTTAATACAAACAGAGTTTGGTAAAAAGATAGAGCAGGTGGTACTCTTTTTTTTTTTTTTTTTGCATCCTTTTTTTTGGTAAAAAGATGGTGAACTGGCACAGGGCTTGGCCAGACAAGCACACTGACCAGCAGCCTGCTTGCCTGTTATCAGCCTCTTTTTACTTTCCACCCTCTCCATTTCCCCATGCTTGTTCCTCCTCTCTCCTTATCCACTGCCCTTTCCCACCCGTGATCCTTTAATAAGTTTTGCACATTCCCACAGTGCCCCTTAAAACTTCCTGTAGCAAGTTTGCTCTTTCCTTTGAGAGCTGTTCTGATAACCCACGATAATCTTGATTTCCTCTGCAAATTGATTACCAAGTTTTTGGTTGCATTTCTTTAATTGTTACCATTTCAATGATTCCTTTAATGATCCATCTATAAGTGTCTTGAGTCTTGTCTCTGTTATCTGCATTTAATTAAGGTTTGTGCACCTGTGTGTTTAATTCATTATCTTTCTTGCTTATTGCCTTGTCTTTTATGCTCAGCAGCCATTACCCAACTACCTTTACATCCTTCCTCTTCCTGCATGCATGTGCAGGCTGGCATGCCTTCGCAGCCTTCTGTTTGTTCTCTATGGTTGGTGCCAAAGGTGTCCCTTTGGGGACAATACTTTGAGTAGAGAGGATGCTGTGGGGCCGAGAGTTTGCTGTTTGTGTCCAGCACAGGACAGGGCTGTCTTGCCTGTCGTCTTCCATGTCATACGGAGCACAGCACACTTGGCTCTGGATGGGATGGGGCAGGTTGGGTGAGGGTGATGGTGGTGTTTATGGAGGTTCTGGACGAAGTCTTGACAGACTGTGTGCAGTCAGCTTTGTCCAGAAACTGCTTTCTTGGAAGGTACTGGGAAGTACTATATTATTTCAAGGAATCAGCCAGTGAGGAATTGGGCTACACAATTCAGTTGCTGTTACAAAGTCATGTTATTATTTTGTAAGCTGATCAAACTCCGTCTTAACAGCTGTTCTTTTCATGTCCTCATTGTTAATTTTGGAAAGCTTTTCCAGAACCTAAGAACTAGAAACTTTTTCATTTTCAGCTTCAGCTTTTTCATGGCAAGTGTCATCCTTTTGGCAGTGTTCTTCTAGCTTAGCTCTCCTCTCAGTATTCCATCCCTCATACATTAATGGAGAACAGTCACATCTTTTCTGGTCCTTTGAGTTTCTAGGCAAGCTGTTTTAAATCTTTAATTTTGTAGGAAAGGCTCTCTGTTTCCCTGCCTGTCATAGCAGCTTTTTTTCTGCGCATCTTGTTAACTTATGTTAGATAATTTTTGTGTATGTGAAGGATGAGAATAGTGTAGTTTTTCAGATGAGTTCTCCTCAATGCTTTGTACGAATGACATTGTTTCTTCCCTGTGCGTACTAGAAGTGCCTCTTTGTCTGAAGCATTATATCTTTCACTGATTCCACAAGACAACTGTAGTTGTATTCTTGAGATTAATTTGGCATAGCATATTGGATGTTTTCTTGTCCAAAAGAATTCTAGCTTTCTTTTTGTGTCAGTCAGTCAGTCACTGTGGACTAACAGTCTCTTTCTCAGTGCTTCCAAGTCTTTTTATACCTGGCATACACTTTTTATGGCTTAAAACTGACATCTTCCCTAGACTGCTGTAACCTTGCCCAGCATGGGTGGACAGTAACCCTGTGGCCAGTGACAGGTCCTGTTACACATCAGGTCATGCTCTTCAGTGCCTGTGTCTGGGCTTTGAGAGTGATTGATAAGGGCAAATGGCCTAGTGCAAAGGCAGCTGGTGCTATGACACATTTATGTGCCATGGCATCACTTCTGGCAATCACTGTGTTGTCGTCTTCCCATATTGGATCTGTAGTGCAACCTCTTGGGCTTCTTTTGTCGTGACCCAGTAGGAAAGCTGGAATGCAAAGCCCAGAAGGAATGGCAGGTACTTTCCTGGTAATGCGTGAGCCGCAGTATCGTCTGGGCAATAGCTAGGTTTGTAGTGCTCCAGGAGGTGGGGCATCGTACTTAGCTTTCATGGTCCCCTGGAATGTTGCTGATGCTGTTAGGGCTTGGAGGTATACAGAAAAGGTGCGAAAGGGGCTGGTAAGTCTAGGAAGAAGATTCTGGTCAGGTGGGAATGAACAGGTTCAGTGTCCCTTTGCCAGATAGGAAGGACTGAGAATTGCTTTGGGGAACAGACTTTCGAGGCGGGGCAGTGTTCCAGCAGAATGGGGTCCCTTAGAGTGCTTGGCTAAGTGCTTAAAATGACAGGGTGTACTCGGGTGATGGTCTGACGCTGAGTTTGCGGGTTGTTCTAGATCAATGGGGTAGACATGACAGAAGCCAGGCATGATCAGGCAGTAGCGCTGCTTACCGCATCCTCCCCCACCATCGTGCTGCTGGTAGAGAGAGAGGGTGTAGAGCAGCTCAGCGAGGGAGACTCGCCAGGCGTGCCACGAGTGCGCATGCACTCCCCACCACCGCCTCCCAGCCATGGGGAGAGCCCACCGGAGGAGACACCTTCGCTGCAAAGGAACCATCTGTCTAAAGGCCTGGAGGATCAGTATCCCATTGAGGTGAGTCTGTCTGTCGGAATATGGGGTAGTGTCATCTTGGGTGGTTTTCATTTGAAAAATTGCTAGTCTGATGAGGGCTGTTCCACTGTGTTAACTGTGGTGTTGAGAAGTAATGGGGAATCCCCTTGTTCTGTGGGTGCTTACCTTGTGCTCACTCAAGTAAAACATCCCTCACTCCATGTTTTTCAGTGTTTGTAGTCCTTATGTGGTATCCCTTATTCCCTTTGACTCTGCTTCTTGTTCCCTCAAGGAAATTCACCTTGTAAAAGCAGGTGGTCCCCTGGGACTCAGCATCGTAGGAGGCAGTGACCATTCAAGCCATCCATTTGGGATTCATGAACCAGGTGTCTTCATTTCAAAGGTAGAGTCCTGTGTGAGCAGCCTAGCAGTGGACACTCCTGAGCTGTTTAATTATTGGGGTTAAGATGAAAGATTTTGATGCAAGAGTCTAAGAAGTACAGAATAAATTAAAGAGAAAAGAAAAAGGGATGGGAGAAGGATGCGTACATATGTAAAGAGTTAGCCTATACTAGACATACTGCTGCTGTTGTAGAAACGTAAATGGCACATAAAAGCCTGCAAACCTGTCTAATTCATGCTGAACTGTTTGGGGAGAGTTAGCTTTTGAAATTGCTGAGCTTATGTTAGCTTTTAATGAATCCTGGAAAGACGCAGGCATTTTGGAAAACCAGTCATGACTCTGAAAGTGTTAGTGTGATGAGTGTGTTACTGCAAGGAAAAACAGACACACTCTTCTGCATTCAGGCCAGTGTCCTGTGGGCCACTGCCCTCTTTCCAGTAGTGGCATTAGCTGACGCTATTTAGAGACAGCACAAAAACCAGCCACTTGCTGCAGGTCATTCCCTTTGTAGTCCCACACATCCACACTTACTGGATTAGGGGTGAGAGAGAGGACATCCCTGCCTAGCTCTTTCTGCATCCACACGTCTCTTGTCCCTTGGGCATACTGAATCTGTCTCTTCCAACACTTATGCCTGCAAGTCCCAGAACATCATTACCTGTCACCTGAAGAAGCACTCTTTGATCTGCTCTAAACCAGTGTCCCACTGGTTACACTGTGGGACATGCTCCTCCATTCTGGTATTGTCAGTTTGGTAAACAGAAGTCCTGTATTCAGCTTACTCACCACCTTCAGTGTTGTAAACCTCACTCATTCTCCTTCCTCAGCTTTCTCTCCAAACTTGAGAGTTGTGGCCTTTGTTTCCCCTTGCAAGGTGCTGCTTCATCCCCTCATTGTTGCCTTTCTCCAGACCTCCTCTAATCCAGCTACGTCCTTCTCAAGATGTAGCGTCACAGGATCATTCAAGTTGGAAGGGACCTGCAGAGGTTATTTGATCTCACTGAAAGCATGGGGCCAGCCTGTATCAGCTTGTTGAGAGCCTTGTCTAGTCAAGTTCTGAGTATCTTCAGAGATGGAGATCTCACAGCCTCTCTGGACTTCTCTTCCACTGTTTAACTACTATTATGGTGTATGTTTTTTTCCTAATATCTAGACAGAATTTTCCTTGTTCCAACCTGGATCCGGTGCCTCTCTCCCTATACCACTGTGTGCCTTTGAGAAGAGCCTGGCATCTGTTTTCTCTGTACCGTTGTGTTAGGTAGTTGAAGACAACGGCAACATCCCCTTTAGCTTCCCATTCTCAACAATGAAAACCCCCAGGTCTCTGCCTCTCTTTGTACAATGTATTCTCAACACCCCTGTTCATGTTCTTGGCCCTCTGCTCCACTCATTCCACTTTATCAGTGTCTGCCTTGTGCTCTAGATGCAACACCACAAGCACTCTTCAGTGAAGAATGATCATTTCCCTTGGCTGGCTACACCCTCCACTGCTGCAAGGGTTGCAAGGGCATACTGCTGCCTTAGCTGCCTTTCAGAGCATACTGGATCCAAGCCTCTGGCTAGCAACAAGCCTCTGAAACAGCATGTCTTGTTTGACAGATGTGTGCCTCTGTCCCTTGCAGAAGCGGTTTGCAGTAGGTTTAACCTGATGCTTCCTGTTGGTGCCGACGTGTTCATTCTGGGATTGCTTCAGTGCCTCCTTTTGTGTGGTTTGTTTCTCCTCATCTGCTACAAGGCACTATACCTTGTAAAATTTCAGGTGCGTGACCGTAGTGAGAAGGACTCTTCACTGTGTTGCCAGCAGACTCAAGCTCCCAGCCTTCTCCAGCTTGGGAGCCTCTGCTGTTTGTTTAAGCATAGCCTGTAGCTGACCCTTCTGTACAACATTGGATTGGGACTGTTCTCTCTGCAGTGTTTCTGCAAAGAGCCTGTTGCTCTCCTGTTCATTTTCACTGATGCTATGCAGTATGCTCACCTCATCCTGTAGCTTCTTCACCTGCTAGCTTGGCACCATGATCAGAGCCCACCTTCCACTGGTGAGAGCACCACCAGCCCCAGGGAGAGGTCCCAGGCACTCCCTGTAGCCCAAGACCCTGAAAGCTTTATCCTTCCTTCTGGAAGTGCCAGGGATAGCGCCAAGGATACTCTGACTGGTGTTGGAGACCTTACCCTGTGGCCTGTCACCATCATCCTTGCATAGTCCTCGGTGCAGTTTCTGGGTCCCCATCTGCTCTGCCTTTTTTGGAACAGAGAACTGAACAGTCCTGGAGATGTACGTGATTCTGTCTGTCTTCATCTCAGTACCCTTTCTGATGATGCCCAAAGTTTTGTTGGCTTTTTTTTGTCTCTTCCTGCATGCAGAGCCCATAATTTCAGAGAACATGTGAGTGTCTCTAGGAACTTGCCTGAGTTACTGTTTCTGAGTTCAGTGTTGTGTGTGCATGGTTCAAGGTGTTTTTCCATAGACTCGTTGTCTGTGCTGAAGCTCATGTCTTTTTAATGCGTTTTCTTCACCCCTTTTGAAGTTCCCCACCACCAGGGTGGTGTCTGGCTGCTCAAACCAGCACAATATCATCTGCAGATTTGGAGATTTCACTGTTCACTACCTTTTTCAGGTTACAAGTGGATGTGCTGAATAACACCAGTCCTGTACCAACCCCTCAGGCACCCTACCAGTGAATCTTCTGTGTCCTGAGCAGCAGCTGTCCAGCCCTGCCCTTTGTTTCCTCTCCTTTAACCAGCTTTCATTAAAGTGGCCTTTCCTCCCGTCTAGTGGACACAGCTTCTCTGATAGACTTTGCATCAGACCTTGTCAAGAACCATTCGGAAGTGGAGAAGTTACATCTACCAGATTGCTTCCTTCATGTGTTCATTGTTTCTCTCGCAGTGCTTCAGCAGGTCAATGAGGCAGGATTTGCTTATCCACATGCTCACAGATCTTTGCCTTTGTTCACTCTATTGTTTTACCAGGAATAGAAGTTAGGTTTCTTGGTTAGTAACTCTGTAGCTCTCAAGATCTCCTCTAGAGCACTTCTTGAGGACTGGAGGTGTACTCACACTGTCAGTGCTGGTACAGTGGCTGTTTGTAATGGTAGATGATGCACTTCCAGCAACAGCCCTGCAGTTTAACATTTGAGTTTCTCAGTTCTTGTGAGAAAGCTGTCTTCTGGTTACAGTCACAGGCTAAGTCATGGGAAAGCTGACACGGGAGTGGTTCGGATGAAAATGATAATATGAGGATATAAGAGTATATCGAATGGCACTTTAAAGCAAATCTTACTTCATTCTTTGCCAGGGTTCACAGATAACGTTACCTCTTGGGTTGCAGAGAAAGAAGTCAAAACAGGCCTCAGAGGATGTTGGAGGATAGCCTAGGGACACAATCGGTGTCTCTCCAAGGAGAGAGGGAATTTCCTTCTCTAGTTGTAATATTAATGATCCTTTGCAGGTCATTCCCCGTGGACTGGCATCTCGCAGTGGGCTCCGTGTAGGGGACAGGATCCTGGAGGTAAATAGTATTGACCTGCGCCATGCTACCCACCAGGAAGCAGTGAATGCCTTGCTCTCTAACACCCAGGAGCTGACTATGTTAGTAAGGCGAGATCCGCCACCACCTGGCATGCAGGTAGGTTCTGAGTAAGAGAACGGGGCGGGGAATCACACTTCTCTTTATAGAAGGATCACTTTTCAAGGCAATTCCTTACCTGGTTGGAAGTCTGGAACTAGAGTGCAAATTAACCTTCTGGTTGAAATTTCCTTCCCTTTGGGCAGAATCCAAATATATATCTCTTGTAAGTATCTATCCAGTTGAGGACTGTGGAGGGCCTCTTGGCATGCCCATGGTGATACTGTGATCAGAGAATTATCAGTTTTCATGAAGACCAGACCTGAACAGGGGACAGAAATACAGAAAAGGGCAGAAGACTCATCAAAAGTCTGTGTCAAATGGGTGAAAGGCCTAATTCGGGTCCTTTTCAGGGTATTTAGAATATGGCCAGCTACTAGGAGTGTTTCTTCAACAGCTCCTGTCTGAACATGACCCAGAAACAAGGAGACCTTTTCTGTGTTTACAGGAAATATGCATTGAAAAGGCTCCAGGAGAAAAGCTGGGCATCAGCATCCGGGGTGGAGCAAAAGGTCATGCTGGAAACCCATTTGATCCCACTGATGAAGGCATCTTCATTTCTAAGGTACCAGACCACTAACTCTGCAGCTTGGTTGCATGCAAGGACTGCTGGGGAAAAGGGTGATCCCTGTGGAATTTGTCTGATACGCTGTCTCCACTTTTCACTGGGTACATCAATTCTCCTCCATCCACTGAAGGAGGCACATCTGTTTCCTTTCATATTTCTTCCTCTGCAACAGCCGCATTTCTTCTTTCATTTCCTGGGTTTGCTTTTATTTTGCCTTGTGCTTCTTGCCTTTTTTTGTATAACATGAACCCATGCATCTTTCCTCTTCTCCTTCATTCCTGTTGCTTCCCCCAGATGCTTGTGGCCTTCCTGCCCACTCAAGCATGCATGCTCTTCTCTCCTTCCATCAAAAACATTATGACATTATGAATTGCTCCCCTTTCCTCCTGTGCCATGCAACGTGTATGTAATTTTGTTCTCTTTCCTTTGCAAATGACTGCTTGCGGGCATATGTATTTGTCATGTCACTTTTCCCCAAGAAGTAATGCATATTTTCTTTTCAACAATATACTGTGTATAAGCTTATGCTCCTTAGTGAAACATTTTGTCTCTTCTTTCTTGTTAGCAACAGAGCATAGTGATAAATGGTGTAATTTTTGGTCTTCATGCTGACCAAAGGGGCTTTGGATGTTCACGTTAGTGTCACTGGCTCCCTTTTCAGCTAGTATGGTAGGGCAGAAACTCTGCTCTAGCTCTAGAGGTCTTAATAATACTTGCTGGATGGTGGGCACTCCATAGTTGCCAGTTGCAGTAACCATTCCTAATAATGGGCTACTTCCAAAGGAAGGGAGTGGTCAGCAATTGTTATTACAAGTTATTACTTGATACGACTTCTTTACCTGAGTTTTAAAGTTAAAAGAGTAAAATCAGTCTATCAAAGTAATAGCTGGACGTTCAACTGCAATACTTCTAATAGCAGTAAAACAAAATCTAAGATTATTGTAACTTACTTTTTTAAAAAGTAACTTTAATTATTGTAACTGATTATTTTTAATGATTAAGGTAGGGGGTTTTTATCTTCTTCAGTGTTACAGTGTTTAGGAGTTTGGAAGGCTTACAGTTCAGCCCTGTTGCAGGATTCGTTTACCCCTTTCCCTCCTGCCTTTTTTTAAAAAATAGTAGTTATTTTAACCTGTGGAGAACCAAAGCACTGAACTTTTCTGCTGTTCCTTCAACTGTGTTACTTCAGCTTGATCTCTCTTATCTGTCCTAACCAGAGTGTCTTTCCTGCTTCTGTTATTTTGTCTGTATATTCCCAATAACTGAGAGATAAGGTAGTGCTTTTTCTTCTCCCTCCTCTTTGGATGTCTGATTGCTACCTTCTTTCTCCTTAGTTTTTCTTAATTTGCATTTCCATTGAGTCCCTTAATTGTAGTTTTTTAAAAAAATTGTAATCGAGTTCTTCCTTTTTAAAACCTTCTTGATGAAATGTTACAAGTTGAATACCGTGGGAAGTATAAATTATATCTACAATTTGAAATTAATGATCTGTCTCAACGGGGATAGCTCAGTGCCCCTCAGTGACATATCAATAATATAGATGACAGTTGGCGTTAAGGACATTTTTCTACATTAACTTCACCTCCTCCCATTATTTCTGGGTGTTCTACTGTCACACTTATGCACTTGCTCTCCCTGGAAAAGAAATTGTGAGTACTCGGTCTTTTTCCATTCGGCTGCATGTGCCCACTTTTGTGCATGCACACGCGCTCACACACACTTAAATGTTTTCCTTTACAGGCCTGAAGAAATTCTGTGTAGGCATGCATGGCTGCTTTACCTCCCCCCAAATATAAAAAAATAAATATAAATGCATGCAGCATTTTTTCTTCTATTTACAGGTACTTTATTAAACATGTATCTGTTTTTTCTCTAAAACAGCTCTCATAAATCCAACAAACACCTATGCCTTTCGTTTGTTTTGGGTTTTTTTGCCTCTCTGATCCCAGTAATATGTGGTGTGCAGTAGTCCTTTCTTTTTTTCTTTCCTCTGATGTTACCTGTGCCTCCATCGTCCCTTGACAACCAGTCATGCATGTCCTTGCATTTCCCACACCCAGCAACCACCTTTGTGCACCATTGTGTGCTCCTTATTCTCTTGTCATAGATTGATAGGCTTTGCTTGAGATCCCTGACATCGACATTCTTTCTGCAAAGCCGTTGTGTAGCACTGGTCATAATTCTCTTTGTAAAGCTTAGTTATATTGGTTCTTTGGCTTTAAGAGTGGGCCTTTGAACTGAAGCCGTTCATTTGTCTGTGGTGTTCCCAGCGAGGTCGTTACAAATACCAAATGTATTTAGGTCCTAGCTTGACTGTGTGTACGTCCCCTGTTGTTTCAAGCTTCTTGTTTTCCCATTAGAAAAAGTAATGTCCATTTGGTGATTCTGTTCATTTCGCTAAGGCACTTTGAGTTGTAGCCTGTATTTCTGTCTGGTTCCCGATAGTAACTTCTATCACTATTGTTCAATTTTTTTCTCACTTCCCCAGCTTGCGTATTTCTCCCGAGCCTCATGTTTGCATGTGTTTGGGTTTGGGGATTTTTTTTTTTCCTTTTCTTTCACTTTGTACCCGCAGCAAGTCCTGCAGTCTCTTTTTCCCACTCTGGAGTGGGAAAAAAATATGAATAGAACTCCTTGCCTTTATTGCCTTTGTTCTGGTGGCAAAGCATGCACTTTCATTCTCTCCTCAAACGTACATGGATGCTTGCACTCTGTAAGACAAACTCTGGCTTTCATGTGCCTTATCAATATGCTGCATGTAGTTGCTTCCCCTCGTAGCGGCTTGTGTACATCAGGCAAGTATGAGTTCTTGTGACTTGCTGAGGAAAGAAAATAGGAGTTAAACATTATTTCTGCGAAAGAGAGGATGGAAAATGGCAGACAGGCGTCATTTGTTATGCCTGTCTCTACCCCAAAGACAGGGAAAAAGTCTTTATGCCTCATTTATCTTAATCCACAAAAATTATCCCTATGCTTGCATTTTCTGTGTTTCCCAACAAAAAATTATTACACTTTCCTTTCTGTGAAGATAAATCATAGATGCAAGAGCTTTCTTTCTCACCTGCTTCATTGATAAAACAAAAGCAGTTTCTTTCCTTGGGACGACACATTTCAAATACAGATTCTTTATATCTCCCATAAGATATTTCTTCTGTACCTGTTTCCTCTATCAAATTGTACATGTTCTTCCTTTCCTTTCTGTAACTACATGTAAATACTTCCAGATGCCTTCCCTGACGTGTAGCTGCAGCCTTTTCTCCCTGTTTCCTTCTTATGCTGTCCTCTCTCATTACTTCTTCCTGATGGTCCCCATGCTCTCTGATCTTCTCTTACCTCCTTAGGTGATATCTTGATTCCCCCCATTTGTTACAGGTGAGCTCCTCAGGGGCTGCGGCCCGAGATGGCCGTCTGAAGGTGGGAATGCGGATCCTGGAGGTGAATCACCAGAGTTTGCTGGGAATGACGCATACAGAAGCAGTACAGATACTCCGAAGTGTGGGTGATGCGCTCCTTGTGCTAGTGTGTGATGGCTTTGATCCCAAGGCTGCAGCTGCGATTGAGGTGAGAACTGAAGTGCAGGGTGCCCTCACAGTGACCAGTACCACAAAGATCCCGCTTCTTTCTTCACAGAAGATCGCTAGATTATTCCAATCTTTTGCTGTAGAATTTTTTTTTTTTTTTGAGGTCCCAGATTTCAGAGTCTGGTCTCCCGCTGTATGAGCTGGAGGTGGTTGCCAGTTCATAAAAGCAAGTCGCTAAAGACTGTCTCTTTTCTGCTGTTTTCAGAACTGTTTCACAACATCACTGCACTGGTTAGAAATATAGCTTTTCAAATTTTCAGGCTAATTTTCTCCAGGCTATTTATGTGTATATTTTCTTGTGCCAATGTTACATTTAAAGTAAATTGTCTTTTTATTGGTATTTGCCTTTCCCCACAAGCAAACACTTACCCATAGCAGTCCTGTGCTTTCTCAGCCTTTTTTCTTCAAGGCTTAGCAAGTAAGCTTTTTTATTCTCCACAAGAATATGTACCTGATCCTTTGTCAGCTTATCCCCTCTCTGTACCAATTGCAGTTTAAACTCATCTTCCTTAGATCTCAAGTGCCTTGGATAATTGACAGCTGAAACAAGGTTTCAGGTTGTGAAAGAGTTCTGACTTGCCTAGGATCATCTTGGTGCTCCGTATCTGGGAGACCGGGAATATGGAATTTTTTGTATGACACACTGTAGGCTTCCACCATGTATTACTGCCTTTTTGCTTTGCAGATGTCCCCAGGAATTATTGCAAACCCTTTTGCTGCTGGTATTGGGCGCAAGAATAGCCTGGAAAGTATCTCTTCCATTGATCGGGATTTAAGCCCTGAAGAACTGGAGATCCTACAGAAGGTGGGTATGCTGGGAGAATGTTATGGAGTGGAAAAAGTTTCTGAAAATCTCTTGTGTCTCCCTTGGTGCATGGAATCTGCAGAATTATGGGTAGTGGACTTCCTTTTTATGGGATCAGCAGGTCCCAGCACTTTTATCAGGAGTGCGCTAGGATGGGACTGTGAAATCTTCATGAGGTTACAGGTGCTCCGAGTGGGGAGAGAGCACTGAGTGAAGTGGCTCTAACTTTGGTCTCTCCTAGGAGATGGAAATGGTGAGAGAAGCAACTCAGTGGGAAAGAGAAGAAATGGAGAAAGTGGTGAGAGATTTTTCATGTAGCAGAATCTGTTCTTGACAGTGGTTCTGCCAAGCCTGTGAGCCTTAAGGAGAATGCCACAAATTATCTCTACCCAGCTGTTAATGCCATGGGGGGCTTTGGGCCTTCTCTCTTCATAGCACACCATTCAGTGATGCTAGCTGCTTTTTGGCTTTGCCATACCTTCCTATGTACCTTTTTGGTGGTACTCTTCTGTTATTTACAGAGTTCGTCTTTCTCTTACCTGCTGGTACCTCCTGGCCAAGCTGAAACTTTGAGAAAAATGGCTTATTACCTTGAAAGTCCCACATTTAATCAGTTCTCTCTATAGAGCACTCCATGACCTGACAGAGCTTTTATGAGCAAAGATGAGAACACACTGCTCAGAGCTGCCCTGAATTGAAGAAGTGGCAATGTTCATCAATTGCAAGTTTGTGCTCCTCAGTTCAGATGATGTTTTTCCTGATGCGGTATAAGAACTTAGTATTTCTGCCCACTGTTTCAGCCTTTCACAGAAAAAGATTAGCAGAGTCGAGCCCCTCGAGGACTTGGGTTTTCTAGTTGTCCCACTTAAAACTGTAATTTATGCAGTCAAACTCTTTCGGAAGATGAGGGAAAACAGAATTCTTCAGTATTGTCAGTTAGGAGTCTGCTCTCCTGGCAGATAACTACTATGTGCACATTTTGAGGGTGTTTCTTCAGGTTTCCAATTTAGATATACCTAATATTTCTCTAGGTTCTTTCTGTAGTTGGAAACACAGCTTTTTTTTTACATTTGCTACCCCACAAGAGTGTTAGATGTGTTGGCAATTCTGGATGGAGGTGATCTTTATAATTTAGTTAACGCTTGAGATTTTGCTTGTTTTGGGAAAAACAATTAAGGTTTTAGATGGGCAGTGAACAAGAAGATGGCTGTATGACCTTTAAGGCATGCGATGGGAGGGAGGGGAGAGGGAGAAGACCAGCATGGCTGAACAGAGTGATTTGACTGGGACTCAGGGGAAAAAGAAGAATTTACCACCTTTGGAAGAGCCTCTGGAGGACTATAAGGATGTCGCAAATTTATGCAGGGCGAAGATTAGAGAGGCGAAAGCCCAGCTAGAACTCCGGCTGCCCACTGCTGTAAAAGATAACAAAAAAATGTTTTTACAAATGTTTTTACAAATGCATTAGGAACAAAAGGAGGGCCAAGGAGAATCTCCATCTTTTATTGGATGCAGCAGGGAACATTGCCACCAAGGATGAGGAAAAGGCTGAGGTACTTCATGCTTTCTTTGCGTCAGTCTTTAATAGGAAGACCAGCTTCTTTCTGGGTACTCAGCCCCCTGAGCTGGAGAACAGGGACAAGGAGGAGAAGAATGAAGTCCCCACAGTCCAGTAGGAAACAGTGACCTGCAGCTCCACTTAGACACGCACAAATCTATGCAGCCGGATAGGATCTGCCCAAGGGCACTGAGGGAGCTGGCAGAGGAGCTTGCCCAGCCGCTCTCCATCATTTAGCAGCAGTCCTGGCAAACTGGAGAGGTCCCAGAACACTGGAGGTTAGCCAGTGTGGTGCCCATCTACAAAAAGGGCTGGAAGGAGATCGGGGGAACTGCAGGCCTGTCAGCCTGACCTCGGTGCTGGGGAAGGCTATGGAGCAGATTATCTTGAGGGCCATCACGCATCATGTACAGAACAACCAGGGGACCAGGCCCAGCCAGCATGGGGTTATGAAAGGCAGGGCCTGCTTGACTGACCTCATCTCCCTCTATGACAAGGTGACCCGCTTAGTGGATGAGGGAAAGGCTGTGGATGTTGTCCACCTAGACTTCAGTAAAGCCTTTGACACCATCTCCCACAGCATCTCCTGGAGAAACTGGCTGCTCGTGGCTGGGCCAGGTGTGCTCTGCACTGGGTTAGAAGCTGGCTGGGTGGCCAGGCCCAGAGGTGGTGGGGAATGGAGTGACATCCCGCTGGCGGCTGGTCACACGTGGCGTTCCCCAGGGCTCCGTGCTGGGGCCGGTTCTGTTCAGTATCTTTTATCGATGATCTGGACAAGGGGATCGAGTGCACCCTCAGGCAGTTTGCAGATGACACCAAGCTGGGTGGGAGCACTGATGTGCTGGAGGGCAGGAAGGCTCTACAGAAGGATCTGGGCAGGTCGGACCGATGGGTTGAGGCCAGCTGTATGAGGTTCAACCGGGCTAAATGCCGAGTCCTGCCCGTGGGTCACAGCAGCCCCAGGCAGCGCTACAGGCTGTGAGAAGAGTGGCTGGGAAGCTGGACAGTGGGAAAGGGCCTGGGGGGGCTGGTCTGTGGCCAGCTGAATATAGCCAGCAGTGTGCCCAGGCGGCCAACAGCATCCTGGCTTGTATCAGAAATAGCGTGGCCAGCAGGACTAGGGAAGCAGTTGTCCCCCTCACTCAGCACTGGTGAGGCCACACCTAGAATCCTGGGTTCAGTTTTAGACCCCTCAGTGCAAGTCAGACATTGAGGTGCTGGAGTGTGTTCAGAGATGGGCAACAGAGCTGGGGAAGGGGCTGGAGCACAGGTCCTAAGAGGAGCAGCTAAGGGAACTGGGGGTGCTCAGCCTGGAGAGGCGGCGGCTCAGGGGAGACCTTATCGCTCCCTACAACAACCTGCAGGAAGGTTGTAGCGAGGTGGGGTTGGTCTCTTCTTCCCAAGTAACAAGCAATAGGACAAGAGGCAATGGCCTCCAGTTGCGCCAGGGGAGGTTTAGATTGGATTTCAAGAAAAATTTCTTCACCAAAAGGGTTGTCAAGCACTGGAACAGGCTGCCCGGGGAGGTGGTTGAGTCATCATCCGAGGAGCTATTTAAAAGATGAGTAGATAGGGCACTTGGAGACATGGTTCAGTGTTGGACTGTGCAGTGCTGGGTTAATGGTTGGACTTGATCTGAAAGGTCTTTTCCAACCTAAATGACTCTATGATACATGTACTCACTAAACATACATATATTATATAATCCTACTCTGCCTTCTGTCACTGATTGCAGCGGGCTATGCAGAACATGATTCTATGAAACACTGGGGTGGAGAGACGAAAGGGGTTTGATGTGTTGCACACTCCCTTTGGAAGCTTTGCTTTAGCTTTGCTGGCCTACAGCTTAGGTTGATACTTGCATGTGCAGGAAAAAAGGCAAGGAATTTCTGTCCTAAGTATCTCAAGGTGTTCTGATACTGTTTGAGATCTACAATTAGATGGAAATTCTTGCAGTGGAATGACCTTCAGAATAATTTTCAACCTGGTCTAGTGGAAGGTGTCCCTGCTCATTGCAGGGGCGTTGAACTAAATGACCGTTCAAGGTTCCTTCTAACCCAAACTATTCTATTCCTGTGAACAATTCAAGTAGGAATGGACCTCTACAGGTCGCTTGGTTCAGCTCATAGGAGAGCCAATTTAGATCAGATTTAGTTTTTTTCTATAAAATGTCTTGTTCCTTGCCTAGGAAAGAACTGAAAGTGGTTTGTTGTGGTTTCAGGAAACCTGATTTGGTGGTGTTACTGTTACAGCAAAGGGTATTCCTACTGCTTTTGTATTGGTAGTGTATGAATGTGGATAGTCTCTGGAGTTCAGGTACTGTGAGTCATCATCAGCATTTCTAACACCTGGATAAACCAAGAACAAGTAATTGTAGAATCATAGAATGGTTTGTGTTGGAAGGGGCTGTGAAAGATCATCTCATTCCAACCTCCTGCCATGGGCAGGGACACCTCCCACCAGACCAGGCTGCTCCCAGCCCCATCCAGCCTGGCCTTGAGCACTGCCAGGGATGGGACACCCACAGCTGCTCTGGGCAACCTGTTCTGGTGTCTCACCACCCTCACAGTAAAGAAGTTCTTTGTGATATCTAATCTAAACCTATCCTCTTTCAGCTTAAAAACATCACCCCTTGTCCTATCACTGCATGCCTTCATATAAAGTCCCTCTCCAGCTTTCTTGTAGCCCCCCTTTAGGTACTGGGAGGTGCTGTAAGGTCCCTCAAGCCTTCTCTTCTCCAGGCTGAACAACCCCAACTCTCTCAGCCTGTCCCCATAGGAGAGGTGCTCCAGCTCCCTGAACTTCTTCGTGGCCTCCTGTGGATTTGCTCCAACAGGTCCATGTCAGTCTTATGCTGGGGGCCACAGAGCTGGATGCAGCGCTCCAGGTGGGGTCTCACCAGAGCAGAGTAGAGGGAGAGGATCACCTTCCTCGACTTGCTGGCCCTCAAACCATGCTGCTCTGTCTAAGCAGATTGCATTAGTTCAGTCTTAGGTAGATAAAGCCTTTTCTAAAATTGATGCTGAGATTATTTAAAAATACCCCAGAGACTTTGTCAAAAAAAAAAACACCAAAAAAAAAAAAACCAACAGAAAAACCTTTATGATTGTTGATTTAGTCTTGGCCATATCTCATTTTAAAAAGTGCTGATGGTATTATGGTAGCTTTTTAGGAAAACTTCAACTTGAAATTTCATTAAAACAGTTAATTTAAAAGAAGAAAACTAAGCAATAACTAGTCATTCAGCCATCAGCAACATTTCAAAACAAAGGTGGGTACATTCTAACAAATGTCATTAGTCTTCCTGGAGGCTGAACAATACACAGTAATTGTGGTTCGTCTTTCTTGGATGTTTTACATATGACAGATTTTTTTAAATCAATGTTCTGAGGTTGCAGTGATGTGTATTTAAGGACTTCTAAGGTCTTTATTTCTATACATTGCCCTCTGTCTCACTATAGTGTGGCTTAGTATAATTACAATGTTGTCTGTCCCAACCTCTGAAGAGCCAAGAACTCTGCCTGTAGCCTGGTGATAAGCAGAGACCAAGACTCCCCTCCAGAATTGCCTGTGCCTTTGAAAGTTCTCACATTTTTTGATGCCAGTTTGTTGGGCTACTAGGAGGAGGGTAGCAGTGGATACTACAGACTCCTGACTTACTGGGATTCCTGAGAGCCTGAGTCTCAAAAGCAAAGACATGTTTTTCTGCTGTTGCCTTTCAGTGTGACCTTGAAACTGGGTTTCTGTTTCTAATACTGGTTTTGATGATTAATTTTACACTAGTGATGGAGCCGGCACTCTGTGGTAGCCACTGTGATGCTGTAGAAAGTTGCCACCTCAGTGCCAGAGCCTTCAGTGTTTCATGTTCAGTTTTGCACAAGAGTGATAGAGATCAAACGTGTCTCATTACAGTAAAGTTGTGAACTGAAGAAATGGGAAGAATTTTGGCTTTGCTATACTCGCCCATTAGTCCTGTAGAGGTTTTCATATACCACTGTTGCAGTCACTGCATACATCTTTCAAGTTCAGTTCTTTGTTAATTCAGTTTCCCATAGAAATATCAGTAACTGCAAATCTCCATGGGCTGTTCCATGGTGCATTTTCTTTGTCTCAACTCCGTAGCTGTAGTTATTTTTCTAGTCTTAATTCAGAGGTTCCCCAGGCTCCCCAGATGTTGTCAGAAATGAACTTTGAACATTCCACACCTCCATCTGGGCTGGCTGGTGCTCTTGTCTCTTCAGTTTGAGACCTCAGGGAAGGATCATGTACAAGATTAGTGTCAGCTTGAACACTCACCTTACAGATAACACTTAAGCATAACCAGATTCAGAATAGACTTTAGCTTAAATATCCCTAAATATCTCTTTGGGTCTTGAGATCCTCCAGAGCATTAAGTGTCTTCTCATGTTGCTCATTATTGTCTGGAGATAGGGGTGTGTGATGTGGGACATTGATTTTTTTGCTAGTGGTAATGCGCAGAAGCTTTGGAAGAGAAAGGACCTAGGTGCTTATCAGAACTTTGAGTTAGCTCCCTCTGTATTTCTCAGATGCCTTCCACCTCCCATCCTTCCAGCCTTGGGACTACTGGACCATCTGGTTGCTGCTGTTTGGGAGGAGCAGTCAGGAGGGTTGCAACGTGCAATAGAACAAAAGAATGATGCTGCTTTTGTCCAGAGCCCTCACTCTGCAGCATAGGTGCTGTGCAAAAAGTCACAAAAGTACAAATGCACAGAAATCATTCTTTTAAGACAAGTAACATGTTATTACCTTCCTCTTGCAGCTTGGAAGCAAGCCCATAGCTGGGGCTTGTGAGATTAGTCACTGGTCAACTCTTACAACATTCCTGTGCTGTGCTGAATGACTGAGAGCTGACCTGCTGATTTTAAGCCCTGCCTTATGCTTGTACAGTTTCTGTCTTGATATATAGTCTTTTGGCTGCGACGCTGTTAACAAGCATGTGATTTTTTTAGGTCTTTTTCCTTAGTGACAGCTAGGCCTGGGCTCTGTAGATATGTTTTTCCATTCCCTTCCAGCCTCTCCAGCCTGTCCTCTGTCAAGATGTCTCTTCTAGCAATAAGCAATCTTTTGCCTTCCCTTGGTGATGGTGTAGCTTGTGCTTGGTGGGGGCTTGAGCTTCCTTCGCTTTTCCCTAGGATTGACCCTGCTGAGGATCTTAGAGACGTCTGCTCTCTTCCCCTCGTGTCGTGGCACCCTGTCTTGTGTTGTACAGGGTGTCTATTCCCATCTGTTTGCTGGCCATAATTGAGGTTATGCAGAATTCCAGCTCCTCTTTCTCCAGGCCCAACGTATGTGCTGGGTTTCTGCTTGCTCTGTCCTGGTGCCAACCCTGTTCGTGCTCCTTTGTCCCCCCTCTGGAGTTACTGCCCAGCATGGTGCTGACCTCTTTCCCTCTCTCTTTGCCTGTGCTACTTGGATGCTGCTCTGACTCTGTCCTGTCTCATGGAAGGAGTGGATGCGTAGGGAGCGGGAGGCAGCCACACAGCAACTTGAGGAGGAGGCAGAGGTGAGGAGCATGGTGGGAGGGTTGGAGAGTCACAGAAAAGGGATGCAACTGGACTTGAAGGCCGGAGAAATTGCTAGAAGTGCACATTCCCCATAACTTACGTTCTCCACCCCCACCCTCTGCACCCCCACCCCCACCCCCCAAAAAAAGAAAAAAGACTTGGGTATAGGAGAAGATACCAGAAATTAAGAAATCTGTAATGTGATTGAGGAAGGAATGGTGGAAAACAGTGGCTAGAATTAGAAAGGCAGACAGAAACACAAATGCAAAGCGAAATCAAATGAAATTATACAATGAGTGTGAGTTAAGGTTGAGAAAAGATACCGTAGAGGAATTGTACGTTTGCACTGCCAGATGTCTCCAAATTCAGACTGGAAGCCTTTCTGGATGCTATTTGGACAAAACTGGTATGTATGTCATGTTCTCCGCCCCCCCTACAAGGGAGTGGACATGTACAGGTGGGGGCAGGAGGAGTGGTGGGGATCTGTGCACTAGTGGGTGACCAAGGGCCCAGAGCAACGTGTTCCCTGCAGGATTTCTCAGGCCCGCCCTCTGTCATGGATCCCCATGGTTGCGTTTGGAACAATTCCAGGTTCATTTTCAGGCAGTGGGGAACTTTCAGCAGTTTGGAGATAAGGCCTTGCTTATTACTAGGGGTGGTGTCCTTTTAATTGCTCTTTCTAGTTGATTTAGTTGACTGCGGGCCTGATCTCTTCCTGGTGTTTGTGTTTTTTTGCTCTTCCCCTTGCCCCTCTCCAGAATATCACCAGTGAGCCTTTGAGACTGGACTATCGGACCCTGGCTGCTTTGCCCAGCAGTGGCTTACAGAGAGTCAATCGCACTGTAAGTGAGGGGCTGTTGAGGTGTGGGTCCATGCGTGGGGGAAGCCGTGGTTCTGTCACTGCCCTCTCCTTGTGCCCTGGTGTGAGAGATGACAGTGCTCTCTGCAGAGGAAAACTGGGAAGCAGAACTGTGGTAGCCTTTGACACTGGAACAGGAGGTAGCCACAAAAGAAAGATTAGAGTATGGAAATAAGGAGAGCAGAAAGCCAGGTCGCTTTCCATTTTGGAAAGGGAGGCAGCCTGCATAATTGCCAAGGCACAGGAGCGTCTTGAACAAGGCAGAAAGAACAGCCCAGCAGGAAAGAAGGGTACAGTGAATTTGTCATGGAAGGAAGCAACTCCTGAAAGCTGCAGAGGAGGGAGGGGAAAGTCCTTCCTGGCACAGAAGATGACAATGTTGCGTGCACAGCTAAGTTGTAAATTCATTGTGGAATGGTGTTTGGAGAGGAGGAGGGATGCAGCGTGCTGATACCAAAAGTATTGACAGAAAGTCAAGATCCAGCTAGGACTGCAAAAGTCGAAGTGGCAGTGATTACATATCATGACTTAGCCCTGATAAGGGATTCTCCTGCCCGTGACCTGCATTTCAGTCCCTGATAAGTAGTGGCAGCTCAGCCAAGAGAAAATCCAGGTTTCACAAACTTCACAGATTACAAAGTCTCTCCTGTGTTGTTTAAAATCTCACCTCACCTCTCCATCTTTGCTTCCTTTGTTCGTGTTTTATCTTCCTTGCATCGTACCTGTTCCACCGCGTTTCTGCCTGCTCCTTCACACACATCTTCAGTCTTCACCTCCATTCCTTTCCTACTTTTGCAGCAAGACGACTCTGTGCTGTCATCATCAGATTCTGCATTCCCATTCTGTCTTTTCAGAATCATCTCTTTTACCTTTACTGCTTCCACTTCATTCCATCCAGACAGGTCTCCTCTTCTATTAATCTGTCCTCTTGTTGACTTCAGGTCCTCTTGCTTTTCCGCTTTCATGCTGATCAAAGCCCTGCTTTGTCCCCAGCTTTGTCTCGTTTTGTTCCTCCCCATACTCCTCAGCTTTTGGCTTTTCTCTCCTGGCTATTCACACAGAAAAGTGTTACCAGGAAAAGATTTAACGTATTTTTAGCCTGTCTTAGCGTAACTTAGTAGATGGAAACAGGGGGAGAGCCAGCCCCATGCAAGCAGCTGCCTCTTTGCTGAACAGCCCTAGTGTCGTCCAGAGCAGAGCAGCATTTGAGAACTTGTGCCTTAGCAGCCCGTGTCAGCCCAGGAACGCCTGGCACTGGAATGTGGGGCTGAACACGCTGGAATGCTGGGGTGTATGGGCAGCATCTATAAATGTCCCATTTCAGGGGAAGGGCCAATTGGTGCCCATGTTTATCTTTTTCCAGCTGTCATTTGCCCAGCCCTGTCTTAGCTGTGTTTGAAAACGTGTGTCTGCCTAGATCATGAGTACAGGGAGATACGGGCTTCAAGGACAGCAGGGTTCTGGTGTTCCCTCAGGAGCTGCACCTAGCCTGTTTGGTGGCTGCCTGGAAGACTCACACACAGATCGGTCCAGCCAGCAGAAAAGCACGCAGTTCAATTAACAGATTATTAATTCAGATCTCCAGACACTCTTGAGTGGATTAAGATGACTAATGCTATTGCCCAGTTCCTGTATTATTTTTTTTTTCTTTCTTTCCTGTCTCTAGGCCAGCTTGCTCATTACATACATTCTCCTTTAAACAGTGTCTACATATCTTTTGCTGCCATATAGTTCCCTGCAAGGGAGTTGTAAGGCCTGCCTGCTGTTCTTCACACTGTTGAGCAGGAGGACGTGCAGACCTCTTGTCACGACTGCTGTAGATTGTGGGTGGAATTTGTCATGAGGATTCCCCAAGAATTGCCCCTAAAGAAGGGGGCAGATGGTTGTCTGTCTTGGATTAATCTGTATTGCTGCACATTGGTCCTTTTGCGAGCAAGATTTAACAGAGGCTTACTGAGATGCAAGCTGGTTTTATTTGTATACTTTTAAAACCCCAACTGAAAAATTCTGGTTGAAAGCTGCACGAGAACACTCATCTCAGTGATGCCCTCTGGCTATGCTGGCTTCCCAGTACCTTGATGTCTGCAGAGTTCCCAGTGCGCTGCCATGTCTGGATACTGCCATCACAGTAATAAAAGAGCTATTATAGTCTGTCTTCTGCATAGCACAGGCTTGAAAACCATCCCCATGAATGACTGCATCTAGCCACAGCAAAACATTTCCAATCCAGTGTTGCCTTCTAGACTATAAGAAGTGAAGATTTTACATCTGTCATTAGCATGTCACCATGGTTAATTAGTTAACAATCTGTACTTTCTAGTCTGAATCTGTTTCTCATCAATTTCTTGCCCTTGATTCTTTCTCTGTTCTTGTTCATTAGATTTAAAATTAGATTTGTTTCAGTGTCTGGGGCAAAGTGATGGATCAGAACTGCAAATGCATTTCTTCTGTATTTGCCTTGGAGGATGCAGGGTAAAACATGATTGTCCTCTCTGCTAGACCGGGGAGTGACGGAGGCAAGGCTGGGAGAAGCACACTGCATTGCCAAAATCTTCGCTTGCCCAAAATAGTAATTGTTGCTTGTCTGATAAAAATAGCCCACTGTGAAGTAGAGGGAGCGAGGCATCCTGCACTGGAATATACACTGCTGCAGCAGAAGCACTGGAGATTAAAGCATGGGGGAGATGAAGCTAAGTTCCAGTCATGTCCATGAACAAAATAGGGATTGAGGCTCCCTGTGGACTATCAGACTTCATGTAGTCTTGGTGGGATGCCCATCTCTACAGTACCCTAAAAGTGTTGTTTAATTTTTCCCTTTCTGCAAAGCAAGGTAGGCCTTGGTGGTGGGATTCACCTGGAACCTGGCTTGGTCAGTGTTCGTGCTCTTCTGCATGACAAGGGAAAGTGGCCGTGGTGTTGAAGGGGCCTGGCTGTAGGGTGGACAAACCCACTCTGCAGTGGTGGATCGCTGGTAGCAGTTTAATTACAGCATCCCCAATGAACAAACAGTGTTCATGAAAGTTCTTTTTGCCTGGCATAACTTTATGTGCACTAGAGCTTTTGCTAGTGTAGTTTATGGCACTCAAGGAAAAGAAGGTTGGAATTTGTGGTGTGTGGGGTTTTTTTACGCTGGGGATTTTTGGTAGGGTTTTTTTACGTTGGAAAGTCAAATAGCTACAATAGCAAAATTTCCAAGGGTAGCACAGGCTTCGCTGTCTGAGGAAATACGATATGGGCCAGGGCTCTGCCAGCCACTGCTTTAGGTTAGGCTGGGGTTGAGGGGTTAGGGGAGGGCCTCAGAAATTCCTGAGCCTCTCAGCTGCCATTGTAGTCACCAGCCCACCCAGCCCTTGAGAGCTATTTTTGTGAATGCTGCCATGACACAGGAGTTGGAGAATGTGCTCTGAGCAGAAGAGGTCTTTCTGCTCCCTGGCAGGCACTTGGATAGAAGGAGATTTGATCATTGCTCTCTGATTATCTCTGCTTCCCTGAAGAAGGCTTTGGCCGGGGTAACAAACTCTATTTTTTAGTATTAGAAGAGGAAAGGTCAGTGCTTCATTTTGGATGGGTGCAGTTGAGCCTAGGCAGAACTGGAGCCCTGTTTCAGTCCTGCGTTCAGTAAGAGTGCACAGAGGGATCTGTGCTCTGTTAGCTGTTATTTAGCTCCCTGTTACTTCTTGGTGTGTATTTTGATGAAGTGGGGCCGTAAAGCATCTTTGTCTGTGCAGGTGTGATGGGAAGGCAGGGGGTAGAAGATATGGTGATAACTGTGTAACTGTATGGAAATGGATTGGAGCGAGGGGAGAGGTGTTACGGGGCGTGACATGACAGTGCTGGAACTAGTTGAAAGCATGCTGGGGTGAGACAGTTGGTGTTTGGCTGTGTGGTGGTGGAGTTGAGTTGAGGATGTGCTGCAGTGAGATGGGAGAGGATGTGTGCTCACGCGGGTTTGGGCAGTCAGTGTTGCTAGAGAGCAGCAGTGTTAGTGGTGAGCTGCTGGAGTGCAGGCTGGAATGTGTATGAGAGCTGGCAAAGTGCAGGGAGCACGGTTGTGCCTGTCAGCTACTTGGTGGATGTGGTGCATGCTGACAGCAAGGTCCTCTCTTGGAACTAGTATTCAGGATCGCAAGATAGGTGGTAGAGTAGAAGAGAGGGAAGGGATGGTGGTGTGGGCGTTAGTAGTGGAATTCTTCTTTCCCCTGTCCTTCAGCATCAGCAGCTGCTCTGTGTTTTCTCCTTCCTCTCCTTTACTCCATTCTCCTTATTTCTTTCTGATCCTTTTGTTTTCCTCTCAGCTTGTTCAGTATAATAAGGCCAGCTCCAGAACGGAGGGCGACTGCGCTATGCTGTCCCTGCCAGTGGCGCAGGACAGCCGGGATCCATACCCAGAAACAGCTGCAGGCCTGACCATCGGAAGCGTGGCCAGCCTTCCTCGGGATCCCGCACCACCTGACAAGTGCACGAGCGGGGCAGAACAGCCCCAGCTAGACAAGCAGGATCCCACGGGTTGCCCCTTGTCCCGGGACCAGATGCCAAAGACGCCAGAGCAAGAGTGTCTGATCGACTCTCAGCCGATCCTCTTCAGTGAGAACCCCTTTGTGGTGGCTAACCGCAGGGGGAAGGCAGCAGGCAAGGCTTGCCTGGGGGGCCCGCCCCTGGGCTATGGCAGGGGGGGAGTGCTGAAGACCAACCTTTACTCCAAGGCAAGCGGTCCCACGGCATGCTGTGTGTGGCATGCAATCACGCAGTGAAGGCCACCTGCCTTCTACTAAACCTCCGCGCATGCACCGGACCCCAGATGCCGGCCAGCACGAGGCCTGTGCGGCGGGGGCTGGTCCCACCTAACACATGTGCTTCTCCAGCGTTGCGTGCGGAGGCTGTCAGTCGCTGACAGTCGGTGAATTGTCTTCCAGCCACTAATGCACCCCAGCCATTGCCGAGTGTGCATGCTGCTGAGCCCCTCTTTGAGGGGAGGCAGTGACGTCAGGCCCGACTTTCCTGGTGTCTCTCTGGGTGGGCAAGAGCCAGGCTAGGAGCAGCCGTGTTCCCTGTCCGCTGTGGTCGTGAGCGGGGAGCTGACGGGGCTTGTAGGAGAGCGGCAGCGGTGTCACGCTTCTCTGGGCCTCAACAAACAGCTGCTTTTAGACTTCGGAAAACCAAGAGGCGGTACAGCTGACGTAGTTCATCTACAGCCCAGGAGCATGCTGTTCTTTGAAGCGACACATTTCAGTATATCTAGACTTCCAGATTTCAAGGGAGAGCTTTGCTTTATGCTGTAGGAAATCTGTATTGAACTTTCTCACGGTCGCACAGGAAGCCTGTGGCAGAGCAAGGGCTGGACCCAAAAGCTGGGGTGATCGGCACCACACCGCTCTCCCCTTCCTCCTTTCTCAGCCTTTTGGGAGGTCTGAGAAGCAAAAGAGCTGCTAACAAACAGACACGCACACACACAGAGAAGAAAAAACCAACCAACAAACAAAAAAACACCCAGCTGTAGTTCTCTTAGATGTTTTTAGCCTAGTTCCTTGGTGAGAACTTTTTTTCTACAGATGTGTAGGCAGATAAAAGCATAAAGCAAGGCATGTAGTTGAATCTCTATAACCTCTCAGTATATTAAAAGTCAAAGGCTGGTTTGGATGTTACAGATAGCCAGCTTTAGAGTTCAAAAGATCAAAAAAGCGGCGGTCACAAAGCACTGACCCTTTTTGCAGGCAGACTTTATGCCAGATCAGCTAGCATCACTCCGGAGGCAGGTGTCACAGTTAGCTGGAGCTAATCTAATTCCACCTTGCTGTCAGAAGGGACCGGTTCCTCCCGCCTCTGCACGTTCTCCTGTGTGCTGACACCAGAACTGCAGCACTCATGTGTCAGCTGGGTTAGGGAGCTGAAGCCCCTGAAAAAGTGTGTTGTAGATCAGCTCCTTCCTTGGGGTTGGTGCATGTGCAGGCACACGAGGGGATTTGGATAGTCGTAGCTGGAAGCAAGGTAAGCAAGAGCACTCTTTGCAGCGTTTCCATCTTTAGGCATCTACAGTACTTTTTTAAACCGTGTTCCTTAATCCTGTGGACAGGCTGTAGGTAATTACTGGGGCTCTGCTCTCTGGTTCTGCCTGTTGGGGCTGGCTGTAGGCTGGCGCAGCCTGAGCGTTGGTGATGCTATTTTCCTGTGGAAGGGGCAAGAGCCCTGTCTTAACTCTGCTCTGGGCTACTCCTGAAGGTCTTACCGGTACAGCAACAGCCATGGATGTGGCTGGGGATGAAGCTTGTCTCCTTTTAGTTGGGAGTGGCTTTTTTTGCTTGGTGTCTGTACAACGGGAGATTTGCCTAGGCTGTCTTCCAGTCTGTTGAGGGCTAAAGAGAAGCTGGGGGGTGAACCGGGGAGGATTCCCAGGGATGTCTTACAGGGCAGAAGGCTTTAACCAGATTCAGTTGGCCTTGCAGGGCATTTGGACATGGTCTCCGTTCCAGTGTTTAATGTCGTTCCCTTGCTGTTTCTAGCACTTCTTGCAAGTTTCTGCCATGTGATGGCTCCTTTTGGGCCCAATGCTAACTCTGCTATCTCGCGGCAAGGTGGCCCATAGCTGGCCTCAGGCTGGGTGTTGGTGGTCTCCCTGGCCTCCTGGTCATATGGCTAAGGGAGGGGCATGGAAGTTGCTGCTGCACAGTAACTGTTTAGCTTTGTCTTCTCTCTTTCAGGCTCCTGCTGGCGAGTCTGGGACAGGAAATTCCAGGCGTGAAACGCCCTATTCTCCTAGTAATCAGCAGGTGAGACTGCCCCCCGGACAGGCAATACGGGAAAAGGCCGGGAGGCATGCGTCCAGGGCAAGCAGGCAGAAAGGCAGGGGAAGCTGGGTATGATTTCCATCCTTGAGTGTGATACCTTTGAGATGGAGGGGTATCCGTCACAGCAGGCAGCTAGAGAACTAGGGGAAGAAGTCTGCTCTTTCACAATGTCTCAGAGACCCGGGAGTATAATTAGCTAGTCATAAACTCAGTGGGAAGTTATTGCTCTGAGGGGTAACTTAATTTGTGGGGTAGTAAGCAGGGGAGTACCTAGGCTGACTGCAGAATGGTGGTTGTCTGTCTCTCTTGAGAATGGCCTCACCAGTGCTTTGTACATTTAATTCTGGCAATCGGTATGTCAGAAGAAATGGAAAATTCAGGATCTGGAGAATCATTTCGAGTCTGTAAACCCGTGCTACTCAGTCTCCCGAAGAGATCCCTAGTTCTGTTTGTGACACTGCCAGCGAGCCACATCAACTGTTTGGAAGAAAATCAAAGGATCCTGCAGCAGACAGTTATAGGTTAGCCTACCCTTAGGGAATGATTTTCTAAAGCTCTTCGGTTAGAGGCCAGCTTTCACCCTGAAAATGAGAAGTTTCTTTATTTGTTGTAACTTTTGATATTTTTTTTAATTATTTTTTTTGTCAGCATTACTTATTCTTACTAGCCGTTCTTATATCAAATCTCATCTTTTCTTTTAAATCTTGCTAAGGCTTTGATCTCAGTTTTCACCCTGTGGCAGTAGGTTTCACAAGGTAGTTGAGCCTTTTGAAGTTAAATACTCTTAAATGGATTTTTTAGATTTTCCCTTCATAGTCATTACATGTTATTGTTTTTTATATTAGCGTACTGGATTGAACTGAAAATTGTACTTTGTACTCCATCTTTAGTTGTTTTGTGTCTGTTGCATTCCTTTTGGAGTGGAACTGCTCTCCAACTATTTGGTCCCACTATGGCACTTACCTGATCTTTACCTGAGTCATTTCAGTTCTCTAAGCTGGACAAAAGCGGTCTGCTTTTTTGCTAGGTCAGTTCAGCTTAGTGAGATGAATTGCATCATCTTGGGGTGACGTGACATTTAACACAACTCAGGAGAAGGGCCGGGACCGTGTGGCTGGGAGCAGTGAGCAGGTCAGTGGAGTTGTAGTGAGCAACAGTTCACTCCATCTTCTGTTACTTCCTTGGCCTATCTTGCATCTCCCTCAGTTCTTAGATCCTTTGAAACTGAGTGACCACCACAGTAGGATTATAAGATACTATTAATTTCAGTGCTTCCTCTTCTAGCTGCATATGTTTGTTTATTTGCTTTTCTGACAGCAGTTGCATACTGATTGGAGGTTTATTTTGGGGTGTTTGTAAGTTTTCCTTTTTACCACAAGTGCGCGTTTTCTTTGAGATTTTTTTTTTTCTATCTAGAAGGAAGTGGTGTGGCGATGATACTCCTCATTCTACAGCAGAAGGAGATCTAGAGATAAATTTGCTCTGTCTGTATCCTCAGCTGTCAGTTGAAAAAGAAGCTCAAATCCCAAAGGGTGGCCATGTAGCTGCTCATAGAATGATTTAGGATGAAAGGTCTCATCTAAGACCATACTCAGAGGAGGTCCAATTAGATCAGGTTACTCAGGGCCATGTCTGGTGAAATTTGGAACACCTAGAGATGGAAAGTCTGCGTCTTTTCTAGGCGCCAGCTCCAATAATTGACTACTATCATTGTGAATTTTTTTTTTTTTTCCTCCAAACTTGTGTTTGGATAGAGTGTCCCCTGTTCCAGTTTGTCATAGGCAACTTTCATAGTACCCCAATGCTTTTGTTTATCAGTGTTCTGGCATTGGAGGCAAATGTCCTTGCCACTAGCTACCCTCTGGCTATAATGCCATCTGCTCTTCTAACTCGGGATGGGCTTGCTCAATGCTAAATTGTTTGTCTTCAGAGTCTACTGGTTTGTCATTATCCAGCTCCTGTGGCAACAGTGACCTCTTTGTCTTCTCAAGCAGTCATCGACCTGACAGTGGGAACTTTCCAGGTGAAACCGTTCACTCTCTCCTGTGTAGGCTCTGAGAAGAATAAACAAGGTCTCACTAATGCATTTTATGGAGTTAAGAGCACCCCAGAAGCATTTTTGAAGATGCATCTGTTTGCCTTTCCAATTTTAAGTTGAATGTCTCAAATTCCCAGTTACGTAGACTTGCTGTAATTTGTAGTCTGTTCTGTCACTTCAGGTTTTTTGTGTCATGAATTCTCTGTAGCTTCAGCAATGTATTGAATAATCTATACAGCTTTTTCTTGGTTTTCTCTGTTATCTCTCTGTTCGGAGATGCATATGCCATGAGAGATCCTATTAATTTCTTGAAGCATTTGTAGCCAATTTCATGACTTTGTCCTTTATTTTAGTCTTTTAAGGCCTTCAGCAGGTTTGCTCGCTGCTTTCAGTTCTGAGATCTAGTCTGTGTGTCAATTTTGATAACCTTTTCCTTACTTGGTCTGTGGCTGTTATGAATTAGTGACTCTGGCAGTTGTTCTTGAAGATGCCTTGGTGCCGCAATGCTGAGCGTCTTGCTAGTGGCGTTCTCAACCCTGCATTCTGTACCTGAGCTTTCTGTCATATTTACATGATTTAATACTTTCTGGATTAGAGCCTTCCACATCAGTCTCCTGCGTGTCAGGTAAGGTTGTATCTGGTAGATTTAGTTCTCTCTGGACAGTGAATGTTATACAAAATGGAACAGATCCAACACGTAATACTGGAGGACACAATCGCTAGCCTTGTGGCTTGTACATTTTCTAGGAGTTCAGGAGACTTGACCTCCAGGTTGTTGCTCCACATTAGAGGTTCCAGAGAATTGTGTATCTTAATTCTCTGCCACCATCTATTTTAAATGTAAATTCTTTGCTTTTGACATCTTGTAGTCCAGCCAGAATGTATAGCCTTATTTCAGAGCTCTCAGAGAATTACTGGGCAAAGCTGAATCCTTTGTCCTGAGGCTGACGTCGCGATGGTCTTGCCTGGCCTTGACTTCTGCAAGCTTCTGATGGGGGAGGAAGCAGGCAGGGGGAGGATGGAGGTTTGTGGTGGATCAGTCTGTGCGTGCCAAGGAGGGCAGAGGGGCTTTCTCCACAGCAGAGAGCAGGGAGCTGTGTGGGGACACTGACAGCTCTGGGTAGCTAGTCTCTGTGCTGGGAAAGGTGCTTGTCTCAGCCTGTCACGCAGAAAACCCAGTCTCTTCGTTTTCTCTCCCATTCTCTCCCCTGATGATCCTCCCTGGCATTACCCCTCTCCAGACGCCTGCAGCCCCTCGGCCTGCTCACCTGTCAGGCAGGGAGACCCGCTTTGTAAGTGCCCCTTGGTGTGCAGTGTGCGCTGCTGCTCCATGCTGCTCTCACCCAGCACCGCTGCTCCTCGTCCCTTCCTCCAGCTCTGCCTTCCCCAGTTCTTGGGCTTGGTGTGCACTGAGGGCTTGCTGCAGAGAGCAGCACCCAGGACGGCCAGGCCAAGGCATGAGAGGCTGTTGTTCCCCGCTAGCCACTGCTGAGAAGGCATCTGTGAACGCTTCCTGGCAGAGAGGCTGTGGTGCTGATGGCTTTGCTCAGGCTCAGTAGCAAGCGCAGAGGGCAGGGGATGTAAACAAGGGCCAGGACCAGCTGAGCTGGAGCAGAGAGGGGGAGGATGGGGGGTCCGTGCGCAGAGGTGTGCAGGGGGAGTGGTGAGTGCCTTCTCACACAGCAGAGGAGCTGGGAGAAGCTCTCGCGGGTGGGCTCTGGACTGCTCCCCACATGCAGAAAGTATGGCAGGGCTTAGTGTGGGACTTGGGGCCTTTTGCTCATTACAGGGCGGGCAGCGGGGCAGGGGAGGAGTTGAGTTTTGTGTTCATTCTTTTGTGGAGCAGGGTAAACTAAAGGCTTCCTGTATGGACTCCAGATTTACACCTGTGTTTCTGTTTTCAGGCTTCCATTAACTTCATTACATCACAGGATGACAGCAAATCAGTAAGTACATCCACCGTGAGACCTTATTGTAGTGTCCCTATGCAGTCTCCAGCGCATAGAGCTTGCCTCTTCTGTGTGTGCTCACTTCCAGCCCTGCAAGCCTCACTGCTGGCTCTTATTCTGTCTTCTTCGGTCCTCCACTTATACCTGAAGTTTGTACAAATGCACTGTCTTAAAAATTGTCAGTTTGAAAACTTGATGCAAGTGTTTTTGCGGGTTTTATTCCTGTTTACCCTTACAACTTTCACTTGTGCAGTTCTTGCTGGCTTACTCAATTCCTGCTTCTACTCTTTTTAGTATTAGATGTTCACTTTCACCCAGCATCTAGCAGTGATGACATATAGGTCAAATCTCCGACTCTTGTCTCTGCTCTTCTATCTGCATTTCTAACTGGAGCCCTAGCTGGCTCTCAGTTCATTTTCATCCCCAGCTTTTGCCAATACCCATTCCTGGCTGATGTTTTGCTACTGTGTCTTCTGTTCATGATGCTTATGTTCTCCAAGCTTTGACATACTCATGCCATACCCCTCTGACCCTTGCAGTTGCTACTTGTATGCCAGATTCTTCCTTTGTCTCCTGGCCTTCTCTGCAACCCATTGGTCCTGTTGTGATCGTGACTTGTCTGAATCTCTTTGCCTGTCCAAAATACTTGCACTAGAGGCATTGTTCGGTGTATGCTTTAGTAGCTCTCCCAGTAATAAGCAGTAAGCAGCACAGCTGAGGAATTGAGCTCAGATGCATGAATTTGTCTTATTCACCTGCATGGCAGAGACATCTAGCTGCCCTAACTGCTCATTTCTCTTCTCTCTCTCCCCACACCCTTCCTGTGCCTTTCCCCCTGTTATGTGGTATTGACACAAGCAGACCAAGCCAGGCGTCATTCAGCCTCTTTCCCGAGTGCGACAAAATGCTGCCTCACGTAATTCGGAGGACGGGGACAGCCCCAACCCCTTCCAACAACCTGAGCTGTGCTTCAATATCCAGAACTCTGTAAGTGACCTGCAGTTCCTTCTTGCTAAGCTATGTCTATTTAGGTTGCTATAGTGCGGCTGTTTCTGGTGGGTAGGCTGAACTCTCCCTCCCAGAGTGGATTTTGTAGTTTAAAGACCACACGCCGTAGCCAAGGCTGGTCTTGTTTATGCATCAGTCTGGATGCCCTGGGTAAGAACCCTTCACAAGTAGAGTCACAGACAGTGCATCCCATTTATTTTTTGAACATAGATGAACCTCGCCAGCCTGCCTTGTGTCTGTCTTCATTTACCCATTCAAAGAGTTAGTGTTGTTGCTGAAATCCCCAGAGCAGTTACAGTTTTAGGTCCTTATTTAGGTGTTGCATTCTGTTGAGCCATAAATCTTTTGGAACCTTTGACTATCAACGTCATGCATCTTGGAACAAGAACCAATGCCATCTTGCTGATAATAAGTTTTATGATTTGCAAAATGATTGGTTTTGAAAGATGAATATTCCCTGGGCTGTATGTTGATGGGAGAGAAAGATGCAGGTATTTTGGTCTTTGTCATGACAGAAGCCTTGCATACCCGCAGTATAGTCCTTCTCTTTTTATTGGAGATTATATGACATGGTACCAAATTAGAGACCTGATTTGCAGACAAACAGCTATATGTAATCCATGTATTTGGCCAAGATTCACACATTTTACAATCTCTTCTGGTCTTGGATGTGCTGTTTTTTAGCCTGTGCAGAAGGGAACATCATCAAACAACATCATTTAGCCTCCATCCAGGACAATGAAAAAACACAAACACCTAAAACTGAGTTAGTACAGTTAGAGGGATTGAAGGAATGAAGCAACTAAAGGGGATTTGTGGAGGTTTCATTTTCCCCCTACTCCCATTAATTTTTGTGATGCTTTGAGCAGATTATCCCAACTCTTTTTTCCTGCCAGAATGTGATAGGAGAGGTCACAGGGAAGATAGATAGCAAAAGACCAGCAAAGACAAGTGGTGAGCAGTAGGAGGGTCCTTTTAGATCTTATCAGATGTTTCTGAGTAAGTGGAATTCTGTGGAAGGAAAATTTGAGATCAAAAGCAGGTCTTCTCCAGATTATAGATCCCTGAATGGGTTGCCACTTTGGTTTAGGAGATGGTGACCATTAGCCTTGAAGTACGAAGTACACACTGGTTGTTTTCTAAACAGAAGTACAATAGCCACTGTAAAAAAAAAAAAGAGAATAATGGTTCCCCTCCCATGAAGAAGGCCCCTGTAGTCAGAAATGCCAGATAAATCCAGGGCTTGTCTTCTAATTTTCTAATAAACTAAATGTGGCTTGTTCAATCCAAAGTGTAGGGGTCAGAGTCAACTGTATAGGCTGTCTTATTCCAGCCCTGAAAGCCCACTGATGCAAGTAGGCATGTGCTAGTTGAATTGGGTGGAAATCCTTAAGGACTGTGACAACAACATGGCCCCTTGGCCAAGAGATCCGTCACAAAATTCTAGTCCAAGTCAGTGAGGACCTGTACCACCAGAAGTATCATTCCTCCTCCATCCAAGAAATAAAACAGGGCTGTGATTCATGTGCTGCTGAGTATAACATGTATGCAACGTGCTGCTCATGTTTCTGCCTGAGGCTGCAGGAGCTGTCCCTTACGTATTCCACTCTTCAGGCTTTGCAGGCTGAGAGTTGTGCTGTGTTTCCGCCATGTTTGGGTTTTTGTAACATCTGTGGTTATCTTTACCTTCTGTCTTTGTCCCTGTAGCAAAAGCCACCTTCACCACCCTCTCCTGACGAGATCCCCATCAATGTCAAGCAAGCATACAAGACCTTTGCAGCAGTGCCCTTGTCACACCCTTTGCTTGAGACACAGGTAACTAGTGCTGGCTGGGGGGGGGGGGCGGTGTGTTACACAGCTGTACAAACGCAAGAATGAGTATCGCAGGCAAGCAAGGGAAGTATGCGGATAGGAAGGAGGTAGTGATTTGTTTCCTCCAAATAAAGCTGTCTTGAAGGAGGGATGTGTTGAGGTCCCCTTGGAAGCTGGAGTCTTATTGATGCTGTGGATGGTCACCCTGCAGAATCCTGTCCATAAACATATCAGTTCCTGAAAGCTCATGGAATTCCATGTCACTGTTACTCTCCCCGAACGTTAGGATGCTGTTGCATAGCCATGCTGTTCTGATATTAAAGGAACTCTAAACATCCAGGGCCAGGCTAAACCTGCCTGAGGAATTTTTTTATTAGATTTTGATCTTGAACTTCATTGGAACTATCCAAGTTCTCCCCTCCCTTGTATTTGAATCATGGAACCGTTCAGGCTAGGTGAGGCCTCTGGAGGTCATCTGCCTCGGTCCTCCATGCAAAACAGGGCAACCTTGGAAGTTGTATGAGGTTGCTCAGGCCCAGTCCACTTGAGTTCTGAATTTCAAAAAATAGACATTCTGAGATCAGTGTGGGCAGTCTCTTCCAGTGTATGACCATCTTTGCTGTGAAGAGTTTTTTTCTGTATGTTTTATCAGAATTTCTTTTACCGCAACTTGTGTCTGTTGCCTCTCATCCTTTTGCTGTGCATCTCCAAGAAGTCTGACCCTGTGCTCTGTAAACCACCCCTCCCCCCCCCGGAAGTTGAATACAAGAATTAGGTCCCTCTCTCCTGAGCTTCTTCTTTTCCAGGCTGAACAAGCACAGCCTTCTGAGCCTCTTTTCAACTGTCATGTCCAGCAGCCCCCTAAATCATTTTGATGGTCTTCCACTTGACATGCTGCCATTTGTTAGTGGCATTCTTGTACTGGGGAGCCCCAGACTGGGCACACTGCTTTTCTAAGTGCTGAACAGAGAGGAAGGATTGCTTCCCTGGACATGCTGGCTCCACTCCAGCAGCCCAGTATGTGGCCAGCGCTTACTCTGCAAAGGCATTGTCCTGACCCATGTTCAGCATGCTGTTGAGACATCACCCATGCTGTCCTCCCTGCCTGTCCTTCCTGAAGAGCTTGTATCCGTGCATGGGAGCACTCCAGTTATGCGAGATCTGTGGAGCGATCTGTTTATAGACAGTCATGCTGTCACTTTATTTACTAGACTGAAGAAGCAGAACACTGTCCCCTTTGACACCTCATGTTTGGAAAGCCCCTCTGTTCTCTAAATTGTCTTACTGCTTTCCTTTTTGCTGGCTCTTGTCTGAATTCTTGCTGGCACATCTTGGATGCAAACAAGAGATCCTTTTTCACAGATTTCTTTCTACTGTGTTATTGTTTCTTTCTTTTTTTCTTTCTTTCTGCATCTTAATTGACAATACCTTTCCTTACATGTCAATAGATCATGCTCACCTTTTTAATTATCACACTATACTGGGAGCTATGGCTATTCCTGCAGTGGCTTGTGACAGCAACTTTGTGTTTTATCTAAGCTAATCCTGTCCTCCCACTGTCTACCTTGTCTTGTGTTGGTGCTCATCTAGCCACACACTGATCTGGTTTGCTAAATTAACATTGGTCACAAGTCTTACTTGAGTGTTTGTAGGGTTGATTTTTGGTCATTTTAGCTTTTTAGACTGATTTACTCAGAGTGGGATGACTGTCAGTAGAAGCTCAGAGTTGTTGTTGGCCAGGTCCAGGATGAGGAGGAAGTGGAACCTGTCTCTGTTGGCACCTGTGGCCTACCAGATGACCTAAGTTGATGAGTCAGGTTGTATCTTGTACGCAGATCATTTCTCCAGCTTCATAGTCTCTAGCTGGTGTATCCTGGTTTAAGGAACAACTACTGATCCTGAAGTAGATGACTTTGTATTTTGCAGTATTAAATTAAATTCTTTTAATCCTCTTCAAATCAACCTGTCATTCCAGGATGATGTTCCAAACTATTTTGAATTTTGACAATGCTAGTCCCCATTCAATGGAGTGGGATGAATGACATAATTTGCAGAGGTCTCAGACAAGTCTGCATTTCTGTGAATCTCTAGGCTGGTCTTTGCCATTCACAAGTTTTATTCACACCTTCCTGGTTTCCAGGTCAAATTTGGCAGTGAAAATGTTAAGCTAGGTTGGTCACAAAACTGATCTTCGAAATCTCAGACAAATCTATACATTCTCTTTGTTTCAGAAGTTATTTATAAAGGAGGATATAAGATTAATCTTCATTGCACCTGTTCCATTTTAATCTCTTCTATTTATTTTTGTTTTAATTATATTCATACGTGAATATTTCTGTTGATATTGAGCAGACTGATAGCTCTGCTGCTGAAATTTTTTTCTCTGCTTCTTGATTTTAAGGATATATTAGCTATTTTTTAGACATGAACTGCCACCCAATTAAACAAGCAAATTAAAAATCCATGCTTGTCAGACTTGCCATTTCACAAGTCATTTCATTCAGAACTGTTGAACAGTGATTATCTTGTTCCTGCAGGTGAGTATATTGAGCTCTTAGGCTTTCTTCTGTGTTAGCAGCAATAATTTCTATTTGCAGACATTTGCATCTTAGCTAGAGTCTTTCTTTTTTCTTCTTCCCTTCTCTGTTATTGTGCTCCTTACTTAGGAAAAATTAAAACTTTCTGTTAGTTTTTGGAGTGCATTTGAATAAAGTTGAAATTGAGAGTAGTCACTACTTGCTCTCTTCTCATGGTTCCTTTTCATTTGTATAATTAAAAAACTTTCATATTTTTAATAGCTTTTTGGCAGTTCTCATTTTACCCTTACTGATTTCTGGTTCACAGGTGGATTTTGTGAATCAGTTTCTTTTTCTGCCCCTTTAGTTCTACTCATCCAGTGTTCTGTTATTTATTCTGGTAAATATGAACTTCTTTCCTTCCTGACAGTGTTTTCGCTTCTTAGAAATACATTTTTGATAGTTGCATCTTTGATTTAAAGAAAGTCTAAACCACTAAGCCTCCTGCATCTTAAGCTAAGCCCCCTACTCCAGTTCTTCACCTAGTTCCCCATGTTTTTGAGTTTCTGCCCTTTTAAAAGTTGTCAGCATTTGTTTCTGTTTAGCCCTCAATTTATCCTAAGTCCTTATTACTCACGAATGCTAAGCCTGAAGTGTCATAGTCTTGGTTTAATTCTGGGACTGTTCTGTGAATCAGTCCATCAGCTAATGTCTGGAACTGCTGCTGTTTATGTGCCATTGGTGACACTTGGCAGGAGGGCAGGGGTGGTGGTAGAAAATTTTCTTTTTAGAACGTGCCCATTTCTCTGTATTCTTAGGAATTGCCTGGTCAGACCAGCACAGAGAATCCCAAAACTGCCCTGGAGGTGAGTTGTGGTGGCTGGAGCTGGAAGTAGGATGGGGACTCACAGAGGATTCAGGCTTTCATGGCTGCGGATGTGGAGACAGGATCACAGCGTGGGCACACAGGGGGAGGGCTGGGGAGGAGGAAGAGGGTGTGGAGCACGTGGCTGGGGTGGAGCGCGGGGCATGTGCTGGGGGTGATGTGGGGAGAGAGGTTTGGCTCGGTCGCTCTGTGTGGACAGTACTGGTGTGGCTCTTCCAGGTGGCCACGCACAGCCCCAGTGGGTTGCACAGCCCTGAGCAGAGATCCTTCCGCGAGAGGCAGAAGTATTTTGAAATTGAGGTGAAGCAACAGCAGATGGATAAGCCTCCCAAGCGTGTCTCCCTGGTAGGAGAGGATGACCTGAAGAAAATGAAAGAGGAAGAAGGTATGCTGGAATCTGCCCAAGGATATTTTCCCTGTTAAGTGAATCCTTTCTCTTTGGGAGGCATGAGAGTTGTTTTTAAAATGTTTAATAAAAAAGGCTATGCAGCATTACCACTTTGCAGTTATGGTAGACAGGTCAGAATAGAATAGACTGTTTCAGCTGAAGGGACCTACAGTGATCATCTAGTCCAACCGCCTGACCAGTTCAGGGCTGACCAAAAGTAAAGCGTGCTATTAACAGCATTGTCAAATGCCTCTTGAACACTGACAGGCTTGGGGCATCGACCGCCTCTCTAGGAAGCCCGTTCCACGGTTTGACCACCCTCTTGCTAAAGAAGTGCTTGCTAATGTCCAGTCTGAACCTTCCCTGACGCAACTTTGAACCATTTCCAGGCATCCTGGTCCTGGCTCCCAGGGGAAGAGATCATAGAATCGTTTAGGTTGGAAAAGACCTTTAAGATCATCCAAGTCCAACCACTAAGATCAGCACCTCCCTCTCCACATCCCCTCCTCAGGAAGCTGCAGAGAGCAATGAGGTCGTCTTTCAGCCTCCTTCTCTCCAAACCAGACAAACCCAGAGTTCTTAGCCGCTCCTCACAGGACTTGCCATCCTGCCCTGTCACCAGCTTTGTTGCCCTCCTCTGGACACATTCAAGGACCTCAGTGTCCAAGTGGAGACAAGTGGCATTTCTCAGGGGTCTGTATCAGGACCAGTGCTGTTTAATACCTTTGTGGGCAACATGGATGATGGGATTGAGTGTGGCCCCAGCAAGCCTGCTGACAACACTGAGCTGTGTGGTGCTGTCAACATGCTGAGGGAAGGAATGCCATCCAGAGGAACCATGACAGGCTTGAGAGGTGGGCGTGTGTGAACCTCATGAAGTTCAGCAAGGCCAAGTGCAAGGTCCTGCACCTGGGTCAGGGCAACCCCCAGTATCAGTACAGGCTGGGCAGAGAATGGGTTGGGAGCAGCCCTGTGGAGAAGAAATTGGGGGTGCTGGTGGATGACAAGCTCAACAGCACCTGGCAATGTGCGCTCGCAGCCCAGAAGGCCAGCCCTACCCAGCGTGGCCAGCAGGGCGAGGGCGGGGATCCTCTCCCTCTGCTCTGCTCTCATGAGACCCCAGCATAAGACTGACATGGACCTGTTGGAGTGAATACAGAGAAGGCCACGAAGATGCTCAGGGAGCTGCAGCACCTCTCCTATGGGGACCGGCTGAGAGAGCTGGGGTTGTTCAGCCTGGAGCAGAGAAGGCTCCAGGGAGATGTTACAGCAGCTTCCAGTACCTAAAGGGGGGGTACAGGCAAGCTGGAGAGGGGCTTCTTATGAGGGCCTGTAGCGATAGAACAAGGAGGAATGGTTTTAAACTGAAAGAGAGGAGATTTAGATTAGATGTAAGGAAGACATTCTTTACGGTGAGGGTGGTGAGACGCTGGCACAGGCTTCCCAGAGCAGCTGTGGGTGCCCCATCCCTGGCAGTGCTCAAGGGGCTTGGAGCAACCTGGTCTGGTGGGAGGTGTCCCTGCCCACAGCGGGGGGTTGGAACTACATGGTCTTTAAAGGTCCCTTCCAACCCAAAGCGTTCTGTGATTGTATGATGACCTTCACATCCTTCTCTGGTGGGGCCCAGCACTGCACACAGTACTAAAGGTGAGCCCGCACCAGCGCTGAATACAGCAGGATAATCCCCTGTTTTGACTGGCTGGTTCTGCTGTGTTTGATGCCCCCCGGCATGCAGGTTGCCCTCTTGCTGCCAGCGCACGCTGCTGGCTCCTGCTGCCAGCCGGCACCCCCGGATCCCGTTCTGCAGGGCTGCTCCCCAGACGTTCCTCTCGCCATTTATACTTGTGCCTGGCATTACTTTGTCCCATATGTGGAATCCAATGTTTGTGCTTGTTAGATTTTATGCTATTCATGATTGCCCAGTCCCTCTGCAAGGCCTCATGTCCCTTAGGAAAGTCAGCAGCACCTCCCGGTTTAGTATCATCAGCAGACTTGCTCATGGGGCATTCAACTCCTGCATCCAGATGGTTGAGAAAAATATTCAACAGAGCTGGCCCTAGAATTGAGCCCTGAAGAACACTGGTTGCCTGCAAAGTGTTCTCTTGCCTTGCAGAGAGCAGCCTGGTCCCTTTTGTCCCCGATTCTCTTGTGAGCTATGTCTGCCTGCCTGAGGGTTCCCCCGCTCTGCTTCCAAGGGTGGAGACCCATCACCACCATTCCAGGCTTTGGTCCCTCCCAGAAGCGCGCAGGAAGATCAGACTCAACACATGTATGCAGATTTCTAGGGCTGCCCACTCTTGGGAATGGGGTAAAAGAGTACACACAATTTATACTTTGAGGATGAGGACATTCAGCATGATGAACTGTCGGAAATCTGTTCCGTAGAGCATCCAGGAAGAGCATTCAGTGAATTAGGAAGGAGGGACTGAGGGATGGGTGTAGAGTTTGTTGCATCTGAACCGTTAGTGGAGTGGAGGAGAAACAAAGGCACCCGTGGAGAGGGTATGGAGTTAAACCACCACAAACTTGCAGGGACAACAAGCGTAAGGACCTGCCCGAGGTTGCAGCTTTGTGGGTGTTTCGCGAGTGCTTTTGTGGTATGAGTCTTGCCTTGTTTTGGCAGCTCGAAAACTGCAACAGAAACGTACCCTTCTATTGGAGGAAGAGGCAGAAGAGGATGAGATGGTAAAACAGGTGCCTGAGATGAGCATGCAGTCCAGTGTCATCATTGAAGGAGTTGAGTACAAGATCGAGAGACTAAACGGAAGGAGTGTCCAGGCTCCAGCAACTCGGTAAGACAAGATTTGTAGCTCGGTACCACCCACATGTCAGAGGTGTCCCGGTATCAATAATTTTCAGGCAGGACAGCTTGGCAGTATTTCTTCTTTGGCATAGAAATGGGCAGGCTTTTCCAGCTCGCTCTTTCAGAAGAACATCTCCTTCAGCTGTGCACTTGGGTATGTAGGGATGTTGATTTTCAGAGACAGCTGATTCAGGATAAGCCCTGATGCTGAACCTACATCTGGGTTTTTTTAGGCTTTTGTTTCCCGGGTTCTCCTGGACTTGTCCTCCAGGTTGCCTTGATGTTCTTTTTCTAATTCTGAGGCATAGGTTGCAGGAGAATAAAGCTGAAGCTGTCCTTATCTGACTCTCTCTTCTGAGTCTTTGGTACAGACTTCTTCTCTTTACAAACACTTTTACTGTTAGTCTTACAGTAGCTGAAAACACTTACCCTGTCATTTTGAATCTCATTTCTCTCCATTGTTTCTGTCCAGTCTCTGCTGAGGAACTTCTCACATAATGAGTGCATTGAGACTTTCCACCTCCTGTGCTGACAGGGCAGCCCTAAGGAAGGACAGCAGCCAAACACAAACCAGCTGCTTGGGTTGATGTGAGGGGCTACTCGTCCCTGCTGTTTTCATATTGAAGTGAAGTTAGAGAACAGTAAGGCTGGATCCATCAGCTAACTTCCAGTTGCTTATTATTTATGCTTGAATAAAGGGGGTGCAGTGGAGTTGACTGAATTTGCGTTTCTTGAAATATTTTTTTGTCATGCTAGAACAGAAACTGAAATTTAATCAGAATCAACTAGAGCAGTAAAAATAAGGACTTGGAGCCGTGATAAACTTTCTCACTGCTGACTGAGCCACAGTAACTGTGTGTGTTCTTAACCCATGGAAAACAGGCTTGTGAGTCCTCCTTTCATTACATATCAAACCGAGCAGTGTCTGCATGTGCACAACTTGAGTGGGGATGGTAACTACAGCTCAGATGACCTAAAGTTTGCAGCAGTTCGGTTATGAGCACAAAGCCTCAGTGTGTCGAGCAGTTGCGCATAGAGAGGCTGCAATGAGAATCACTGTCCTGAGGTCACTCAGGATTTGTCCCTATCCCAGATGTGCATTCACTTCCCACCCAGGAGGGTCTTCCTTTGTTAACATTCATGCGTATCAGACATCAGCAAAGGGAAAAGCTGGAAACAGCCAGGTTGCCCATCAGGTAATGGCAGCTGGAAAGAGCCAGGCTAGAACTGCAAGAACTTGGCAGCAAACACATTTGAAGCATGTGTGCGTGTGTTAGGGGATGGTTAACCTCCAAAATGTAGAACATGAGTTCTGATGTTAGCGTGAACATTTATGAAATCAACAAGGAAATGCTTGCAGTGATGGAGAAGCAGCTGTTGAGCAAAATCATTAAGGGTTGTGTCTTCAAACTGAACTAGTTGTTGCTTTCTGGGGCTTGGATCTGTTCCAAACCTTTCTTGCGTCTGCCACCCTGTGCTGTTAGCTGACATGCTTGTTTTGCTCTAGGCCCTTTGAGGTCAATGAGAACAACAGTTCACAGAGGAATTCACTGGAAGAGGGAATCAAGCCTGAACAGAGAACCAACTCCATGTCTGGGTAGGTGGATCAGGCATGTTCTTTGCCTAGGAGCTGACAGGTGATGGAGCAGACGGCTTCTCCTTTTTAGCAGACATAGTGTGTAAGAGGAAGTTTTTTGTGGAGAAGGGGAAACTGTGATAGGAACCAACTTCTTAGGAGAAACTGACCTGTTTTATGTGTCCTTCCAATTTCCCCCAGTGATGTCCTTGGATTTGATACTTAACAGTTGACTGAGGGTGTTGGTCCTTGCCTTTTGATGTTGAAGACAGGCAGATAAAGAGTTGTGGTGGACCAGACCAGCGTACCTTTCACTGTTTCTCTCTCTGCCCAGGTTGAGTCCATTATATCTTGGAGCAGGGGATCCAGTGGCACCTGTGCGGACAGCCAAAGCTGAACGGCGGCACCAGGAGCGATTGCGAATGCAGAGTCCTGAGCTGCTGAGCGGTCAAGAGAAGGAGCTTTCTCCAGCAGAACGTCGTGCTTTGGAGGCAGAGAAACGAGCGATGTGGAGGGCAGCACGGTGAGGCAGAAGAACCTTCGCTGTTCACTAGGCTAGTTCAGGAAAAGGGGACCTGCTGCATGTCTTTTGGATTAAGTGGTATTAAAACAGGGAACAAATAAGCCTTCCCGAGTCAGGTGTTTAGGGGAGGTTATATAGTTCTGTTCAAACAGTGCAAAGCATCTGCCGCTTGGCTGAGCTCATCTGCTTCTGACAGCTACATGGGTGAGGTGTCTCTTGTCTTTCAACAGCTCTTGCACAATCATGAAGACAGTGGAGTTTTATTAAAAAACCTAACTTAAACACCTTCATGTGACAGTGAATGTATTCCTTCCCTCTCAGCACACAGCTTCCCACCTCCTTTGTACCACGTGAAAAAGATGGTATTTATTGAAGCTGCAAGGTGACTTACTAAAAATGAAAAATGCAAAGAGTATTTCACGTACTGGGAAACTTGCCAAGGCCAAGAAATTAGCAAAACGAGGGCATTCTTATCCACACAAGCTGTTTCGTCAGCTATTAAGAGTGATTAAAAGTTGTTTTGAAAGATAGAGAACTTTCTATCTCAGAACTTAAGACCTGAAGCTAGTCCAGGCATTTACTATGTCATATAATTCCTTCCAAAAATTAGTCGAGCTGCTTCTATAACTAATTATAGTTTTCTTCCCATAATGTTTCTGTAGGAGGCATTCAAAGGACAATCTGAAACAGTCTCTTTTGGGGTTTGAATGAGAGCTTTTAGAGGAACAGGGCTGCTAGTGACTCATCCATGCCAGCCTCCTAGATATGACGCTGGAGGGATTACCGTGAGTTGTGATATCGCTTGGCAATTCCAGTGTTTGTGCTTAGACGTGGATGATAATGGTGCTGTTGTCTTCTGGGGAGGCTCTGAGGATGAAGAAATACACAGTGGAATCCTCAGTGAGAGCTGACTAATTATATCCAGGGCTTTGAGATACAAAGACTCATTGTTACTTGATAATGTATCAGACCTCCTTAGGGTTTATTTAGAGCTGGACTAATGTTCCTAGTACCAGGGCTTTTGCCCTTCAAAAAAAACTTTCTTGATATGCTCCAGCTCTTTGCCTTGGATGAATCCTTTGCCTGGTCTGTCTCAGCTGGAAATTTTCTTCTGACATGCTGCCTCCGTTTCACTGCACAGCCCTGTAATGTCAGAAAGCTGAACAGGTCACCGGAAAGCCTGTTTGTTATATGGAACCCTGATTTGGAAAAGATTGATTTCTGTCATCTTGTAGCACGTTTGTTAGACCTTTGAAGCTGGCCCTGCTTTAAACAGTTTTTGGATCAGATGACCTCCAGAGGTCCCTTCCAACCTGAATTAGTGTGTGAGTCTATACTTAGTAATCTCTCCTTCCCCAGCTCCCTGCTAACGGGGCTGTCTGCATACAGGCAGAGTGGTGAGTCAGGGTGGCAACAGTGTGTGCTCTGGCAGGATTGTTTCCACCCTGTACTATTGTAGTACTCTGTACTACATGCTTCAAAGACTGTGGGATTCTGTCCCCTGCTCTGATTCACTCAGTGTTCCACTGTATTTGGCATCCGACGCCTGTTCTAGTGGATGCTGTTTCCATGGTTTCTGTCACAACTTCTTAAGTGGCATCATTTGCAAATGGAAGTTCTGTGTCTTTATGTTAAGCCAGGAGCAACCCTTTTAAAAAAATAGAAGTGGAAGAGAATTTGTAAACAATGCCTGCCAAAACAGACGCATTGCGCTTGTGTTACAGGGCTAGAAGCTGCGTAGGTGTTGTGGAGCCAAGTGTGTGCTTACAAACGATCACGCAGAAGAGGCTGTCTGGGATTGAGATGATGAGATCCAAATTCTTGCTCTGGCATATTCTTTCTTACGACGTTGGACAGATGACCAAGGCCCTCTGTGCTGCAAATGCGTGGAGAGAGGGCTGTAATAGCACTCCTCTGTCTCACAGTAAAGCAACGAGCGTTGACTAAATAAAAAACTGACTGTCAGTATGGTGCTGCTTAAGCACCACAGTGTCATCAGGGGTAGACACCTTGCACAGAGTTGCTGCACAGTCTTTGCACCTATAGAAGTTCCACTGTTGTATTTGATCCAAGAAAACAGAAGTTGTCTGTCAGGCTTCTCCTCCTGAAAGCCAGCATCGCTGTGCTTGGAGAGGCAGTACGGACTGATCTGTCATCCCTTCCCCATTAAATACGCAGGATTTTCTCTCCCACGTGCCTCCACTTCCCATGCATATTTCCTCATACGATGGGGCAGGCTTTATGAGGTAATGTCAGCTCTGATTCCTCCTAAGCATTAATGTATCCAAGGAATAGGAGCTTTGTTAGAGATGAGTGTAGGAAGGAGAACTATGATGTTGTCTGCACAAACCTTTGAAAGCAAAGCCATTCATTGCAAGGACATTGCTCTTGTCGCAGAATGTACACCACTTGCCTCAGGACATTGTGTTCTTCCGTGAACTTGTTACTGTTGCCAGCAGGTAAAGAAATCCTGAAAAATGCTGGGGGAAGGGGCCAGGATTCTTTCAGATGATCACATGATTTGCTCCTTTAACATTACTGGTTTTGGGTTAGCTAGGATTTTGCTGAAATTGCTTAGGGCACAGTAAAAGTTCTACATTACACTGTAGAGGAGTTAATGAGTGTTGAGGATGGTGGTTTTGTCCACTATGGGCAGGAAAGAGATCTCTGCGTTCCAAACCTTCAGTCTCATCTCTTCTAAGCATGTTTTCTTCATGGAAAATTAACTAGTGAAGGGAGAGCCTTTTAGAGGTAAGAATATATGAGAAGGAGAAGCTACTTGCACCTGTCTTGCTTTTCAGTTAGCAGATACGTGTGACTGGTTTTAAGTTCTGCAGACCAGGTCCTTGCCTCCGCTTCGCTTCTGATACCAAGGTGTAGCTTTTTATTCAGTTCTTAAAGAAGTGCTTGGCTGATCCTCGGGTAGGGTTAAGGCCTTGCTTATTTTTGCATTGGCAGGGATCAGTCAGTCACCATGATATGTTCCTTTTGTAAGACAAGGACGGACTGTTCCCTCCTACCACAGATCTCTCAGGATGATCTGGTCTTCTTAGGATCCCTCTTCTGTAACTGCTAGACCAGGCACAGTGACATGATGGCAGCCAGGGCTCAGATCTTATTTCCAGAGGCCCCCCAGGCAGCACTGTGTGTGCTGTGTGGGAGAGAGGACTGGATGGCCCTGCACATGGCGCTGCAGCCTCACTAACCTGTATTTTCTTTAAATGCATGCCACTGATTTTATTACTTTCTTTCTAATCTTCTATCTTCTGCTTCTTTCCAGTTCTCTGATCTGTGTGCTGTCACTCGTGACCCCATCAGTTTTGCACCTTCTTGGGCTTTCCTTTTTCTCCCTGTGTCATCAGTGCTCTGCCAGGACATGTGATGCGCCCCCCCCTTTCCCACTCCCACCCCCCCAGCACACACCCCTGTGCTCTGTTGAAATAAACACACTGGGACCCATGCTACATAAGTGTTCTGGGCACACACAACCGCTGGCATTCGTGCCATAGGAGGAGTGTGGTTAAGAAGGTACAGGCATATACCGAGGGGGGCAGGTATCCAGCAAGGGCTATAGGCATCTTGGCAGTTCTCTACCATGAACATGCTATTTTACAGATGCCCTCACCTCTTCAACTGCATGTGTTCCAGGGCCTGTGGCAAATAGACCTTTTGTAATGTGCTTGTCCGTTTTGCTTCCCCTTTTCTGGTGGTCAAACAAGGCGCATGCTAACAGGTGGTCAGATGTATGTATGCAAATGTACACTAAGAGACTCTCAAACGTGTGCACGCACACTCATACCCTGTACTCCCTCAGTTTGTTTCACACGTACACACATACACACTTCTTTGTAACTACCTCCTGGGCCTTTTCCATTGGTCTGCTGGGTGTTTCTAGTCCTCTCCTCCTAGCCTGCGAGGAGGGCAGTCTCTAGATGCTGAGGCTCTGACAGCCTGTGCTTTGGGCACATCATCCCAGATTGCCCTCTGGAGGTTCCTGCTTCGGCAGCAGTTGGTGTTGGACAGGATCAGATATAGGAGCCTGTTTTAATCAAGGCGACCCCTATATCAGACCCGTATTTCTCCTTGCCAGGGTATGTTCCTGTATCTGTTTCTTTCTTTCCCTGCGCTTGTCTGCTGCGATGTTCATCACCATCATCTCCTCTTCCTCCTCTTCTTCCTCCTCCTCCTCCTCCTCCTCCTCCTCCTCCTCCTCCTCCTCCTCAGATCCTCAGCTCTTGAAGACAGTATTAAACAGTACGAGCAGGATCTGGCCAGGAAGCTGTACCAGTCCCGACAACGGGCACCTGCTCCCGGGGCCAGGCCAGCTCAGATGTCTAGTCCAATGCAGAGTCACGCCTCAAGAATCCCTGGGTCAGGAGGCCAATCCAGGTGTGCACAGCCCCCTCCCTGCCAGCTGCATGCTTAACAGTCCTGTCTGTATCCCTGCATCCTAACGCAGTGCTCCCAGCTGTGCCCTGCTAGGGGTAGGGAGGAGATGTTAGTGGTTGCTGGTGTTCATTTCCCTGAGGTCCCACAGACTACCGGCAGTTGTCTCAATGAGAACAAGGGGGGATGTTGGGTCTGTTTGGGAGAAGGGAGCGGACATTTCTGAGGGCTGAGCCGGCTTTCTCTGAGCTATTGCACAGTCTCCTGATGGCTGAAGAGGGTTAAGAGGCAACACACTGAAAGCACAGAGGAGAACAAAGCTCTGAGAACTGATCCTACTCATTTGAGCCCCTGCGGTTCTTTTCCCGGCTTGGGTTGCTCTCCCATCGTATATGGCACCTCTGGAAAGGCCTGCAGCTTCTCAGTGCGTTGATGCTTAGCTCTAGGCTCTGTCTGTTCAACACACGTGATGGCATGTGTGTTTCAGGATGACAGCAAGCCAAGCGGTTCTCCTCTCCTGCTTTGAAAGTCTGTCTGCCTCAGGGAACCGAGGGTGCTTATTTTTGCCTTTCTGCACTCAGCCCATTGACTGTAATCTGGCTGCTGGGCACAGAAGGCGGCATGATCTCTTATCAAGAAGGCAAAGTCTGATGTCTTCTTCTCCCTCCCTCGTTTCTGAGGCAGGATGAAATCACTTGAACAGGATGCTCTTAAAGCCCAAATGGTTATTGCCAAGTCCAAGGAGGGGAAAAAACGCAGCACACTGGAGCAGCTGGCAGAGTCACCTTCACCTGTTCCTACCCCATCACCAACACCACTGGAAGGTACTGTATAGCTGCCTCTATCTCCGAGGAAAAAAGTTAGTGCTTCCCTAGCTTAACTTGCTTGAAAGCAGACCTGTTGAAAGCAATTTCCTTCTTCAGCCTAGACTGGAAGGTCCTTTGGGGCATATGACATCTCTCAGCATAGGATATGGTATGAACCATACCTCACATCTGCCGTATGGTTCCAGGGAACCAGGGCAGAAATAAAACCAGCGTCGTGACTTTTTTTTTTTTTAAAAAAAAAAAAAAAAAGAGGAAAGAGGCATTTGTTCTGAGAAAGCCCTTTCTTTCCTGAGCATACTCTTTTATCACACTGTCATGGTTTAACCACTGAAACCAGGACACTTGGGACACACATTTAAATGCTGCTAAATGGGAGGGACAGATTCAGGGAAGTGTTGCATATAACACAGCTAGTCACTAAATACTGCTGTTCTGTCCTCTTTTGCAGATTGCAGTCCCAGAAACGTCACTTCACCGGGAAGGCTGGTATGACATAATTCTGCTTGCTTTTGTTATCTTGCCTATAATCCTGGGATTTCTCAGTTACTCGGCTTGGGTGTGGACTGTGCATCTGGGCTGTGGGATCCTGGTCTTAAGCCAGGTCTGGCTGTCTGACAGATGGGACTGTGAAGGGGCCACAGTGGATGGAACTATGGCATACGCATTGATGGAGGCGCCCCCCCCTTTTTTGCAACTACGATGTGACATCTGTTTTCTGTTTCCCTGTTTTATTATTTCATCCTTTTCTTAGTTCTTCATCTCCCTATTCAGAAAGCTTTTGACTTCAGCAACTTTGGCCCCTTGTTTCCTCAACATCGTGAATCTGACAAGTGAAGCTGAAATCAGCATTTTCCTTTTTCTAAGCACTGTATAAATGCAACAGGACATTTTGCAGGGAACTGTCAAAATTGGTAAGACAGACAAACAGAAGAGTGGAGGCGGCTACACAGAGAGGGGACCTGGTTTTGCCCAAGGTCACACAATACAGCCAGCGCTAGATTGAAATCCTGACTGTGCTACAGCCATCAGGAATCTTGTCACAAATTTTCCCATGGAAAAAGGTTTCCTACCTAACTTGGTGTGCATATGCATTTCACCAGAGCACATAATGTTTTCTCTGGAACCTGGAACCCCTGTCCTGGCACCAGAACAGCTAAAAAGACATTTTGGCAGAGACGCCCCATTTTCAGAGGCTGTATCCAGCCACTCTTGGCACTGAGAATGATGCTTTGCTTCTACTTTTATCTCTGCATAGATTGCTCAGCTTGCTACTGGTTTTCCATCCATTTCTCTCCCCTTACTCTCTCTTCTCTGTTTCTTCTCTTTTGCTGTCCCTTCTAGTCCATATCTGAAAAGAAGTTTGACTACCGGGAATTTGCTGCTATTCCTTCCTCCAAACCTGTTTATGAAATCCAGGTATAAACTGCATGCTGCACCATCTCGTTAGATTGGTTAGGGCTTGGTTTGGTGGAAGTGCCTGCACATGAATGATGACCTTCAGAGCAGAGGTTGAATGATTTGAGGAAGTCATCTCTCAAAGGCCCTGGCTGTCTGGGGGGCAATGACAACCGGCCATGCTGTATAACTGAGGGTTTACTGGGGACTTCAGTCAAGAGAAATTGTAAAAAAGTTGGTCCAGATGGTTTTAAAATTAATGACAAAAGCTTTGCAAATGTAAAGCAGCTACATCTTCACTTTAATTGATCCTGAAACATTTTTAAGTGAAAGATGGGAACTAAAAGGGAGGAAAAAACTATAGAAAATGATTGCCAACAGATTGCAAAGTGGAGCAAATGTTAACTTCAAACTGGAATGTATCCAGCATCCTGTCTGAGAAGCAGCTGTGGTGACAATTCTCGTATGTTGTAACTCTGCTGTAGAGGAACTGTGAAGTAATCACGTGGTAAGAGGACCCCGAGTTCCAAGGGTGAGCACCATGGTGAGGTGGTTTTCCTTCCTAAAAGAACCTCCTTTTATTTACCCTGTTTTGTCATAGAATCACAGTTGAGGTAGGAAAGAGACCTCTGGAGGTCATCTTGTCCAGCCGCACTGCTCAAGCGTGGCCACCTAGCATCAGTTGTCCAGGTCTATGAACTGCCTTTCTTGTATTGTCTGGGTTAGTCATGAACTGATTGCGTTTGTGACACGTGATTTTGAGCAGATACTGTATGTCTGTAACTTTTATTTTTTTACATTTTTATTTTTTTAGTTCTTTGGGCTTTGTTTTTTGTTTTGTATAGACAATTAAGCAGATACCTGCAGTTAGGTTTGTGTTGTGTGTGGAGAGCTAGCAAGTACTGATGTGTTGAGCTTTAACTTGGTGTTGTGACACAAAGATCCCAGGTCCAAGGTGTCATCCCCAAAGCCAGGCAGACTTTAGCAGAGCTGCAGTTTGAGGATTCTCAGGCAGTTGTACATTATTTGATGCGTATTCTTGGTTGCCTCTTCTTTCACTGGTGGTATCGCTAAACCCTTGGTAGTCATCATTTTCACTAAGAATCCCTTCCCTTTTGGGCTGTGCACCTGTCCATGTTCTGTACCGAGGGAGCTGGAGGGCTGGCCACTCAAACCCCAGTGGCAGCTCTGGACTAGCTCAGTTTCTCCAAGCCTCTACTGAGGCCACAGTGCAGCACTGTGTCTTCACGCAGCTGAGAAGGTGCCTCCAAAGGAGGCTACAGCTCCAAATCATCTGGCAGTTCCTCTGGACCTCTCTCAGCAGTGCAGTAATTAAAAGACTGTATTTCTTCCTGGCCATAGTTGCACGACTGCGTCACTCACTTTGGATCGGTGCAGTGCTAGTCTGGCTGAGCTGTGTTCCTCAGCGATGCGTGCCGGAGTCATCACAGCCCCCTGTGCTCTGCTGTCTGCTGTTTGTGAAGAGCATGACTTCTACTATATGTTTACTTTATTTCTAAAGCACTAATTTTGCTGAGAATCTCCCCCTCTTTCTCGCCTCCTCCAATTTTACTGCTTGCACAAAATAGGCAAGTTTATATGGAAATGAGGGCTTCTTGCACCCTCGCAGCCGTGAAACTTCCCTAATGCTTTCCGTCTAAGTGTATAGAGCCGCCACACTTTATCCTACAACTAAAGAAAAATTAAGCTACTCCTCACTTGTGCTCTTGAGCTGAGCAAGACGACCCCTAAAAGACAGATTTTGATCAGTAGTGGCCAGAACTTTCAGATGAGTTTGGCAGCGTTAAACTTGCTGAATACTGAGCTCTTCTGAAACCCTATCCTTGCGTTTGTGTAGCTCGGAGAAATGTTCGGCTCAGCGTAAGTATTGTGTGCAAACCGAGAAAGAATAGTGCAGGTAACAAATGGAGCCGCTTTCGAAGCAAACAGAATACCCCAACAGAAGTGTTTGATCTTTCTGTCCTTGAAGCACTGTCTACAGCTAGATGAAATTCTCTTATGTCGGCAAAACATGTGCAGCTTGGCACATTTACGCCTGTCCCCAGAGTAGTGCTGGTGTTCAAGCCACCTCAAGTTTGTGACCATGAGCAAAGTCGTTTTCTCATGGTGTTGCCACTCTGGTCTGATGAGCTGCAGACAGCTCTGGCTGTTGGAGTGGCCTTCATTTTGCGAAGGCTTTAAAATTTGCAGGAGCTGGTGGAGTTTCATGGTTTCACTTAGCCATTTCTCCAAAGCTGTCTCTGCCATCCATTGGAATGTAACTGCTTCCTGTCCCACTTCAGTTCTCTCTACACACCTGAATATAAAGAAGAACGTTGATTTTGCCTAAGAAGCTAGGCCTGCAAACTGTGCAGATGGAGAATTAGGATCCAGGACTCTCAAGGAAATGTAGCTCATGTCTTTGCTCTCCGCCCATGTTTCTACTCATTTTCTATAGTCTTTACGCTTGCTGCCTTTCGTGTCGCTTCCTACCCTCTCCTCCCTAGCCATACACAAGGAAAAGGAGGAGAGCTGTGATGGGCAGCCACACACCTCATCCTGCAGTTCAGGCGGTGGGCTGCTTGGCTTCAGCGCAGAGGATTAATGTTGTAATCGTGTGCATTTACTGAGGGTCATGCCCTGGCTGCTGTATCACCAGTGCCTTTGGGGCGAAAGGTTCTCTGAAGTGTTTTGGAAGGCTGGAGGTGTGGAATTACCTGGCACTAGTGTTACAGAGGTGGATGCTCATGTCTTCTGTTCTTTTGCAGTCACCTGATGCAGCTGATGATCTCAGACACATAGATGACAGAAATAACTCAGGTAAGCTCATGGTTATCTTGGTACTACTTGCTTCCTGCCACAGTTCTAGAGGGTTCCCCTTTGTCTGCTTGTGGAATCAACCCTGAGGACTTGAACTTCTTGCTTCTTGAATGAATGTCCTATTTTGTCCATTCTAGAATGAAACCTCCAAACTTGCCACATTCAGTTTTGGGTAGGATATTTGCATTGTGCTTTAGCGATGGCTAATTTGCTGAGAATGGTGTGTAACAAGCATGCCTCGTTTTCTTCTGGTTTTGTGTTCTGGAATAAAGAGTGCTGGTAGAATGTGGATGGGAATTTTTGGCCTCTGTCCCCTGCTTTAAGTGGGTAACATCCATTGCTGAGGGTCTGCCTTGTGCCCCCTTGGCTAGAGCAAAGAACCTCGCTGCGTGCAGCAGGCACCTGCAAATAAATTCATCCTGGTTTAAGACTCGAGAGCATTTGGGTGCTTGAGAGTACCCACGCGACTCTCCAAGTCTGTGCTCGTGGATCTGCGTACGTGGTTACCTAAATAAAAAGTCGTTAAAGCTGTGACTGCTGTGGCTCTTCAGGCTGTCCTAACTACGGGATGTGTTTCTGTCCCCAGCTATAATAGACAGGCTCAGACTCTCTCTCACTTCATTCTAGGTGGCTGTAGTAGTAGTGTGGAGCAGGGCCGGCCTGCGCCTTCGTAGTACTTCTCTTGCCTTCAGCAGTTGATGCTGGTTTTCTTCTACCTGTTTGCAGCTATTTTTTCCCCGCTTTAATTTTACGCAAGGAAAATTTATCTCTTACCTTGGTAAATCTCTCTGAGAAAGGCTGCACTCCAGACAGCTGATCCATGTGGGGGCCATTTCTAGAAGGAGGTTCTGCTACACAGATACTCAAGAAAAACTTCCTTGCAGAGAACAACAGCTGTTCCTCATCGCTTGGAGTAAACCTCTCAGCCCTGGGATATTTTCTTGAGGCGGTCCCTTCAGTCAGCGTACATAACTAGGAGGGCACTGAAGGGTTGGGAAATAATCAGAAATTGCTTAGGGGCTTCAGACCTCACAGTTGCCTGGCATTGCTCTTTGTTGCCCTCAAACAGAATAAAAGCCATATCAAGAGTGTGATGCTCTATCAAGAGTTTCTTAACCCAGTCCTTAATCCTTAATTCACCACTGCATGAGGCTGTGATGTGTGTGAGGCACCAAAAAACTGCAGGCTTTCCAAAATCGGTTTGGAAGGATAGCAGCTGAGGATGCAACTAAGCTCTTTGGGTATGGGACAAAGCTCTCAAGTGTTTTTTTTAGATTCCCCACCCCCTCTGCCCAGCCTCATTCTTCCAGGCAGTGTAGCATTCCAGCCAACATACAGGCTTTTATTTTTTACATAGATTCTGGCAAGTTAGAAAATCTGTATGAGGAATTTAAAAGATCCTTTTCTTGCATCGGTTCCAGCTTCCTGCTAGGCTTGGTTTTGTCTCTTTTCAGATACCCTTCTCCGAATATGTGGAGAAAATAGTTGGAATAAAATACCTGGGAAAATACTTGACTATTAGAGTGCTTTTTACTCCCATTTTTCTTCAGTGTAGAAGGAAGAGGAAAGGAAACCATTTACCAAAGATCAAAGGAGTATATGCTGAACTCGTTCAAAACAGCACCGTGTGTGCATTCCCCTCCCACTCCGACAGCTTCATTTGCAACTCCCAGCATTTCAGGCACCACTTTGACGTATCCTATCAGGCCTTTCACTGCTGTGTGTATTTAATACAGCTTTAAAGAGATCTGATTGCTATGATTAGTGACACCTTTTCTCTGTACACCTCTACACACACTGGGATTTTAATCAGAATTATCCTTGGTCATGGATTTATGGCTTTTTTTGATCATAGGGTAAACTCATAAGCAATTCCTAAATTTTATCCTAGAAGAGCATTATAACAGAAACTCCAAGGTTATCTTACTGCTGACTGCTGGAAAGCATTAGCAACTATCTCTTCTGAACATCTTGTCAAAGCACACCATTTTCTTTTGTCCGTTGCAGATGAGCTCTAAGAATCTTTGCATTCTCAGGTCTGACTTACAGAATCACAGAATGGTTTGGGCTGGAAGGGACCTTAAAGACCATCCAGTTCCAACCCCCCTGCCACGGGCAGGGACACCTCCCAGCAGACCAGGCTGCTCCCAGCCCCGTCCAGCCTGGCCTTGAGCTCCCAGGGATGGGGCACCCACAGCGGCTCTGGGCAGCCTGTGGCAGTGCCTCGCCACCCTCACAGTAAAGAATTTCTTTGTAATATCTAATCTAAATCTACCGTCTTTTAGTTTAAAGACTCAATGACTTCATGGTCATCATCTTTTAAATGTGTTTAAAAACATTTATTCCAAGGTTTGCAAGAGGCCATGAATTTATTGAACTTCATAATAACATTTTTAGGGCGGCACCATGGGATGTGTTTGCTTTATGACATAACTTTTTCAGTTCACTTTGATTTAGAGTCTTTCCTATCTTGTAGCCATCAGGTTGCAGAAATACACACTTGATAATTTTGTATTGCACTTACTACTGGGTACCTGCTTATGGTATGTAAGAAACTACTTCTGTCCTCACAGTCTTTGTCCACTTGGGATGTCTAATATCTACAGCAATTCATACAGGAGAAGTATCTTTTAGTCCTACACTGGACTAATTAGTACTGTATAATTACTGAGTCTAGGACTCAGCTCAGCAGCTCATGTACACGTAGGAATGAAAGATTATCTCTCCACCTTCTCATACCGTTGATTTATCCCCATCCAGCCTTTTTAGTCACCTCTCCAAAGACTTGCGTCCACCCTTTTGTTCTCCAGACTTCCATTTTAGAGATTCTTTCCCACCAAAATGCCGAAATTTCACAAAATTAGAATCTCTAGATTTATACTAGTTGCAATGCCTGTGCTCTCTTCCAGTGTTTTCTGATTTCTCTCATGGGACAGGAGGCCTGTACTGGCTCAGAATACACCAGTATCCTGTCTGGCGGGAAGTGAGTTCTTTGGGAAAGACTATAAGAAATAAAGAAAATGAGCTTGCAGAGACGCATATTCTCAATTTTCTGTAATCACCTATTAAGTAGGGGTGTCTTGAGCCAGGTATTGTATCTAGATCATCAGTGGAATGATCCTCTGTAACACTATCCTAATTCTTTTTTAATCTTTCTTGATGCTTTGTGGCATTGGGTTCCACAATTACTGTAATTCTGTTTCATGATAATTTCCTTGGGTTTTCTGGGATGCAGTGAGTATCTGTGTCTTACTGATTCTTTCTGTACCATTTATGTAGGCCAGTACCATATCATACTGGTTATCTTTCTTCCAGGCTGAAGAATCCTAGTTCTTCTTTGTGAGAATCATTCTGCTACCCACTCTGGACCCTTTTTATTTCATCCTTGCCATTTTTAAGTAGAGAAGTAGAACGGGGCTGCATGCAGTATTGCAGGTGCAGGTATATGATGAGTTTATGCAGTGGCAGAAGGTGCTGTGTACCTTCTCCCATCTTTTCCGATATTTAATCCTCCAAAGTGAAATGGTATTGTTGAGAAGTGTGCCGGTGTTTTCAGAAAGCTCCCCCTAATGACTGCAGAACCATAATCTTATTTTAAGGATGCTGCATTTTATATGCAATTGGGATTATATTACTTTTACTGATCTTAAGTATCATCCAGTAGTGTACAAATAAACTTGCTAGGTCAGCACGAGGTTCTGGCTAGTCTGATATTGTGTCTGATGTGAGCCACTGGGAATGCCAAGAAAAAAACATACAAGAAGAAAAGCATAAAGTGATTCCTCCCAGAATACTACAGGCTGCAACAATCTGCGGTTTGGTGCTTTCTGAGCCAGAAGTCTTCAATTTTGGAATTGTTTCTTTCTTTCTTGAATCTGTTCACATTTGCAGTAAATTTCACCTTCCACACCACTGCCCGGTTAACTCTGTAAAATCCTAGTACCCTTTTTTTGTAGTTGAGTTTCATTTGACTGCCCTGATATACAGCTTGGTATCGTCAGCAGGTTTTCTCAATACAGTGTTCATCACTTCTACTCTTTCTTGTTAGCTACCAAATACTGACCCTAATACAGACAGCCGCTCTATGATGTGATAGCAGGTCATATCTTCCTATGCTTTTCCTGTGTTTAAACTACTTACCCACTGAAGGACATGCTGCCTTATCCCTTGGCAGCTTGTTTTCAGTAAGAGCTTTGGCTGAGGAACAATCAAAACATTTTTAAAAGTTGTGTGGTGTGTTGAGATCACTTGACTTGCATGTTTGCTTGCTCCTTTGGTAAATTCTAGTCTAAGAGGGTCTAAAAGGAATGACTTCCCTCTAAGCCATATTTCCTCCCCCAGCCCCCCAGTCTGGATTTTGATCTGCATGTGCCCATGCTTTTCTTTTGTACCCGTTTGCCTTGTTTGGAAGTCAGTCATCTGTTTACCAATCCCACTACCCTTTCAAGGTGTGAGATCAGTCACACACATTTATTTGTTTCTAAGACCTTTTCAAACCGCGGGTTAATGCTGGGGTTAATAGTTCAGGAAACATTCTGAACCGTAACGACTACTCGCACTTGGGTACTGTGACGAGGGGGACGTTGCATCTTGGAGTCTGGCTCTAGAGCAGAGGGTGGGCCACTGGGTACAGCTCAGCAGACTTTGCACCTTTGATCTGATGTATCTTCATAGATTTCTGTATTTGAGGTCCTGTGCTATGTTCAGAGATTTTAGAGAGGCTTCCCAGGAGGCAGTTTGCACTCGAAGGGAAAAATCTGTGGTTTTGTGGAACTTCTTACACAAGTATCTCACAGCAGTTGCTCCAGCCAAATTATGGCAAAGGGCAGATGTTCCAGGCGTATGTCAGAGCACGTCAGATAAGCTCTACCAGCTCCTTTCAGGAGAGTGAGGAGCCACCGTAACAGCAGTGTGCTTTAGGTACAGAACACATCCTAAAAGACCAAGTTAACTGAGAGTCTGCCCTGCCAGAGGATCTTTCCTGGAAAGTTCTTTCAGCAAGGAGCCCAAGTCACAGTCTTAAATTTACAGAAAGGACTTTGTCGTGTGACTTCAGCATTAAGCAGGGCCAGAATGCTCACGTCTCTCATTGGCTGTGGCATTACCATACTGGTGGTCACACTGCTCTTCAGTGCATGCTGCTCTACTGAAACCAGTGAAATGGTTTGGAGCACTGGCTGACACCTGGGTCCTTTCAGTATACTTGATTTTTTTCCTAAGGCTTGGCACTTTCAATAATTTTCAGTGAATCGTGGGTATTAGGGACAAGTATCTTCCCACGTATGTGACTTCCTTCCCAGAAGCCACAGTAGTCGCTACCTGAGCTACAGATCACCTAAAAGTCCTGGCCGTGGGATTACTGTAAATCACCAAGACTTTAGCGGTGTCTCAAATTCGGCACCCTTACGTCAGAATTAACTGGATCAGCTATATACTTAACACTGGCTCTTAAAAACTTAACTTCTCTTGTCTACACAGTTCCCCAGGAGCAGGACGGGCAGCCAGAGGAAGAGGACATGTTAGTAACGCGTGATTCATCAACACCGACTTCATCAGCACTTGAAGAAATGGCCCTGTACAGCAGCAAACGCAAACTCCGACACAGCCGGCGCAGTTTGGAGGCTGCTGTCCCTACGTAGAAGATCTGAAGCACCTGGGCGATGGAATAGCCCAGCACAGGCTTTTTGAGCTTCCTGTGCTCCGGGGATAGCACTGGACTGCCCACACTGCTGCCTCCTGGACTCTGGATGGGAACTGAGCACCCCGGGGAGCATTGTGGTCAACTAACTTCCTTCAAGGCTGTGAACCGCCCTCTTTTCTCACCCAATAATGCACTGGGGCATGTCCTAAACAAGATGGGACAATACTAGACTTACTGATGGCAAATTGAGAGGAGGTGTGGGTAGGACAGTGGGCAGCTGCAGCTTGTTAGCCTGTAAATATTGTGTGTGGGGGAAGGGTAGGACAGGGAGAACATATGAGTGTGAGAGTGTGTTGGGCTCCAGCTGTTATTTCCTCAACTTGGATTTTTTAGTGGTTAATGTGGGAGCTTCTACTCTGGTATGAATTAGAAGGAAGGTCCAGCCTGCCTTTGCTCCTATTTAATTTCCATTCTTTTGCCAAAAAGCATCTCCTTCCACCTCCCACACCATGTCACCTCACTTTCTTTTGGGAGTATGTGGAAATGGGTAGCTTGGAGGCAAAACAAAGCAAAACAAAACAAAACAAAAAAAAATTTCAGCGAAGTGCCTCCCTCTGACACTGACACCTGTGTGCTCAAGCAAAGACGACTGGATAAGCAGGAGCCTGTGCCAGCTCTGTGCCACTTGCCTCTGTGAGCGCAGCAATCTATCCCACGTAGCAAACTGCTCCTGCCAGTATTTAGTGCTGTTCTGGGGGACAGGTACCTACCCGGATTTACACGTAACTGCGTGGATCCCTCGCACGCGGTGTGACCCACTCTGCAAGCACACTGCACGGAGTGTCAGAGGAGGCCAGGTATCTGTCTTCTGTCAGCACCACGGCTGAATTGGTGAACCAGGGCAGAAACAAGAAAGGAGCCGAACAGCTGTAGCAAGAGTCTAGCAGTGTGCATGTGTGACAGCAGTAGAGAGCAGAATAGTTGGGGATTAGGATATGGTGGCAGAGATAGGAGGTGTAAACAGCAGATAAGATAGTGGGTTAGGATTCAGGAAAGGGGCAAGGGTAGGAAGTGGCGATGCTGGGGTCAGGTTAGGAGTCATAGGGTCTTACAGGTAGGAGGATACTAGCGGGTGAGTCCACTGTGTTGCCCGCTAGCTGTGAAATGAAATGTGACGTTACGGGGGTGCGCAGTGTGGGGCTTTCAAGGAGCGCCGGCCAGGCAGGGAGCACAATGAAGTAGGGTGGGTCTGGCCTATACCTTGCAATAACTACGCAATTCTACTCTTTGCCAACTTGTTGGCTTCAGACCCCTTTCCATGTAGAACAGGGAAGATACATGCTTGCCCATGCAAGAGGAGAAAAAGAAAATGAAAAAGGAGCAGGGGTGTGATTCCTGGTGTCCATGAGTGGAACAAGGGCTGTGAACAGATTCTGTATCAAGTGAGCTCTGCAGATGTGGAGGAGACAGATGCTGCTTATCGCTCTGAAATCAGTCTCTGCTGCCCACTACTGAAGTAAAACATCCCTTTTCTTCTTTTTTTTCTGTTCTTTCTTTTCTTTCTTTCTTTTTTTTTTTTTTTTTAATGCCTCTAGTAAGGAGAAAGGCATCTGAGCTTGGCAGTAATCTGATCTGTCTACCCTGATAACATTGGTGCTCTCTGCTGAACCCCTCCAGCAGTAAGACCAGAGTTGGACCTTAAGCCTTTCAGTGACTCAAAGTGGCTTGGGAGTGACAGGCACTTCTGCTTGTATATTTGCTGAATGAAAGAACTGGATGCAGTTTCTTTTAGTTGAGAATCTCCCTTCATGCCAAAATCCAGTGGATCATTTTAACTGACTTCATATGTTTTAATTTTACAGAGCTTTGAAGGGGGAACTCTGATAATCTCAAACTGCAGCTAAGGCTGCTTCCATCATCAGCAATTTGAGCTTTTCCTTTTTAAATCTGATTTTAGCATTTGCTTTTTAACAACAGCAATTTTGGAAACAATCCTGGATTGGTTTTGGTGACTAACTTGTGATTCTTTTTTTCTTTCCCTTTGTGGTACCTGGTGCCAGGCTCTGGGTTCTCTCCCATTCTCTTCTGAGAGACTCTGAGGGAAAATTAGCGCATCAAGACTGTAACTAGTGAAATTTGTACAACCAAAGAAATCTATTTTGTGGTTCAAGGATAATAAAGTTTACTTTACATTTTAGAACCTTTAGTTGATGTGGTTTAGCCCTGTGTGAAGCCTGCAATTTCTGTATCAGCACTTTGGTTCCTCTGACATACAGTCACCCTGTAATGTAGGAGGCATACTAGTGATTTTCCTGCTTTTGTGTGCAGAAATCCCTGATCACCTAAATCACTGACAGCTGCAGGAACATCAAGATGAGCACATGCTACTCTTGTAAATTTGGTAGAGAGCTGGCATCTGTGCTGAACAGGGAGGAAGAGAACCTAAACCAGCAGCTGTTAGCTTCATCTCTATGTAGGTTGGAAGGGACTCCTTATTTTGGAAGTGGCAGATTCTCTCTTGGGATGGGGAGGGAGAGGAGGAGAGGTTTCTGTTCCAGAGAAGCTATAATAGTGGGGAAAGGAAACAGGGGCAAACAAGTGAGATGATATCTGTGGGATACGTGCTTTAGTTATCACACTCATCACTGACACCTATTTAAAAAACAGTGCCCAGCTTAATGGCATACAGGGGAGGGAGGTAAAGTCAAGGATGAGGAAAAAAAACCTACAAGGTGCTGTCCGGTGTTACAAGCTTTAAGACCGTACTGATGTTAACTACAGAGACACTCTGAATTCCGTCCGTACCAGGGGCCGATTGGGCACGAAATGTACCTCCACGCTGTTGGTGCCGGTGCGCTCCGTGCCCGAGCCTGCCAGTAAAGGCTGCCCGATGTGATGCTACTGACTGTGGCAGTGAGGACTGGTCCCTTCTGCTACTGCTGAGCTCTGTGGTGCCTGCTGCCTCATGGGTGTGGGCGAGTTGATGGAGTGCCAGCCCTAAGGCTTTGGCTCCAGTTTGACCAGTTGCCAGGGGTGCATGGGGGAGTGTGTCTGTGTGTGTGAAGGAACACCTGGACGCAGGCAGTAGGTGGCTGGCACAGGAGTAGCCTGGAAGCAATGCAGAGCCTGGGCCCTGCTCATCAGCCGATATAATACAGAACACAGGGATAGGAGCAAGAGCTTAAGCCTCTTGGCTTTCTTCACTTGGCTCTGCTTAAAGAAAAATAAACACTAGTTTGTTTACATGATTAAAGTTTTTAAAAATACAGTTGAACTGGTAAAAAACTAACACATTTCATGTAGCCCAAACAAGTTCTCCTTAGTGTGGATCAATGAATGGCCACCAGGATATGCCAGCACAGAGAAAAACGGCCTCAGTGGGAAGAGGGCAGAATTCCTCTTTCTAGAGGCAGTGTCATACTAGACCTTGCCCTCACTCTCCATCCTGTGCAACCGTTGACTTGCAGGTACAGCTGGAAAAGAGACCCTGGCACACCGCATGGTACCGCAGGAACAGTCTTGTCTTAGTCCAGCTTGGAGGGGTCAAGAGTCTTAAGTGTTGACGTACACAAACTCCTACAATAGATTTCACAGGTCCTCCCCTATAAAATGGAATTTTTTACAAATGGTTTTAATCGCTCTTCCCTCCCCCCCCCCGCTTAGATTGTTATATGTATATACACATCTGTGCTTATTTATTACCTAAGACAACGGAGCCATGATTTGGACATGTGCAATAGTTACCACTTTACAAAAGTAAACATTTTCATGAACGTTGGCATCCTTGTAAGATTTGAAGCAGGTCATTAGCATAATTTTCCTCAGGCAAGAGTACATAGTTACATACGCATCTCCTAAAAATGCCAGCCTGAAAGCCTCCCCTAACCCACCCACCCATTGCATATACACTGGTGGGTGGGCAATCCCCACCCATTTATCTGCAACTGAGATTTCCCAAAAGTGTCTGTGTTACTGGCCCCAGTTCCAGCTGGGGTATGGACAGGAGGACAGAGATTGTTGCCGTGATGGAAGGTGGCCCAGAAGTCTTTAACAGCAAGCGTATTCAGAAGAGCTTCAGAACTAGAGAATCTGTCCAGCTGCTTTGCTTTTTAAATGACAAACCTGCTGATGAGAAGCAAAGGAGTAGGGCCTAATTCCAAATGCTCTACTAGATGCAGGTCCAGAAAAGGTGTTCATGCAAGAGTGTCTGATATATGATAGCTACTCAAAGTATTCACAGAGCTAGCACACAATCACCTCCAGTAAGATGCTGCAGTTGGAGTAAAGGCTGCGAAAGACAACCAAAAAATAATTTTCAGAACTTAACAGCTCTCCTTGCTTTTTAGGTGTGCTGGAAGGATGCTCTTATGTCATCATCATTAACTTAGGAAATTTATTTAGGGTGGAGATTCTACTATAAATAGGAACAAAAAACTATCTCCATTTTTTAGTGATAATGCAAAGATCTTCAAGGCTGCACAAATAGAGAATAGAGTACAACTGGTTAGGTAGAAGGTTGGCAAGAAAGAATCTTGCCGCTAAATGCATTTGTATAGCACCAGTAAATCAAAGGCGTGCTACTGGGAGTGTGGAGGGGAAGTAAATGTCATATTGGGACATAGCTCTAGGTGCAAACTTGCAAGACATGAAATAAAACTCCGTAACACTGATTTTTGGGCATCGTAGTTTTACTGGAGATTACCATATAGCTGACAACTGTATCTTGTTAAAAGCAAATGGAAAAGAGCAAATTACAGTGAAATGCTGAAGACGGGAACAGGAAAGTACTACAGCAAGCCAAATAAAAAGCACAGTAATGCATCTAAAAAAATGTAAAAAGCAGCTTGTTAAGGTGGCACAGGTGCATAGACTATGATGTTACCTGGTTTGTGACACTATCTGGTTTGGGGCATGTGTGAGCATGAAAGACTAGGACAAGAATTAGGATAAGTAATAAACACCCAGGTACACAGGAAAAGGAGGAGGAGATGGATGACGATGATAGTAATGATACTTGAGAAGCATTGTAGGATTGTGTAAAACTTAGAATGGACTGTCTAGGGGAAGGGCCAAAGGTGCAAAAAGAAGAAGGAGGGCTCAAGGTGTATCAGACAAGAATGGGAAAACAGAAAGGGGAGCACAGAGGATAAAAAGGGCTGGTCTCGTGTGGCCAGCCGTTTGTATTGTTCTTGCCTGTGTGGCTGCTGCTGGCGAGTATGTGGTGCCTGGAAAGGTACTCCCCAGGCTGCGTTTCTCTGTGGGTGCTTGGCTGTGTCTCTCTGCGTGCACTGAGGATATGCTTGCAGCCTTGCTGCTGTTTGGATATGGGCCCAAAGGATCACAAAACCAGCTGGTTCTAGCAGGGTGGGCCCTCAAGCCTGCAGAATTCAGTTTCCCTTTAACAAATGGCCCTACAGGCAGTAATAACTAATCCAAAGACAGTAACTGCAGAAAATCTATGCAACAATTTAAACTTGGTAAGAGCAAAATCAGATAGCATGGAGAAGAGCTACTTTCCTAAACCTGTCCCAAAGCAGAGCATTACTACTCTGGACTGGTCTCATTGAATCTGCACTCTTACCTAACTGAGTAAGATGTCCTAGAGACCTTCTACAGAAAGCTAGTAACAAATCAAAAACTGTAAACTCAACAGCAGTAAAGATGACAGTGCCCTTCTACAAAGGGTAGTCCCAGCAAGAGTGGTTTATGGCATTTACATAGACGATAGATTCAAATACTTTTCCACAGAAATGGGGGGGGAGGGAACATCAACCCACAGTCCTACAATTACAGAAGACATAGTAATGAAATCTTAGCCATCAAGGGCCTAGCTCTAAAATCTAACTTTCAAAGAAGTATACATGAGCAAAGATGGAAACAAGTAATCAGGAGCTTTAAAGCCACCTGAAATTTGGCATAACTACAAATCCTGAATCCTCACATCCAGTGAGCAGGGGCAGGGGGGAAGAAGAAGTTTTACACAAGTGATAACTCAAGCAGATGGGAAGGAATCTAAGTGCTAGTCATGGACTAAGGCTGCTTTTTTTATTGTTATTCACAAGTTACTTTTCAGGTCCTGCTAAATGCAAGTTTTCTTCATTTCAGGATTAAGTCCTGTCTTGCATTGGTAAACAAGGTGAGGGATGGACTCCTCCCCTGTTATTTCCCTCCATATATAATGGTAGGCAGATGCCCTGAATACTTACAGGATTCTCTTCAACCATTGTCTGCTAACAGATATAAGGTACTGTCACGGAAGCTGCAGATCACACCAGATTTACCCATGTGGAGTCAGCTCTGAGAAACCTGCAATTTAGAAACACCAGAGGATGGAGGATATTGTTTTTCAGAACTGCCCACCTGCCACCAGCTGCTTCTGGAGACAATGTGCTGAACTTTATGAACCTGTGGGTTTCACTCAGTACCACTTTTGCTGCTGCTCCTTGTGGTTTTAGTGACATACATCGTAGGTGAAGTGGTGAGAATTCCCAATGATTATGCATTGTAGGATGCCATAACCGGCACTGCCACTCTGCTGCCACTGTAGCTCGGCTTGCCCATCTCAGGGCCCTAGGCAAAGTCACTTTACACTGTTTGAGTACCACGTGTTCTTAAAAGTAGTGTCTTGACACCTCAGGAAAGCTGCAGCTTGTCCAAACGAATAATAATCAATGGCCGACTGCATATGGATAAGAAGTAGACACTGTCTTGCCAAGAAAAACTGAACTACCCACCCCAACCAGCCATAAAGTGTCCTGTACCGAAGTCTGTAACAGGCTCAAAAAGCCTTCATGCCTAATGGAGACCTGGCGTCACAAAGATGCAGCCCTTTCTGGTAACAGCAAGTAAATGTCACCCTCCCCGCTGTAAAGGGGCAATTCTTTATTTTCTGCACAGACACCTCCTGCCCCCACCCCAAGCTTATTCCCTTTGAGTTTTCCTCTACTTTTCTCTTTGGGCTGCATGGTAACCAAAGCACAAACTAATTTCACACCTTGTACCAAAGCCAAGTGAGGATTTAATAAGGGTGTAATTAAAGCAGTAGTTTAAATCAATCTATTTCACTTTGAGCTGAAAGCAGTCTATAAATAAACATTCATATAATTAGTAACCATATCTTATCTGAGATAGCACTAGCCAAACATTAGGCTGTAATAGCATACTGCTATAGGACGGTGCCTCAACGTGTAATCTTATCTCAAGTTTCATACCTATAAGAAATCTAGAATAGAACATTTACTCTTATAAATGATAGATCTTTTCTCCCACCTCTTCTACTGTGCTATACAAAAGGCCTTCCTTATTGGGGTTGCTTGAAAGGTAGGCTGTCAGAGGTTTGGAAATTTTTTTTTTATATATATATATATTTTATTTTTTTTTTACCTTTTTCTGTCCATCCCAGAGGTCTGCTCTTCTCTAGTAGCGTTGTTACAACCTTCCTGCTCAATGCAAGCTTGATGGGACTTCTCACCGTATACAGCTATAGACTCCAAACTCACTGTCCACTCAAATGGATTTTGTCTCCCAGCATCTTCAGTAGCACACCATGTGTCTCCTGATCACATCTCTGTGCAGGAACTAGAATTCCGCATGCCATGCAGAACAGCAACAATGAGGCTCTATGCACCATACTGCAACACCACATTGCACTCCTGCTCTTGCAGCTGCTGCATTCCTGTAGCAAGACAATTAATGATTCTTGGAAGGCACGATGGAAGGGCTGGACTCATGATTTTTGAAGGTTTGAGAAATGAGAGGATGATGTAATTCAAATAGTAAATGTTGCACAAAATGTTGAGTTTGAAGAAAAAGATACTCAAGAACTTATGGAACTGAATGAGGAAGAGTTAAGGAAAATTAATTAGAACAATTTGCTGAAGAGCAGTAAATATAGAGATAGAAGACTGAAAAGCATCGATAATGGAACCACAGACACAAGTATTTATGGGAGCAGCAGGAAGTTTAGTGAAGGAAGCTGGAAAACATACTCATTTTCCATTCAAACAGTTAGCTCCCAGATTTAATTTATGCGAATCTACAAACTTGCTTAAGAACACGTCCATCAGTTGTAAAGGGGAACTACTGTAGTAACATTTTGGTCAGAAGAATTAAACTATCATGAATGGAAATACTCAGGTTCTTCTCTGCTGTTTTGCAGGTGTAACTGTAATCTTTCCACAGGACTTGAAAAAATGTACATTAAAAAAAAAAAATACAGCTCAGAATGACCTCTACCGACAGAGAGATAAACTGCCATCCGTACCGTTCAATGGATGGAATTCAGCCGAGGCTGCGTTAAGGAAGCTATGGAGCTTTTCCCAGATTTAAAAATGGATCATCTCCTACCTTGCCCAAGGCCTGCTCCAGCTGTCAAGATTTAGTTTAGCACAGAAATAGAGCTTGAACAGACATGTGGTTTAGTCTAAACCTTTTCAGCTTTTACACAACACATTCAGAACTTTGATTACTAGGAAAAAAAAAAAAAAAAAAAGAGTCTTTAGGGGAGAATATTCTTGTCATGAGAAACCCACCATAAAAAAAACCACTTGAGGAGAAGCATACATAAATACAGAAGGAGAAAGGTAACGGTGAGTCATTTGGGCTAATTTATTGAATGCCTTAAAACATATTAGAGAAAAACTACTGGATTAGTATCACACCAAATCAAAAATAAAACTTGTTTGAATGGAAGAAATCACAAAAAAATCTCTCTGTATACCCATGTAAAGTGATAGGTATTACTAGTTAGCATTGTCAGAAGGTGGGAAATACTAACTGATACAAAGCAATAGTTGAAATTTATGGAACAGTAGTCTTCCCCCCCCCCCCCAAAGAAAAAAAAAGGGGGGGGGTAAGTCTAAAAAAAAAATCAGGAGCAGGGAGCTCGCTCAGCCTTTCCTCATGTGTGAGGTGCTCCAGTCCTTTCATCATCCTTGTGGTCCTTCACTGCACTGTCTCCAGCATGTCCATGTCTTTCTCATGCTGAGGAGCCCAGAACTGGACACAGCACTCCGGGTGTGGCCTCACCAGTGCCGAGCAGCTGGGAGGGCTCACTTCCTTCAGCCTGCTGCCAACACTCCGAATGCAGCCGATGATACCATTCACAGCATGAGCATGTCGCTGCCTTGCGTTCAACTTGGTGTGCACCAGTAGCCCCGAGTCTTTTTCTGCAGAGGGGCTTTCCAGCTGGTTGTTCTCCAGCACATACTGGTCCATGAGGTTAGTCCATCCCGGGTGCAGGACTTTAAACTCCCCCTTGTTGAACTGCAAGAGGTTCCTGTTGGCCCATTTCATCCAGGTCCCTCTGGATGGCAGCATGACACTGGTGTACCAGCCACTCCTCTCAGCTTGGTGTGGCCTTCCAGCTTGCAGATCATTGCTGAAGATGTTGAACAAGGCTGTGCCCAGGATTGACCCTGAGGTACAGCACTAGTTACTGATCTCCATCACACTGCTCATCACCCTGGCAGTTCAGCCAGTTTCCAGTCCACCACCCTCTATGTTCACCCAGCCCATACTTCGTCAGCTTTGCTATGAGGATCTAACGGGAGACTGTATCAAAGGCCAGACTGAAGGCTGGGTAGACAATATAACACAAATGCCCCCAGACAGTTAACTAAGTCATCGTATTTATTAAAGCAACTGGCTAAAGAAAAGCAAAAATTGAGCAAAAGTGTGCTAGGCTGTATTAATAGAAGTAACAGAAGTCCAAGCATGATTCAGTTAAATGTTATGACACCAGATGTTGATCTCAAATTCACCGATTGTAAATTGCTCTAGACTGTAGGAGGAGACACCCTCTCATGTGGCAATACCTGAATTTGTGTATCTTAAGCTGAAACCTTTTATTAATCTTATAGCCTCAAGAAAAAAAAAAAAATAAATAGGTAAATTCAAAAAGGCAGGCGGACAGGTAGTATGTTACCCACAGTCAGGGGACACTGGTAACAGCAACAATTCCTACCAGTTACTGACCCAGGCACAGGGACAGCCCCAGTGCTACTGTCAGAAGCAATTGCATAGGCTTTATTAACAGTGTGGTCTCTCACTCTCACCACGATCAGTGATAATCTAAATAGATTAGATATACAAGCTCCTTTGATATCATAGCCAAGTCTTTCCTGCTGAGGTTTCTTAGAGCAACAGATCTACACTTCATTTTTTTAAAAAAATTACTTGGTAACAAATCCCCTTCTTAGCATACACACTAGAGCAACAGCTCTGGATCGTAAAGACTCTCAGCTGCTTCATTCCCTTAGTTTTCACTTTACAAGCAGTTCTTGCACTCCATGATATCCAGCTGAGAATGATTTATTCATTGGTATAGCAAAAGTGATTTTCAGAGCCCCTGCATGTGACCAGCACAAAAAAAAAAAGTGTGGTCTGGCACAACTTTGCATTCTTTTTTCATATTAACCATTTTTCCACTCTCTGAGAGGACAGGCAGAAGCAAGCAAAGATGCCTCTGGCCATTTCCCAGAGAAGAAACAACATTTACAAGAGCCAAAGTTATTTAATTTTGCTTGTTTTGGAAGAAAAAAAAAAAAATCCAACCAACCAGAAACAAGAGTTTTAGAAGGTCTTTGGTGGATACTGACGTTCCCAGGGCACAAGCAAGGTAACCAATAGACTTTCCTATGCAGATGTTTGCTTATATTGGCTTCCTCTTCTAAATAACTCCCAAGTATCATAAATAACCATCTCACTAATGTTGTAGAAACTGAAGTAAATGACGGGGTAATTGTTCTCTGGCCAATGAAGTCTGAGAACTACAGAACCTTCTTTTGGGAGAAATGGGACAGGAGTGGAAGATATATTCCCCTTTTCTCTGCTCCTTCCAATACCTCTCAGAGGGAGACTGTGCAAGAGTGATCACAGAGACAGGGGTCTGGAAATTGCACCAGGCTCTCATAATGAAATGAGGCAAGAAAGACAAAAAACAGAGGTAAAAGTAATGATTCAAGGGACTTATTTCATTCTTTCAGTCACATTTCTTCTAACACTTTGTTTAATTTTGTTTTAAACATGTCTCAAACAAATAAATGGCTCGTTTTCTAGCAAAGCCTGCAAGCCTTTATCTGGGTTAGCTCCACTCCAATTCAGCAAATTTTTCTTTTTAAATTCCCATGATGCTAAATCAGAAATCACTGCAATAAACAAAGAGAAACAGGATAGAAAGAGCCAGGGGTTGGGAAGAACAGGAGATTTGCAACTCAACTTTGTGGAAAAAACAGTTTCCTCTCTCTGCTACATCTACCACAGTCAAACAGGCATTAAATTTTGAATATACACAGAAAGAATCTCAAGGACAAAGGTCTGAGTTCATCCATCCTAATTTAGGGTGGGAAGCTACAAGTGTAGAAATATTTCAAAGCTCCTTATGTTTCAAGTTATCCTTTCTATTAATTTGTCCAATAAATGGTAGGACCACTACCTACAAACCTGTATGATTTCTAATATGCAAATTGTAGTTATTATAAATCAAATTATTCAGTATAAATTAAATGGAAGAATAAATTTTACAAATCTATAAATAAGCCTAAGGAAACACACTGTCTCCGAGTTCCTCAGTCCAACTGACTTGAATATCAAAGCAGCTCTTCTTCAAAACAGAAGTGCTAACACTATGGCAAATCTGTTCCCCAATCAAACAAGAAAACTATACAAAGTTAATAAGTTAGTTTCTAAATCTAACTGTATGAATAGTTCTCAGGAAAGCTATTGGGAAATAGCAGAATTTACAAGAACTTAAAAAGAAACTGCTCAAAGTAAGCTATGCATATAGAAGGTCAAAAAGAGCAAACACAAAGTGATGAAAACTCACCCCACCCCAAACATTGCAAAGAGTAACTCAAGAAATAAAATCTTGGTCTCAGCTTTTCAAGGGGGTGGGGGGGGGAGAGGGAGCAGAGAAAGGCAGCTGGTGGGAATGAGAAATACGAAATGGAATTACCTTGTTGAAGGTATAGAAAAATTCAAGAATCCTGTTATTCCCAAGGAGATTCTGCATAATTCCTACCCCAGAATTTGGAAGGGACAGCACACTAAACCACAAATCCAATTGTAAAAAATATTTTACTAAATCTTTCCAGTGCAGTGTTACAGCATAAGTTGCTTCAGCCTGCTTACTCACCTCTAGTCCTCTTCTGAATATCATGTTTTTTCCCCCCTTACAGTTCTGGAATTTTATCATAGTACCTCTTGAGTGGCACAATAATCCTGGCCCCTGTTTAAGTCTTATGATGCTACATCCCCACTCTGGAGAACTCCCCTCTTCCCCAAAACAGTTTCCTGCTTTTCCTTCAAGCAAGCCAATAAATACCTTTCTCCCCTTTACCATGTGGTTATCACCCTTCGGCATCTCGCTGCACTGGGCTACTCAGTGTCAGTTCTAACAAAGAAAGAGGCACTAGGCTGAGAGCCAAGGAGCCTGGCTTACGTTACCGGCGTTCACCATATTCCTTTGTGACTATCTCATCATCTCTTCAGCCAACAACTTTATCCAAAGCATAGCTGCAATATTTAATTACTGCAGAACGCTGATCTCATTTTACTCCTTTATTTCATCTTGCATACAAAGTTCAGCTAAACCAATGGAAAAAAAAGTACAGAAATTGAGATAATAGAGAAAGGCCTCATCCCCTGCCTTTCCTCCTCTAACTACAAGACACTCAGTGCTTTCTTTACCAGTTGATCAGGTTTTCTTTTAACTGTTATTGCTTTTGGGAAGGATGCTAAAGGCCATCTGACCTGGTTTATATAAAGAAAACAACTGTGGTGCAGGAAACTGGCTGACAAAACAGTACCAAAGTAGGAAGAGAATTGCTAAATTTCCATACTAGCTCCTATATCTATTCTTTCTTCATTTAAATGTATAATACCCTTTTTATTCTACATCATATGCTGAATTTTCTGTGCTAGAATATAATTAAATACATCTTCTGTTCAAAGTATAATGCATCTTTTAGAAGTTTTCCTGAGCACAAATTAGCAGCCTGTTGACACCACCAGAAATGTCTCCAAACCAAAAGAGTATAAAAGCCTAGAATTCTAATGGTATTTGAAGACTTCTACCCTATGCCTCAAGTGTTCTGCCCCTCACATTATAGCCCAAGTCATACTTGCGTTCCCACAGAATCCGAAGTCTATGGAGGTGTGTAAACATAGCCTCGCACGCTGTTTCACTTCACCTTGTCAACTGTGCTTGGAACCAAGTGGCCCACAAGCTTTTGCGTTCTCCAGATACCAGATGCCTCCAGCAAAGAGCAAGCCCTGTGTGTTGTCGACAGAAGAGAGTTAACCGAGTGCAATATATTAAAAAAATCCTAGGGGGAAAGCCATACTCTAGACTAGAGAAGAAAGGAAAAAGCTGCCAAGGTCCCCACTCTAAGAAAAACTCTTTCAAGCCCCAAATCTAGCGATCAGTTTAAAAGCGAGTGTTTTAGCAAAATGTACTACCCAAGCCTCTCAGAGCATGACTTCCCTACACCACTTCAGAGGTGTACATTCATATATGACCTGTGCATATGACATGCACAAGACACACAATGTGCATGGCTGTTGCTGGGCTGTACACCACTACTCCCATGGTCTGCATGGGGGATAAGGAGGGGCACTGGTGGCTTTCTGTTGCTGGCAAGGGCAGGTGGCGGGGACCAGCTGGCCGCAACAGCACGGCCAGACACCGACAGGCTGGGACATGGGGACTGGCTGGCCAGTGGGCTCAGGGCAGGCAAGAAGATGCCAGGGCCAGACCATAAACATGCCCCAGCAGCGAGGGACAGGAGCTGAGCTACAGCAGCCCACCACACACCCAGAGCATGGAAGTGCCTGTCACAGTGTGAGCTGCGGACAACGACACCAGAGCGTTTCAGTAAGCCTAAATGCAAGTTACATCTCTATGAAGGACAAAGGCACATCTGCTGTAAAGGTACAGTGTTCCCTAAAGCTTACCGAAAAGCCTGGGGGGAGTGTCCACAGCCAAAAAAAAAAAAAAAAAAAAAAAGAATTTAATAAGATGGCTGGATGAGCAACTGAGTGTTTATACACACCAAGGCTCCAAGAAACAGCTCTGCAACAGACCCGAGGAGCTACACAGTTGGAAGCTGAAGTTCCAGACAACAAAATTCCAGACAACAAAAAGGTGCAGATCTTCAACTACAAAACCTGTTTACCTGCATTTTTGCTGAATTCTCAATTATTTAATAACTTTAAACCAACATTCTTCTAAAATATGTATCCACTGCTAAGTGATGCTGTTTCTCTTGTCTTTTCACAGAAGACAGAAGAGACACTCAGTACATCTTCTTCCGACTTTAAAATCTGTTTGTCTTCTCTAAAAGCTACGATATTGATTTGTATAAAAAAAGTTTAGATTCAAAATGAAAATACAATTTTTGTAACTGAAAGATAGACACTCTGCCACATGGGAGCAGAAATGAGGGTTGGGCACTGGAGATCTGTTCCTCCTGACTTTTTCACGTGGGGAGACTTAACTGGCCAGGCCAAGCAGATGTATGTTTTCTCTTCATCAGGTCATGCTGGATGTTCAGCCATGCTGAACTTGGATGCAACCCTGTCTGCACTGGGGAGTTACCAGTCTGCTCGCAGATTAAGGCCAAATTATCTGATCACAGGAACCTTCGTTCTTTAGGTCACCTCCTGCATTTTTCCCCAGAGGGAAAGGGTGGCAGTAGTATCTGAATACTCTGCCAAGGCAAAAAAAAAAAAAAAAAAAAAAGCTACAACAAAAAAACCCCCATGCTTGTACACAGAAAGTGCTGCTGTACAAAAGACACTGACAATAGTGATTATTCCTCTTTTATTCTCCATCTAGCCCATTAATTTAAGGCAGTTTTCATTAAAAAAAAAATCCCACTTATAAGCATAATAGTGTTACTATGCAAAACTACATTCATGTTCTCGCTGCCATAATTCCATTCAGATGTTGTTCCTGCTTGTTACAATAATGTTGGGTTTCTCCAGTGTCACACTTTGGGGGTGGTGTTTTTTACAATAAAAATAACTATGAAGAGCTGGGAGGGGCATGAAACAGGCAACCTTCTGAAGAGAGTTCTTCACTATCTGCCAGCAAAGTAAGGTTGAGGAATCAAAGGCCTGAGACATAAGAATTCTTCAGGGATACACAGAGCACGCATTCACTGCATAAGAAATAAGTTCAGTGCTAAGGGCCAGTTAGTACCTGTGACTTCTTGATACTGAGTTGGAATAAAAACGGGAAGTTCTTGTTAAACAACTTCAGACTAGATAGATAGAAGGGAGAAAGCAAAGCTGCACTTAACCCAGATAATCTAATATATACAAATAAAGCACCTGGAACAGATCAAAACCAGAAGTGGCAGACAGGATTAGTCACCAATGTTAAAGTCAACAGGAGCATTCACCATATTCTCTTCCATTATAAGAGAGTCCAGGGAACCTGCAGTGCTAAAGTAAGCGACTCAAAGAACAAGATGAGTTACTACTCCAGGTCCCAGGTCACCTTGTCTTGTCTCTTGTTTATGGCACCTTTGGGGCAGATAACATCTCTGTTCCTTGTATAGTGTCAGTGATCGCAGAGGGCCAACGGCTCTTCAGCGTTTGGAGAGCCAGGGGCCAAGGGGGATAATACCATCTCACTACCCAGGGCTTGGTCCTGCAATGCCCAGGCAATGGGAGCAGGGCAGGCCCAGTGACAATGGCAGACAAGGTCAGCTGAGGGTCCAAAGTGCCACGCAAGCTTGTGGTGACAAGGCAGGCCCGAGGTCAATCCATTGGTCAGGGTCTGTTACAGCACTAGCAAACTAGTAGGCTGCGACAAGGCTTTTACTATCACATACCAGGTTAACTTGAATAAGTAGTTAGCACACCTTACCTCGGCACAGCCACCAATCCTCCACAAGGTTTCAACAGTTCGTGCTCTTCAGGCCAGTCCACCCTGCTTCTTGCCTCTACTGCATCCTCCTCCTTGTCTCTCCTACCCCCACAGCACTCTCTGCTTCTTCCAGGTCTTTCTTCAGTGACTGCTCCTCTTCCCTACCCCTTAGAGTTATTTAGCTACTTAGCAGGAACCAGCCACACCTGCACCTTACCCACATCAGCCAACCCACTGCCCCTGGAGCCAGCCCACAGCTGTATATTACTAATGTTAATCAACCTGTCTTCATCCCTCTGTAATTCCTCTGCAAGGGCCAGGTCCAGTGATGGTGACCAGGGTCAGACACAGCTGATATCTGGGCCAGGTCCACATGACGATGCAGGTGTGAGCTCAAGCTGGGCGGTCAGCCATGGGTTGGGGCCAAGACGCGGATGGCTGCTGCTGGGCTGCACATCAGTACTCACATGGTGTAGCTCAGGCAGGACAGAAGGCCCAGGTCTGACCTGAAATGAAGATCCTGGGGCTATCGGTATGGGTATGGATAAAGGTCATAGGAGAGTCTGGTGAGAGCCATTAAGGCCCACCCCTACACCTAGGGCCCCGATATTTACGCTGGATGTTCACATTCAGCCCCCTCTTCCTCTGTTTCTCCTCTGGATTTTGTACAAAAATGTCCTTCCCAACTGAGAATTATCCCGTTATCACTGCTCTCCATATATAAAATGATGAGATTTGTGAGGTTCAGATTCTAAGTCGGATATGGATATGTTTAAATAGTTTTAGGGGAAATGAAAAAGGTATGAAGGAAAGCAACGAAGCATGATGCAACCTGTAGAGCAGGATCGCGCACCACCTAGAGATACAAACTAGTTGAATGCACTTTGCTCAGGGCGAAACACAAGTGCCTTCTGCAGGTCACCTTTGGTTACTGTTTCAGAAAACAAAAGTCCAAAACAAGGGAACTGTAGGGCCTATTCCATCCTACCCTCTAAAACACTGACAATCGCCAAATTTCCCTTCTTTCCAGCTTCTGTTCCAGGAAAACTGTTAATTCCTCACAGCTAGAGACATCCTACTAGCCAGCGTATTGCTGTAGCAGGCTAGTGGCAGCTGTCCTTTCTAAAGAATAAACACTAACCTCTTGGCTGGTCTGAGCAATGGAACGGATAATAGCTTCAAACAAGAACCAAGACAAATCATAAAGAAAAACTGATCGGACAACTTAGTAACAGCAGTGCTATGAACAGAACTAATGCCTTTCCAGTTTGTACTTCCCTCCTAACTTGCTAACACGTTTTTGGTCAGGTGGTAGACAAAACAGAGAACTGCTAGGTTCCCTGAAGCCTGAGAGGCATCATAAGGGAGTGAGGTCACGATAAAAGACAAGCTCCTGTCAGGCCAGATTTTCACGCTGCAACCCAGCCTGAAAGAAGTCACTGATAAGAATGGTTCTGAACAACTGGCTTCCTGGCCACGGATTTAACCTTGAGCAGTTAGAGGCAGCAGTCCATCCAAGCACAGGCAGTCATTTTCTTCCAGTCCACTGTGATTTCCAAAGAAGGATGAACGCTACTACCCTAGGGGCAGGTGCTGATGTCTTTCTTCTCAAGTATTTTGGTCAAGTTCATCTGTGTGTTAACACCAACAAAAATCTAGAATTGGACTGAGGACAAGACGGCCTTGGACACGCATTCCCATGTTACAATACGTTTCTTTCTCCTCTTGCCAGTTGTGCTAACACACTAGTTTGCAGAGCCATTATGTGAACTGGACCAGGAAGCAATTTCCAAATTTTAGAAAGTTTTAAACCAAAATTTCATTTAACAGGGTTTAAGATGAAGTGGCAGATGTAAGGTGCAGGTGTTAGACACAAAACAAAATGAAATACAAGATGCAATCCAGTAAAAAACAATACAGAGCATCTTTTTTATTTATTGATTTATTCTTTATTATTCCTAAAGCCAGTAACATTTTTCATGGAACCATCCTACTTTAATCAGCTTCCTCAAATTCTGGATGAATTCTTTCTGTCTCTCAAACTGTTACTCTGGTCTGGGTTTCCTGCATTGATTTACAGCTTATGTTGGCATCTCAGCTATTCAAATTATTCTTTGTTTTCAGTATACTCCCCATATCCCTGGTAAGCCTATGTGCTGTAGTGATAACCAGAAATCAAAGTTTTGTGGCTTCATGGACTCTTTAATTGTATGGATCATTTGCATAAGACAGTGTTTTAATCTAATTAATTTTACAACACAGGTAACTTAACCAAAATGACTTGATGCCACAGCATCAGTTTTGTTCATGCATCTGCCACTGCTGCTGTTATTTAACTCACGGAGGTGAACATGTGTGCAATTTACTATGCATACTTACACCTTTGCAGATGCGAAGCCTGAAGGTCCCTAAGCATTTCCTAAAAAGGAAAAAAGAGTCACTTTGCCAAATGGGCACAAACTTTTAAAATCTACGTGTCAATTCTGTGGCACTTCACAAATTCGTGCCATATCCTCCTAAATGCTGCTGGGGTTCACAGAAACACTCCAGCACAAGCCTGATCAAAAACTTTGTGTGCTGTGCTGCTTCCCTAAAACAGCAACGCAGCAAAGCTCTCCCAGCTGTTGCACAGCTGCTTTTCCCGCTTCTCAAATTTGTTATCACACAGGTGCTACCAGCGTCGCTGATGGGCTCTGCTTTGGCCAGTGGTGGGTCCATCTTGGAGCAGTCTGCAACTGGCTCTGTCTGACACTGGGCCAGCGCCTGGTGCCTTCCGACAGAAGCCAGCCCTGTAGCCCCTCAGCTACCAAAACCCTGCCCCGTAAGCCAACATACCGTTACTGATCACCACAGGTCTGTGCTATGTGTTGGGTTCCGCCTCATATACCACCAAGTCGCAACAGAACCAGACAAAATTCTCTAGGCTACAGTAGCAAGCGCTCTTGGACTGGTGTGAGCAGAATGGAGTGGCCTGTCCACCTTTTCAAGGTGTCCACTTGTTAGTGTCCTTTGGTGCTTACTCTTAGAGCGCTGAAGTCTTAACAGCTGTAGCAACTGCTACAATCTGAAATGAGGTTCACTCACTTTGTTTTATCCCCCTGTTGCATCATGTCATTGACCCAGATTATAACCAATCTGGGGCAGCAAATGTCTCTTTCTACTGGCTCTCTGAAGGCGATTAGCATAAAAGAGCCCTGCTGAAGACATTGGTTACGAACAGTAATTACTCAGTTGCATTACTAAACTAATCCAGTGTAACAATGCATACGTACATTACAATTAATAAAAAAAGCAAACAAAATTTACAAATCAATGCAATGACTGAGGATTCTTTAAAAATAACCACTATTATCTTGGAAATAATATAGAAAAATAAACACAACCAACCTTAAGAATAAGAAAGTAGTAAAACTTCATTACTTATGACCGATTGGAAAGATGCAGGTAATACCATCATGCTACAGTGTGATGATGAAGGCCTTTGCAGACCATTAGGAACGCCCTTCTTGCAATCAGCCATTCTAGATAATTTTCACTCACGAGTGCCACGGAAACTGGCTCAGGAAGTGTCAAACCTACTCAGATAAAGTTTATAGACCTTGGAATAGCACTATAATTTTGGTGATATATTTGTGTGTACAGCGATAGTGAACCTGAAAGTAAAACGAAGTGTTCAGTTTGATAATCAGATTTTTAAGTTAGTTTTGAAAAGCTGGAACAAAAAAGGTCCACAAATACAGTCTAAAGGGTAGGGGGAAACAGAAAACAAGCCATTTTAAGATGTTCACTTTATTTAATAAATGAAAGAGAAGACTGAAAAGTGATGTGTTTATTTTAGATACATTACTGAGAAATACTTTAGTCAAACATAGGTTATCAGACTCAACGCAAAATTAACTAGATTAAATTCAATGTATAGTATGACATAGAAGGCTGAGACAGAGAAGCGATGGAGTTCGACTACAAACTCTGTGAAGCCCATTGCACTGGGATTTTCCTCAAGTAACAAATACCCAAGAAGAATAATTCAAATAGGACCTTGCCTGCTAATAGAATCTGGAGCCAACATTTACAGGGATTTTAAGTTCCTTTACAGAGCATTTAAGACTGTATTACAAATCATTATTATTTATGGAATAAAAGGTTTGTAAAGCCACACACTGAAACCCTGTAGAAAATTTTGTGAAACAGTCCAGATTTGACTTTTTGGGGCATTTCAACAATTTATACTTAAATATCATACAGGGAAAAGCCCCAAACTCACATGAAGTCTTGCTTTCCTTACAGTCATGTTTGGTTCAACTCCTTTTGAATCTCTTCTTTAGACTAGGAGTGCTATTTATCCAATCTAAATTTAGGTGTCTATACCCAAGATAGATGGTTTGGCTCCCTCTGTACCCAGTGAGGTTTAGCCGCCAGTTCATCTTTCCGGCCTTGAAGGTCTGAAAATTGCATCCACAGACATATTGACAAGCTCTCCAAAGACTATGCAATTAGTATGGGATGACTTGCCCAGATGTTGACATCTACGTAGCAGTCACCAACGTTCAGTCTGATAAATTCCACCTTAAATACCCGTATCATAACCGAGACACTACCAGCAATCTCATCACTTTTTTGGGCCTCAAAAAAGGTCCTTTGCAGTCTCCTGACAACAGAAAAGATACATTACCTCAAAGATTTAAATAATCAAATAAAATTCTATGGTCTGTTAGAGAGCAAAAAATGTTCTGTCCACAGGAAGAGAAGCCAAGGAACTGATGAATGATTACCTTGGTAGATCTGCCTCAACCATGAATGTGTTAGCCTTCAAGTAGTTTCTTCCTTCCCCACCGTCCATGTGTCTCCATTTTCTAGCATCCTGCAGCAGATCAATACAAAGGAGAAGAAATTGAAGTCACAGTGGCTGAATAAACCAAAATAAATCTATGCAGAAGCTGCACTGCAGGCCTGAAGCCTTCCAGTCTGCTTTCAAGTACTCTAAACCCAGATTCAGACCTGAGTATGCCAAAATCAAGTGTGGAGTTATCTGTCCAGTTATCCAGGAGAACTAAGAACCACAAAAAATAGCCAAAGGCCAAGCTTTAAGCACAAAACTGCATTGTAGGAACGGAAAAAAAAATTATAATTATCAGAACTGGCACATGACTCGGAAAGATATTTTCTGCACACGAAACATGGAAATGTACGTAAAGATCACAGGGCAGCAATTATACGTGCAAGCGCACAACATAAAGAAACCAAATGATAGATAAAGCCATTTCTTCAGGTACATGTAAATTTGAGAAAGAAGTTTACCAGGAGTTTGCAAATAGCACCAAAAGATTTATATCCATATGTACATTATCAGGAGGCATTAAAAGAGGAACAATGCTACTGAGAATTGCTTAAATTCCCAGACACAGCCTGGTAAACAGATGGTAGTAACAGTGGCTAGGTCTAAGCAGTCACACAGGTGATAACTAACAACTTCCTCACAGAATAATCACAGAACCAGTAGAAAGAGATACACTGTAAAATTTAGTTTTGCTAAGGGAGATTTTTATTAGAACTCTGACCATAAAAAAACCATAGGAAGTGTATCCTAGGCTGTGCTTCTGTCTGCGAGTGTGACGTATATCCTTTCCACCTAAAGATGCTGCACGAGAACCATCGTGTCAGTCATGGCTAAACTGCTGATAACTTCAGTCAGGGAAGGAATCACCTACATCTCCGCAACAGACCTTCAATGTCAGTTTTCTTTGGGAAAGTGGTCAGGTGACACAGACTCGAAGACAAGCAGCATACAAGTGACACACACAGCCCTACCTGTCTTTTGCCACAACCTGCCTGTATTACCAAGATAGCACAGGAAGTTTAGATCAGCTCACGGATGAAAACCAGTTAGTCAAAGCAGAACCTGAGCAAGAAAGTGGTTATAATGTTAGGTAAAGTATTTTGGAAAGCTTTCTATCACATGTACACTTCTTTGGCTGAAGGTATGCACAATTGGAGCAGTCAGTGTGTAGTCTAGATGTATTATCATACTCTCAGACATAATCAACTTTAAAGAAAACTCCCTTTAAATATTAGGGGAATAAAAATCACCATGAGGGTGTCAAGCACAGGAAAAGGAGCCCCCAGGGGCTGTGGGATCTCTGTCTTTGGATACACTCAAAAAACAAACAAGCAAGGCACCAAATAACTTGCCCTAATGAGTGCTGCATGAAGCAGGGTGTGCTGGATCAGATGACTCCCAAGAGATCCTTCCAACCAAAATCATTCTGATGTTTTTCTGTTATTTGTTTCTTAAGCTATAGTCTCAGATAACAGCAACAATGCGTAACACTTTCTCCTAGAGGATTCAGTCCTGTCCTGCTGGATGATGGCTTGGATTAACCAATCAGTCCTCAACTTTACAGAATACTTCCAAATAGTTCCTCAGCAGTGTGTTAACCACAAGAACATCAAACTGACCAATTACTCTTTGCCTTGGCTTCTCTTTGGATAAACACCCAAATTCTAAATTGTGTACACACAACATATAAAGATCATCTGATGTTCTAAATCGTGATAGAGACTTATCATAATCATCCCAATAGCACAACAGAACGCTATCAGAGCACAAATTCACTTGTGCTTAAAACACACTTCTTTGATCTTGCCTTTTCTAACACAGATAGCAACCTGCACGTTAAAAAAAAGAACAGAACATAAAAGCCCTACCAAGGAAAAATATTCCAGGACATACACAACTATATGCAGGCTCTCAGGAAAAGAAAATGCAGAGAAGAGACAGCAGTCACACAGTAACGTGCTACTGGAAAGTGGGTACTTGGGGCTGAGGTCACTGAGAAATTATGAAATTACCAAATTAAGATTGTTTTATATGCACAGGTGGCCATCCAACCTCCATTTCTTATATCCCTGACTGCCAGAGACCCTAAAAGGTGTGATCCTTGAATCGAAGTACTCGGAGCAAGTAGAGCATTTTAAATGCAGTATTCCTGCTCCAGCTCCTTTCCTCCGAAACGGGGATAATCACACCATCACAGCCCAATTGAGTACTTGGAAGTTAATTGATGTTTGTGAAGCATTCCAGGAGGATACTGATGAACAGCATGGCAACACCTACCTGGAAGTTAATAACTCCATTCTATGTGGTGTTTAAGTGGCATATGGTGAACAATGCCCAGGGCAATACCGTGAAGGCTGATTAAAAGCTGTATTGAGTGGTTACCTCCCCAGCTGGCGCTCCGCGTCCTTCACAGAGTGGAGCAAGTTCCTAGAGAAAAACCAGCCCCCAAGTGTGTAACTGATGATGTATCACCACGCCGATTTCCAGATTCTGCGGTAACCCCCCCTCTCATCACGGCACCTTGATATTAAACGACGGCTGTTAATGCATACACGAACCGGTCGCCAAGCCCGCGTCCTGACGGAAGGCGGCACGACCCGGGAGCGCCCGGGGCCACCGAGCGCCGGCCCCGCGGCCCGCACGCCCTCCCGCTCCGGTCAGCGCCCAGGCAGCGCGGGCGGCCGGCGGCGCGGCACCGCTCCCTGCCCGCCTCCGCAACATGGCGCCCCCGCCCGCCGCGGTGCCCGGGCCCGCCAGGACCGGGCTGCCAGGGCCTGAGTCACCGCCGCCTGCCGCGGAGCCGCCTCCCGCCGCGCCCTCCCAGCCGCCCGGGCACCGCCCGGCACACAGCAGCCGCGGCGCTTGCCAGGCTGAATAAGATAGAACATGAAAGGTGAAATAACAGGAGCTGCCACGCCCGGGGCTGCGGGGAATCTCGCTTAACCCTTCTCCGCCTGCGCCCGCCGCGGCCCCGGCTCGTGGAGAGGCCGCGCTGCCAGCCGGGCTGCCCCTCCGCCAGCGAGGCCGGGTGCGTGGGACCGGCTGTGGAGGGAAGCAGGCAGGCGGGGGGCCACCGCTGCGGCCTCACATACCCTTTGCACAGTCCCCCCAGGGAGATGGGGGGGGCGCGGGTATGGCCTCAGATGCCCTTTGCATCGCACCCCCAGGGAGACCGGGGGGTCGCGGGTTCCCCTCGCAGGCTCGCCAGCGCGCTGCCGTGCAGGGGGAAGGCACAGGGCCCTGCGCCCTTACCACCCCTGCGGCGGTGGTGCCACTTCCCAGGAGCTGCTGCTGCAGCACCCCGCCGCCCCCCAGCACGGAGCCCGGGGCGTGCGGAGCCCCCGCTGAGCCCCAGCCCTGCCCCCGGGGCGGCTGCGGGGCCGAGGTGTCCGGGCCGGGTGGCCAGGGCCCGGGCCTGGCTGCCAGCGCCGAGCCCGCTCCGAGGCCTGCGCCCCAGCCAGGCCTGAGCTGGTCTGACAGGCTCAGGGCAGACGGGAAGGGAGAGGCTGCCTGCGGCTCAGGAATGTGCAGCCCTTATCTCTGGCTCCCCTGCAATCCTGGGGAGGGAATAACTCTCCGGAGTTTGCCTTTCTCTCGCTCTTACTCACCCTCTGCCCTGGGTGGAGCTTGATTCTCGCAGGCTTGGAGGTGCCCGTGAATCAAGCTGCAGGCACGTCCAGGGGAGCAGAGAGCCGGAGAGCACGACCCACCACCTGCCCCGGCTCACCTGGGAAGGTAGGAGAAGTGCAGGCACCTCCTGGGGTACCCGAGTGGCTGCCTGAGGCGGCGGGCGAGAGGGCTGGGGAGGTCCTGTCCTGCTCCTCTGCACAAGGCAGGGCGCAGGGGAGCTGAGGCAGGGACAGTCTGTGGGGCAGGGGGTGGCTGCTTCAGCGCGGAAAGGCTCCAGCAGCAGGAGCTCCCGGCCACGCCATGGCTGCACCCCTGGGAGAAAGGAGAGGCCCAGGAGGGGCAGGGGGGAGGCAGAATGTGCCAGCTGGGATTGTGGATGGTGAGGGAAGAGACCTGTTGGTCCTCAGGTAGCCTGATGTAAACTGCTTAGCAAACGCTTCACTGAACTCAGGTCCCATCTCCTTTGAGAAAGCCCAAAAGAGTGGGTGTTTCTGAATTTGTCCGTCTCTTCGGGAAGAGATCTTGCAGCCTGACTCAGCTTCCCATGATCGAGCCCGCGCTGGCCTTCCCCTCGGATAGGAAATGCTATAGGGGCGTGTGGTCAAGCGACTGGGACAAAGAGGGCTTCACTGGTGGTAGCACTGGAAAGGCTGAGGTCTGCAGTAGGCTAAGGGCCAAGAAACAGCTCCTGAGGCCCACTGCGCCATTACTTGCATTGACCTCGCTCCACACGCATGGGTGTGTAGCCGTCTGCCAACATGGCCTGCAAGCAGCGACACAGGCATTCATGCACGTACATGCAAAAGCACCGACAGATGCATGTGGACACATGCGTGCACAGGCACACGTGCATATACTCACTAATTTTTTCCATAGATGTGAGCCTGTCTGACAGACCTCAGGTTTTGTGTGTAAGCAGAGAAGGGGGGAAAGGTCTTGTCTCCCAGTCACTCTACATTGACTAAGGTCAATAGAGGTCAATTATGGCTTTTCTCTGGCCTGAGGACCAGGGTTCTCTTATCTTCTAAAACAGTTAGAGGGGGAGGAGGCACTTGTAAAGGGACAGGAATGCCTATAGCATCCTTCTGCTGCTGAAAACACCTAACTTGTGAAAGCTGCAGAAAGCTGAGCTGTGACAGAGGCCCAATGTATGTAACAACTCTAAACACCAAACTAGCCCCAAAACAGAGCAGTGACAAGAACACTGGTGGCCCAGGATCCCTTTGCACAGCCCACAATAGCATGCGCTTTCATCGGGTTGAAGAGGCAAGCAGACAGAAGAAAACACAGCATGCCTTCACCCTACTACAAGGGCACAGGAGGGCTGCACTTTTGGGGAAAGAAAGCTTTTTTTCATTTTGGCCTACCTCCCATTTATCTGAGGGGCTTTAGAGTTGTATTTGAGAGAATTGTATTTGCTGTCACCTGGCAGTGGAAATGGTAGTATTCTGAGAGGAAAAAAGTTACGCTGTCTGTGTGATTGTAGGGGAATTTGCATGTCAAAGCAAAAAGTGAAAACGTCGCAGTCTGGTTTGGTTGTGCCAGCGAAGTGTCCTGGCTGAGGACGGAGATACCTGTTTTCTGTACATCATTTTTTAGGCAATCACAGGTTTCTAAACAACTGAAATTCACCTCCAAGCCTTGCTGGATTGGACGTCTTTGTATTTTATGGTTAAATGGAACATTTTTGGACGGCTCATCGGGCCCCATTTGGCTGGATTTTTGTAGCCCTAATGAGGAAGGGGAGTTCCATGAATGCATTTCTAAAATCAGGATGTGGGGGAAAGTAAAAGTCAAGGGCAGCGTGCAGTTCCCCTTCTCCAAATTATGCCTTACACTGTTGGACCTTTCCTTGAAGTTCTCTGTTTTAGACTTCCTTATACCTGCTGCCTAGTAAATAAAAATCCAAGGAGAGGGATTGATTGAAAGAGAGTAAGCTTGGCACGAGCGTTGCTATTGTGGACATGTCACTGAGGGACATAGTTTAGTGGTGGACTTGGCAGTGTTAGATTAATGGTTGGACTCAATGGTCTTAAAAGGTGTTTTCCAACCTAAATGATTCTATCTCTTTAGGTAATCTGCTCTCAGTAAGAGGCTACTTTTGCATGCAGGATTGCATTTCATTTTCCAGTAGCTGTAAACATCAGGTTTTGCCCTGCTGACTCTACAGGTTGGATTTAAGCATGCTGCTCCATACCCTTTTTTGCATAGGACAGTTAAAATTGACATGCTGTCTCAATAATACAAAGAAAATTATGACATCATTTTTCTGCTACTTTTCCCTTCCTCTGGCCTGTAGGAAGATCCCCTGGACATTCTGAATGTCTGGCTAATTTCCTGATTTTCCAGCAAAGAATATTTTGTGGGATCCCTTGCACTGGCTGATAAGCAGAGGTGAGTGGGAGTCCAGCAGGTGTTCTGACGTGCTGACCAGGCTCCCAGCTCTCCTCTGCCACATGCCTGTAGCATTCAGTACATTTACTACTCACCTTAGACATGGAAAGAGGTTATTTTGCCGGTTGGTAGGGTCAGCTGACAAATGTATATAATATGGACGATAAAGTCATAATCTCTGGAAGCTCAGTAAATGGATTGATTAAATTAATTGAAGCACTTCTAGACTACAGCAGGCAGACTTACCATTTTTTAAAAATGGTGACTGACATTCATATTAAGACCATCTAGAGTAAAGAATGTGATCACATTCACTTAGATGCTTTAACATAGGGTGGTCAGTAGAGGCAGATCAGATGACCAAAATAAAAGGTCTGGGGGTTGTATACATGGCATTGTAACAGGAGTATACAACTCCGTATTTTCTTCTTTTCATCAGAAATTTTAACCATAACCCAGGCTTTGAGCCTGCAGCCTAAAACTGAGAGAACACTGAGAACTAGAACACAGAGAGACTTCAGCAGAAAATACAGAAAGGAAAACTGGAAGAGGAGAAATAATTGCTGTGAGGACTTAAGGGAGACAGCTGTGGCTGAGAAAGAGTCTTAATTCAGACCGTTACCCACATTTCACCATGCTGTGCTGGGGAACATGTCTGAGCCTTGCTTGGTGAGAAGAGCAGTTAGGAATCCATCATCCTTTGCCACAGCTCTTGTAAAATTTCCATGGCAATGTGCTATGGCTAAACCAGGAAATACTGGGGTACACCTGAAAAGTAAGAGTGCTACAGGCACATCACTGTGAGATTGGCAAGTGAGAGGCCTTAAATTGAGACATCCTTTCTCAGTAGAAGTCTAATCCTTAGCACAGAAAGCTAGCACGTGTAGGAGTAGCTTCTGGAAAGGATGAACATATCTGTCACTGTTAATACAGGTTATTCAGTCTGCTGTAGTAGGATTAGAAGGCACTAGTTGTCCCTCTGTCAAGCAACGAAGAATTAAAAAACCCCACACCTTAAACCATATTCCAGGAGACGAGTCCCTCCCCAAATCATTTACATAGTACAGCATTTTCTTGAGAGCAAACCAACATTTTCCATGTCTTACTGTCCCAGTGTCTGCTCAAGTAGTTTTACCTTAGGCATTACCGTCCTTTCCTGAAAATGACCCTTCCAGAATATTAGCAACCTGTTTTCATATAACCTTTTCTTTTATCAGGCCAAATAATTTTTATTTTTTTTTAATAATTGATTTCTAAACCTTGGGTATTCTAGACATTTTGGAAACATGAATGTTTTTCCCATCCCACCATAAGAGATGTAAGTGATGCCACTGACCACGGTGCATGGGCCAGCTGTGGCCCAAGCGCTCCTGCCTGCTGGACCACAAATGACTGCGTTACATTTTTCTCTTGGATATAACATTTGCGGCTTCCCTGACTCTCAACGTTGCTTTGATTCATCTCTTGACCACAGCTGACAAGTCCTTCAAACGTTAGTAGCACAGAGGGGTTTTATGGCTGGCTGTGCAGTACAGCACAGCAGGCTAAAGTAAATTCTTCTGTCTGCTGCCTTTCTCTTCTTGCTGGTATGCAGGGCAATGAAAAGACAAGGTGTTTAAGCCCAGCAAGTTGTGCCCATACTTGCACATAAGCTTGGGGTCTCAGGCAGAGGTCGTATCTCACTAGCCCTTTCCAGCCGGAGTGACACAGCCTTGCTTCCTCTCAGGCAGTTCCCTCCGCTGGTGCCATGCAGACCTGCGGAGGCCTCAGCTTTTGGGAGTGTCCTGAAGCAGAGAAGCAGGTCCAGCCAGGGAAGTGATCATCTGAGAGAGGCAGTCTGGGAACTTGCTGTGCAGGCAAAACACGTAACAACAAGCACTGGAGTCAGCATTGGGAAGGAAGATAGAGCCAGCCTGAGGTGCTGAGACATCAGCAGGGGCTGACATCAGGCAGCAGCAGATGAGAGAGAAAGGAGATGAGAGAGAAACATTGAACCAGTTTCCTTTTGCTTAGACTGGGTAAATACAGTCCATCGCTCTTGATTCACACCTGGCACAAAGAATCAAGACAAATAATGCGGGTCCCTTTTTTTTAAAAAAAAAAATCTGAAGGGCTTTATGGTGATCATCCACTCAGCATAGCCAAAACTAGGATTTCATGCTATTTTAGAAAAATAACTCCCAGTTAGTCCATTGAAATGAAATGCAATATGGGCAGGCAGCAAACGATGCACAAGCCAACAGGCATATACCTTTACCGGTTTCTGCTTGTAGCGTTAATCCAGAGGTAAAGGGAGAATTTTTACATCTTAGCTTCATCTGTCAGTTACTTTCCCCTGCTCTGCCTACAGTAAACATTTCCCTATGGTTGAACATTTTTCTGGGCAGAGGTAGTTGTAGAATGTGATCACATCTCTGCTTACTCTTTCTGATATTAAGAGGGTCTTGATAGCTTTTGCGGATCACAAAAACCAAATGCTTGTGATAAGTATCCAAGCCAGTAAAGGCACTCCCAGTTACACCAACCTGAACAGAAGCAGGCCTCAGGCCAAGCCAAAGGGAAATTTCTGTTGGAGACTCCCTCCTTTAAAAAAGCTCTTGATAATTGCACACAGGTAGCTGCCTGCTGCTTTCTCTCCTCCTGTTTCTCCCCTGCGAATGTTTTTCTGGCTGAGGAGGGGAGTGATTGCATTACTCCCTGTGCCGGGGTGCATTGGCACAGTAGCAAACAACCCAGTGTCTTTGGGAAAGCCCAAGCAGACGGGTGTAGGAGACCTCTGCTGCTGAGAGATTGAATACTGCCTCTCATCAGCCCATTATATCAGCCTTCATCTCCCACTTGTTAAATTTGCAACAAGCTCCTTTGTGCTCTCCTTTATCCACTGCCCCTAAGCATGGGCGGAGTTACTCATAAACAGCTACAAAGCCTAACTTCTTTTCCTCCTTCAGCTTCCTCCTGAAAAAAACCCAACATCTCTACCATATTAGCATGCTAAAGAGTAAGTTCTAAAGAGCTAGTGTACTAAATACTTGTTTCTTTCTATAGTCTTCTCTGTACCTGTCTGTGTTCCTTGTTGTCCCATCTACTATATGTAGGAAGGAACTAGTCTGAAGTTTTGGTTCACTCACTCATTATCTAATATGGTAAGGTTCTGATTGTGAGTGGTGTTCTTGATACTTCTAAATTTATGAACATGATTTTATGCAATGATTGCTTAGGATAGCAGAGGAATGACAGCAGAGATTGCATGAAATGCCAAATAATGCTAACAGCCTTCTAGAACATGTGTAGAGGAGACACTGTGGACCAGTGCTTTTTTTCCCCGACTTCACGAAATACCAGTTCTGAGTGACTACAAAATCAGAGGAACAGTAAATGCAAAGCACTGCAGGGCTTGTATGGAGAAGATGAGAGCCAGTTGTGGTGACTTGTCAAATGATAAGTGAAAGCTAGTCTGGAATCCCTGTAAAAATAAATTCACAAATGTTTTGTCTTGGTCCATGTGCTTTTCATGGTGGAGCACATGGACCAAGTACATGGTTCCTTAACAGACTTTTTCTTTATTTGTCTGATGCCAGTTACTTTCGCTGTCCTTTCGGCATTGTGATGGTTCTCCCATGCTTCTCCTTATGTTAAGAAACTCCATCAAAAATTTGTTTTTCAAATGTCCCTATAGAAGCTATCTGTAGTACAGTGGCTACAGACCACTTAATTCCACAACTGATTATATGTACAATGCTATATTTGCACATCTCCCAGTTGTTCCTTTGTACCTCCCAGCTCATTTTTCTCCTTCGTCTGTTTATCATGTCTAATGTGGCCTAGATTATGAGACCGTCTTAAGCAAGAACCCATTTAATAATTGTTGGTACCTCACCTAGTACAATAGGATTCTGACTCTTCATCAGAGTCTTTTACTGTAACTGTATATTCAACCAAATCAGCAAGGCTGTTTGCCTGTAGTCTCTTGGGATTCAGGAAAATCAACTGCTTGTCAGTGGGGCAGCTCAGCAACAGCAGGACTAAAAAAAAAAAAACAGACCACAAAGCACAGTAATCCTGTCCTATAAATCAGCAGGATGCTTCTCGCTCCTTGGTGGTCAAAAAGCAAATGGCATATTAGGAAAGGAACAGAATGTAAACACCGTATGTAAAGCCATATTTCAATTCCATCTTGCAGCTCCAGTCCCACCATCTCAAAAAAGTATAGAGTTAAACAAATTCAGAGAAGAGAATAGAGGATCATCAGAGGCACAGAATGGTTTCCACATAATAAACAGTTGAATAACTTAGGGGTTTCTGTCTAGAAAGGTGATGAGTGACAGGAGAGTTGACAGATGTACAAAATCAGAGTGACATCACAAGGATCAATAGATGCTGATTTTCCTATCCAAAGCAAAAAACCAACTACAAGCACAGATTCAAAAGAGACTGCTCATGACTGTATTGCTGAGTTGTAGAACTTTTAGGTTTTTAGGGTTTAGGGAAGCTCTGTGTGAGTTTATGATAGCAAAATCCTTTGGAGCTATCCACAGTCATTAAAGCGTAGCTAGGTCAGGAGGTTCTTGAGCCTCAAGCAACTATAATTGGCTTAGAGAACTGGTGAACCATCATAAATGCTTGGCCTGTCCCTATATGTTTTCCACATCATCTGCTCTTAGTCCCTGTTGGAGGTGGGTTTCTAGGCTTGATGGGCCTTTGATCCAATCCGGTATGGCTGGTTTTGTGTTCTGTTCTCCCAGAAACATGCGGTAAAGAGGGGGCTCAGACATAGAATGAAGCCTGGAGAGACTGAGAATTTGTGCACTCTTTATTTAGAGAAAGCAGAAGGAAAATGCAGAAATTAAAATGAGTAAATGGCAGGTGAAATGCAAAAATGTTCAGAGGGGCTTTTACACTATAAACATTTAGTATTAAAGAAGACAATTCATAGGAGTATAAAATGCAGTACACTGCATGGAATAGGATTGGGAAAAACTGTAATCTTTCTGGAGGATTATAATCTAAATTATCAGAATTTATGTGATGAAAAGCCCTCTCAGTAATTTACACAGAGAAATTTGATTGAAATACATTATTTTGAATACAGTTTCAGATGAAGGATGTAAGTGCGCACAAACCCACTGTACACTCAGGTGTGTCATCACAGAGTAATGATTTCATAGCAGCTGCCTGTATGCATGGACCTTTAGTGTATAATACTCTGTGGTAAATGCAAGGTACTACAGTTCACTTTTGTTGAAGAAGTAATTGCCTTTCATTCGTGACAAGGAACATGTATGGTAGGTACAGTGGTTCATTACGTTTGTGCAAACTTAGTTTGCTTTGCAGTAATTCGATCACAAATCCGTACCCTCATGGCCAGTCATTTGCTGGATAAATATGCTAAAATTGTTTCAGGGAATAGAAGTGCATTACTTTCAAAAGACCATTAATAAGATCTCTCATGAAGGTTACTGAAAGTAAGTGGTAATAAACACCGAAATCATTAAATCCAGAGATAATTGCAGGGAACTTCAAAAAAAACCTACCCAAGTGAACTGAAAGGCTGGGATAATGCAAATTTATTTTAATACAGTCATATAAAACACTATACAGAAATCCAGAATGAAGGTTTCAATTACAGAATTGAGGGTTCAGGGATGTGAAGATGAATTAAATTACCAGAGAAAGTACATAGAAATCTTAAGGAAAAGCCACATTGTCCAGTGACAGAAGACAAGCCCTACCAACAGAAAGTCTGTTCAATTTGTCATGGAGAAAGCTGAGAAGTGATCTACACCGCACCTGAACTGGCAAAAGATTTGGTACTGGGTAATTTTCCAGTTGTGCAGGTAGAAGCATTAAAATACAGTTAAAATCTGAAGTTAAAGATTACTTTGTGAAGTAAGATGCATTTTCACTGCAGTAAAGGTAAATGAACGCTGAAGTAGCTTGCTAAGAAAATGGTTGTCTTACAGATATTCGGTATTTAAAAAAACCACAACCCTATCTTCCTAATATATATATTTGAATATAGTTGCTGGGAGGAATGTGATCGCCTGTCTGTACAAGCCTGCCTGTACTAGGGTGTTCAGGCTGAAAGATCGATTGGCTCTTTTTTGTCCTTTGTATCTGCACTTTTCTACTCTGCTCTGCTCTGCTTTTCTCTTATCTGTCAGACCTTTTGTAAAGTAGGACTGGGTGCTGCATGCTAATCATGGCTACTGCTCTTCCATCTATATATTAAACTAACACTGATAATCAAATACAAGAAGTATTGTAGGACTTCTCTGAAGGACCCAGGAAGTAGTTTTCATTGCACATTGGATAAATGGATTTAGGGCTTTTCATCTTCCTTTGACCAAGCTGACCACAGGTACAGGTAGAATGGGACAGTGAAATACTGAGTTGCAACATGCAAGCCAGCTATTCACTGACCTGCAATATTCAGTGCTAAGCTAATGGTTTTCAGTGTTACATCAGATGATTTAATAGTCCCCTTTTATGTACTCTTAATCTTTTAAAAAGCATTTGTGATATACACTGGACAACAGAATTCAAAATTAAAACAGGCACTTTATTAAGAAGTTTTGTTTCAAAAAATAGTCATCATTGTGCAAATCCGTTAAAAACAAACCTATCCAAAGTTCGGTGTTATGCTTTATTTCTTTAATATTTTGATCAATGAAGTACAAACACCTCTGAAGAAGCTTTTAGGTACTTGATTATTGGGAAGGTCAATAAAAAGAGAAGGTAGGCCAGGTATACAGGGCACTTTGGATCACTTGATAAACTGATACATCACAATTGTTATTACACGTGCCAAGAATCCATTTCATACTTATAAAAAGGAGACTGTATCCCAACAACTGTTGCAAAAACTAATGGGTATCAGAGGAGCCAACGAACTGAAGTGCAATGCCATGGCAACATCCATGGATGTATAAGCAGGAGTAGGGAGGCAGTTTGTCTCAAATACAGCATTGGTAAAAGAACCATCGGAATATTGTGTTCAGCTTTGCTGGCTGCATTTTAAAATGGACCTCGAACAGGATACAGAAGAACTATGAGTACGATTTGGTGGTTCACAAAATGTTGTACAGTAATGATAGGGTTCATCAGCCTTGATGTGGGTGTCTAGCGTGAGACAATTACTTACTTCACTGTATTGACTAGATTTTGGTAGTTGGTAATAGTAGCGTAGACATCAGACATCCATGGAGTTGTTCTGCAATGAAGATGCCTGAAGTTGGTTGAGACTGATCTGTCCTACTGTAGAAGTTATATTTGAAAGTACAACTGAAAAGGTAAAAATCCTGCTTCAATTTCTTTACTCTATTAGCCATTTAAAGACTGAAATTTTGGAACCCATCCCTAGGCACGTTCTGGTATAAGATATTGACAATTTCTTGTCAGGTTGGATCGTGGTAGAATGAATTGTATGACTGGCTAAAGGTAATCTTGGAGTTAAAAAAATTGAAGACTGAGCACTGAAGCTTTGGAAGACTGATTTGTTAATGCCTCTGGGAGAAAGATAAGGAGAAGACTTGGCCAAATGTAAACACCTGTACTAGAAGTTTAATCTCATCCCATACTCCTTTGATTTTACTCACTTATTCTGTATCAACTATAAAGGGGAACATAAGGCAATTAGCTTGAATGTAGGTATGTTGTACACCTGGATTTAGTGAATTAATCTGACCTTTGAGGAGCAATCCTGGTTCCTAAACTTAGGTGTTTAGTGTCATTTTAAGTGCCGTAGGGTATCTGAAACACAGCAGATGTGGTGCAGCCCTATGAGAGACTCACAGCCCTCTCAACCAGCAGCTGGAGGCCAGGCAAGGTACCTTAGGGCATCCCAAGTGACATTAAACACCTGTGTGTAGACACCTGAATTGCTCCCCTGGTTATAGTTTGTTTGCACTTTATTTATATTCAGTTTACCCAAGGCTTGAGGGCTAGGTGCTGGGAAGAGGTGAGAATATTTCCCCCTGCTACCTTATTTGGCTCTTGGAATTTTTCTTTCATCCTCTTCTAAAACAACAGGGACTGGACAGCAGGATCAGCATATGCCAGTATGCTTAGTGGTCTTTAAGGAACTTCTCAGGTCTCATATTCTGTTCTGCTCATAAAATCAAGTTTGAAACAACAGCTGGAATTTTTCCCCAGGTCATATTGGCAGGATATAATAGGATTCCTTTGCTTTATTGTACTATGTAGGGGCAGTACTCTTCCAGGGATGCTTTTCCTGATAAAATTGCAGCTGCTGAAGGCATGAAGGACATTGGTGGTGTGCTTGAGCACTGGGGCTCTGGTACAAAAACTCTGGTACACTTGGTATAAAAGCTCTGGGGCTTTTGTACTAAGGGTCTGTAGGGTCTGTCTTTTTTCAGTACTTGCCATGTAAATGTAAAGACGGATCTTCAGTGGTCCTTTTTGGACTGACCATCTCATAGAATCACAGAATGGTTTGGGTTGGAAGGGACCTTAAAGACCCCTCAGTCCCACCCCTGGCCACGGGCAGGGACACCTCCCAGCAGACCAGGTTGCTCCCAGCCCCGTCCAGCCTGGCCTTGAGCTCCCAGGGATGGGGCACCCACAGCTGCTCTGGGCAGCCTGTGCCAGCACCTCGCTGCCCTCACAGCGAAGAATTTCTTCCTTACATCTAATCTAAATCTGCCCTCTTTCAGCTTAAAAACATTCCCCCTTGACCTGTCGCTATGGGCCCTTGTACAAAGTCCCTCTCCAGCTTTCTTGTCAGCCCCCCTTCAGGTACTGGGAGGTGCTCTGAGGTCTCCCCGGAGCCTTCTCTGCTCCAGGCTGAACCACCCCAGCTCTCTCAGCCTGTCTCCACAGGAGAGGTGCTGCAGCTCCCTGACCATCTTCATGGCCTCCTCTGGGCTCACTTGCACAGGTCCGTGTCCTTTTTGTGCTGGGGGCCGCAGAGCTGGACACAGCGCTGCAGGTGGGGTCTCACCAGAGCAGAGTCGAGGAGGAGAATCACCTCCCTCGACCCACTGGCCATGCTTCTTTTGATGCAACCCAGGATACGGTTGGCTTTCTTGTCTTCAGGCACACATTGCTGGGTCAAGTTGAGCTTGTATGTCACGTAGCTGTTCACAATTGCAGATGTGGGGTTTATGTGATCTCTTCTCCTCCTGTAACCGTAAAAATTCAGTTCCTGAACTATAACTGGACTACAGAGTATCTTGCTACCCTTTATAAAGACCCTCAAGGGCTGCATGGAGATGGCACACATTATTCTTTTTAGCATCTTCATTTTTCATGAGATTCCCCATAGCTTGTGTCATAAATATTTGTAAACTATGACTAACAATTAAAAGAAAATGCAGTTCTTAATTGAATAAAATACACAAGCATATAAATAAACAAAACTCTCTATTAGCCAGTAGTTACAGGCTCCCATATATATTTGGTGTATTTTCAGTTTGTGACTTAGTTTCTTTAACTTGTAGTGGTTCAGATTTCCAAAAATACGTCTGTCTTTCTCTGGGGTGAATGAACCTGCAGGAAATAGATTTGCAGGGTGAAGTTCAAGCAAGGAGGCAACCCCTTCCTGGAGTTCCTCTTTTGTTTTAGGTGCCACCACAATCTAGGAAAATACAGTCATCATGCAAGAATACTAATAAATAATATGTGCCCTAATCTTTTGTCACTCTCGATTGAGGGAATCTGACAAAGTGTTCACTGAATTCCTGTTAAAGGAACCAAGGCATAAAATCAAAGAACCGATGTCTAACTTTACTGACAGCCTTTGACAATCAGTTCTAAGGAAGTAAGAGCCCACATGGGCTATGCATTTCGGAGAGCTCTTGCCCAAATTTTGCTGCTTCTGCCAAATATTTTCTTCATTCTGCTCTTCCAGGCCTCCTGCATGACAACTGCCAAAGATTTAAGAAGGAATGTGAAACTACTTATAGTCAGCTTCCCTTCCTGGTGTTATACATCCTGAGTGCCTTACAAAATGAACAGAATACTCAGTTCTAGAGTCAAACAGTAACAAGGCAACACTGCGTACTTGGTAATATATCTGGTCTTTAAGGCATGTGAATTGGTACTCCACAAAATCCAGCATTGCACTATGATAAGTGACACATTTTGAATGGATCAAAAGTCGTTAACAGATATAGAGACAGTAGTTTAAAAAACTACAAACTGATACTAGCTGTAAATGGTATGTTATAATTTTCAGCTAATTTGTAGGGGAATTACTTATCAAATAGTGATTTGACCTAGAACTAGAGCCAGCGTTGTGGCTGGCTGCTTAACAACATGAAATTTGAACCAGAATCTCAGAGTTCTGCCAGTTGCAGATAGCTGTTCCCAGGAGTTGTAACCTAGAAAAAAAACCAAAACCAAACCACCAAACATTAATTAAATGCAGAATCTACATGAATTGTAAGATTGAATATGCAAGATGGACAGTAGCAGTAGCGTACTGACAAAGACTACAAGTGCATGGAATCCAAAAGCTCAGGTGACTCTGCTTTCTCATTGTGAATTAGCATTCCTAGCAGAGTTCCTGCTCAGGAGCTACCTAAACCATTTTGGTAAAGGTTTTATTTATTCATTGACCTGAGATCAGCTCATGCTTACTATAGTGACAAAAGATAATAACCTTTGAGCTTCCAGTTAAACTTCTCCCCTTCTGCTTAAATAGTCAGGGAGGCAGTTTGAAAGACTACTGAATGAGTATCAATCATTTTGTGCCTCTCTTGTCATGCAAAGCATGGAATATATTCATAGTAGATGTAGCAGCACACAAGAAGGTAGAGGGAGATTACTGGGATGATGCCAATGCTAAGTGTTCCTGAGACATTTCTTCACATAAATTACACATACTTTTTAGGGCTTACAAATGGTGTGATGTGAATACACTATACAAATTATAAAAAAATAAATAAGTTAATAAATAAATTAATATAAACCCCTTAGCATTCTTTATGCAAGCTGAGAATTCATCAACCTAGTATAGTTCTTGTTGCAGATCAGGGAATTAAAGCATGCTAACCAATTAATGGAATCATAGAATTATAGAATGGTTTGTGTTGGAAGGGAGCTTCAAAGGTTATATAGTCCAACCCTCCTGCCATGGGAAGGGGACACTTTGCACTTGATCAGGTTGCTCAAAGCCTTGTCCAGCCTGACCGTGAACACTTCCAGTGATGGGGCATCCACAGCTGCTCTGGGCAACCTGTTTCAGTGTATCACTACCCTTACCGTAAAGAATTTCTTCCTTATTTCCAATTGAAGCCCACTTTCTTTCAGTTTAGAACTGTTGTGCCTTGTCCTGTCACTACAGGCCTTGGTTAAGAAGTCTCAGTCCATCTTTCTTATAAGCCTCTTTAAGTAGGAGAGGATAGGATAGGATAGGATAGAATTTCAGTTGGAAGGGACCTACAGTGATCATCTAGTCCAACCGCCTGACCAGTTCAGGGCTGACCAAAAGTTAAAGCGTGCTATTAACAGCATTGTCAAATGCCTCTTGAACACTGACAGGCTTGGGGCATCGACCGCCTCTCTAGGAAGCCCGTTCCACGGTTTGACCACCCTCTTGCTAAAGAAGTGCTTGCTAATGTCCAGTCTGAACCTTCCCTGACGCAACTGTGAACCATTTCCAGGCATCCTGGTCCTGGCTCCCAGGGGAAGAGCTCAGCATCTCCATGTCTCCTTCTCAGGAAGCTGCAGAGAGCAATGAGGTCTGCCCTCACCTTTCTCTTCTCCAAACCAGACAAACCCAGAGTTCTTAGCTGCTCCTTTCAGAAGGACATACCTTCCTGCCCTGTCACTAGCTTTGTTGCCCTCCTTTGGATGCAGTCAAGGACCTTCACATCCTTCTCTAAATGTGGGGCCCAGCACTGCACACAGTACTAAAGGTGAGCCCGCACCAGCGCTGAATACAGCAGGATAATCCCCTGTTTTGACCGGCTGGTTCTGCTGTGTTTGATGCCCCCCGGGATGCAGGTTGCCCTCTTGCTGCCAGCGCACGCTGCTGGCTCCTGCTGCCAGCCGGCACCCCCGGATCCCGTTCGGCAGGGCTGCTCCCCAGACGTTCCTCTCGCCATTTATACTTGTGCCTGGCATTACTTTGTCCCATATGTGGAATCCAACATTTGTGCTTGTTAGATTTTATGCTATTCATGATTGCCCAGTCCCTCTGCAAGGCCTCATGTCCCTTGAGAAAGTCAGCAGCACCTCCCGGTTTAGTATCATCAGCAGACTTGCTCATGGGGCATTCAACTCCTGCATCCAGATGGCTGAGAAAAATATTCAACAGAGCTGGCCCTAGAATTGAGCCCTGAGCTGGTGACTGGTCACGCTCCAAATGTAGCCCCATTCACGATGACCCTTGGAGAACTGCGTTTGAGCCCAGCGTGTACCTGCTCATCCCACAGCTGGACAACTTGTTCAGAAGGATGCTGTGAGGGACAGTATCAAAAGCTTTACTAAAATTCAGAAAAACTACATCTACTGCCTTCCCTTCATCCACTAGGAGGGTGATCTTATTGCAGAAGGGTTTCAAAGTAGTTAAAATATTGGTTAAGTATTGAAAAGTGTCCCTGAGCCTCCTCTGCTCCAGGCTGAGCCCCCCCAGCTCTCCCAGCCTTTCTCCGCAGCAGAGGGCTTCCAGCCCTCGGACCAGCTCCGTGTCCCTCCCCTGGCCCCGCTCCAGCAGGTCCCTGCCTGGCTTGTGCTGGGGACCCCCGAGCTGGGCGCAGTGCTCCGGGGGGTCTCCCCAGAGCGGAGCAGAGGGGCAGAATCCCCTCCCTCTAAAGGCTGGCCACACTTCTTTCAGTGCAGCCCAGGATATGCTTGACTCTCTGAGCTGTGAGTGCACACTGCGGGCTCATATCCAGCTTTTCATCCACCAGTACACCCGCAAGTCCTTCTCCGCAGGGCTGCTCTCGATCTGTTCCTCCCCCAGTCTGTACTGATACTGGGGTTTTCCCTGAACCACGTACAGGACCTTGCATTTGGCCTTGCTGTTCTTTGTGAGGTTCACGCTGGCCTGCTCCTCAAGCCATTCAAGATCCCTCTGGATGGCATCCCTTCCCTTGAGCAAATGAACTACAACGTTCAGCTTGGTGTCACCTGCAAGCTTGCTGCTAGTGCACTCAGTCCCACTGTCCGTGTCGTTAATGAAGATATTAAATTATGCAGCGTGAAGAAAACACACAAAACACATCACATCACTTTACCCATTATTTAATTTTTTTTCTAGTTGTATGAATGCTAATAGCCACTAACTAGAAAGCACTCTAGATGAGTAGCTTTAAGGAAAACTGCCATACGGAATAAAACTGAACATCGTAGCCCACCTCTCTGCTTCCGTAAACAAACCCCTGCCCACAATAGTGCCCTTTTGGACTATGAAATCAGCTGCCTGTGTGTTTGAAGTAACAGATACAGAGATACTTATTTGCCCGTGCTTTTTCTTCTTATATGCAGAAACTTCAACCTCTTCAACTGTCATTCAGACCCAGAGGTTATAGTAATATTTTCTTACAGATGTAGACACCACCAGTCACTCCTGAAACTGTTTTTATTCCCCAAACTCTAAATCTGTATTAGTAGGTCATCAGCTGCCCACCTTGCACAAATGTAAGGTGCAGGCACTTGTTCCACTCTGACGTATCAGGAGGTGCATCACAAGTGCAAACAGGAATGTATCTTTTTTTAATGCATTCCAGGTAATTCCCAAGACCTGTCAAGTGCTTTCGCTCCCTGGAATCCTATTCAGTAAGTTAGTTTTCTCTTCAGAGTTGCAGAATATTTAAGATATTTTTTAAATTAAAGTCCTGCTTAGTTATGATGGAAGCTGTTTCAAACCAGAACTCATCTACCTCTAGCAAGGATTCTACAAATTGATGCGCTCCAGCGCATACAGTGAGTGCGGCGTGTGCAGGTGGTTGAAATTGCTGTTCTTGCTTACCTGTACTGTCCATGCAGCTATGAGAAGTGTCCTGAGTGTATTCGCCTCATTGCACCCACGCAGACTTTCTGTGTGGCACTGCTGCTCTTACCTGGGGGCACTGACCTTCTGTGAACACGCTGCAGAGTTCACCTCTGGGTGCACAGCAGGCTGCCCGCTCAGTCTGACAGCTGCTGTTGCAAACGGGTTGTCACACAATCCAGACAAAGGTATGAAATCCTCAGGTTCTTCCTGAGCTTAATTTCTAAAATGAAAACGAGGGCCTGTTCAGGGGAATCAAAGCTACGTGACAGCTGTGCTTTAAAAGTGAGCAGACTGGACTGATTTCCTCATGCTTAGACTCAGGGTAACCTAGGGTCTTCCTGGAGGAAAAGGATTTCATTTCTTACAGTTTCTCTGCTTTAACTTGCAAACAGTGTAAAGATCGAACACAGTTACTGTAGCTACTCTTAAATTTATTCTGCCCATTTGTTAGGAACTTGTCCTTGTGTCCTCACAGGTCATGAATTACTTAGGCTTACGGTGGCAGAAACATAATTTCTGGGTTTTATTTCACAGTTCTCAGATTTGTGCGTCTATTTTGGAAGAAATGAAAACCACCTGAAGGAAGTGAGGAGGCTTAATGACTAGAACCGTGCGTGGGCAAACACAGGAACGGCACACTCAGCAGGCTGCAGGTTCTTTCCAAGCAGGACTCGATGGTGCTTCCTCAGCATTAACTTCTAAGAAGGAGCTGGCTGAAGCAGGACACAGCATCTCCCTCCTTTGTTCTCTACTTGTGAGCCAAAGAGGGTGACGTTGCAGATTTTCCAGCCTTGTTAGTCAGCCGGGGCTTTGTTGGCGCTCCAGTGTTTGGGGAATCCAGTTCAGGTGTTTGCTGCCGCCCTGGGGATCTGTTTTCGCAGGTAAAGGTGGGGGCTGGGAGCCGCCGCCTGCTGCTCTCGGGTGCCGGAGCGCTGGCCCGGCTGCCCTTCGTGGGCCCTGGTCTGAGCCGCTTCCCCCGCGGGGGCTGCAGACGGCCTCCCCAGGGCCCGAGGTGGGAGGCAGCCTGGGCCGAGCAGCGTGGTGGCCCTAAAGATGTCCCCGTCTGGGTGCTGACAAGCCTGCTCCCTGCCTGCCCTCAGCCGGTGCCTCCCCCCGCCGAGGCTGGCGCTCCTTGGGGCGCACGCAGCGCAGTAACACCCTCCAGCGCGGGCGGGAGAGGCTGCTTTTGTTCTGGCAGCACAGGCCGGTGCCGATGGCCCTCCGCGTGACAGGAGCGGCACAGGCAGCCTTCTGAACATCCTCGATGAAGTCTGTCCCACTTCACCCATGGTCACTATATGCAGTCACACCAGGAGTCCCTCCAGCTCCCTGCTCAGAATCACAGCAGCATTTAGGCTGGAAAAGACCTTGGAGGTCATCAGGTCCCGGCCCTGGGGCCAGCAGCTTAAAGAGAAAACCACGAGGATCATTTTGCTTTTGCATCAAATTTATTTCATCACTGGTACTATTTCTCCTGCTTCTCCATGAATATATTGACTACCACAAATCCTTAGCGAACTAAAGCGACTCCTCTTACTCTAAAAACTACCCCACTTAGCCTTCCCCTGATGTTTCCTGACCTACCTTTCCAGCCACAAATTGTGGGATTGTGGAAAAGCGTTCTGACAGCGTTGTGTGTCTGTCCTGTTTGTACATACTTTTCCTAACCATCCTAAAACATCCCATGGGAAGGAGTTCTGCAGAGTAAGTACAACTGAGGCCATGTGTTTCCTGGTGTTCAACTTGAATCTACCACCTGCCAATTTAATTTTATGCCCTTCTGGTTCTTGTACTGGAGGAGAAAATGGACAGCTGTCCCTGGTCATATTTTGTAGATGTCTTCTCTAGAGTAAGGAGTCATAGTTCAGATTTATAATAGCCTCTTTCAAGATGTGAGGAATGACACTTTCATATTCACAATGCATGCAGGTTGCACGTTCCCTCTGAGTCTGTGTACCTGTGTTATTTTCTGTTTTCCTTACCTAATAATACTTAGCCTTTAGCTGACGCTTTGCCTTTAAAGTCCATCTTCTTAATTTGATTTTCAGTATTGGAATAATTATATTAACCAATAAAATACAAAATTAAGGTTGTTTGACCACTTCATATTTATCAGCATCCTTCTGCCCTTTTGATTGTCCAGTCAGTATCATAAGGTTCTTATGCTGCTGCTTTGTTTTTTGGTTTTGTAGTTGGCTCTCATCATCACTGTTCCGAGCAAGCTAGCATTATAGGCAGCATTGCCGTCCGTCCCCTTTATGGGTAGTATCTGATGGCTGAATATGGTGATCTCATATCCAGGAATGAACGGAACTCTGGGAGCATTTCCTTAAAATGAAAGGCTGAAGGCTCAAATAGTCTCAGACTATTTGATACTCAAATATACTCAAATACTCAAATAGTTCAGAGCAGATACACAGGTGACAAGCACACCGAAATGGAGGTATACGTTAGACTGCTTTTTATTTTAAGCAAAAAAAGACAGAATGAGAATTAGAGTGGGAAGATAAATCTAGACACTTCAGACTACAAATAAGGCTACATGTTCAGATGATTATCAGTTGGAATACTTTGCACAGGGACCTGTTAAATTGAGTTGCTATCTTTATGTTAAGACCCTATTTTTTCCTGTTGCACCATGCAGCTCTGTTGGGAGTTATAGTTTGAAGCAGGAGTAACTTGTGGGAGTATGAGGCGGGAGTAACATAGCACTGATTTGTGTTATGCAGGTAGTCAGAAAAGACTTAAGTCCACCCCGGCTTTATCTTGAAACTGTTCTAGCTTTATACTTACAGCTATTAAGAAGAGTGATAGTATGGGCCTGAACTCTTTTTCCTCCCCCCACATTCATGGCAATCCCTTTCATTTTGGGAGCAGAAGCGTTGGATGGCTATGACAACAGCAGCCACTTTCACCCTCTATACTCACACTTCTATTAATGTAACTTCTCCTGAGTGGTCAAAGACAGCCACGCTCTTTTTTTTTTTTTTTTTGGACTATGAGGAAGCCTCTGTTGGCATGTCAGTGCTGGGGCCCCAGGAGAAGTATGTCTGGGCCCTGACATTAATTGAAAGTCAGAAGCCAAAGCACTTTGGAGTTCTTTACAGATCAGCAGGATATTATTTATTGAGTTGTAATTGTAGCATGACAAGCTTTTCTTCCAAAAAAACAAAAAATGGCTAAAATTAAATTTGTCTCTAGTCTCAAATAATGTTCCCTACAGACAATTGTCAAATACTGAATATGAGCCCCTTCAGCTCAGATTTCTCCCAACATCAAGAGACTGAAGAAGCAATCGTGTCCCTTGTTTTCTATTTCTTTATGGATCTCATGAAGACTCGTCTGACTTCTGACCATGTTACAATAGCAGGATACCCATATACTTGCCTGCATTCCACTCTGTTTCTATTCGTATGCTGAGGTGATTATAACACCCAGTTTATAAGGATTCAGAGGGTACATTTGTATACATGCACATGCTTTTTGGTTTAGTGCCATATTACACACAGTAAATAATTTCTGTAGCATTTGGAAATGAGTTTTAATGGAGTCCAGATAATAATCAGCAGAATTGTTCTTCAGAAGGGGTGGGGGGGGGTTAACTTTACAACAAAAAGACAAGCTTAGCAATCAGCAGCCTTAAAAAGAAAGTCGGGCACTGTGTTAGAGGCATCATCCTTGTTCATCACATTGCTGCCTGATTTGATTTGTCCTTATTTTGCCCCAAAACACGTAACTGTGTTAAAGTAATGCTTAAGTGATTACTGCCTTTGCCTAATTTAAGGCTCCCCAGCCGTTCGGAATGAACTTTCTCCGACATTATTCTGTGTGCTTTGAATCTCTTCCCTTTTGATTTTGCCATCGTGAACCCCCAACTGTCACCATTAATGAGGACAGATGTGTCACTGGCGTGAAACTGCTCTCATTGTTGGTTCTTCTTTTCTTACAGCTCTCCCTCCCCTCATGGCTCGTCGATCTCAAAGCTCCTCACAGGGGGACAATCCCCTTGACCCTAACTATCTCCCCCCCCATTACAAGGAGTATTACCGCTTAGCTTTGGATGTGCTTACTGAAGAAGGCAAAGAAAGTTACCAACGCTTCCTGGCAGAGGAAGCAGCCCCTGATTTTCTTTGCAACTCAGAGGTGGATCACATCATACAGAATCTCCAGAAGCCCCAGTACGCCAATCAGGAAGGTAGCACAGACACCACAGGTGACAATGACATGGATGGATCCTCTGGGACTTACTGGCCCATGAACTCAGACCTCGCTGTTCCTGAGCTTGACCTGGGCTGGCCAATGGTCTTTGGATTCAGGGGGACAGAGGTAACAACCCTCGTGCAACCACCACCCCCGGACAATCCCAGCATTAAGGAGGAGGCTCGCAGAATGATTCGAGCAGCTCAACAGGTGAGACAGTGAAGAGCCCAGCTAGGGCAGAGACAAAATCAGATGTGTCCAAAAGATGTATCAGAATGCATCAGGTCCTCTGCTAATTCCCTTAACTTTGCTCCCAGGGCCTGGCAGAGGGGAAGGGTGATTCTGAAACTACCGTTTACAGCATCAAAGCCAGCCTCTGCTTCTGGTTTCCTGGAAAAGCATGTAAGATAATGCTAAAACACACCAAGAGTTCACAGAATCACAGAACAGCTGAGGTTGAAAGGCACCTCTGAAGACGGTCTAGTCCTGCCCCTCCTGCTCAAAGCAGTGTCGATTAGAGAGGGTTACTTAGGACATGCTCTTGAGTATCTCCAAGGACGGAGACTCCACAACCTTTCTGGGCAACCTGTTCCAGTGTTCAATCACCCTTATAGTATAAAAGGTTTTTCTTATGTTAAACTGGATTTGCCTGTATTTCTGTTTCACTGGGTACCGCTGAGAAGAGTTTGGTTCCATCTTGCATACACCCCTCCATCAGGTGTTTAGACTCACTGATAAAAGAAGAGCTGGGAACAACAGGGCAATAGGGCTTTGAAGCTACTTTCCATGTTATCAGTATACGGATGCAGCTGTGTAGTGGCTGACTGAATGCTGGCCAGGAAGTTATCTGAAAATGGCACAGGTGTGTTGGAGGGGGTGAGCAGGCAGTGGTCAAGCAGCCTGATAACCACACTGGAAGGTTGTACGTGACTCAAAAAATACCTGCTATCATTGGATTAATGAATAAGGGAACACTCAGTGGCAGTGAGGGTTTTCCCTTACCTCTCGCATACAGAATATGCACCATTGATAGCAATTCTGTTTCCAGTTTTGGGGCCCGCCAGTGTTCAAAGGAACCTTTGAATGGGAGGGTTCCTGTTTAAAAAGGAAGTTGAAATGGAGACGGTGCAGCAGTGCAGCTTTGGAATGGGAGGTGCTGAGGAACGTGATAGTCAGGACATCAGCAGGCACAGATAGCTGATGTCTTTCTTGCATTCTTTTCCTAGGTGGTAGCCATAGTGATGGACATTTTCACTGATGTGGATCTGCTCTTTGAGGTGTTGGATGCCGCTGCTCGCAGAGTGCCTGTGTACATCTTGCTGGATGAAATGAACTCTCAGCTTTTCCTTGACACAGCTGCTAAATGCAGAGTCAATCTTAACTATGTGGAGGTGAGCAAACCAAAGGTGTGCCCTGCCCCTAATTCGCATCGTGAGGGCGCACAGGGGGCCACTGTGAAGTAAAAACCTGAGAAAGGGGAAAAATGGGCCAGAGCCTTGTGAAAGATGAGTATGAAGAAAGCTGGGAGAGCTGGCACAATACAGGGCTGAAAGCTGAGGACACACTAATAAATGGGTTTATCTCTATGCAGACAGACTCACTAAGAGCTGAAGTATAAAAATGGTGGCAGGATGGAAGTTAAAAGAGCAAGGGGAAGAAGGAGGGGCAGGAGGAGGGAAGTAACATATTCTAGCTGAGTTGGTGCCTTGTCTGCTTTGCAGTTCCTAAGGGTGAGGACAGTTTCTGGCCCAACCTACTACTGCCGCACGGGGATGTCCTTCAAAGGCCACATGAAAGAGAAATTCCTTCTGGTAGACTGCATGGTGGTGCTGAGTGGCAACTACAGGTGAGAAGCCCTGCAATGTTACATGTCCGAGTTTTGGTGAGAAAGAGGCTGGTTAATTGGTAAAGCGATGCTTCGGTACTTCCCAATGAACATCAGGGACAAAAGTTTTTCTCACTGAAGGATACTGAGCAGCAATTTTCAGGAAAAATACACTATTTTGCAACTGAGGTAGATACACCAACTAAACAAGCCCTCAAGCCCAGACACCTGAACCCAAGCTTCCTTCACATCAAGAATTAATAGAATCTGTGAAAAATATACAGCAATTACAAGGTATTGTGGGTTAACCCCGGTAGGCAGCTAAGCCCCACACAGATGTTTGCCCACCAGTCCCAGCAGGATGCGGGAGAGAATCAGAAGGGCAAATGTGAGAAAACTCATGGGTTGAGATAGAGTGTTTAATAGCTAAAGCAAACCTGCACACATAAGCAAAACAATATAAAGAATACATCCACTACTTCCCCTTGCAGACAGATACCTAGCCATTTCCAGGGGGGAAGCAGAGCTTGATGTGGGAAGACACACACCATAATGCTGAATGTCTTCTTCCTGCACAGAATCACAGAACGGTTGACCTTGAAAGGGACCTCTGATGGTCATCTGGTCCAACCCCGCTCTGCTCAAGCAGGGCCACCTAGAGCCAGGTGCCCAGAACCGCATCCACATGTTTTTTAAATATCTCTAAGGAGAGAAACTCCACCAAGGTCCCTGGGCAACCTATTCCAGCGCTCAGTCATCTGCACAGTAAAAAACTGTTCCCTTACGCTGAAATGGAACCTCCTGTGTTTCAGTTTGTGCCCGTTGCGTCTGGTCCTGTCACTGGGCACTCCAACCTCAACCACTCTGTGAAAACTGGACTCGGTACTCCAGATACAGTGTCACATATGCTGACTTGGGGGCAATAATCGTTTCCATTGACATATTGGCTGCGCTTTTACTACTGCACCCCTGTATGTGTTGAGCCACCATTGCTGCAAAGGTGCTGCTGTCTTTTTTTTGGCCTTGCTGCCTGCCAGAACCCTGAAGTCATTTTCAGCCAAGCTGCTTTCTAGATAGTCATCTTCAGCCTGTATCGGTGGATGGGGTTGTTCCATGCCAGGTGCAAGATTCTGCATTTGCCTTTGCTGAATTTCATGAGATTCCTGTCAGCGCATTTCCCCAGCCTGCTGAGGTCTCCCTGGCCGGCACATCAACTGCACCATACCCCATTCTGGTGTCATCTGGAAGCTTGTTGAGGGTGCACACTGTCCTGTTGTCCAAGTCATTAATGACAGTGTTAGAGACTATTTGCCCAAGCCCTCACCCCTGAGAAACACTACCTATAACTGTCCACCAGTCACACTTCAAATCACTGACTACCACCCGTTAAGCCTGACAGTACAACCAATCTCCCGTTTACTGTGTGACAGTCATTCAGTCTGCAGGGTTCCAATGTGGCTAAAAGATACTTACTTAAAGCCATGTGGAAACCCTTGCTAAAGTCAAGAGAAACCTCATCTTCTGCTGACCCCTTGTCCACGCAGCCAGCCTTCTTTTTGTAGAAGGCCATCAGAATGTGTCAGGCATGGTTTGCCCTTGATAAATCCCTGCTATCTGATCCCAGTTGTCTTTCTGTTATTCCTATGACTGGAAATTGCTTCCAGGAAGATCTGCTCCACAATTTTCCCTCAGACTGAGGTAAGGCTGACTTGCTGTAGTTCCCTAGTTGATCCTTTTGCTCCTTTTAAAGATGGGCACAACATTTTCTTGATAAAGATCAATTACAAGCCCGAAGTAATTGCAGGAACATCTACTTCATATAAGGATTATCATCACCTCACTCTCTTGTTGTTGTTAGTAATGACTGGCTTTTTTAGAACAGAAGTCATTTATTGCCTTGTAAAGTCCTCTGCAAAGATGTGATGCCAAATCAATTCATAATTACAAATTAGGAATTACGAATTAGGCTTAGGAACATTAGTGTGCAATGAGTTGCTGCCTGAGTGGTAAGTAATAGCAGAATTTTCTTCAGGCAAGCAAATGGTTTAATGTAAAGTGGTACAGTTGAGTTACTTGATGCTAAAACACTATCATGACTTCTATTTCTCTTTGTAGTTTTATGTGGTCTTTTGAGAAGATTCACAGAAGCATTGCACACATCTTCCAGGGGGAGCTGGTGGCCAGCTTTGATGAAGAATTCCGAATTTTGTTTGCACAGTCAGAACCTCTTGTTCCTCCAGCCAATGTCTTGGCAAAGGCAGAGAACACATTTGCCATGACTCCCTTTGGCAATAACATGCCTTTCTTTCCAAAAAAAGCACCCCTGATGTTCCAGAGGGATGACAGTCTTTTTCCCTCCTTTATGGACAGAGTTGATCCAGACAGGTACTTCCTATCAAATTTCAGGCGGGATGACATGTTGCGCCATACCGTGGAGGGGTCAGCCATGCGAATGTATAAAAAGGTAGAAATGGAGAATTCTCAGATGGATCCTGTCAGGGGTTTTCTCCGTTCCAAGCAGTTGGAGTTGGATGCTTTTAAGAGACACAGTTTTGCAGAAGGAACATTTGAAAATTTTGCTTCTTCCAAACAGTATGCCAGGCAGATGTTCATGAACAATATGGATGAATTTAAAATCCAGTCTAGTCATTTTCAGAAGGATCAGTTCTACCAGTACCAGTTTGAACATCCCCATCTTTCTGGAAGACCTCAGGGACTCTTTGAGAGAATCCGAGGTGGCAGGCCAGGATTCAATGAGCTGGAAGACTATGGAGAGGGACCCAGGTACCCTGAACTTGAATCCAATTTTCCACAGGAGGGCTTCCCCTTAAGGCTGGATTACGTACCTTCAAATTCTTCCAGGGAAGTGAGACATGGCTCGGATCAGCTGAATCCTGCAGGCAATGGCCCAATGGGAATGATGTTAAGAAGGCAGAATATAGGACAGAAATTTATTTGCCAGACTTCACCTACACAGAAGCAAAGCCTGGAACAACGCCTGTTCTTCCAAGACAAAGATGAGGACCAAGATGAAGACAAGAACACACAGGAAAATAGAACAGGTTTACGTAACTGGAGGATTTCTTCATATCTTAGCGCATACCAGTCCGAACCAGAAGAAGGTCTTCCAATGCCTATGGAATCAGAGGCATATAATGATGTTCTTGGGGATACCCTCACAAAGCACCCCACTGACCTCATCCCAGCATTCAAATCCCCTATACCTTTTAATAGCAAGTCACTGGGAATTGACAGTGCCAAAGAATTTGCAGATCCTGACAGAGTAGGTGAAGAAACACCTATAATGAAACAAGATGCCTTTAGGTCCAGGATAAATCCTTTGATCCAGAGGAGCTCAAGACTCAGGTCCTCTCTGATTTTCAGTGCTGCCAAGCTAGATCAGCCTAACACCACAATAGAAAAGGTTCAGATGATCCAAAAAGAACAAATGTCCAGTGAGTTGACAAAAGACAACGAAACTATAAAGACAGCCACCTCATCTAAAGTAGCAGAACTTTTAGAGAAGTACAAAGCTGTGGGCAAAGACACAGAACGAGCTACAGTCACTCATACCAAAGCTGTTTCCAGTTATCTACAAGAAGAATCACAGAACACAGAGAAGAAATGTACCAAATCTGTGCAATATAAGATTCTGGAGAGTAGGGTACTAGACTCCAAAGACTCCTGCAGTACTTACAGAGTGCATGGAGAAGCAGACAGACCATTTGGAATGGCATCATCAACCCCCCAGCTTGCTGACACATTGAGTAAAGATCCCCTAGCACACATTAGCACTAAGGTGGACAAATTATCATCTCGGTTTTACCCCATAGAGAATAAACCTGCTCTTCCAGAAAAGGAGAGTCTTATATTTGTAGGAGACACTCAGAAATTGACTCTTCCAGAGAAGAAGGAAAGAGTGACATTCAAAGATGACACTCAAAAATTAGTCAATACAGAACTGAAGAAACCACAGATTAGGACAGGTACCACATCAGTTCTTGAAAGTTTACCTAGAAGTCAAGGATCTGACAGCTCTCTCAATAAATCTGAGGAAGACTGTTCAAAACAAGAACAAAATCCAATGGAATTTTTAAGAAAAGGGTCACTACGGCTGAAGCAACTTTTGAACCCAAAAGGTGAAAAGAAATCGGAGGAGGAACCCACTTCTGAGAGTGGAAAATCTGACAAGCAGGCTGTGATTCTCAAACGATCTTCCATAGGGGACTGTCAGGAAACGATGGAGGAAGAAAAAACCCATAAATTTGCAACACCACTTCCTCCCAAAAGCAGCCAGCCAACACAGGGGAGATTTCCTTCATCCACAGCTAACATCCTGTACAGTAGCAACCTCCGTGATGATACCAAGGTGATTTTGGAACAAATCTCTGCAAACAGTCAGAAGAACAGAGCTGAACTGGCCAAGCAACTACCATCCACTAGTAACCCTGATCTTTCTAAGTCAACTACAAGCTTAGAAAGGAAAGGTGAGAAGGAGAAAAGCTGTAACATCCATAGGTCAGAGAGTTTTGGGAGCCAGAAACGAAATCTTCAGCGGCAACCATCAGAGGATAGAGATACCCTTCTGAAAAAAATGGAGAATATGCGGAAGGAGAAGCGAGTCTACAGTAGATTTGAGGTCTTCTGCAAAAAGGATGAACATACAAGTCAAAGTGAAGAGGAGTATGACACAGATGCCAAAGACAAGAAGATGGGAAAATTCATGCCCAAAATCCTGGGGACCTTCAAGACCAAAAAATGATCATACAAATGCTATTTAACTCCATATAATCACTGACTGTCAAAGGGGAATGAGGAAGTAACTTGTTTATAATGGCTATAAGCACCATAGGCAATACTCTTCATGGTTAGTAAGTGAAAATGTGTTCAGCGTTAGACTCCTATGGCACAATTTGCCCAATAAAGTCATGTGGTATCAAGCAACCTTATCCCAGTATATTTCAAATAAAATTATTAAATTGCCAAGATGCTTAAACCAAAGAAATAAGGAAGAGTCTCTTTATGTTGTGCTCAGGGAACAGTTTCAGCAGACAAAGCAATTCCACTTTCAGAAGGAAAGAATATAAATAGAAAATTCAATACTTGAGTTCAGTCCAGGAAATAAAAATACACACAGACACACACAGAGACGTGCATATGCATTAACTGGAAGAAATGTTTAAAAACCAATTGTTTCTGAGGTACAGTTATCTTTTGCTTGTATCCAATAACAAATCAAATATGGGAGGCACCTTTTCGGAAGTTTACAGGAGAAAAAAAATGTCAACAACTTTTTGCCATTATCTATGATTATGGTCTTGTCTAGCAGTACATGCTCAGCTTCCGTATTTACCATTTTCTAAGTTCTGTTTCGTTATTGGTTTGTTTCTTTATGTATAATGGAACTATCGCTTTAGGGGGTGAGCTGAAAGCAGCAGCTGAAAGGCCAAAAAAGGAAACTGACATGCAATTAATGGAAAAGGACCTGGGTTTTGGATTCCTTTTCAGCCGAGTCAGGGGTTTAACTAAGCATCTAAAATACTGTCTTGGCCAATTAGGAACTTCCTTGACAATGTAACTGCCCGGGAACGATCATTTGTCAGCACATCTTTCCATATGAATACAAGGAAAGAATGGACTCGTAACAATGGAAGGAATAAAGGTACTGGAATTTTCAAGCTCAGAAGTATTTTCTCTCACATACCTTTCTTGTAGTAGTTTGGTACCAAGCTTAAACACCCAGCTTTAAAACAGGCCAGAGAAGGCCATAGGTTCACGCTGTTGTGTTACAGTGTTTTGCAGGACAGAAGGTAGAGAGAGGCTGTCGAGAAAACACTGTACATTGTAACATACACATACATCGTTACTTAGCTGTTTGGGTTTTTTCCTCAGCTTGGATTGTCTCTGCTTGGCATCCAGCAGGATTTGCCAAACTGAATTATTTTTTTTTCCTGATCTTTGTGACGTTGTCTAAAGAGATGACAGGGAATAATGCTCTCATGTGGAACTACTGAATTTCCCATTCCCGTTAGCTTGGGTTTCATGTTTACCCACTTGTGACACTAGCTGCAGGCTCACCAAACCAGTTCAGGTACGTGGCTGATGGATGGAAGCAAGAGGCTGCATCAATTCCTGAAGGTAACTTCAATAGGGTCTCTAAAACTTGAGCTTTTTTGCTTTTTTTTTTTTTTTTTTTTAGGATGCCAGCTCCCATGGTAGCAGGCTTTATATAATTTAGCAGGCTTTATATAATTCACGTATCTGTAACAATTAATTAATTTTACTGCTTGTTGAAAACCTTGGGAACTGAATGTGTGGAAAGATAGACTGTCTGATCTGAAAAAAAAAAAAAAAAGCTGATTTTCATATTAATACGGATGGCGGTAAAAATCTGCAAGAATCAAGAGGAATTATCATTTTAACATAAGGAGGTAAACCTAGAAATGAGAGAGTAAAAAAGACAGGAGGGAAGAGTAGCCAAAATTGGAAGAAAAGCTGCAATTGCTTTCTTATGCTTATTTCATATTGTATAAATGTATACCATTTCAGGTACCACTCATCATCTCTCACATATGTGCAAATTCATAAATGAATGTTGTATGTATACTTATTTTGTCTGCTGTTAGTAATGAATCAGATGCCGTTATTGGTGGGTCCCAAAATGAACTGTAATGATCAATACAGTCGTTATTTGACGGATGATACAGACAGAGATTATTTTACTCTGGAGAGCAAGATAGGCTATATAGATATATCCTATTATATAAACACTAGTCCTGTTTTGTGAAATTTTTACTCATGTCATTCCATACCTCCCCAGCCTTTCCCAAACCTACTTGCTCCAGCGTCGTTCTGTAACAGATCAGTTAGAAATGTAACTATTTCTGTAGTCTCAGATTACATTAACATTTTAGAATTTTGCTGTATTTGTTTAGATTTTTAGAATTTTATCTTGCTGTGTTCAGTGTAGACGTATGTTCCTGACCAGAACCAGAATAACTCATCTCTTTCAATGATCCGTGGATTACCAGATATTATAGGTGTACATAAATACTGCAGAATAACTAATTCACTTGCTAATAACAAAAGCCATTTTAGGAGTAAAAAGTTAGTGTTACAGCCTATCACCTATCTGTCTGAGACTGGGCTCTCAGAGGATCTTGGGTGTCGCGTTGTATTGTCTATTGCTAGGTGCTAGGCTTTCAGTGGAAGTCACAACCCCAAATTAAGCAGTAGGCTCCCTTTTCCGTGCGTGAGAACTGGCACCTTAGACTCGCAAGAGCCAACGTGCTGCACAGAGCACTGCTTACACACGTTCCCCCTGTCATTGCCATTTCCTGTGTCTGCCTGCACCTGAGAGAGGAAATGCCTAGGTTATGAATATATCAGAATAAACCAGGCCTTCCCTTGTGAGCTGCGTTCCCAGCTCGCTAGTATTACCAGACTTAAGTGCCTACACCTGGTACCAGAAGTGAATGTATATTTTTTTAACTGGACTAGCCTTTGGTGTTTAGGCACTATAAGATAAAATGGATGTTCTATCAATGGCAGTGGTACTCACATGTTGGAATTTAGTGTCTCAGTCCTCTCTGTAACTGTAGTCCCAACATTCAGGAATAACAACCATTTATCATAGGTGAAGTTAAAATTTCAGGGACAGAACCTTCTTACAAGAACTTCAAGTTAATGAGGACAACGTATGAAAAATCAGCATTAAAACAGGAATATGGTTTTGAAGTTTACTATAGTCCCACTGTTGCCTGATAACATCTTTATGTTTCAGGAGTAGTATCTCTTGGAACATTGCTTTCTGAAAGCAAAAAAAAAATATATTACTATTATTCACTGAACAAAATACCCCTTATTTTTCCCTTTCACACACAGAAAACATTGATTGAAAGACAAAGATTTTCTGTAGTGGAATATAAAGTATTTATTATTACAATATTTACAATATTACAGGGTAGGTAAGCTATTAAATATTACAGCAGATCCCACCTATATTTAAAATGCTTTTCTACTTGATATTAATGAAAATAAGCCACTGTTGATTATGTTCATTTACCCTAGAAGGGCCATAGAAATTAGTGGAAACCAAAATGAAGTGCTTTAAGATTATCTGTGAAGAGTTCAGTCTTCTTGGTCTTCAGAGAACAGCTGGTTACCTGTTCCACTCAAAAAATAAAGGTAAATCTACATAAAAAAAAGGAAAGGTAAATCTACATTTAGGCAGTGCACCTGAAACTGCTGAAGAACCATAGAATGGGTTGGAAGGGACCTTCAAAGGTCACCTAAGTCCAATCACCCTGCCTTGAGGGACATCTTTCACTAGATGAGGTCGCTCAAAGCCCTGTCCAGCCTGGCCTTTAACACCTCCCATGATGGCGCATCCACAGCTGCTCTGGGCAACCTGGTGTATCACCACCATCATCGTAAAAAAATTCTTCCTTATGTCCAGTCTAAACCTACCCTCTTTTAGTTTAAAACCGCTGACCCTTTTACTGTCACTACAGGCCTTGGTGAAAGTCTCTCTGCCCTTCTTATAAGCCCCCTTTTAAGTACTGAAAGGCTGCAATAAAGTCTCCCTGGAACCTTCTCCAGCTCCTGTTCCCAGGCTGAACAACCCCAAGCCTCTCAGCCTTTCTTTATAAGAGATGTGTTCCAGGCCTTGAGCCATTTTTGTGTCCCTCCTCTGGACCTGCACTAACCAATCCATGTCTGTCTTGTGCAGGGGACCCCAGAGCTGAATGCAGTGCTCCAGGTGAGGCCTCCCCAGAGCAGAGCAGAGGGGAGAATCCCCTCCCTCTAAAGGCTGGCCACGCTTCTTTTGATGTAGCCCAGGATATGCTTGGGTTTTCTGGGCTGCGAGTGCACATTGCCAGCTCACATCCAATTCTGCATCCACCAGCACCCCAAGTCCTTCTCCCCAGGGCTGCTCTCAAGCCCTTCATCCCCCAACCTGTACTGATACTGGGGGTTGCCCTGACCCAGGTGCAGGACCTTGCACTTGGCCTTGTTGAACCTCAGTTGAGGTTCACATAGGCCCTGAATGTATCTGAATAAGTCTAAATATTCAAGTATCAGAATACTGCAATTTTCTGTAATTTTTTGCAATAATTCAAACAAGGATCATTAACTGACAGTATTCTTTGTTCTCATGGTATGGGAGCAAATAGTGCTGTGCCCTGTCTGGTAAGACAAAGGCAAAGGGGTAAGATTCTTTTTCCGTTTGGTTTGTCCAGAGGAAAGTAGTACATTGTTCCATGCAATAAATAAAGCGTTTCTCTTCAGCTGGACTAACTGTCAAATGCCTGTTATATTTTGCTCTCACTGGTTTAGTTAGGGGACTGATGAGATCACGTACCTCACCTGGTTAGAATGCTTCCATGTTCACTGCTGGTATTGTTGGGAGGACTTTGATATCGGAAGGCTCTGCAGCGCAGATTTACATATGGTTCCATAGGCCTGGGAGTAACTGCCCATGAATGCTTTCGGATCACCAGCAGCTCCCACGTTTGCAGTAATCTGGAACATCTTTTTACTGGGCTTCAGAAGGGGATGAACATCTTTGCTCTGAAACTGAGTATTTCTTGGATTCTGTGCAAGAAAGGCCAGCCAAGATAGTTAGTAACCTGTACTCAGCTTTCTAAAATCCAAATAAGGAATACAAATTTTCCTTCAGGTGCAGAGTAGGACAGATCATTAACGCCATATGAATAATAAACAAAACAGACTGTTCTGTAAGATCAAGAATAGGATGGTGAGAACGACGTGAGGGAGAAGGGCTTAAGAATGAGTGTATCAGGAATGAACTAGTGGCACTGGAGCAAGATACAACAAAGTAATCCTGCGCTAGAACACAAGTCTAAAGGCCTGTTTGACTAGTATTTTGTTTTCAACAGTTGTGAATGTTTTAAATATATGTACAAAAGACAGATCATCATCGTAATTCCCCAATATATACTCCTGGCTTCTGTCAATGAAATTACTTCAAGACATTGTGACTTGGAAGCTGCATATGGATACAGTGTTTATCAGCTCCTGTGGTGGGTTAATAATATAATACATTTGAATCTGCAGTTCACAAGGAGAGCTATTTCACTGCAGCTTACACTTTGTGAACCTCTATAGTTAACTGAAAGGCAAGAGTTTCCACCCACTATTGTGGCACTGGCTGCTGTCACCCCAGCCATTATAGGAGTCTTTCCTGGTCAAATAGCTGAGAAAAAATGTTTCATGAGCCTGATAGGATATTGAAAATGAACGCAGAGCAAACTGGAACATCAGAAATTTTCAGCTCCTGCTGAAGCTGAATAAGGAAGATGGAAAAGTCAACATTCACTTAAGATAAGCCACAATCATAGTCTTTTTTAGACTGTAAGATAAAGTCCAACCATTGACCCATGACTGCCAAGTCCACCACTAAACTATGTCCCTCAGTACCACATCTACACATTTTTTAAACACCTCCAGGAATGGTGATTCCACCTCTTCCCTAGGCAGACTGTTCCAATGCTTGACCACCCTTTCAGTGAAGAAATTTTTCCTAATATCCAATCTAAACCTCCTCTGGTGCAACTCGAGACCATTTCCTCTTGTCCTATCGCTTGTTATCTGGGAGAACAGAGCTACCCCCACCTGTCTACAACCTACTTTCAGGTAATTATAGAGAGCAATAAGGTCCCCCAGAGCCTACTTTTCTCCAGACTAAACAACCCCAGTTCCCCTCAGCTGCACCACTGCCACCAGCAATGGAAGCATCCAATGCTAATGACCTTCTACCACAATATCCTGTCTCTGACACTAATCAGGATTAGCTTCTCAGGGAACAAATATAAAGCACAGGGCATGTGTAGGGTGATCTCCCTATTATGCTCTTCCAGTAACAGAAAGTTGGTCACAGTTACCCAAAGAATCTTCAAAATGCATTGTTTGTATGTACATCTGCACATGCGGCAATCTCCACAATCTCATATTGTGGAATAAATGGTTCCACACTTGCTCCACACTTCTAGAATAAATGGTTCCTCTCACTCTCAAAACAGTTTCAATAGGATTCCAAAGCAAAGGGGCTGGCAGACGGGTTCTAAGTGTGCATGTGGACACACTTGGAAGCTACTGGCAATTATGTCTCCTTTTAGCAGTTACTCATACGTATTTTCGTATCAATCACAACAGTTAAAAAGAGATCCAGTAGGAACAAGCTTGACTTTTAAGTGTCTGCAGCTTGTTTCTAGCTTGAAATGGTTCAGATCATTCAGAGCTGTGTTCAAAGAAATAATTTCCTTTAAGGTAAATGTGATATTGATCCCACCCAACTCATCTTGGATAGTGGTGTCTGTCACAAGTCCCTTCACACAACTGCACTCAGCATATATTTTGAATGGTTTGGAGCTCCAGCACATAGACACTAAAGTATTCTTTTGTGGGGATGTGAGAAAGTCCCACAACAAACAAGTCAATCTTCAGTGTCACAAAAAAGGTAATCTATGGTGCCTCCTCCCATATTCTTCCCCTGATCACTTTGTGTTGGCTTGACTCTCCTTGAGCTAGTCAGCAGACAACTAGTTCAGGAAAAATAAAGAAGCAGGGGCAAGGAGGTCATTTAAGAACCCAATGAAGATAAGAACTTTTACAAGGAAATGTGGCCAAGAACAAGGAAGAGGGAGGAGCAGAGAGGACAGGACTGAAACTTTTCAGTGTTCAACAACAGCAATCCATTACGTTGACTACAGAGGTAGTGCAAATTCTCCAAAGCCTGGAATATCCAACAGTCTCAATTTGGCTAAAAAAAGAATTTGCTACCTCCACACTTTGGACAGGACAAGCCATCATTGAAGATAATGTAAAAGCAACTGATCTGTGATTCTAAAAGTCAAAGGGCATTTTCAGTGCTGCTGACAATCTTAACAATTTGGTAAGTCTGAAATGGTGTTGAAATCCTCACTTGTCTGAAGTGATAAAATTGAAAGTAGAATGGAGTCCAAAATTAGCCTTTCCTCTAGAAAAAGGGCAGTGGAAAAAAAGTCATATATCTCAGCACATCTCAAAAGACATTGCATTAAAAACTCAAGATGGGAAAAATAAGCAGAGGCAGAAGATCTGCAGAGATATTTTTACTTTTCTTTTTTATTACAGTTAGCTGACATATATGATCCATTACAATTCATCTTTGTGAAAAACAAATTTACTGCTAATGAGGCAGAGACCTAGATTTACAAAAGGGCTGTGTTCCTTCATGTTCTCTGAAGTAGCTAATTCCCATACTTAAATTCAACAGTCATTCACAGAACTTCTGCATAAACGTATAGGCACCAAAATACTCTTGCTGCTCAAGTCACAGGTGATAGGTTTTTGAAAGACTGGGGCTAAACTTAAAACTGCAGGAGAAAGTTAGTGTTTATTAACCCAGGCTAGCTGAAGATCAGTATTACATATGTCGGAGATGTCATGTTTAAGCCACATCTGTGCCCTTGGCATTTCCTGGTGATTACTATAAGTGGTCTTCCTCTCAACGCTCTGCCTCATGCACGGCACTAAACTCAGGGTCATAAACTTCATTAGTAGACTAAACACCTGAAATGTAGGTATTGCAACACTGAAGACTGCAAGTATCTATGTGAATCTCCCCCATATTAGAGGCAAATTATGTCTAGTTACTTCCCTACTAGCAGAAACTCTACAGTGAGCACACGCTTCAGCTCTCTAGTAAAAGAAACATATTCCATACAAGCCCAACTGCCTTATCAAACTCCCCACTCAAGTTTAAAAAACTCCCAGTTTTTTCCCCACTCAATCTCTTTTCTTTTTTCTTCCCTATAATAATGCCTCATGGTGGATTACATCCCACTGTAGAAGGGTAGTACCTACTTTGAACAACAGTGTGTGTTATGGGATTGTATATCACACTGATCTTTGATCTCTGACATAAAGCTCTTCCTAAGTCTTCACTCCGGCTGGATACTTCTGGCTGGACACTACTTGTAGTTCCAGCATGCACATACGAAGTTTTTAGAAGAGGCAGAGTTGGTTGTCAAACTGGTACCATTTGACTGACACCACATACAAGCAACAGAAATGCAGTGTATATCTTTGTCATGAGTAATTTTAACTGACAAAAAATTAATCTGCTCACTCACAGAGCAATATGTCTTGCCTCTCATTTAGGTGTCTTCACAAAGTTGCAAATCAAGATATTCTGTGTCTATATCATTTTGGTCTATCAAAAGTTAGGATGGGTTTGGCTTTTTTGGTAGCATTACTACTCACATTATACAGGTTCTGTACACTTGTAGGAGGTAGCCAAGCATTCGCATTTGCCCACGTGATTCGTCTCTCAAGTTTCCTATTGTTGGAGATTCTGGCCTGTTGAAAAGGTGGTGCAGAACAGTTCCTGATCACAGCACCAGAATTTGCATTATCTGCAGAAGAAAAACCATGAGAGAAAGTAGGAAGATCATGAGGACACAGAACACACTAACTGAGGCAAGGACAGAACATAAAAACTGAGTTAGCCCCTGCCATCTCACCTCATCTCACAAACACAACAAAAATACTCAGAATAAAATCAGAATGTAGTAGGCAAAAAAACCCCAGAGTTCAAAAGGGAATGGGAAAAGGTAACAGCAGTAGAGAAGGAAAGAGAAAACCGAAAGGAACACAGAGTCAATACTGAGGCAGGAAAGAGCCAAAGAGAATGTCATACACCCCAAACTCATTCAACAGTGTTTTGTTCTTCTGTCATTTTCCTCCCACACTTTCACATTCTCATTTTGCCATGTAGATACTCCCAATTTTTTTCCCCACTCAATCTCTTTTCTTTTTTCTTCCCTATAATAATGCCTCATGGTGGATTACATCCCACTGTAGAAGGGTAGTACCTACTTTGAACAACAGTGTGTGTTATGGGATTGTATATCACACTGATCTTTGATCTCTGACATAAAGCTCTTCCTAAGTCTTCACTCCGGCTGGATACTTCTGGCTGGACACTACTTGTAGTTCCAGCATGCACATACGAAGTTTTTAGAAGAGGCAGAGTTGGTTGTCTCTGGCCTTTCCTGGTAGGTAAAGTCACAGAACTGGAATCTGGAAGTGGCCTGGATTCAGACTGACTTAGTTGAATGTTTTCTCTCTGCACTTGCTCCTTTGGATGACTATTTAATTTCTTTCCAAGGATCACCTACAAAAAGCAAAAGTTGGTTAGACTTAACTCAGCTACATAGTAGAGCAGAGGAACAAAACATAAAACCAAAGACTTACAAACAACTGCAATTTACTTAGCAGGAAAAGTAACAAGTATAATTTTAAAATTAATACAGGGTTGGAAAGACGATAGAAATGCTATTCTCAGTGGAGAGAAAGAATAGGCTGAAGCATTAAGAAAAAGGATTGGAATAGGATATACCCTGCGGCAGAACACCAATAAATAAAATGGACATTAGCCTTGGAAAAGACAGAATCTATATACCCAAAACGTTAAAACTATGTTGTTTCTTACCATTCCTTTCTAGAACTTTGCAAAGCTGATTTTTTAAGAGTCAGAGCAACATTCATTTTGGTTAGTTCGCAATTACTTCTCACCTACCTCTACTGCTATTATCTAGCAACAGAATCCTTGCCAAGGTGGTAAGAGCGTTAGGAGCCATGAGCAGATGAACTAGTAAAGTGAATACTAAGCGCAGGTAGTAAAGGTATTCTAAATGCCAATAGATTGGTCACAGATATTCTAGGTACAAGGCTAAGAAACAAGGAGGAGAGAGAGGGGGAGAATCCTCTCCCCCTAAAGACTGGCCACGCTTCTTTCAATGCAGCCCAGGATATGCTTGGCTTCCTGGGCTGTGAGCACACATTGCCAGCTCATATCCAATTTTGCATCCATCAGCACCCCCAAGTCCTCCTCCACAGGGTTGCTCTCAATCCCTTCATCCCCCCGCCTGTGTTAATACTGGGCACTGTCCTTATCCAGGTGCAGGACCTTGCACTTGGCCTTATTGAACCTCATGAGGTTCACATGGGCCCACTTCTCAAGCTTGCCCAGGTCCCTCTAAATGGCATCCTGCCCCTCAGGCATGTCAACCGTACCACTCAGCCTGGCATCATCTGCAAATTTGCTGAGGGTGCACTCAGTCCCACTGCCTACAAGGAAAGTACAGCTTTTTATTTTCCTTTTGATCTTACCACATATACCAAATGGTATCAAAAGGAGTATCTTTCCTTTTCCCCATACAACTGAACATTTTGCAGAGGTCTTTTTTCTGTTTGCTTGATTATTGCATCATTTCCTGATTTTTCAAATACTATTTCCCCCATGTCAATGCATTCAAAATATGGCTCCTAAGACATCACTGTCCTTTATTCTTAGTACATCAGCTACATTGATCTTTCACTTGCTCTTCCTCCTCTGTTCATTAATTATTCTGAAATCTGATAGTTCCGTGTATGTGGTGCAGCATGCAATGGTACTTATGTTCCAGAAAAAAACCTCAGCATTAGGTTATGCGATAACAGCTTGTCTGCACGCTCACAATGGAGCTCAGAAAAACAATGGCAGGATGGGGAGCCCAAATAATATGCTGCTGAGCTACTCCCTGACCCCTTTTCATGGAAGCCATCAGCTCATCAAAGGCCCATCTGCAACAGGCTGAAAGGAGCACAGGGATGCACTACCACAGACAGGAACCCAAATCAAGGGCTACTCAACACCTTGCCTAGGCCCCTGCCAGGGCTGTCCCAGCAAAGCCATCGGCCCCATTGTCCAGACCCGAAACTCATCACAAGTCATCAGGATTTCTCTGGATCACCTTTGGGATTAAGGGTAGCAGGGGATGGGGGAGTGGCAAGAGATGGAGGTGTGGAGGTTGCTGTCTAGGGGTTAGACACATTATGAGATGCAGGGGAAAGCCATTTGGGATCACACAGGACTTATGGAATGTTTAAGGTGGGAGCCAAAAGAGGAAAAGAGGAGTTTAGGTGGTTTGAGGAAGAACAAGTGCAGGAAGCAGGGGGCAAGAGGTATAAAAATGGCCAGTCCTGTGTAAATAGCTGGCTGGTCAATAAGCTTGTCTGGCCATGCCACGCGCCTGATCAATGCAGTTTGCCCTACCTTCTTACTAAAATCCTTCCTCCTTCCTGGAAGGGAGGCTGTCTCTTCCGTCTGTGCGTGTGTGTATGCAGATGTGAGTGCCAGCAGCTGGAGTCAGATCACAGGTCTGTGTCAGATCAGGCCCATGTGTCGGGTGCCAGCAACTGAAGAGAGTGCAGGTGTGCAAGTGAGCATGTGATTGCTAGCAAACATCAAGTCAGACTAATGGGTGAATAGATCAAGTAGCCTGGGAGCAAGGGGGTGAGCAGGTCTCTAAGGGTGTGACAGCACGTGCACATCCCCAGGGGTGAGAGCACCTGGGGGCAGGGGGAACAGAGGTCAGCTAAGGGACTTGGAAAGTCCTGGCCAGCTGTTTGTGTGCATGGCCTGTACCAGCAACTGGAGTAGGGTTGCAGCCTTGGGGGCTTGTATATCCAAGTGCCAGCAACTCAGGAGACTGGGATCCAGGGACCAGCTACTGAGCAGATGGAGTGCCTGAGACCAGCTGCTGCAGGGATCCACCTTTAATGTGTGTGTGTGTATATATCCTCACGAGTTGAATTCCACCTTGCTCAGACAGAGAAGGGAGCAGAATGAGGCTGATGGTGATGTCTATGTGTGAGTGCTCTGAGTGCCCGTTTGTGATCCCTGTGGCCAGCCATGTATAAATGCAGTGTGTGTGCCTACTGAGAATGCATCTTCAGCCTTGCTACTGGCTGGATCTGGGGACACAAAGTGGCAGCAGCCTCACCTCTCTTGCACTGTTGGATCCAACATAATATATTAACATAATAATATCCTAATAAAATATATCCTCATAAAAATAACATAATAATAACACAGTCTCTCAGACATCAGGCTTTACAGACTTCTCCCAGCAGAAATCTAGACTTAAAGATCTCTCAAAAATGATGACAGTATGAAGCTGACTGATAAGAAGCACCAAGATTTAACTGTAAGCATGTATGGAAAGACCAGGGGAATGTAAACAGAATAAAATGACTGAATTCATGAAGTGTGTGCAAGAATGGCAGGTTACTTGGAGGATTAGGACTGTGGAAAACAAGAGAAATTACCTCATATAACTTATTTCGATATTCTCCCACAGACAGCTGGATATCATCACCTAAAGGAAGAATCACGTCGTAGTCCAGAGAGGGCTCCCTGGCAGGACAGTGAAACCTAAGAAGATGATAACACATAATGTAATTCATTAAGACTAAAACCAGCACAACAGATCAATATAATCTTAAAAAGGATCGTTAAATCATCTAGTGTAACCTCTAGTGTAAAAAGGGTTAGAGAAAATGAAGAATCATTTTTGTCTTTTTTTTTTTCTTTTCCTTACCATGCATACAAAGAAAACTTGTGCCAAGAGCAGGTCTGTCATCTCAGAAGTCATCAGGGTAAACTGCACATTGGCATTACTCTCACCTTTTCACATAAGGATGCTGCAGAGCCTCCTCTGCTGTGAGTCGTTTATCAGGGTTAAATACTAAAAGTTTCTTCAGAAGATCCAAGGCAGGCAATGGAGTGGAGGATGGTAAGATCTCCTCAAATGTTACTCGCTGCCTAGAAGTCAGAAAATGATGACATAAGCACCCAATTCACAGTGAAGGCATGAATTACAGTTCTGTGGATCTCATCAAGGTGACACCTGACTCCAGAGTTCACTCACAAATAGTACATCATAATCCTGGAACACCGAAGTATAGGCCTGTGAGTATGGTAAAGTCTTTTACCCCTTTGATTAGGTTTGAGTACCTCCTCCCTAGTGTTAGAAACTTCTGTGAAATGCCTAACTTGCAAGTCTAGTCTTTCTTTCTCTTCTTTCAGTGGAAAATGTGAGATATCAGACAGTATCAGAAACAGGGGAATAACAAGTCCTCTGGACAACAAGTCATTCTTTTGTTCTTTTGACAATGCAGGAAGCCCAGACTCCTAACTTGGATGCTGCAGTTGAACTGTTAAAGACCCCATGAATCCAGCCCTTAGACCACAAAAATTCTATATAATTCGCAATGAGAAGAGGAAGTTTAAAAATCTGGTTTTGCATTTTGAAATCCTAAAGATAATTATTAACATAACAAACACAAGAACATCTGATACATTTGAAAAATCAATTTTAAAACATGATACTTATTGATATTTCAAATAATTTTGTTACTCTATGACAACATTCTTTTAGTTTGAAAAATGATCCATCACTGAACATAGAATTTGGACTGAGTGGTTCAGAAAAAAATCTTCTCAGTTTTGAAGGCTAAGATTTCACTTGCTCTTTTACCTAGCTTGAGCCATCTATCAGAAACTTAGCCACTTGACCATCACATTTCAGCCAGGAATTAATGGAGAGTTCCAATTGCTGTCTTTCACTACTCAGAGAAGGGTTATAGAAATGAGAGAGCTCTTCTCAGAGATGCTGTGGTGGTTGTCCCCAGCTGGCCACTAAGCCCCCACCTACTTGCTTGCTCACTCCTCCCTGCCCATGCTGCTGCTTTTTGACATGCAGCAGCCTACAACAGAAGGATTCACTAAATAGGCTGGGCAAGCTAGACAGCTGTTTAATCCTCTCTGTATCCATGGCACCTACACCAAAAGCCCACTGGCACCCTTTTGGGTCCCTAAAGTAGCCTCTCCTGATGTAGTCCATGCCAAGGATGCACAGAGCCTCCGAATCAGTCACAACAGGATGCTTTTGCCACTTAGTGCTTGTTAGAGTCACTTCAGCCTCCAACACAGGTAACAGTTGAGACCATCCTGTTGCTCCAGAAATCCAGGTGGGTTCTGTCCCCTTGTATCCTGATGGCATTAGGGTCCCTGTGCACTGGTATCCAGCAGAGCCTTATACTCCTGTGGGTCCAATGTGCCAGACTATTGAATCCATACGGTCCAATAAACCCAGTTATGCCTTTGCTCTGCTTGGCTGGAGGCATGGCCCCTCTACTCCTAGTCAGAGCGTTCATTACCCAACTCGTGTAACTGCAAACCAGGATCAGAAGTAGTATCAGTCCTTCCACTGTGTCTGGGAAATTGCCCAACAGCAACTGGAGCAGGCACCTTCCTGAATGCACCCTTTTTGGCTGCTGTTTTTCCTTGCAATTCACATATACAAGTTTCTAGTCCAAGATCGATGCACTATCCCACTTCCTCAAGTCCTCCCCATGGTCATGCATACAGAACCACAAGGTGGCATGCACGGTTCTCTTTCCTTTGAACAGAGAAAGGCTGACTCCGTGTGGCACTCCTGATAACTAAGACACTAACCGGTATGGGTGAGGAGGAAAACATACTCTCTCTGAATTTACTAGAACTTTGGGGACAGTTTTTCTATAGCTGCAACACCATAGGGTTGGGGAGGTAGAAAGATTCTCTTTGTATTGCCAGAGCTAGCCAACCAGTCTGTCTACAGCTGGTTCCTCAATGTCTGTACGAGTATTGTCAGGGTGCTGATCTACAATGTTGGTGTGCTCTGTACAAACTTTTGACCATGTGCACTGGGCTTCACCCAGATCTATGGAGCCCTGATTATTGCCCAGGTTGCTGTAGACCACGTCCACCACCAATTCCTTAATGCTGGGTATCTCCCTCAACAGTGGTACACTTGCTTCAGTAGTTTACAAGGTCCTCCTTGAGGGGATACCTCACCTCCACACTCAACAGAAGTCACCTCCAGAAGCTGCAGATTGTTGCTGCTCTTCTGATCCCTTTATCAGTTCCCCAGACATCCCAGCTGCTGCTCCAATTCCTGACTCAACACTGGCTCCAGTATCCTAGCATCAGAGCAACCAGGTGATAAATCTCCTCACCTGTGTGACAGCTGTAATTTTTCTGCATATCTTGCAGCCCATTCAGGGATAGGGACTGGGTAGTTTCTGCACTCATTCATGATTTCTGTCTCTTCTCCCTCCTGTTCTTGTGAGTGCTCTGCTGCAGAACCAGCTGCCTCTTCTCATTCTTCCTCTTGCTCCCTCTTACAAGCTTCTTCCTCCCTTACTAAGTCACTTCCTCTTCTATTGTTTAGGAGCAACTCTTATTATGGAGGATTGGGTCTCTGACTTAGCCACACTGCCCATTTTTATGTCCTCAGATCCAGAGACCCTTTCACCCCACTAAGGCAGGTGTAGGCCAGGCCCCAGCATGGTGTGAGAAGTTGTTGTCTCTTTGACACAGGGCATCCTTTCTTCAAGTGTTCTGTCACTTCAGCAGGATGCCAAACTTGTTTGGGTGTGAAGTCCTACACCACTGGACATGAAAATTGCTCTAGGTACCTGCCCAAATTCTCCTATGCAACCTGTGACACATAACCTGACTACCTCAGGGCATATCCCTGTGTGGCATTCACAAATAGTCAATTATCCTTAGGAAAAGTCAAAATCAGATTCTTGACATATACCAATAAGAGCATTCTAGTTACCCAAGGACATTCAAGAAACTGAAGAGCTATTGTTAACAAGGCAGGAAAAAAAAATATCTATCCCAGGAAAGAAGAAGGGGAAGGTGCAATTCTTTACTTCCTCTACCAATTGGCTCTCGGATGAGAAGAGGAGCAATTGTTAATTGTATCCACAAGATGGTTCCCAAAGTACTGGGACAGAACCAGTGCAGGGCCTAAATACCAGCAGAGGCTCAAGGGCAGTGCTTTTACCATAACTCTCCCAGGCAAAACACAAAAAAAGTGCTAAACACCACAGCAAAGTGCAAAAGCTGAAAGCAGTCATTAACAAGCCCTCAAATCTGATGTACAGCAAGACAGGAAGCATGCCATGGAGCAGGTAAAGGAACAAATAAGCCCGTGCTGAGAATACATCAATATTATGATCAGCAACAGCTAAACAGGTGTAACTGCTACAAATTCCAGTCTAGCACACTCCAGTCAAATCCACTGTGATGTCAAACCCCTGTGGCCCCATCTTGGGTGCCAAAAAGGACTCTGGTGGGTGACCCCAGCTGACAGCTTAAGACCCCATCCAGTTACTCAGTCTCTCCTCCTCAGCAGGATGGGGAGAAAATCGGAAGGGCAAAAGCAAGGAAAGCTCGTAAGTCAAGATAAAGACAATTCAGTAAGGGGAAGGGGGGGAAAAAGGGAAAAAGGGGAAAAAAACAAACAACCAGGTTGTGCAAAAGCAGTCCCCACCAGCAGACCGATACTCAGCCAGTGCCTGACCAACAGCTACCTCAGAGAAATTCCTCCCCCTCCCCCCCCCCATTTTATTGCTGAGCATGGCATTCTATTGTATGGAATATGGTCTGAAGGGTCAGCTGTCCCAGCTGGGTCCCCTCCCAGTCTTTGGCCAACCCTTAGCCTACTTGCTGTGGGGGCTCTGCAAGCATTGTTAAGCAGCAGCTGAAATGCTGCTGTGTTATCAGTGCTGTTTTGGTCACAAATATAAAACATAGCAGCATATGAACTGCTATGAAAGAAATTAACTCCATTGCAATCAATCCCACTACCGGTGCACAACAAAAGGACAAGAAGCAACATTTGTAAGTTGCATCAAGGGAAATTCCTATAGGCTACTGTGGCCATCCACTTCCCCCTGACAAGGTCAAACACGTCATGCTAACAGCTGAATCAGCAGGGACAAACGGGTCTCAGTTGCTCAACTGCGTGGCACAGATTGATAAAGGAATCCTGGCATCCCTGAATGAAAGGGAATAATGCTCCAGGATGCCAGATGAGGAAGTCAGCATGCACACACATATGCTGTTCACGTGAACATCAACAGACTTGCTACAGCTCATGGTTTGAGCCACTGTAACCTAAACCTATAAAACGTATCAGTAAGTGTTCAGAGAACTAGTCCCACACATTGCTGGGCTATGCGTACTGCAGACTCCCCAGTGAGAAGGATGCCCACTGATGTCATGACAGATAAGAGTAGAGAATACTTAGAGACTGGTAAGTAACTTCTTATGGCCATAGGATAGTGTAAGAGCATTAAGTTTACTAACGTTTACTAATTAGGTATGTAATAAATGCAGAATAATGGGATAGTCTGTGTACATAACTGGAGGATGTGAAAGAAGTATGAGAGAGACAAGGAAAAAGAAAATTAAAGGAAAAAAAATCAGTGAAAGTCATTAAGCAGCTGGAATGAAGCTGTCAGCCTAAACAGGTTCAGGCTTTCCATGTGTGAACTGATGACATCAGATACCCAAATGACTCAGGATAGGAAAATATTCTAATTTTGACAAAGCACACATGACAATAGCTTGGAATGTAGGCCCATTTTGTTATTCCCAGATTATGTCATTGAAATTCTCATAACCCTCCATCATTATTTTTTTAAAAAAACTTTACATCCCTTCCCTAGAGGGAGGTGAATCCGCAAAGAGCAGACATCATTTCCACTGGTGAACACTGGAAGGTGACTTCAGGGGAACTTTTTGCCAACATCATACGGTAGATTGTTGACTTCTGAGACACATCAAACATAGAAGGCTTACCGGGAACTCATGCAGTTAATAACTGAGGCCCTGTAATCTGACTGTATAGCCATAATATCTGCAATAATGAAAGGAGACTGTTAATGCCAAAATTACAAATACCAGAGGTACACAGTTTATGAAGGAAAGCAAATATTTGATAGTAATATTGGAAATTATCCTAATAACACTCAATGAGAGGACTTACAGAAGGGGGATGGAATATTTACTTGCAAATTTTCTAAGCTGATTTTCTCAATTCCTGTTCATTCTATTATAGATTTCATAAACTTGCACTCATACCCACATATGCAGAAGCACCAAGCTATGTGAGGCCAAATGATCTAGCCAGGATCACTTGTGTGGGACACAGAGAATAAGGGATATTTCTTTTTTTTTTTTTTTTTTTTTTCTTCAGAATCTTGCTTCTTTGGTCCCCATAAATCCTAGGCAAAGCTGCTGCTCATAGCTTGGTTTTCCGTGTTTGCAATAACTGTTGAACAAGTGCCTGTTTTCACTTGTTTGGCTAAAAGAAATAGAAATTGTGTCTGCTATAAGCTGCAACCTTGCAGCCTTTTTCCTGCGGTAAGGACACAGGACCTTCTGTTAATGACTCATTTGTCCTGTGCTCTTAGAATGCAGACCTTCTCACGATGACGTTACCAACACATTCCTCAATTGTATTGCTGAGAATGGAATAGCATTTTTTTTGTTATTAGTGCTGGTTATTCTTCTAACTTCTGTTTTGGTGTTTTCACACACACGCATTTCCACTCATATTTCATTCACTGCAACCAAATCTCTAATAAAAACTATAAATAACTTTAAGCTTGGACGAAATTCTCCAAAACTGTGATGTCCTTAAACTGAAGGCAGTTATTTTTCTAAAAAACTGCTAGCTCAGTTAGAACGTATCAACTTACTGGAGAAGTTTATAAAGTGTATGGGCTGTTAGACTGGATCTCATAGAAGACAATCGTAATCATCATCATCATCCCTTTTAGATTTAACACATATTTACTTGGTCTTTTGCTTCCGTGTTTAGATTTCCAGACCAAAAAGTCCAATCTACCTTTACTACACAAGTCCCACTGAAGTATGATACTCTGTTTTAAACTGTTATCCTCTTAGAAATCTCATAAATGTTTTGAAGGCCTGGTTCTTGTTTCTCATCTAATGAAGTATGGGCTTATTTTCCTCTAACACTAACATTTCACAGTTAAGTCTTTAATTTCCTTGGAAAGCTGGAACAACTTGCAAGAGATAACTTCTTCCCTGATCCAGCTGGGCTGCTTTCCTTCACCCTTTTAATCTTTTCTCTAAATAACTTTCCCCATAAAAGAGTCTTACCTTCTGGGGATGGGGCAGGAATGACCCTCAAGATCTGCTCTATTTGATTCATTGTTGATGTTCCTGGAAAAAGAGGTTTTCCAAGTAGCATCTCTCCCAGAATACAGCCAATGCTCCACATGTCTACACCTTTAGTGTAACTACAAATAAGAATAGAACAGTTAGGACTAAATCAAGCAAATATTTTTCTGTACCTGGTATTCACATCATCTACATTACCTTATTTTGCTAGAAAAACAAGCTTGATGACTCCTTGAATATGTATGCTCACAGGTTTTAACTATAAAGTGAATGAGATTCAGGAATCATGAAGCTTGCGAGCATAAAACAGAAAGGAGATTTATCCTACTAAAATACACTCTAGGAAACCATAAAAGGAAATATATTAAAGGTAAATGCCAGGAGAAGGTAATAGATACTTTTCACATGACCAACAGTGAGGATAGGAGTTGCTGTTTGGAAACAACTGACTTTTCAGGGCATAATCTATCTAGAAAGTAGTTACTATTACTAAAGTAAATGTCAAACAATAGGTAAATGACAGTTTGCAAAACAGCCGCATTTCAAATTTTGGATACTAACCCATCCTGTATTTATTTTCTTTTCCAATCAATAAGATTTTGTATATTTAAGTCAAAAAAAGGACTAATCCTGACTAACAGGCAGCTGATTTAACATCTGATTACAGCATATTTTCTGAAGGTCTATCAAAGAACTCTCATTAAATTTGTAAAAGAGGACTGAAATACTCAACCAAATTTTGTAAAAACGCAGATTTAAGGGGAGAAAAAGCAAGTCTAGTGGGAGAATGGATGACAAACAGGTGAGCTGATAATGTATGTAAATGGACAATCTAAAAAAACAGGAAGGAAATGTACATGTCATGAGAGATTTTTATGTTGCAGAACTTAAGTTTAAATCCATATTGACAGAATGGACTGCTGACACGACATTGCATCTGGTGACATCTAAAATGAAAATATTTAAGACTTTTAGACAATATATTTTCCCAGTGCCAAAAAAATTTGAAATCCCATCCCTTCGCTCGCATTAAGCAGTTACCTCCGAGAGGAAAGTAAGATCTCAGGGGCTCGGTACCAGCGTGTTGCCACATATTCCGTTAGAGCAGGATTGCCTTGGTCCTCATTCATCTGACATAAAGAACGGGCCAGCCCAAAATCACAAAGTTTAACAAAGCAGTCTGCATCCAGTAAGATATTTGAAGGCTGAATTGAACAAAGGAAAATTAATAAGCTTTTTACTCTCTGAGTGGCAGAAGATTATTATCAAGGTTCTTTTACTAGTCTCATTCTTTTCATACTTTTCCATTTAGTGTTTAACAGAAAACTTGAGTGAAGGATAAATACTATGACTGAAATATACCTTCTGATCTCTGTGAATAACATTTCCTGAGTGGATGAATTTAGTTGCCTTCAGGAGTTGGTAGAGAATGTAACACTTGTGGATATCTTTCAGCAAATTCCCCTTCATAATCACAGCATGTAAATCTGTCTCTGTAATATATTACATCAGTAATATATCTAACATCAGTAAAAGATTACCAAGTTGTGAATATAAGTTCTTCAAAGCAAGGCCAGACTAGACCATTGTCCAAACTGTAATCTTTCAAGTGCATCTTCAACAGAAGTTAACACTGTCATTACTAATAGTAGTGCAATCTCTCTGTATTATGGGTTTGACTTGCAGCTCATGCTACAGTAACTTTTCTACTATTGCATACTTTTGTTATAACAAAATTGCACAGTTCCTTCCATATGTAACTCTTCTGTCTCTATAAGCCTGCTAATTTGCTGCTCACTGCTGTCTTTCCTTCATCTCAACCAGCCAGTTCTCATATAATTATTAGTCCCTTTAAAGCCTCACTGCTATATCCATCTAGTTACAACTGACATATATATACAAAACAGCCTGTACTGCTCCTACTTATAGGTCTACTTATATGAATAGTCATGTGAATCATCACACACTACTATCAAAGTAAGGAACAAAGATAACTCGTAGGAGAGGCTGTATTTAAATGGCTGATGCAATGCTAAGTCTCACCCATTGACTCAAAGATGAGGTAGATGTCCTTATCATTCTGAGCTCGGATAACATCAAGCAGCTTGATAACATTTGGATGTTCTCCAAATTCCTGCAGAGGTAAGGGACCCAACTGTCAAAATCAAGTGTCTTGCCTGTGAATTATAATTTCATTTGTATTATTGCCTAGAACAATCATTAACATGCTATTTCCTTCATTATGCTTCAACTGAAATAAATTAAAAACAAAGGATTTAAGCTTGCTCCACAGTATGAAACCAGGCAGTTAACCTAAAAAAAAAAACCAATCAACGAACAACTCTGTTGTCCAAAGTACTAGTTCTAAAAATCCCTCTATAGCGTTTGTGAATAAAATCCACTCAGCTTTATGCACCTTCTATTTCCTAATGAACACAAAAAATCATTATGGCAGTGAAAACAGAACAAAGTTGCCATCAATATTCATAATTCAAAAACCCACCCAACCAAAAAGTATCTATTTGAGAGCAGGCTGAAACACTCTACAGGCTGCATTGATTGAACTGACTGTAATGGGAAATCAGGCAGTCAGCATACAAACAGTACCTAAAAATAGATATCTTAAACCGCAGGTGAATTCTGTCCTCACATTTGGAGACTTACAATGCCGTCAAGATCATTTACTTCATCCTCAGTCTTAACAACTTTTTTTTCCTATAGGTAACACTTCTATGCACCTAGAGACACTGAACACTTCACAGTATGCCAACATTTTCATGAACTACCCTGGGTATAAAAGTACAAATAGCTGCACCATAAAACTACACTTATATCTAAAATACATAAATGAATTTTTTGTTATTTGAACCAGCCATACAGACCTTTTATCTATTTCTGTCACAAATTCAGTTATGAACAGTCTAAAATATCATAATATTAAGCTATCTCCAGCACATTCTTACAAATAGCACCATCTTCCTGGACTCTGAGGCCAAAACATAAATTGGTTATAATGTATTACATCTAGAAAAATCCACAAACCAACACACTCACCTGCAGCAACCCATGAAAATATACTTACAAAGCAGTAATATACAACCAGGCCATCAAATACCCTTGCACTTATTCTAAGGACAATATTCAAAATACCTATCCAAATAATCTAAAGAAAGTTTTTATACCCAAAAGGGCTATTTTTCTAGAGATGCAGATCAGTCTTGACCATGTAACTTGAGCTGTTTAAGAACTTACTTCGCACTGCAGGAAAACCCCATTGTCTCACACTGTCTTGCCCCGGAACTGATAACGGAAAGTTAAGAAAAAGTTTCAATCCATACTAAAAAAACAACCCACTTTGAAAAAAATGTGGTCAGAGCCAGTCTTACTTAGTTTTGCTTAAAGAACAATGCTCTCACTGATCACCAAAAATGACATTCTAAAATGTGGCCCAAAATGCACCAAATAGGCCTACAACTATACTAAACAATAAACATAAAACCTGCAAGCAGCTTGACAACCAGCATATTATATATCACCCAGAAGAGAATCACCAAAATGCCTAGATTCAACATCAACACTTCTCAATTACAATAAACTTCATCCAGTCCATCAAATTCTCATATGATAAACATACAGATTAAACTAAGCAATCATTACACACAGGAAGTAACGTGCACAGAAAGCACCTGGTTACCAATCAATGAAAGAGTATTTCTTATTTCTTTCCCTTTCTGATCTCTCAGTCTTGAACCTCAAGAAAAAGCTGTAAGATACCTTCAAAAATAGGAGGGGAAAATGACAATTCTTAAATCTATTGGTCACCAAAAGACGTGAAAGTAAGGGCATAATAGCACATTAATCTCCCTCTCCCAAAATTACTAGTCCTTTCCTTCAGCAGAAATATCCTTCTTCTCCCAACTCCTTCTCCACCCATCTACTCCAGATGTGCTATACTTTCAGAGATGATCTAACTTACAGATAACTAACTTCTAAGGAATTGCTCTCATATCTTTTTAGCTTTTCAGTTTTCAGCTTCTGCTTCAGGCTGAAAGAATAATTAAAAAGTAAAAAACCTCATCTCTTTCCTGCTTATACTTGACAGTCTTAGGAAATACATCTTCCTATGAGCCCAGCCTGGCTTGTGTCCTTAGAAAAATCATAGTTATAACATTATCACTATTCAGAAACACTGGTGTTTCTACACAATAAGTCTATGGAGGAACGGACAGATAATGTTAATGCCACTGCCGTTGATAACGTAATTAGGCATAGTGTGTGGTCAATTATATCAAAATAAGACCAGCCTTAAGGAATTCCATACGTAACTTCCATATTAGTTTTGCTTTAATTATTTCAAGTGGTCAAGTTGCTTCTCACATGATGAAGGAAAAAAATTTTGGCATGCAAATCTCTTCCACACCCCAGCCCCACCTCTGGATTATGGCATTTAAAATTTAAGAAAAACACTTTCTACCCACAAGGAAGTAAGAAGTAACAGAAAGTGCAAGTCAATATGGTGATCCTAGAACAGACATACTGCTAAAAATGGTGAAAGAACAGGGTTTATCTCAAAAAAAGTAAGACCAACTTTCCATTTCATTCAGGTGCTTTTATCTGGTCATGGAAAGACCGTTTGCCAAGATGGTGCAGAAATGAATAGAGTTGTCAACACTGATCATTGCATTTTGAAAAACAGTGGGAAGAAAATAGGTGTACAACATCTGAGATAATTAAAAGTCAGATAGGAGGGGGGGAAATGGACATTACCTTCAGGAACATAACCTCTCGAAATGTTCTCTAGAAATAAACAAAAAAAAAAAGTTTATTAACACCTCAACAGAATGACAGAACAGACTATGGACTTCCCACGAGTAGGTTAAATTCATTCTAATCTCTAAAGCGAAGCAAACCCTTATATAGTAGACATGCTAGAAAAAACCCAGTTGCTCACCAGAGAGTCACAAGTATGCTCTCTGTGCTTAAACACTATACCATAACATAAGGGAGAATCAAATAGTGAATGCCTATGAAGGCACTTTTTCTTCAGGGACATCAAACAGTATTTTGTAGATGCCATAATATACAAAGCTTGATATTTATTTCTCCCTTTTATCCTAATACAGCTGTGGACTGTATTATTATATGCATAATTGTCAAATAACTAACACCTTTCGAGATATAAATCCTGAAAATATCTATGAACTCCCACCACATTTTTCAGGACATGTTAGAACAATGATTTCTCACCTGAGCATCCGTTCTGTTCCTGAAAGCATCAAAAATTTTTTTAACAGCAACTATTTCTCCTGTCTTGCGATTGATTGCTTTCCATACAATGCCATAAGCCTATGGAGAAAAAGGACAGATGAACAGTGTACTATGACACCTTAAGCACAGTTTAGACCTTTGGTGTGGAAGGTGGAAGAAGAACGTGCTCAACAGAGACTGAAAGAGGAGGTAATCACCAGCTACGCAGAAGAAAGAGACATTAGGCCAATGGGCAATACTTGGTTGAGTCAAGGACTAAGAACATCTGTACTTACTCCAACCAAAGGTCCACAAGGTCAAGCATCCTGGCCACCAAAGCAGCCAATAGTAGATGTACACACTCACGAAGTTCAGCAGGGTCAAGTGCAAGGCCCTGCGCTTGGGTCGGGGCAATCCCCAGTATCAATACAGACTGGGGGAGGAATGGATTGAGAGCAGCCCTGTGGAGAAGGACTTCGAGGTACTGGTTAATGAAAAACTGGATATGAGCCAGCAGTCTGCACTTGCAGCCCAGAAAGCGAAGCATATCCTGGGCTGTAACAAAAGAAGCTTAGTCAGCCTTTAAAAGCAAGTGAATCTCCCCCTCTGCTCTGGTCTGGAGACCCCACCTGGAGCACTGTGTCCAGCTCGGGGGTCTCCAGCACAAGACATGGATCAGTTAGAGAGGGACAAGAAAATGGCCTGAGGGCTGAAACACTTCTGCAAAGAAAGGCTGAGAGAGTTGGCGTTTAGCCTGAAGAAGAGAAGTCTCTGAGGAGGCCTCATTGTGGCCTTTCAATACTCAAAGGAGTTTACAAGAAAGATGGAGAGGCACTTTTTACCAAGGCCTGTAGTGACACTATTGTGGAATCATTTAGGTTGGAAAAGACCTTTAAGATCATCATGTCCAACTGTTAACCTGGCACTGCCAAGCCCACCACTAAATCATGTCCCCAGGCACCACATCTACACGTCTTTTAAATGCCTCCTGGGACTGTGACTCAACCACTTCCCTGGGCAGCCTGTTCCAGTGCTTGAAAACCCTTTTGGTGAAGGAATTTTTCATAGTATCCAATCCAAACCTCACCTTGCATAACTTCAGGCTGGTTCCCCTCATCCTGTCACTTGTTACTTGGAAAGAAAGAGCCATCCCAATTGCCAACAGTGTAGTAGTATTATAGCACTTATCTGAGATACTTATATGCCAACTGTTTGTAATTCCTGATGCACAGCAAAGGACCTGAACCCATACTCCGGGATCACACATATTCTTGGGAAGTCTGCCTCAATGTTGCTATCTGAGTATTTAAGCATGAAAATCACTCAATATCTCATATTACAGCTGCTTCACTTTCTACAAGTGTTTAAATATTAACTGGGCATTTCTGAATGAGGAATGACCCCACTGTGCAGATGTAAGGCATCTCCTAGAATGTGGAAAGTTAAAATTCAAATCTGTGACCTAAAAATAAGAAAACTGGTTCTGTATCACAAGGGAGACCAAGTAATCACCTTTTGCAAAGTATCACAGAGTCATCCAGAATAGGGAAAACTCAGGTTAAACCTCCTGTTCCCTTAGTAGACAACACAGATTTTAGTTAAAAAACAAAACAACAACAACAACAAAACCAAAACCAACAAAAAAACCCCAAACTGTACAGGAACAGTGTATTTCCCTTGCTGCTGCACTTCTCTGCTTTATATTCTGGGCAATCCTCATCTGTTTCAGGGACTCCAACAGCCTTTTTAGTGCTCTGGTAAGTACACTAGGTGTGTGCAATCACAATACATACAGAACTTTCTCATAAAAGAGGCAGGAAACACAGGTATTTAGGAGACTGGAAGCACTTAAGTCAAGAGCTTGACTAGTAGTTTTGATAATGTCAGTGATGATGGACCTGAAACCACTAAAGTCCTTTAAAGATGTGAATGTATGTAGTTATGTTTGTGAACAGTCTTCAAATGGATCTCTCAAATAATCTGACATTTCAGATGAAAGAATAATGTCATTCTGTTCAAAGAACCTAGCATGTTAAAAGATGTAATATATTCCATTGGCGAAGGGAGAAAGGTGATAACTAATAACAAGATGGCATCAAACCTTGTCGCGACGGAGGGAAGACACAGTCACTCAATATGAGTGATCAGCAGACTTCGTTTATTGTGCCTTACAGTCACCTTTTATGCCTTGTTATAATTAGCTCATACATATTACAAAAGTTAAGCTCATTATTGGTTAGTTGCCTAAATATCAAGCCCGCCCCTAGTTTCTCTTCTGCAGTTATCTGTTCCCACCTGCAACATTCTTTTCCCACCGCAATCTTCCTGTTATTGTGTAACAAGAACAGCCAACGATAGTGTATTTTTGCTTTACTTCAGATAAGCTGAGAGCGATGTGCATTTTTGTCCAGCCAGCTGGACTATGTCTATGTGACCTTTTTCAGCTAGCCAGTTATCCACAAAACCTCCAGTCAGAGGCAAACTTAGAATGAATTACAGCAGTAAGAAAGATCAATGTGAATTTAAAAGGAGAAAATGAAAGCATTGTCTTGGAGGATAATGAAGAAAATAAGCTCCTCTGAAGTGCCCCCTTGTACACGAAATATTTAACTTCCAGTATCAACACAACTAAACAACTGCAAAGGGCTGCCAGAACAGAAAAGCAGATAAACAGGAAAGGTTTGGAGGCTGCCTGAGAATAAAGATCTTAGGCATTAACGTTGGTTCACATACAAAAATATGAAATTTATGCGGAAAAAAAAATATTTTATGCTGCATAAATCCTTGAAGCAATGGGGTTACGGCAAAGGCAAAAGAATTTGGCTGGCACAAACAGAATATAATTTGAGACTCAGATTCATTTTACTGGAAACCAGGTGTACAGGCAAGTTCAGTAGTTCAGTGCTTTGTGTGGCCGTAAGTTACCGGGGGGGGGGGGGGGGGGGGGGGAAGCCTGATGGGGAATTTAAGGGTATTTTCAGTTTCACACGCTACCACATAACACTTCCTCTGAAGTTTAGTTGTGTAACGACTATAAGAAGTCACAGAAAAGTTATCAAGCTACGATTTATGATTTTTTTTCTCTATGAGTCACAATAAATATCTCAAAGCCCAGTTTTTCTTCAGCTGTATAAACGTCCGGGCCTCCAGCACTAAGCGCGGCTCAGGCCTGCGGCAGGAGGCCTCAGGGAAAGGCGGGACCCCCCGCCCAGTCCCCCCGCGCCCCCCAGGCCCCCGGCACACTCACCCCCTTGCCCAACCGCTTCTTGATCTCGTACTTCCGAGAGACGAGAGCCTCCACCTCCGGCTCACTCATGGCGGACGAGCCGAGGCGGCGGGAGGGCGGGCGGGCTCGGCGGGGCTCGGCTCGGCTCGGCACGGACGCACTCCCGCTGCTATGGAAACAAGGCGCCGCCAGGCGCATGCGCCCAGCGGCCCGAGCTCGCGCCCCCCGCGGCGGGAGGCGGCGGCGGCGGGCGCGGCGCCTGAGGCGAGGCGCGGTGCCTGAGGCGAGGGCAGGCCGCTGCCGCCTCCTTTCTTTCCTCCCTTCCCCCGCCCTGGCGCCCTGCTGTGTGGCCGGAGGTGCCGCCGTGGGCTCGGCCTGGGCTGGCTGAGCCGGTGGGTGCCGGGGGAGCCCCGCAGCGCCGCCGGACGGCTCCCTCAGGGGGCGGCCGGGCAGTGGCGCAGGCAAAGCGCAAAGCTTCTCCAGCGCAGCGCAACCCTGTGGCTTCATCTGATAAACTAGTGTCAGGGGGGGATGTCGGGCATTGCTCTCAGCACCTGGTGTCCTTCCAGTGCACTGTAAAAAAAAATAAATAACAAATTCCTACTTTTATTTTTTTTTAATCTAAACCCCGTTATTTCCAAGACCTGCAATGCAAATCTTTCCTTGCTAGCAGCATGCTCTGGCAGAAACTGATTCCCTAAATAGCCTTTGTTGACAAGCTAAATGTAGACTAGTTCAGCCACAGTTACACAGACTGAAAACTTGCTGAACTGCTGGAACCGAGGATTTGTCATCAGTGACATTACGTCCAGCTGGAGGTCAGTTGCTAGTGGTGTGCCCTAGCAGGTACACTAGGTGTACCTAGTGGTCAGGTCAATACAGGTGCCCCAGTGCTGTGTAGCTTCTTCACTAATCTGCTGGATGGGGGGCTGGAGTGCTGCCGCAGCAAGTCTGCAGGTGATAGAAAACAGGGAGGAGCAGCTGACAGAGCAGATGGCCATGCCACTAATCAGAGGGACCCTGTCAAGCTAGAGAGGTGGGTCAGCAGGAACCTTGTGAACTTCATCGCTGGAAAATGCCAAGTCCTGCACTTGGGGAGGAAGAGTCTCATGCAACAGTACAGGCTGGCACCTATCTGGCTAGAAGACAGCTTGGCAGGAAAGGACCTGGAGATCTTGGTGGACACCAGGTTGACCATGAGCCAGCAAATGTGCTTTTACACCAAAGGTGGCAAAGAGCATCCTGGGCTGCACTAGGAAGAGCCTTGCCAGCTCATTTGGGGAGGCAATCCTTCCCTTTTACTCAGCACTGAGAGACCATACCTAGAGCATCTTGTGTGGTTCTGGGCTCCCCAGTATAAGACAGACACAGACATAGAGGATTGTGTCCAGCAAAGGGCCACAAAGATGATTAAGGCTTGGGTACAGGAAGAGGCTCCCGGTGTTTAGCCTGAAGAAGGCTCAGGGGTTCTTACTGATGTATTTAAATATCAGGCAGAGCTGGGGGGTGTGTGGGGGGATGGGCAGAGCCAGACTGTTCTGAAATTGAAATTTGTGATGGAATTTAAATTGCATTTACATTAAGAAGAAACTTTTTTTACTGTGAGTGTGGTCAAACACTGGAACAGGCTGCACAGAGAGGCTATGGAGTCTCAGTTCTTGGAGCTACTCAAAAGCCACTGAGAGTGGCCCTGCTCTGATTGATTGCCCTTTGAGGTGTCTCCAATCTCACTTAAGGTCTGCTGCTGTAGAAAATATCCCTATGTGAATGTTAAAACTTATAGTGAGGGTGACCTCTGGTGTTAATGAGGTAATTGAAATCCCTAAGTGTTCATCTTGGAAAGTGAATATAGCTGCAATCTATTTGAAATATAACTCTTTACCTCTTGCTTCTCAAGTGAAGCAATAAAGCAAGAAAAAAATCAGAAGTAAAAATTAATATGAATCTATCCAGTGAATATATTTTATTGATAGTTATGACCAAGGGCCAAATACCTCAACTGCTTATATTGTTTAAAGGATTCAATTGCTTGGATATTTATTTTCTGCCCTTTGGACACTAGCAGAAGGTAAAATAAAGTCTTTGGCATGTAGAAGATTTGGGAAAATGATTGTTGCTGAAAGTAAGAGCTGGCCTACATTGGTTCATACTATGGTATCAGATGTCATTTGCAGTGAAAAGTAACATACAGATTGCCTTTATATATTTATATAAATATAAAAAATACTAGAATTTTCCCATGGAAAATTAGTGATTAATAAAACATCAAAGTCTGATCTCAAAGAGAAAATTTCATTGTTTATTTTGGGACATGAAGGGATTGCAGTTTCAAATGTCTTGATACGGTTGGCATGAAAGTTAAAGCTGAGGTTACTTTTAAGATCTATTGTCTGGATTGCACGCTGAGCATGATCTATATGAATTTCCACCCACAGAACATTTACTTCTGTATACTCTGTTACCTAACTTATAGTGGCAACAGCTGACAGTCCAGCTATGTCTACTGACACATTGGCACGAGTGAGGAGTGGAGTAGTGGTTTTTTTTATTTTTTAGGTTGATGGACGCATCTGAACAGGCTGTGAGAGCCGTAGGTTTTGGCATTTGCATTGTGTGCCTCATGCTGGTGTAACAAGTGGCACATGTGTGCCATGTGCTGAGTGTACTGGTTCTCCCAAAGAAGCTGCTGGTGCTGCACTCTCAGTTGAACTTCGGTTTCTTTAAGGATTTTTGAGTATCGGATGAGTCTGAGCAATTCCTGGCGCAGATGCCGATTCTCTGCTTTTGCTTGTTTGATATGCTGAATCAGAGATTGTATTGCTGCTTCTTCTGCTGCCTTTGTGAGAACCTGGATCTTCTGATGAAAGTCTGTCTCACATTCAGCCTTGGCCTGCAGAAATCTGCTCTTGATTTTGTGCATTTCCTCTGAATGCTGTATCTTTGTGACCAACAGTTCCTTCTCCAGCTCTTTAATCTTTTCCTGCTGTTCCAGAAAAACAGATGGACCTTTGACAGGCTGCAGGTCTTCAATCTCCTTGATCATAAGAGAGTACTTTGTCTCCATATTCATCAGAGAGCTCCTTACCTCCTTCTCTTTTTCTGTATACTGTGAGATTAGTTTTTCCTTCTGCATCCGGACTTGAGACAAATCAGTGTGATTCTGGTCATTTAGTGTTATTATCAGATTCTGGCACTTCTGGTTGTGTTTTCTTATGTAAGAGAGGTAAGCCTTGTTCTCTTCCTGATTCCGTTGGACTTCCTTTTCTAGGAATTTATTTTCCTGCAGAAAGTGGTCCAGTCTTCCTGTGTATGTGTTCATATGTTCAGTGAGAATCTTGTGTTCCTTCTGCAAGTAGAGTTTTCTCTCTTTGACAAGTATTTCCATGTCACTGGATGTCATATCTCCATTCTTGGTTCTTATTCCTTGCTTACTTTTCCCAGCACGGGAAAAGTCTCCCAGCGTGGTGTCCTGTTTCATCTGCTTTGTCTTGGATGCCATATTTCATACTGGGGGTATCAAACTCTGGCAAACTGTAACAGAACGAAAAATTACAAATTCTAAACAAGCATTTATGCCACATATATGACCGTTGCTTTTTTCCCCAGTCATGCTCTCTTATGTTTTCAGCTAGTTATTCTGGCAGGTAAAATGTTCAACCTAAATTTTTTAATGTCTGGCCTATGTCTTGAGTTGAAGCACACATGCACATATGTGTATTTCCATTTTTACATTCCTAGTTAACTGAGAAGTAGTTCTGCTAATCTAAAAATACATATATTTTTAAGATTTCTTTTTGATTGTATAATGTGTTACTTTTGTAATTTGGAGTACAAAGTCAAATTCTACTAGTGAGTTATTATGGCCATTATGGTACATTGTGTACTGTCTTTCCATAGGCAGTAGATCTTGTCCATAAAACTTCAGCAGCAAGTATGTACTGAAGTGCTAATAGAGCCATGCCTGAAACTTGCAAATTCTAAAATATAACTGCTAAGTCATCGTGCTGGACTGGAAGCTACCGGTAGAAAATGTTATGGACAGTAGTACGGATTAAGCCCTGTTTCTCCATCAGACTAAGATTCTTTTATTTGTGTTTGAAGAGACAGCTGCATCCTTTTCCTGGATTTAGAAAGTTCAGTCAGTATTGTGTTACTAAATGAGGGCAGAAAATGAAATTTTACAGCCAGTTTTAACCTAGGGCTTCAATGTCAGTCAAGAGTGACCACATTCTTATCCTTCCACTGCCTGAGGTAAGTAAAGTGGTATCTTCTTGGACATCATCTGAACTATAATGTAATTTGAGATAAGACACAGGTAACTAATTATGAATACAGAGAGAGTGAAAGAATGACCGTAAGGGGGATAATGGCTGAAGAAACATCCTCCCAGCCACAGAATGTGGGCCATTTATTTCAATGGAATGTTTAATATGTCATGCAGATCCGATCTTCCCAGTTGCCTAGGACTGGATTCTTCCCTGCAGGGACAGTGGGTGGGAGGGAGGTACAGAACATTGTGGGCTGAACATCAATTCAGCATCTGTTGAGACTCTGCTGGATTATTAATTTGAAGATTATTCATCTGGCCTGCTCTACCTGTGTGCTATTTTGGTTTTGTTATAGGTGAGTAACCTGAAATTTGCTTTGGTGTTTTGGCCAAATGTTTTACCCTATTATGAGAAAGATGTTATGGCTCTGTCAGAGTACATTTGTGTCCAAGCTGATGCCTTGGTTTTCTGTGCTGTTAGGAGTTGTTCTGTCTGGGTCCTCTCTTGCTGAGAAGATAACAGTCTTCTCAGTTTAAATAAGGATAGTTTAATTAAGGCAGATTGAGAGGCTTCTCTTTCTGCCAGTGTCATTTCCTATTTATACTGGACAAATGATTGCAAGGCACAATATTATCATAGACAATGTATTTGTGTTTCTGCAGTAGACCATGTATTTAGTGCCTGTGGTAGGTATGTGAAAAAGCAGTGCAGGTCAAATACAATGACCTTGCTTTATTTTTACATTCTCAAGGTTTCAGGGACTTTTTGGGTGGGCAGATCACGTCCTTACTGGCAGATAGCAGGAGTGTTTTGCAGTGTAAGTACTATGGCACATTCTTTTGTTTGTCCTTGACTGGAAGTGGCTTTCTAGCATGCATCCTGCTTCTGGTCATCTGCATTGTGTACAGATAGACACCACACCATGCACCTAAGAATTCTGGTCTGATGCATCCCACTGAGTCTGTGTTACTTGTTCACCACTGATAGGACCGATTCACAGAACCACCACCTTAACTTTCAGGTGAGGTTGGAAGGGATCTCACAAGATTATCTAGTCCAGCCCCTTGCTCAAAGCAGGTTTAAACAGAGCAGGTTGCTTAAGACTGTGTCCAGTCAGGTGGAGACTCCACAGCTTCCCTGGGCAAACCTGTTCCTTCTGAGTGTTTGACGGCCCTCACAGTAAAAAGGTTTTCTCTTTCATCCTGTTCAACTTGTCAGGCCCAATAGAATTCTGTATGTACATTTTGTTTAAATGTTCTCTAACCTGATTCTCCTTCATTGAGGGTAAGTCTTCCTTGCTCCAGACTTTCTCCTTGGCCTTGAGGACCTGGGATTCTGGGAGGTCAGTCTTACCAGTAAAAACTAATGCAAAGAATGCACTGAGTAACTCAGCCTTTTTGGCATCCTTTGTTGCTAGTTCCCCTGCCCCTTTCAGCTAAGAGGTCATCTTTCCCTAGTTGTCTTTTTGCTGCTCATACACCTGCAGAAGCCCTTCTTGTTGCCATTCACATCCCTTGCCTATTCAGTTCCAGGTGGGCTTTGGCTTTCTTAACACCGTTCCTGCGCATTTGGACAGTGTCGTTGTGTTCCTCCTGGGCTGTGTGATCCTGCTTCCACCTCTTGGATGCTTCATTTTTACATTTGAGTTTTGTAAGGAGCATCTTGGTCTTTGGTGTAGGCCTTCTGCAACTCTTGTTTGATTTCCTGCTTATTGGGATGGACCATTCTTGAGATGGGAGGTGGTGCTCCTTGAAAACTATACAGCTCTACTGGACTCCTCTCCAGGACCATCTCCCATAAGATTCTTCCAAGAAGATCCCTGAATAGCTCAAACTCAACTCTGCTGAAGTCCAGGATTGTGATCCTAATATTTACATTGTTCCCTTTTCTCAAGATCCTGAACTCCATCATCTTGTGGTTACTGCAGCCAAGGCTATCCCCAGCTTTCACATCCACAACTAGTATTTCCTTGTTGTAAGTATCAGGTCCAGGAGAGTGCCTCTCCTTGTCAGCTCATTGATCACCTGTGCCAGGAATTTATCATCAGTGTACTCCAGTTCATCAGCACACTCTCTGCTTCCTCCTAATCAGGCAGTCTGTGCCAGACACCCATCACAAGATTACCCACATTGGCCTGCCTTCTAATCCTAACCCATAAACTCTCAACTGACTCATCACCTGTCCAAGGCCAGAGCTCCATGCATTCCTTCTGCTCTCTCACATAAAGGCATTTCCCCCTCCTGGAGCCTGTATCCATCCATCCATAACAGCACTCTGGTCTTGTAAGCTAACCCACCATGTGTCTCTCACCAAATCTCAATGAGATTTACAACAGATGCACACATGCTCTTTAATTTCTCATTTGTTCCCCATGCTCTGTGCAGCAATGTACAGGCACTTCACCTAAAAAAGGTGAGAGAGCTTTCTCCATCACACTGTCCTGTAAGTACTCCTTTATTTATGTCCTTATGATTGAGGTGGTCCCCCTTCAGCACTGAATTGTTGACTACAAGGTCTCTCCTGTCCAGTTCACCCTGCACATTTTGCATGCAGACTTAGTCCACAACTTCCTCATTTGATTGTTGTTTGTTCATCTTCTTTCCTGCTTTGTTCCTAAAGTTCTCATCAGAGGAGAACAGACTGCCACCAGTCTGTTGGCAAAGATGCTTTTGCCCACTTTGTATTGTATATCCTGTCTCTTCCTATCAGTTCTTGATCTTCAAAGAGGATCCTAGGATCATAGAAGACATTCCCCTATTCTTGACACCAGCTGCACAAACAGATGTTGTTCCACAGTCCAGTTCCTCTCAAGCCCTTCCTCACCAGCAAGACAGAGGAAAAAATCACTTGTCCCCACCCCACCCATCCTCTTGCCCCTGGAACCATGTACTCTTGTTTGATAGGCTCCAGGTCTCCCCTGACAATATATTTTTGCCCACGTGGAAGAGCAGCAGGGTGTTATAGTTTGAAAGGTAGATAGCTTCTCCACTATATCCTGGAACTGAGCTCCCAAAGAGCAGAGAACCTCCCTAGACAGCAGGTCAGATAGACAGATGAGGCCTCTGTCCACAGCAGGTGGGAGCCTCTTCCCAATATAATCTCTTGCTGCTTCCTCTTGGTGCTGCTGTGCGGCTCAGGCTCAGCCAGCTCAGGTCCTTCGCAGGAGAATTCCTAGAGCTTTGTCTGCTTCCAGAGCACTCAACCAGTTCTGTAATTGCAGAACTGCAGGTGGGGCAGGCACCTGCCTCCTGCTGCTGGAAGACAGAATTCCTGCCTTGTCATCATGGAAGTCTCCATTTCCCACCCCAGAAGCTCAGACTCAGTACAGCTGGGGATTTGGCCTCTTGAAGCTGCAGGTGTTACCGAAATCTCAGAATAACCACCAATGTGATATAGATAAGCAGACACTTCTTTATTAACGGCCAGGTGCGTGAGTCCTCTCACGATCAACGCACATGAAGTTTCAAAATCATATACCTTATATAGAACTCATTCATACATATTCATTAAATATTCATGCATAAACATAGTATTTCCCGAAAATCCTTAACATACTCTCCTCCCATATCCGATTCTGTGCAGTAAAGGTTAGAAAGGTCTGGAAATGGGTCTGGGGTATTATTCGGGTAGGTGGTACATGAGTCAGTGGTCGTGATCTCCCCCTGCCGGAATTACCTTTTACTTAAGGTAACTGTTTCTTGGCAGGTAACTACGAGTTACTTCACTCGACTCTCCCCGGTTCCCATTAATTCTACATTTTGACATTTTAGTACATTCTCCTAGGTTACATATAAACAATCATCTTGAATCTTAAGTCTGTTATCTAAGTTCTAAACGTTCCTACTAGGTGATTCTGACCAATTCCTTTGGCCTTGGTACGGGGTTATACAGGAGATTTCATAGCAGCTGTTGCTGTACAAATACAAATTTCATTAAAATATTTCTTATAACTCTATATTCCTATTAAAATAACTATAAAATCAAATGTGTTTCTATAAAATCAAATGTGGTTAATTAATTCTAATAACAAATCTGTAACACAGGGTCTCAGAAGATCCAGTCAATCTCTTGTTATCTCTGATGCTGCAGTCAGCTGACCTCCCTCAGGTCTTTTGGCAACAAAGATCCCACACAACTGCACACCTCCTGGTGGCAAGGAGACCATCTCCCCCTGCCCCAGCCACAGCAAGAGTGAGAGGCACCAGATACTCCCAACATCATGAGACATGGAGAGCTACATCCTCCCTCAGTCACTTGATCTGTGTTGAGGCCTCTGATATTCATAGAATCATGGAATTATTTATGTTGGAAAAGACCTTTAAGATCAGCAAGGCCAAGCTCCATGGGTAGAGACCTGGATAGAAAGCTGGTCGTAGAGGATTCACTTCAATTTATCCACGCTTTACAAAATGGGCCAAACCAATACAGTAGTGGTAGAAGATGGGATCGTAGCTCTTTAGTGAATGAGGGCTGATGAGACTGCTTCACCTGGCATGCTCCTTCTGTCTCCTGAGGTAACAGTGTGTGCCCAGACTTTGGCCCAATCCATTCTGTCCTTCATTAAACAGTGGTTTGATGGAGGCTAAGAAAAGCACCCTTGAATACTACCCAAGCATATTACACCTGAATTTTCCAGAATCCTGGCACCCTACACGAAGTACAGACCAACATTCTTGCTCCTAAGAGGTACATCCTCAGTGACTATTAGAGCATTCATACATATTATGGATGATAGCTTTCCCTCCAGTTCCTCTGGGTTTTGTAGACCTACCAAGGAAATCAAGACTTAGGCAAAAGTTTCAGCCAAGCCTGCACTTTTGCAGGGTAGGGATCATATTACCCTTTTGCTGGCTCACCATAAAGTTATAAACTCTCAGGAACTGGCTTCTTGCCAACGTTTGCAGTGTTGACCTCATTCTTGTGGCCTGCTGCTTCCTTTACAACTTCAGAAGTGCTTGGTAGAACTTTTTAATACCAGTACGGAAGAACTGTTTGCAAAGCTAGCTGTAATGTTATAGTATAAGGGCAAGCAAGACCATGTCTGTCTAGTGTTAAGTTCACAGAATCACAGAATGGGCGAGGCTGGAAGGAACTTCTGGAGGTCATCTGGTCCAATCCCTCTGCTCAAGCAGGGCTACCTAGAGCAGGCTGCCCAGGATCATGTCCAGACAGCTTTTAAGTATCTCCAAGGAAGGAAATTCTGCAATGTTTCTGGGCAACTTGTTCCAGTGCTCAATGACCCTCAAGTAAAAAAACATTTCCTCATGTTCAAGTGTAACCTCCTGTGTTTCACTTTGTGCCCATTGCCTTTGGTCCTGTCACTGGGCACCACTGAACTCTCCTCTGCCCTTCCAGTTGCAGGGAATGATGAGGGAAGAGACAGGAAGAGCCAGCAGATCAATACATGGCTCCAAGCCTGGTGTCACTGGCAGAATGTGGGGGTTTTTGATCATGGGTCAGTTTACATGACACCAGGCCTGCTGGCAACAGGTGGGGTACACCAGTCCAAAGGCAGAAAAGGATCTTTGCTCAGGCGTTAGGGCTCATTGAAAAAGCTTTAACCTAGATTTGAAGGGGAAAAGGGATAAAACTAGGTTCACTAGAGATAAGCCTGGTGGCTGTGCACCAATGTTTGAGGGACAGTATGCTAGCAAGGTCCCTCAGTCTGCCGCCTCAGTAGAAGTAGGGAAATGAGATCTGTGTGACAGTGAAGACACAAGGCTTGTTGGTGTGTTAGAAACCATGGAAATGCCTGAGAATGGTCATGTAGGAATTAGGAATTAGGGCTTCTCCCTGCAAAAAGGCGGGATTAACAGCCCAGCTGAAGTGCATCTTCATGAGTGCACACAGCATAGGCAACGAACAGGAGGAGCTGTAAGCCATTGTGCAGCAAGAAAACTGAAGTAGTTGCCCTCATGGGAAGATGGTGGGATGACTCGCACAACTGGAGTGCTGCAATGGATGGCTGTAAACTCCTCAGAAGGCAAGGAAGGAGGGGTGGTGGGGTAGCCCTGAATGTCAGGGAGTATTTGACTGTCTAGAGCTTAATGATAGTGACAATAAGGTTGAGCATTTATGGGTAAGAATCAGGGGAAAGGCCAACAAGGAAGTTATCATGGTGGGAGTCTGTTATAGACCATGCAACAAGGATGAAGAGGCAGATGAAATACTCTATAAGAAGCTGGGAGGAGTCTCACAATTGCTAGCCCTTGTTCTCATGGGGGACTTCAACCTACCAGATATCTGCTGGAAATACAATATAGCAAAGAGGAAACAGTCTAGGAGATTCATGGAGTGTGTGGAAGAGACCTTCCTGACACAGCTGGTGAGCGAGCTAACTAGGGAAGATGACCCGCTCGATCTGTTGTTTGAGAACAGAGAGGGACTTGTGGGTGATGTGATGGCTGGGGGCTGTCAGGGGCATAGCAATCATGAAGTGATAGTTTTCGATTCTTGGAGAAGTCAGGAAGGGGGGTCTGGCCTGTTTAGGAGACTGGTTGACAAGAGTCCCTTAGGAGGCAGTCCTGAAGGGCAGAGTCCGCAAAGGCTGGACATTCTTCAAGCAGGAAACCTTTAAAGGTGCAGGAGCAGGCCATCCCCATGTGCCAAAAGATGAACCGGTGGGGAAGAAAAGCGGCCTGGCTGAAGAGCGAGCTTTGACTGGAACTCAGGAAAGTTTGTAACCTTTTGAAGAAGGGGCGGGCGACTCAGGAAGGCTACAGGAATGTCGTGAGGTTATGCCGGGAGAAAATTAGAAGGGCCAAAGCCCAGCTAGAACTTAATCTGGCTACTGCCGTAAAAAAGGGTAAAAAATGTTTCTATAAATACATTAGCAACAACAGGAGGACCAAGGAGAATCTCCATCCTTTATTGGATGTAGGGGGGGAACATAGTGACAAAGGCTGGGGAAAAGGCTGAGGTACTTAATGCCTTCTTTGCCTCAGTCTTTAATAGTAATGTTATCCCAAATCTGGGCTCATCACCCAGTGTGCAAGAGCCCATCCACACACAGCTGAGAATTTGCTTATTGCATGTCTGCGCAGAGGTGGGTGTTACATGGTGATCCGCAAAGCTAACACACCCAACACAGAGCAGAACTTTTTATATGCTTTGAAAGATTGTTTACAATTGCGTTTAGTCACTCTTAATTCTCATTTGTTCTTACAAGTCTCATCTCCATTTAAAGGTGCAGTCTTCTTTTTTTGTTCTGTGGGGAGGGATTTTGTTAGTAGGGGGCTCTCTTTGCTCTAGAGTGGATCTTTTAGTATGTTAAGATAGTTCACACATAGTTCCAGTAATTTTATGTTTAGTCTCATTAACTGTTTTTGTTCTCCTTCAGCTTATTTTGTGCCCCAGCTTGAAGTATTTATGGTGTCTCTTCCATCTTCCAAGGCTATGTTTTTTTAACTGTTTTTAAGGATTTAACTAACATCCTCTGGTTTTCAAATTCGTTCTTGATTTTCACTATAGATATTTACTATTTTTTGTTTCCCTCTTTTTTTCCTTTTTTAAAGTAAATAATTCTTATATCAGTATAGACCATTTCTTCTCCAGGTACCCAGCCCCCTGAGCTGGAAGACAGGGACAGGGAGCAGGATGAAGCCCCCACAATCCAAGGGGCAACAGTCAATGACCTGCCATACCACTTAGACACACAGGTTTAGGGAGCTGGGTGGGATCCACCCGAGGGTACTGAGGGAGCTGGTGGAAGTGATCACTGGGCCACTTTCCATGATTTATCAGCAGTCTTGGCTAAGCAGCGAGGTCTCAGTTGTCTGTTTCTGGACATTTGCCAATGTGACACCCATCTACAAAAAGGGCCGGAAGGAGGATCTGGGGAACAGCAGACGTCAGGCTGACCTTGGTGCTGGGGAAGGCTATGGAGCAGATCATCTTGAGGGCCATCACGCATCATGTACAGAACAACCAGGGGACCAGGCCCAGCCAGCATGGGGTTATGAAAGGCAGGGCCTGCTTGACTGACCTCATCTCCCTCTATGACAAGGTGACCCGCTTAGTGGATGAGGGAAAGGCTGTGGATGTTGTCCACCTAGACTTCAGTAAAGCCTTTGACACCATCTCCCACAGCATCTCCTGGAGAAACTGGCTGCTCGTGGCTGGGCCAGGTGTGCTCTGCACTGGGTTGGAAGCTGGTGGGTGGCCAGGCCCAAAGGTGGTGGGGAATGGAGTGACATCCCGCTGGCGGCTGGTCACACGTGGCATTCCCCAGGGCTCCGTGCTGGGGCCGGTTCTGTTCAGTATCTTTTATCGATGATCTGGACAAGGGGATCGAGTGCACCCTCAGGCAGTTTGCAGATGACACCAAGCTGGGTGGGAGCACTGATATGCTGGAGGGCAGGAAGGCTCTACAGAAGGATCTGGGCAGGTCGGACCGATGGGTTGAGGCCAGCTGTATGAGGTTCAACCGGGCTAAATGCCGAGTCCTGCTCGTGGGTCACAGCAGCCCCAGGGAGTGCTACAGGCTGCGAGAAGAGTGGCTGGGAAGCTGGATGGTGGAAAAGGACCTGGGGGTTTTGGTCAACAGCCAGCAGTGTGCCCAGAACCATCCTGCTTGTATCAGAAATAGCATGGGCAGCAGGACTAGGGAAGTGATAGTTCCCCTGTACTCGACACTGGTGAGGCCACACCTCAAATCCTGTGTTCAGTTTTGGTCCCCACACTACAAGTCAGACATTGAGGTGCTGGAGCACATCCAGAGATGGGTGACAAAGCTGGGTAAGGGTCTGAAGCACAAGTCTTATGAGCGAACTGGGTTTGTTTAGTATGGAGAAAAGGTGGCTCAAGGGAGACATTATTGCTACCCGCAGGGAGGCTGTAGCGAGGTGGGTGTAGGTCTCTTTTCCCAAGTAACAAGCAATAAGGCAAAAGGAAATGGCCTCAAGTTGTGCCAGGATGGGGTTAGATTGGATGTTAGGAAAAATTTCTTCACTGAAAGGGTTGTCAAGCACTGGAACAGGCTGCCCAGGAAAGTGGTTAAGTCACCATCCCAGGAGGTATTTAAAAGACATGTAAATGAGGTGCTTAGGGACATGGTTTAATGGTGGACTATGCAGTGCTAGGTTATCAGTTGGACTTGATGATCTTTAAGGTCTTTTCCAAGCTAAATTACTCTGATCCTATGAAAAGAGCCTGGCTTTGTCCTTTTTGCACCTTCCCTTCAGGTATTGATATACATGAGTAAGATCCCTCCTTGCCTTTTCTTCTCGAGGCTAAACAGTCCCAGCTCCCTCAGCCTTTCCTTAGATAAGAAATGCTCCAGTCCCTTCATCATCTTCATGGCCCTTTGTTGGACTTTCTCCAGTAGCTACATGTCTCTCTTGTACTGGAGAGGCCAGAACTCAACACACTGCAGGTGTGGTCTCACCAGTGCTGAATGGAGGCTAGTGTTAATGCACACAGGCAGTTACCCTTTTCCAGTTATCCTGCCTTCCCTCCTCCCCAGCATTATGTATCCACTTAGGAGTTGTGTAATCTGATAAAGAGCTGTAAACTGGGAGAGGAAGGAGGGAAGTGAACTCAGTAGCAAAGGCACCCCCCCACACACACAGTATCACATATAAACCTCCACTTGTTTTACATCTGAAAACTGAACATTTATGGAAGGGATACCCCTGCTGGATCCTGGGAAACTTAAGTAACTGCAGAGCACAAGAATAAAGATACTGACATGTCTTGGAGATATTCAGAGGCTGCCTGAACATGATCCTGGACAACCTGCTGTAGGTGGCCCTGCCTAGGTTTGAACCTGATGACCTCAAGAGGTCCCTTCCAACCTCAGCATCTGTGATTCTGTGAAAGGATGATAATGGTGCCCTGGATCGTGTTCTCATGTATGTGCATCATAGCAGCCAAAAGATAGAAGCTGATTTGTAGTGCGCCAGAGCTATCTGTTCTGCAGGGAATTATGAGGGTAACAATGTAATGGAATGCAAAAGACTGAGTGAGGTGACTGACCAATCTGACAGGTTGCGGCTGCAGGTGGCGGCAAGAGCCAGCTCTGGAATGGGTACCGTATATGTGAGGGTAGGACCTGTGTGCTTCTTAGATGTACAGCCTGGTTTCCATGGTGAGAGAACATCCTAGGTAAGAGCCTAGGGTGAGGAAATGCACTGTAGTGCAAATAATGGTATGATTACCAAGTTGCAAGTAAAATTGGCCACAGTAAGATGCAAGGGATTGTTTTCCAGAAAGGTTAGACATTACTGAATAACGAACGATGAAGTGCAGCAACAAAATAAAGCTGTACATGTCTGAAATACATACTTTTCCCTTTAGGTTCAGAATATTGTTTTTGTTGGTCTTGTCTGTGTGGCACAGGTTCAAACTGGTGAGTATAGCTAAATACTTCCTGAATTTGAGAAATAAGTTAGAAGACATGTTTTGTAACATTTGTGAGATACCAAGTGAAGGTGATGAAATAATAGTTGATGCCCTATGTAGTGCTTTTAAAAATCCACCTTCGTATATATCGAGTTATTAGATAACACATCATAGGAAAGGGAAGTCTAGTAATTAGACATGATTGTTGTGATTTGAATGAGGCAGGGAATTGTTGAAATAACAGTAAGTGGGCACTGTGCCTACAATCCTACATTAAGAATTCGCTAATTTTTTTTTTAAGCATTCATTTTGCGAAGGGATTCAGGTTTTTTTAACATGCAACTAATTTTCAAAACTGATAAGATACCTACAATATAAGAGGCACAGTTAAGTCCACAACAGATACTAAAGGAAGGAAAATGCATCAATGTTAATGATTCTTGCAGACATAATTGGAAAATAAAGGAGTGACTAGTATTTGTGTGCTGAATTTCTAAACTAATTCAAAGGAGGAACAATGCAATCAAGGTTTTAGAACTGGAGAGAGGTCTGATAAGTCTAATGGCTTTAATGCACATTCTTAACTAAAAGTTGCTGTATCCTAATACAACTGGTGGCCCTTTTTAAAGAAGATATGCAAAATTCAAGTACATAGGTGAGCAACATAGAATAAATATACTAAAATTGCCTGTCATAGTAACAGCAGAACAGGTTCCAAGCTGGAAATGTGGCAGCTGCATCAGAAGGAGAGTGCATGTAGGGAGACATAAAAACCTGTCTAGAAATCAGTACAGTTGTGTTTTGGGAAGTAAACTTGAAGAGCTAGGAAAGTGTCACAATAGATAAGTAGTAGAACTGAGTTAATTGTAACTGTGTAGTTTTCGTGGGAAGGCAATTGTAGAGCTGTATGAATGTTAAGAGAAATTACTAAATCTGTGTGGCCTTGCTAAAGCTGGTATTATGCAAAATGTGGGTTTTTTTCAAAAAGCACTGACCTTTCCTGCTCCTGTGGTCTTCACAGATTTTCCAAATAGCTTCTTTTGGTTTGCTTTTCCTGGTTTACTGGACAGCATTTGCTGATAGCCAGACTGCGATCTCTGAAGAATGGTGGTGTTTGTAAAGCTGTGCGTGTCCATGGTGATGAAGCATGCGAAGTCACAAGAGAAGTGCTGCAGCAAGGTTCTCCGAGCAGTTTCAGTTCCCAGCTTGGTTGTGAGGCCTGGCTGTGACATGCTGTGTTACCTAGCAGAAACATAAAGGCAGTTTGGCTTATAAGAATGGCAGCTATATTAGTAGGGAAATAGCCTCAGCTAGCTATTATGATGTACTGAAGGAAAAGTTATGACTTAAGACACGGTACTCCTTGGGAATTAGGTGCCAGTATCTACTCAAGCATTTCTGGTCCATATATTTGGGTTTTCTTTCCAACAGGTTGGCAAGCAGTCCCAGGTCCCACAAAGTCAGGAAGGGGTGTGTCTATATGGGAGTGTTTGTGACATTTGAAAGGCAGATGCTAAAAAGGATTTTTGAAAATGCAGTCCTTATTTGTGGAAGGGTTTCTTGTTTTGGAAACAAGAAACATTTTATAGGGAAAATTATCCTCATACATGAGAAATTTTGTTTCTCTGGGTGTATAACAGTATAAACTTGGCATCTTTGTGGCATTAGGGCATAGAATTTCACTGGTTTTGTTACTCATCTAAACTGGCTATTTGTGGCCAAAGTACAACTTTCTGGAAGTGCATCTAAACTTAAATACAATAATAATGGAGAATATACCACTTCCTTTGATTGTTTTGTGCAGTGGTTGATTGTTTCACATAAAAATGTGTGAAAGTGAATTTTTTCTTTTCTAATTTCAATTTTACAGCTTCAGATTTTACTGATTTGTAGGTGGTGTCCTGACAAATTGGAACAACCTTGTATCGGGTTGCTATGGATTTCACTATGCTAAGAACTGTGACTCCATGCTAAACTGTGACTCCACTGACATGCTGGCTGACAAAGTTACAATGCCACAAGGGAGACTCTAAAGCAATATCAAGGACTTGAGATGCGCAGCCTGTATCACTCAGCAGTTGATGGCCTTTAGCTGTAGCTGCCGGCATATGTGGTTCGCTCTGTTAGAGAGGCTGCAGAAATCTTAGCTTGGCTTTACACCCTTCAGTAATAGTATGTGTGTTTATAAGCTGTGTTAATCCTAGGCATTTAAAACATCAGGGAATAACCATACATGAACTACAGACTACCATCCTCAGACCTTTAGAAGTTAGCGAAGTGGCAAGAAGAACACAGACACCTCCAGGAAAGTTCCTGGCTTGATCCCAGGTAGGAGCCTGGAGTCTTAGGAAGGTTTTATAGCATCCTTACTGGACTTGTGGGTAATAACCTGTGATTCATGGACTAGCACAGGAGAACAGTGACCGGTAGTTGAGTCAATGCAGTGTTTCCGTTGCTAGCAGGACCTCAACATCTGCATGAAGTCTCACCTGCCTTTTATGAGTTTGACTGTGGTCTTTTTGCCTGGAACAAGCAGTAATGCCTACAATAAGATTTTTCATGGCTAAATGGCTTACCTGTGTCCTAACTTGTCTTTGTCTTGCCTTGCTTGGTCTAACTGCTTTATGTAATAATAATGGCAGGTTTGCCATCCTGCAAATGTCTCCAAACCCCATCACAAGGGATGCCAATCACTCCCTGATGCTCTCCCAAAACACCTCTGAAGAGCTCCGCAAGGTTCCCAAACACTTCCATACTTGCCTCTTGGGTAGCCCTGTCCAAGTAATGCAGAGACCAGGAGCTGCTTGTAGGGCTGTGCATTGTTGTGGCCTCTCAGTAACTCGCCTGGCCTTTCTTTGCAGGTGCTGAAGCCTAATCGTGGCAGTTGAAGGAGTATCACAGCTGGGAGCTCTGCACAGATCTGTGGCTGGCCATGTGGGATGAATTCTGGTTTGCAGCATGAGCATAGCTAAGTCCTGGGGCTGCGCTGCCTGTGATGGAGGCTGAGAGGGTGGAATGTAGTTGGCCCTTAGCTGGAGATGTTGTGTGGGGAAAGCTGGAGGTTGGTTTCGGCCAACTGAAACTGGGTGCAGGCATTATGGAACGGATTGAGAGCAGCCCTGAGGAGAAGGACTTGGGGGTGTTGGTTGACAAGAAGATCAATGTGAGCTGGCAATGTGTGCTTGCAGCCCAGAAAGCTAACCATGTCCTGGGCTACATCAAAAGAAGTGTGGCCAGCCTTTAGAGGGGTGGTTCTCCTGCTCTGCTCCACTCTCGTGAGACCCCACCTGCATTACTGCATCCAGCTGTGGGGCCCCCAACATAAAAGGACACAGACCTGTTGGAGTGAGTCCAGAGGAGGCCATAAAGATGATCAGAGGGCTGGAGCACCTCTCCTGTGGGGACAGGCTGAGAGAGTTGACGTTGTTCAGCCTGGAGAAGGCTCTGATGAGACCTCAGAGCACCTTCCAGTACCTGAAGGGGGTCTGACAAGAGAGCTGGAGAGGGGCTTTTCACAAGGACCTGTAGTGATAGGACAAGAAGTGATGTTTTTAAGCTGAAAGAGGGCAGGTTTAGATTAGATGTAAGGAAGAAAATCTTTACTGTGAGGGTGGCGAAGTGTTGGCACAGGCTGCCCAGAGCAGCTGTGGGTGCCCCATCCCTGGGAGCTCAAGGCCAGGCTGGACGGGGCTGGGAGCAGCCTGGTCTGCTGGGAGGTAGCCATGGGTGGGACTGGGGGGTCTTTAAGGTTCCTTTGAACCCAAACCATTCTGTGATTCTGTGATTGTGTGTATGCAGGAATAGGAGAGCAGAGTACTGATAGCACAGAGGTGAGGAAAGGTGCAAACAACACAGGTATCACCAGTGTGTTGCTAATTTGCTGATCAGCCTTTGGTCTGCTCAGATGGGCTGTTGCCTGCTGAACGCAGCTGCCCTTTTAGACAGAGCAGATTTCAGTCTCCTCTCCTGCCTTCAGGATGCCATCTATGTGGGCTTGTTTGGTTTTTTTCCTTAAATCCCTCTCCAGCACCTGTTGACTCGCTGCCCTCACTCCCACAACCCCTGATGCCACCTGCAGACGTAGACAGCAATCCCTGGGGCTTACTCTGGCAGGGATACAAACCCAAACCTGTCCCACAGGCCCTCTCCACTGCTTCTCCTCCCCAGGGAACGGGGTGGGGGCACAGAGGAACAACCACCAGGTTTTTAAAGCCGTCAGAGGCAAAGGATTGAGATGCTCGAGCGGACTTGGATGCTGTTTTGGTGTGGATGCAGTGAGTATTAGAGCGGGAAAAAGGCAGAGAACGCTGCACCCTCGGCCGGTGGTTACCGTCCCTGGACGGCACAGGCGGGGCCGACGCACCGGCCGCTGCCCACCCTACTGAATAGTCACCGCAGAGGAACCAACGCCGCTCCCCGCCCCCGCCCCGCCCCCGCCCCGCCCCCGCCCCCCGCCGGCCAGACGCGCATGCGCAATGCCGCGCCGCGTTTACCGCGGCCCCCTCCCTTAGCGCGCAGCGTGCCGGCCGCATGCGCAGAGCGCGGGCGGGGCGGGGCGGGGCGGTGGCGCTCTGTGGCGGGGGTCTCCTGCCCCCTGCCAGACCCAGGGCGGGGGGGACGCGGAGCTTCCAGGCCGTCTGCCGGTCGGCGAGCCGGGTGTGGGCAGCCCTGGTGGGGCCCGAGAGCTGAGGGGCGGCGGTGGGGGCCTGCCGGGTGACCGGCATTACGGGGGGGAAGGGGAAGCAGCGGGAAGTGTCTGAATGAGGGAAGGGGTTAAAGAAATTTTAGTAGATCTAATTGCTTAACGATTACCTAGGTGGTTGCTGATAAATAATGCTTTGTTTTACTAACCACTGTGTAAATTAACTGAAGCAAGGAGTCTACTGTTCCTCCTGAAGGACAGTTCCTGATGAGAACTAGCCAAACCCAGCTGTCGTTTGGACAAAGACCAAGGAACAACTGAGTCTGTGCTAGGAGAGAAGGTAAAAAGTTCAGAGCGAGGGAGGCTACCAAAGCCTTCATCCCCACCACCTCCACGACCACCACCAAGAGGCAGCAGGCAAGCGCAGCTGGAAATGACTTCTTGGAGCTAATTTTAACAGGAAGCAGAGACAGGTCATGAATATGTAGGGTGTATTTGGAAACCTTACGTATATGCAACATTTGATTGTATAAATTGAAGCAAATTGGGACTACACCCCCCCACTCACCCACCCACCCCCCCGTGCTGCCCAGCGCTGCATAAACATACCTACTTTACAATCCGGTAAGATTGTGGAGTCTGATTCCGCACGTCATGAACTGTCAAATCCTCCCAGCAGCGCCCAGAGTGAGAGCTGTGGTGAGTCCTCTTGTGCTTAACAGTGTCTCTTAAGGACGTTATCAGAATTAAAGCCAAATTTCACTTAATGTTGCAGCTCTTGATCTTCAGATCTTCACTTTCATTAATTTCCCCACCATTCCATCATGCTTGGGAGCTTTGAATAATAACTTTTCTCAGTCTCGTAACACACTCCCCCCCTTCCCGCACCAAGAGATGCTACATTTAATTAGTTTCCTCCCAAAGATGTAAGTCAATAAAATTGAGTTATGATTGTTAAAACCACAAAAAAACCACCAGCCTTCTAGATCTGGACTATTTCTGAATATGTATTCATCCCATGCAAACATATGTCATCAGGATGTCGCCGAAACTGGGAATCAAACCTCTTAATACCAACGTAGTATTAAGCAGTAGGCACTCCTTCACTGCAGCGCTGGGTGCTCGGTGGCATCTCCACAAATCGAGCACACCTGTGTAGATTTTGCCATTGCATTTACACACAAAATTACAAGGTCGTACACTCCCACTTAACAATGTTTGGTTAGTAATTTGCATATAATTATAATATTTTCTGTGTCATCCTTTTCTGTTACTACACTTGTGCAGGGGAAGGGTCTTCACCTTCACGTGGTTTTTAGAATTAGAATGAAGGTAGTTCATTTCAGGACACCTTAAAAGTAAGTTCTGTTGCCAAGTTGGACAGCTGGATATCGGCCTTGCCAAGCTGTCCAATAACTTATCCTATACCAAATAGAACCTAGGTGCTCCGGTTATGGTCTGGAGAGTAAGGACTAAGGGTATCATGGTCTATAGCATAGGGACTTCAAGTAACAGTCTCGGATAACAAGCAGCACAGCGATTCATACATCATTGGTTAGTAAGTGCTAATGTAATTCTAACATGGAGGTTAACTCTTTAAAATCAAAATGCTCTTGTAACTAACTGTTACATAAACACAAAATACAGAAAGATTCAGTAAAACCTTAAGATAATCTGCAACAAGGATGCAGATCATCTGCACAGCATGCTGAGACAAAGGTGAACTCCAAAAGGAAAAAGACACAAGGTCATGAGGCTTTTTGAAAGTCATGAAGCTTTTTGTTTGGTGTGTTGTGGCGGTGTGGTTTGTGGGTGGGGGTGATTTTTGGGGGGTGTGTGTGTGTGAAGTGCAATGTTGGCTGGTGGCAGCCTGTGGAGCTCTGTTGCTGCCTGACTTCTCTCACTCCTCTTTGATGGCTGTAATTGACATCCGGATAATTTTAAAAGAGCAATTAAGTTACCTCCTGCATAAATGTGCTGGTAATACTGGGAAGGTAAATGCTTGAACTAGTAGTGAATAACTTGGCTACAGGTATGAATTCTGAGGGAAGAACAACAATAATAGGAAGCAAAGAGCAGGTTTCTAAAAATTTTGGTGTCAAACACATAGAACTTCTATCGCCAAATGTTGTTTGTCAGTATGTTCCAAATGGCTATTTTAGGTAAACATAAATTTTCAGGAAATTCAGGGGTGTGTGTAGCAAAGCACGTCCCTCTGTTTATGTGTCCTGCTACAAAAACAGCATCAGTCAATAGCGTGTCCTGTGGCAGGGCTGTTGTGCCCCTACTCTCAGCATTGCCACAGTAGTTCTGTGATATGTAGACGTAACAGATGGGTTTAGGAATGGAAGGAGAATGCCTGTTTTCTGTAAGGGCTGTGAATGCTGACCCTATTTTCTGTCTGTTAGTTTCCTGTGCAGGCCATGAAGCTGTTTTATTTTTCTCCCTTGTTCCTGGTCTAAATATTTCTAAAGCTCTTGCTGCTGTGGGTTTGCAATTTGTGTTACTGCATTTTTGTGGAGTTATGGGTGACTTCTGCTGTGGCCAAGGGTCAAGACAGGGTTTTCAGTTGAAAGCTTCAGAAACCACATTCACTGAAATTGGTGTAGGTGAATCTGATCTGGTGTGCGCGGCTGTGCTCGTGGGGATGCTGAGTGGCTCCTCATCAAAACAGCAACACATGTGTGGACATCCGTAGGGTTGTGCTGTGGGTCTGGGAGCGTGCCATATTTTTGCTGTTGAAAGATGGAATAGAGCTGTTAAATTTAAGGGCAGTCAAAAGCTGGTAGGGACCCTGAAGACATTTGGTGGTACAACTGCAGTTTTAAAAGATCTTGACCATTTTGAGAAACAGCCTGGAAAAAAATCATTCCTTTCTTGCAAGAAGGCAGTTCACGAGGAGAAATGGGTTACTGTACTCTTTAACAAAAATACTCAACTTGGAATGTATAGGGTGAGGAAATCTTGGCTATATGTAGGCTTGAGAAAATGTATATAGGTATCTGCGTCTCTTGTGTGTATCTATGACAGTGGTTCTAGTGAAACTGAGATGCCAGTGAGTCAAAAAAATGCACAGTTGTCTAAAAAATGCAAAAGCTCTGGTGGCCTTTATCAACAATTAGACCAGAAATGATGTAAAATACTTTTTCCTTAACTCAGTTTTAGTCTCCACAAACCTTCACAAAAAAGGGAAGCTTCAGATTCCTACCCAGCTTTATGCTAAAGGATTTTTTCCTCTCTCAGCAGAATGCCAACTGCCACCATTCCACTCTGGTCACCCTTTCTTCTACCATGAAAGTACAAGACAGGCGGAAAGGATCCATAGTGGTCTGCAAGTACTAGGTATGTCTACAGTGTGTGCCTGCATTTTTCCTAAGGTGCTTGCAGTGTGTTATTAAATGTTATTAAATAAATATTAAATGTTAACATTAAAAATGTGCCAACTCTCCTTCTGTAGTTTTTATATGAAATATCTTAACACAAATGCTGAAAATATAATAAGGCCTGTTCTGGAGCATGTTATGCCTATGCAAAGCTTACTTCCTTCCATTTATTTTCTCTTCCTGAAAACATAATCTTCTGTTTCTGTGTGCTTACTGTTAAATAATACTGAAAACAATTTTATACTGAAAGAGGAAAGAAACCGTTTGTAAGAGTTCGGAAGAAACAGGCTTTGGTTTCATGATAAAGGCTTCACGATTTTTCAGTCAGTAAGTTTTAAAAATACCTTATAGCAGTACTCAAAAACCTTACTGAGATACTAGCATCTGTACTAAAAGCAATCAAGGTCAAAGAAGAGACATGGACAAAACAGGAGAAATCAGCGTTGCTTCTGTGTGTTTTCCATGTTTTTCCAAGAAGCATTAGCAGCTTTGTAACTAGTGACAGTGAGTCCTGATACAGTTTTGGTGAGTTACAGCTTAAATAACGTCCTTTTTCCTTAACCTACAGTGTGTAAAATTTGATTGCAGTTGGCAAGAGTTTTTCCCGAATGGAAATCTTTCTCATGCAAAGCAGTTGTATTTTATGAACTTCCCATCAGAGTGGATCTTCAGAGATTATGTACTTGGCAGTAGAATTCATCAGCAACCAGACTTTTTACACTTTTTTTTTTTTTAAGTCAGTTTCCTTCCTAAAGACCCAAGTGCAGCACATCTTCCAAAAGTTGATGGAATCACTGCTCTTTGGGATCTCAGTTGTAAAAGTCAAGATATAAAAATGTGTTCCTCTACATGCCTCACTCCAGCCAGAAGCATGAGCAAATCTACCAGTCCTTTTTGGTAGCCTTATGTGTTGCAGCACTGGTTCCCACCCACCGCACCCCCCGAAGAAAAAACATATGGGGGAATCTCTTACCTCACTGATTTTTCTGTCATAAATGAAACTTTAAAAAAAAAGTCCAAATTGTATAATTTACAAACTTACTTGCATTGTTTAAACTGTTACTGCCAAAAAGCTGCAGCATACATTTTATTAGGTGTATTTAAGCAGTTACGTATTTGTTCTAAATGTTTAAAAAGAGAGGCAACTGAATGTTACGGGGTTTTTCCCAATATTTTGACAGAGTGCTCCAAAGTACTTTATTTCTGTCTCGCTTCCATGGCACATTTCCATGGCAGATCAGCAGCATCTCTCTTGGGCAGCGCAGCTGGCCAGGTGTCCATCCTAATTCTGTAACACACACAAAACCCCCTAGTCATATTATAACTGTGTCCTTTGGAGATAGATAATTTAATGGTGTCAGTTCACAGCTATGCAAGTTCAATCAATGCAAAAGAAAAACGAAATACTTTTATAGTATGTATTTTATTGGATGTATATAAACATATACGCACCTTTTTGCTATAAAGTGAATTACTGAGGTTTGTTCTTTATTTTTCATTTTATGCTTTAAAGTTCTATGCTTTATTTTCAGCTTTATTGTCCAAGCAAGCAACATGTGCAGCAGTGGCACAAGGACCGTAGCTGCTGGGGTGAATCTCTAAGTGTCGATTACGGTATGACCTTGTCCTGCAGCCTGTATGGAAGGTGCTGTGGTTTAACCTGGCAGGCAGCTAAACACCACACAGGTGTTTGTTCACTTTGTCCCCCCACCACACAGTGGGATGGGAGGAGAGAACTGGGGGGGGGGCGGGGAGGGGGGAGCGGCGGGAGTAAAATTTGTGGGTTGAGATAAAGACAGTTTAATAGGACAGAAACGGAAGGGCAAATAATAATAACAAAAGAATTAGAATATACAAAAGAAGTGATGCACAATGCAGTTGCTCACCACCTGCTGACTGATGCCCAGCCAGCTCCCGAGCGGTGCCCTGTGGCCAGCTTTTCCCCCAGTTTATACACTGAGCATGATGTCATATGGTATGGAATATCCCGCAGGTCAGTTGGGGTCAGCTGTCCTGGCTGTGTCACCTCCCAGCTTCTTGGGCATCCCCAGCCTCCTCACTGGTGGAGTGGGGTAAGAAGCTGAGAAGTCCATGATTTAGCATAAGCACTGCTCAGCAACAGCTAAAACATCCATGTGTTATCAACATTATTCTCATCCTAAATCCAAACCACAGCACGGTACCAGCTGCTGGGAAGAAAGTTGACTCTGCCCAGCCAAAACCAGCACAGAAGGGATAAGAGATTTTCCAACAGCAGCAAGAGTATTTACTTCTATGCTAAGAACGTGTTCAAAATTGTACCCATCAGTCTTATTACTGGTTTAATTGTTCAGATTGCTCTAGCTTTTAAAGAATGTGTTGTATTTTGAGCTGACCTAGAATCCTCCTTTAGCTCAACTACCATGGTATCCCTAATGCTGAAATATGCTTTTGTTTTTCGGATGTGTGTGTTTGCCTGTGGGTTGCTAAGCACACTGGCGCTAAGGGGCCAGCCCTGTGGCCAGAAGCTCCTGGCTCTGTCCTCAACAGGTGCCCTGCAATGCAGCAGTGAGGGCTGTCCAGTGGCGAGACTCCAGGACTGATGGGGACCTTGGGCATTTGTTGCCCTGGGGAGCCCGTCCCAGCATGGGAACAGAGTGGGAACATCGTGGAGCAGAGCCTGAGCGAAAGATGTGCCACCGTCCTGGGAATGTTGGCACCATTCTGGAGCATGCTACCCCTGTATCACGGGGCAGCCAACGGCCTGTGGGACAGGCGCTGGAGGGCTGTGACCATCTCAGGAGCTGCTCCCCCTTTATTTTTCTAGCAGAGGTCACCTTTCCTTGGAGGATGTGTACTTACATAAATGGCATTGTTAAAGTAAGGAGCTGCTAGTTGGAGCAGTTTATTTTTGTTTCTTTTTTGTGGAATGAATAAGAAAAAGGGTGTTGGACGGGTGATGATGTCATTTGGGGCACCCCGATGCCGCCAGGGGTGCAGTGATGCAGTGCAGCAGCAGGTGAGGGAGGATAGAAGGCTCCCCCCCAAAAGGGGGTGTCACCTGCCAAAAATGCCTGAAAATTCATGGGGAAGGTCTTAAAAAATATTAAACCCTGGAAATATGGGTATGAGGCACTGAAATAAAAAAGTCTCATTTTTAAATATAGATATAAAAATATTATTCGTTTATATATAGAAAATTATTTTAAAATAAACCCCTGTATCTACTGTATTACGTAAAGGATTTTAGAGTCCAGAATAGAGCTACCTATGCTTATGATATTACATAGTAAGTCTAAACAGATATTACATGTAATCTAAATAGATTATATATAAAGTGTAAATAGATATCTAAGTCTAAACAGATCTATGTGTAGATCTAAGTGTAAATACATAAATCTAAACAGATAATGTAGTCAAAATAGCTGTTCTATACAATGTGTTAATACATATTTGTAAGTGTAAACAGAGGTAGGTCTGAGTAGATACACAGTATCTATTTAAACATATACATGTTTACATATATAAATGGAAATAGATAATAGATCTAAAATACATATATTCCTTGAATAAATCTGTGTGTAAATACATACATAACTGTAAATGTCTATGCTATAAAGGGTTTTTGAAATGGAAAGAAACCCTCTTTACAGAAAGGGTTTAAAAACTCAAGCCCCCTCCAAGTATCTCTATGGAAGATAGAAAAGCACTTTCAGAAGCTGCCCCTTCCCCTTTTTCCCAGGGCTAATTCCCTGACAGAGGGAAATTTCCCCTGTGGAGCCACTAAAATGGCACAAAAACACCCCAAAACACCGATTCTGGGTCTGCAATGCAGTGTGGGGCTCCTGGGACGGAGGGATGGATGGACATCCCCCACCCCCCACATCCCCCTCCACACCCCAACACCACACACACACACAGACCCACACACCCCCCACTCACATGATATGGAAAATAATATAGCAAGAGACCTAAAGCTCTGCATCCCCCACTGATGCAGAGGAGCTCAGCAAGAACGTGGTAAGGAGCCTTCTGGCAAAGACGTGCTAACTGTGAAAAGAAACAAACTGTTGAAGAGATAAGACTCAAGGTTACTAGAAATATGAGCAAAAGAAGGGTAACGGTAATTGTGGTAGTGGGAGATCTACTCAAATGCCCCCCTCCCCCGAGGGAGGCGGGTCCCACGCTAGGAGCATGAGTAGTGAATTAAAAAGGCGCTGTACCTTTAAATCGAAGCGGGGAAGAAACTAACGGATAATTAATTACGAGGCTCAACTTTGGGCGGAACCAGCCAACTGACCTGTATGAATGTGCGCTGCATTGGACTGGGTGTGCAAGTCAGGGGGAGCGATCCCCGGGCACCCAGCGCTGCCCCCGGCACCCAGCGCTGCCCCCGGCACCCAGCGCTGCCCGGGCACCCAGCGCTGCCCCCGGCACCCAGCGCTGCCCCCGGCACCCAGCGCTCCTCGGCACCCAGCGCTGCCCCCGGCACCCAGCGCTCCCGGGGCACCCAGCGCTGCCCCGGCACCAAGCGCTCCCGGGGCACCCAGCGCTGCCCCCGGCACCCAGCGCTCCCCGGGCACCCAGCGCTGCCCCCGGCACCCAGCGCTCCCCGGCACCCAGCGCTCCCCGGGCACCCAGCGCTGCCCCCGGCACCCAGCGCTCCCCGGGCACCCAGCGCTGCCCCCGGCACCCAGCGCTCCCCGGCACCCAGCGCTCCCCGGGCACCCAGCGCTGCCCCCGGCACCCAGCGCTGCCCCCGGCACCCAGCGCTGCCCGGGCACCCAGCGCTGCCCCCGGCACCCAGCGCTGCCCCCGGCACCCAGCGCTCCCCGGCACCCAGCGCTGCCCCCGGCACCCAGCGCTGCCCGGGCACCCAGCGCTCCCCGGGCACCCAGCGCTGCCCCCGGCACCCAGCGCTGCCCCCGGCACCCAGCGCTCCCCGGCACCCAGCGCTGCCCCCGGCACCCAGCGCTGCCCGGCACCCAGCGCTCCCCGGGCACCCAGCGCTGCCCCCGGCACCCAGCGCTGCCCCCAGCGCTCCCGGGGCACCCAGCGCTGCCCGGGCACCCAGCGCTGCCCCCGGCACCCAGCGCTGCCCCGGGCACCCAGCGCTCCCGGGGCACCCAGCGCTCCCCGGGCACCCAGCGCTGCCCCGGGCACCCAGCGCTGCCCCCGGCACCCAGCGCTGCCCCCGGCACCCAGCGCTCCCGGGGCACCCAGCGCTGCCCCCGGCACCCAGCGCTGCCGGCACCCAGCGCTGCCCCCGGCACCCAGCGCTGCCCCCGGCACCCAGCGCTGCCCCCAGCGCTCCCGGGGCACCCAGCGCTCCCCGGGCACCCAGCGCTGCCCCCGGCACCCAGCGCTGCCCCCGGCACCCAGCGCTGCCCCCAGCGCTCCCGGGGCACCCAGCGCTCCCCGGGCACCCAGCGCTGCCCCCGGCACCCAGCGCTCCCGGGGCACCCAGCGCTCCCCGGGCACCCAGCGCTGCCCCGGGCACCCAGCGCTCCCCGTCACCCAGCGCTCCCGGGGCACCCAGCGCTGCAGGAACCGCACCTGCTCGGTCACCTCCCGCGGGCTGGGACGGTTGTGGCCGCAAGCCAGAGGAGGGAGGAAGGGAGTGGAACATCTGTAATACCCGGCTGCTCCTCGACGTCGGGGCCAAGTCTCCCTCGGGGAAAAGCTGAAATTCCTGGCGGGGTCTCCCTTAATCCCATTCTTTATCAGCTTAATTTCGGGCGGTGCAAGGCCCTGCCTTTGCCTCCCAGCAATGCCGAAGGAAAAGGTGAAGGAAAAGCCGGCATCCCCCATTTGAAACCCTCCCGACCCGCCGGAAAGCTCCGCTCATTTTTAGTCTCAGTGTAGGTGAATTAAAGATGATTAAACCTTTTCTCATCGAAATCCCTTTGGAGAAGCCCTTGGCGCTGGGGAAGAGGGAGGGGACCCTGTGCGCCCCCTTCCCTTCCCCTGCACGCCCAGTGCAGGCCTGCAAGTGCCGGGGCTTGCGCCAGCGCCCCCTAACCCGTGGGGAGCGGTGCCGGTGGCCCCGGTGCCGTGGCAGGTTCCGCTGACCCCGGGCGCGGACTCCATTTCCCGAGGAGCCGAGCGGCGGCGCCCGGTGACGGTGGCAGGAAGCGCGGCTGAGCCGAGCCGAGCCGCGCCGCGCCGCGCCGAATCCAGCCGAGCCGCCGCCGAAGCCAGCCGAGCCGTCGCCGAAGCCAGCCGAGCCACCGCCGAAGCCAGCCGAGCCGCCGCCGAAGCCAGCCGAGCCACCGCCGAAGCCAGCCGAGCCGCCGCCGAAGCCAGCCGAGCCGCCGCCGAAGCCAGCCGAGCCGCGCCGACCCCCGCGCCGGTGTGAGAGTGGACCCCCCCCCGCCCACTGGAGTGTTTGTGGGGGCAGTCCCCCTCACGCGGGGGTGCTGAGGGGGGGTGGTGTAGAAGCGGGGTGTCCCCAAAGAGGGGGGACAGTACGGAGGGGAGAGCCGCAGGGGGTATGAGGGGTGTAAGGGCCCCCGCGGTGGGAGGCTCGGAGTTGGGGTGGGGTCGGCGCTGCGGGAGGGGGCCTGGGTGCAGGGAGGAGTGGGGTGCAGAGCTGGGACTGGGGGTGCGGGGAGGAGTGGGGTGCAGAGCTGGGACGGGGGGTGCAGGGGAGGCTCGGGGTGCAGAGCTGGGTGCAGAGGGGCTTTGGGGTGCAGACCTGGGACTGCGGGGCGGTTGGGTGTCAGGGTGCGCCTCCGTTTCGGGAGGCCGGGCAGTGCCGTGCTGCGTGGCACGGTCTGGCCCCAGCCCTGGTGCGGCGTGTGCACGGGGAGCCCGCGGGCCACCAGCCAGTTCCATTAATTAGCAACTACAGCTGATGAGTTTCTGCTGCCCTGGCCTGGCCACGTCACCACCAAGCACACTGCTTCCACTTGGGTTTTTGCTTTTGCTGGCAGAAGCAGATCAAAGCCCACCTCCCCCCCCCAAAAAAAAAAAAAAAAGCCCACCAGCCTGATGTGTGGCTGATGCTCATGGTTGATGCTCATGGGCACCCACACCACGGAGGGGGTGAGCTTGGTGGGCTGTAGTGGGGTGCACCACAAGGTGACCCCAGCTTAGCCCCCCCCCAACTCCCCACAGGGTTTTGGCCACAATGGAGGGGGCTGGGCTGGTGGGCAAGCGCATCCTGGTGACAGGTGGCACTGGCTTGGTGGGAAGAGCCATTGAGAAGGTGGTGGCTGATGGAGAGGGGCAGCCAGATGAGGAGTGGATCTTTGTGTCCTCCAGAGATGCTGACTTGACGTGAGTTGACTCTGTGGGTTTTTTGCTTGGAAAGCCCCCAGTCTGCTCTCTTGACCCCACTGAACCCCCAAATTTCCTGTCCCAGGAGCACCACAGAGACCAAAGCCCTGTTTGAGAAGCACAAGCCCACCCATGTCATCCACCTGGCTGCCATGGTCGGAGGCCTCTTCAGAAACATCCGCTACAACCTGGATTTTTGGGTGAGCACCTGGGAATCGGGTACTGACAGGGTCCCTGTGGATGCTGCAACACTCTGCTCTCCCTGAGCTGGGACATGGGGACACAACTTGCTCTGCTCCCAAAATCCAAACCAGAGCTCCTCTGGTTTCTAGAGTTATTAATGAGTTATTACCCATAGGGTGCAGGGTTTTGGGGGTCCCCACCACCCTGCAGATCTGAGAAATCTCTCCATCCCCAGAGGAGAAACATACTCATCAACGACAATGTCCTGCACTCGGCATACGAGACAGGGGTGCAGAAGGTGGTCTCCTGCCTCTCCACCTGCATCTTCCCAGACAAGACGACATACCCCATTGATGAGAGCATGGTGAGCATCTCTGTCCCTAGGCACGTCCCAGGAGACATCCCTGCCCTGCTTAATTCTCTTCTCTCCTATCCCCAGATTCACAATGGGCCACCTCACAGCTCCAACTTTGGCTACTCTTATGCCAAGAGGATGATCGACATCCAGAATAGGTGCGTGTTGGGGAGGAGGGGAGGTGAGGCATGGGAGAGTTCTTGCAGGCTGTGAGCACCCACCGGTTATCAGGCCAAGGGGAATCCCCTGGGACTCCCAGGAATTAAACTGAACTGGGGAGGTACCTGGGCTCAGCAGATGGAAATGCCACTAGCCAAAGTCTTCTGGAGACGTCTTTGTGCTGGAGGGGGGTGAGCCCACCCACACCTTCCCTGCTCTCACCCAGGGGCTACTTTGAGCAGCATGGCTGCCGCTTCACCGCTGTCATCCCCACCAACGTCTTTGGGCCACATGACAACTTCAACATCGAGGATGGGCATGTCTTGCCCGGGCTCATCCACAAGGTCTACCTGGCCAAACGTGAGTGTAGCAGGACTTCTTGTGGCCTTTTTTGAGAGTGTTGGGTTGTTGTGGGGTTTTTTTGTTGGTTTGTTTTTTTTCCCTCCTGCCTGCTTAATCAGCTGTTCTGCAGAGTAGCCAGGGTGGGTGAAGGTAGCTCCAGTGCTTATAGACACACTTTCCTTCCTCCTGCAGAAACTGGCTCTGCTCTGACTGTCTGGGGCACTGGCAAGCCCAGAAGACAGTTCATCTACTCTCTGGTATGCATGGCCTCAGGGACCTCTGGGAGCACTCATGTCCCACAGCTTGGGGGAGGGCAGAGTAGGGGGCTGGGGGTGGGGTGGGGTGGGTGGGTGGGGAGCAGTGCCTGGATTTCAGCAGGGTCTGAGCCCACCTGGGTTGTCCCAGGAAGCATTGGCCATCCTCAGGGTTGGGTCCCCTTGTGATGGGAGGGCTGGGGGACAGCAGCCACCCCCCAAGAGCCATCTACCCCTCCACAGGACCTGGCCCGGCTCTTCCTTTGGGTCCTGCGGGAATACGATGAGGTGGAGCCCATCATTTTGTCAGGTAAGCACTGCCCGTCCCTGCCACAACCCTGCCTCCAGCCTCTTCAAGAGGATGGGAGAATCATGTCCTGCTCCATAGTGGGAGAAGAAGATGAAGTGTCCATCAGGGAGGCAGCAGAGGCAATTGTGGAGGCCATGGACTTCAGGGGAGAGCTTGTTGTATCCTTTACCACAGACTGGCTTCCCCTTGCTTGCAGGGCTGCTACAGCATGGGGGGGACCCCACTTTCCACCAGCAGCCACAGGGCTCCGGGGGAGATGCTGTGGTCCAGAGCATTGCTCCCGCTGCCCCAGCCAGGACACAGCGGGGCAGAACAAGACCCATCTTTCCCCTTTGGTTTCCCTTAATCCTTCCCATCCCAGTTTGATACCACCAAGGCAGATGGGCAGTTCAAGAAGACGGCCAGCAATGCCAAGCTGCGGCACTACCTACCCAGCTTCCAGTTCACACCCTTCAGGCAAGGTGAGATGGGAGGCTCCACCGAACATGGAGGTCCTACCCACTGCAGTTCGCTTTGATGGCATCAGGGTGGTCCAGCCTTTCAGCTCTTAAAGGGGGCTCAGAAAGATGGGGACTGACTTTTTAGTAGGTCTTGTAGTGATAGGACAAGGGGTAATGGTTTTAAACTAAAAAAGGGTAGATTCAAACTAGATAAAAGGAAATTTTTTATACTGAAGGTGGTGAGACACTGCATCAAGTTGCCTAGAGGGGTGGTAGATGCCCCATCCCTGAAAACATTCAAGGTCATGTTAGATGGGGCTCTGAGCAACCTGATCTAGTTAAAGATGTCCCTGCCCATGGCAGGGGGGTTGGACTAGATGACCTTTAGAGGTCCCTTCCAACCCAAACCGTTCTGTGAGTCTATGAACAAACTGCATTCCCAATCCCAAAACCCATCCCATCTTCTCCCTCCCCAGCTGTGAAGGAGACCTGTGCCTGGTTCAACACCAACTACGCCAACGCCAGGAAGTGACAGGCCAACACAGCACTGGCACCGGCATCATCCTCTTCAACTCAGGGTTGTCCTTTTTTTTGGGGTAGAGGACTGGGCTGGGGGAGTGCCAGTCACATTTCCAAAGTAAAAGGGGGCCAGAGCCCAGTGAGCAGCCCCCACATTCTTGCCCCACTGCTGGGGAGCGGCACAGGATGGCCCAGGGGGAGGAAGTCTGGGGCACCCCAGGGTGCTGACACCCCAGACCAGTGTAGTACGCAGCCTCTGGAGCCACCACTATCAGCCACCTTGGCTGTGTGCAAGAGTCTGGTGGTTCTGGCTGAGCTGTAATGAGCTATGCTGCTAATTGCCTGTAATTAGGCTGTATAAGGGAAGGTGATCAGGGTTCCTCTGGCACAGGAATGGGCAGCTGGTCATTTGCTGTTGCTTTTGGCACATGGGAGGGTCCAAAAGCCCCAGCATCGGGGGACCAGAATGAGGAAGGCGCCAGCTATGTAAATATGGCATTTATTAAAATTTCAAATAGCATAAAACTGATAGATGAGAGCATCCACCCTGCACACAGTCCTGTATCCATGTCAAATCGCACCCTTAGGGTCCTGAGCACCATTCTGCCAGGATCTAGAAGAGCCAAAAAAGGGTTTTAAACTTCTCTGGGAGGGGGGCAGAGGGTCAAACACGGAGGTACGAGTCCCTGACCAAGCCGCTGCATGAGGCTTAACCAGTGGTGTGGAGATGGCAGAAATCCTGCCCATGGATGGCTTCTTTCCAGCATTGCTGCTCAGCCCCGATGAGCCCCTGGCATGGGGACCATAGGGACAGTAAGGACCTACAGAGGGAGGAGAGACCTGTCAGCACCCCAGGAAGCCCCCAGTGGGACTGTCCCCCCACGGCTGGGTCACTGGCTGCACCCCAAGGTGACCCCAGCCCCTGATGTCCCTGGAGAAGGGATGTCCTCTATGGTTGGTACTTGTATGTCGCTGGCTAGAGGCTGGCTCAGGCTGCAGGGTTTGGGCTCCCAGCACTTCCCACCACCCATGGCTGGCTCCAGCATCGCCTGGCTGAGGAGAAGGGGTTTTAGACAGGGCATCCTGCAGCCCTGCAGGAGATGTCCCTTGTCCCCTGATGACATGTAGGTCTTACAGGCTGTGCCTTGGCCATCATTGCAGGACACACACCACCACCCAAAATTTCTCCCGGTGTGTCACATCCCCAGCCCTGGCTCCTCTCCCAATGAGGTATCCTGCACCCAAAGGTGCACTGACAACGAGGACACCCCAGCCCTAGAGGGCCTGACCCTCAGGGGGACCTAGCTGGCCCCCAGGAGCAGGGTCTGGCTGAATCTGGGGACATCCCACCCAGCTCAGGCTTACCCTACACGAGCTTAGCTTTGTCCTCCAGCCACCAGGGATGGGTGACACCTGCCCTGCTAAGCCAAGGAGGCCCCCTGCCATCACTAGATGCTGCTCCAGGCATGAGAGCCCTGCAAGAACATGGCATGGGGTGTGACACATTCCCAGCGCTGCTATTGCTAGGTAGACAGTGGGGACACCCTGGAATGCTGCACATACCCTAGCATAGCTTGGAGATGCTCTGGGGTAAAACATGCCCCAGCATAGGATGGGGACATGCTGGGGCTTCAGATCCCTGTCCTAGAGTCACTACACCTCCCACCTCATGGTCGTCTCTCCCATGTCCCCCTGCCCAGACAGCTCTCACCTTGCAGGCAGCTCATCTCCCTCCTGTCTAGCTCCTCCTGCAACAGCTTCATTTCACACTCCCTGGGTGGGAAAAAGGAGAACTAGAGTCGCATGGCCTTGGTGGCTTCTGTGTAACCATCACGATGGCAGCCCACTCACCAGCCTCCCCTCGCCATCCTCTGGGCAGAAATAGAGCAAGGATCTAGGTTGAGGTGGCAAAAAGCTATCAAGATGTGTGCTGCCCACACCTCCTGCGGGCCAGCAGCCCACCCCTCTCCTCCTGAGAGCCAGCAGCCCAGCCTAGCCCACTCCACATGAAGACCAGCAGCCTTCCCCTCCTCTCTCTTCTCTCCTCCCATTCCCACCCATAACCTCCCCACCGCTCTCCTGTCCTGTCTCATCTCGTCTCGTCTCCTCTATTCTACACCCCTCTCTCCTCTCCTCTCCCGTCCCCTCTCTCCTTCCTTCTACACACCCGCCCATCTCCTCCCCTCCCCTCCTCGATTCCCCCCTCCTCGGTTCCCCTCTGCCCCCCTCTTAATTCCTCCCCTCTTCTCCCCTCCTCGCCTCTCCCCGCCTCCCCTCCTCGGTTCCTCTCCCTTCCCCATGCATCCCCTCCCCTCCTCGGTTCCCCTCCCCTCTGCTTCCCTGCCTGCCTAGCCTCGCCTCTCCGCCTCTCCTCTCTCCTCCCTTCCACATACATCCCCTCCCCTCTCAACCACTCCTTTCCCCTTGCCTCCTCTCCTCCTCCCTCCTCCTCCCTTCCCCGTACATCCCCTCCTCTCCCTTCCACACTCTTCCCCACCCCTTCTCTCCACCTTTTCTCTTCTCTCACTACTTTGCCTGGCCTCTCCTACTCTCGTCGCCTCCTCCTCGCCTCTCCCCTCTCCTTCTCTCTCCTCCCCCATACATCCCGTCCCCTCCCTTCCACACTCCTTTACCCTCCCCTCTGCTCCCCTTTTAATTCCTCTCCTCTGTTCCCCTCCCCTCCTCGACTCTCCTCTCTCCTCCCCTCCTCTCCCCGCCCATCTTCACACCTCACCTCCTCTCACCTCCTCTCTCTTCTCCTACTCTCTCCTCCTCCCTTCCCTTTACATCCCCTCCCCTCCCTTCCCCATACATTCCATCCCATCGGTTCCCCTCACCTCTCCTCTCCTCTCTTACTCTCTGCTCTCCTCCCTTCCCCATACATCCCCTCCCACGCACTCCTCTCCCCTTCCCTCCTCTCCACTCCCTGCTCCTCCCTGCCCCTCTCCTCTTCTCCCCCCTCCCCTCCCTTCCCCACTCTTGCCCTCCCCACCCCTCGCCTCTCTCTACCTCGCCTGGCCTCCTCTCCTCCCCTCTCCTCCTTTCCTCTCACCTCCCCTCTCTCCTCCCTTCCCCATACGTCCCCTCCCCTCCCCATACATCCCTTCCTTCCTCTCCCTCTCTACCCCTCTCCTCCCCTGCCCTCCTATCCATTCCCCACCCCTATCCTCTACTCTCCTTTCTTCTCCAGTTCCCCACCCCTCCCCTCTCCTGCCCTCACCACCCCTCCCCAACTCCCCTCCTCTGCTCTCCTTTCCTCCAGTCTCTCCCACACCCTTCCCCTCCACACTGCTTCCCTCCCCTTACTTAGGCTTCCCTGAAAGTTTTCATACTTTGCGTTAAGTTGGTTAGTAGGCTTAGGACATTTAAGTTACCTAGGATTATGGCCATTACAGTGTATGGTTTTAGCGTGGTTAGGGGGAGAAATTCAGATTCCTGAAACCCAGTGAAGGTGCTAGTTGAGGTAAGTTTAGGCCCTAAAACTCGTTGAAGGTTCTAATGGTGAAGACTTGATGTACTGAGGCCTGAGCAACAGGCCCTCAGCCAAAGTTGGCCTTTAGATGAACCTACCAACGGAATGTTATGAAGAGATACATATATATTTAGTATTCTATCATGAGTGAAAGAGGCATGATCCTTAGTGAACTATGTATGATCCTTAGCGAAAGATGAAGCTGAGATAAACTGGAATCGTGAGTGAAGAGATAGCACATCCTTCCTTGCTTAGAGGCAGGTCACCAAGGCCATGAATCCAGCTGTTTGGCCTTGTTTGGAACCAGGTGGTCAAAATCCAGTAGATAAAGGAAACTCCCTCAGGTCCTCCCTGAGCCCTGGCCAGGCTTTGGTGGGATCTGAGGGGAGAGTGAAACCAGGTGTTTCCACATTTGCAATTAGGTGGGCTTTTTTATTCAATAGTACAAATGCTGGACACTCTTGCAGCGACTTTAGAGACCTTGCCTATGAGGGGACACCCTGTGTAGGACTCCCCCATTGCCAGGAGAGGCTGTCCACATCCTTGCTGCAAGAGGGGCTCCACAGCACCTGTGGACCTGGAGGACAGTAATGTATTAAGGCAATTGGTATATGTATCTTCCTTCATCGCTATAGCTAACCTGGAGTAGTAATGATTAGGTCCATTGCCTTGCTTATCTGTTCTATTTCTTGAATCAGGGTATTGTAGGCTCATCCTTTTTGTATGTGTGTATTGCCTTCTTTTCTGTATGAATGTGAAACCAACAGTAAATAAAGGTTATTTTCTCTATTGGTTTCTGTGTGCTATCTAGCGACCTCACCATGTGACAAAACAAGGCCTTAAGTGAAAACAGTTTAGGCCCTACTTGTTGACGAAGGCCCTAACTGAGGTAAGTTTAGGCCTTAAAACACAGCAAAGGCTCTATCTGAGGTAAGTTGAAGTCCTGAAACTCATCACAGGCCCTAACTAAAGTAAGCGTAGGCCCTAAAACTCGACAAAGGTCTTAAATGAGGTAATTTTAGGCAATAAAACTTGGTGAAGGCCTGAAAGCTGGGCAAAGGTCCAAACTGGGGTAAATTTAAGCCCTAAATCTCTCTGAAGCCCCTAACTGAGATTAGTTAATCCCTAAAACCCAGCAATGGCTCTAAATAAGGTAAGTTTCTGGCCTAAAACTCAGCAAAGGACAGAAAACTTGGCAGAGGCTCCAACTGAGGTAAATTCAGTTCCTGAAACCCAGTGCAGGCCCTAACTGAAATAAGTTTAGGCTTAAAACATGGCAAAGGCCCTAACAGAGGTAAGTTGAAGTCCAGGAATCTGGCACAGGCCCTAACTAAGGTAAGTTTTTGTCCTGAACTCGGTGAAGGCCCTAAAACTTGATGAATATGCTAAGTGAGGTAAGCTTAGGCCGTAAAAGTTGGTGAAGGACTTAAATGAGGTAAGTTTAAGTCTTGAAACTTGGTGAAGGCCCTAACTGAGGAGAGTTGAAGTCCTATAAAGCCTCGCCACCCCTCCCCAACTCTTCTCTCCTGCCCTCCCGTCTCTTGCTCCCCCTTCCCCTCCACACTCTTCCCCTCCCATCCCCTTACTTAGACTTCTCCTAAAGTTAGGGTACTTGAGGTTACGTCAGTTAGTATACTTAGGCTTAGGGCATTAAAGTTACTTAGTGTTAGGGCAGTTACAGTGTTTAGTATTATCATGATTAGGGGGAGTTAAGTTATAGGTAGGACTACAGCTAGGGTCAGAATTAGGCTTCCCCTAGAGTTAAACTGATTAAGGTTAGATCAGGTAGTATACTTAGGTTTAGGGCATTAAAGATACTTAGGGTTAGGGCAGTTACAGTGTTTAGTATTAGGGTGGTTAGGGGGAGAAATTCAGATTCCTGAAACCTGGTGAAGGTGCTAGTTGAGGTAAGTTTAGGCCCTAAAACTCGTTGAAGGTTCTAATGGTGAAGACTTGATGTACTGAGGCCTGAGCAACAAGCCCTCAGCCAAAGTTGGCCTTTAGATGAACCTACCAACGGAATGTTATGAAGATATATATATATATATATATATATTTAGTATTCTATCATGAGTGAAAGAGGCGTGATCCTTAGTGAACTATGTATGATCCTTAGCGAAAGATGTAGCTGAAGATAAACTGGAATCATGAGTGAAGACATAGCACATCCTTCCTTGCTTAGAGGCAGGTCACCAAGGCCATGAATCCAGCTGTTTGGCCTTGTTTGGAACTGGGTGGTCAAAATCCAGCTTTGGTGGGATCTGTGGGGAGAGTGAAACCAGATGTTTCCACATTTGCAATGAGGTTTATTCAATAGCACAAATGCTGGACCCTCTTGCAGTGACTTTAGAGACTTCGCCTATGAGGGGACGCCCTGTGTAGGACTCCCCCATTGCCAGGAGAGGCTGTCCACATCCTTGCTGCAAGAGGGGCTCCCCAGCGCCTGTGGATCTGAAGGACGGCAACGTATTAAGGCAATTGGTATATGTATCTTCCTTCATCGCTATAGCTAACCTGGAGTAGTAATGATTAGGTCCATTGCCTTGCTTATCTGTTCTATTGCTTGAATCAGGGTTAGGGCAGTTACAGTGTTTATTATTAGGATGGTTGGAAGGAGAATGGCTAGGCTTAGGGCTAGAGCTCCAGCTAGGGGTAGGGTTAGGGTTAGGATTAGGCTTCTCCTAGAGTTTGGGTACTTAAGGTTAGGTTAGTTAGTGTACTTAGGGTAAGGGCAATTACATTACTAAGTATTAGGGTGTTTGGGGGGAGAAGTGTTATGGGTAGGGCTCCAGCTAGGGTTAGGGTTAGGCTTCCCTTAGAGTTAGGGTGATTAAGGTTAGGCTGGTTAGTATACTAGGGTAAGGGCATTAAAGATACTTATGTTTAGGACTGTTACAGTGTTTAGTATTAGGATGGTTAGGAAGAGTCAGGATAGGGGTAGGGCTAAGCTTAAGGCTTGGGCTCCAGCTTAAAGGTTAGGGTCTGGCTTCCCTTAGAGTTAGGCTACTTAGGGTTATGCCAGTTAGTATACTTAGGGTAAGGACATAAAGGTTACTCTAGGTTTAGGGCAGTGACATTGTTTTACGGTTAGGATGGTTGTGGTTGAGAAATGTTACGGCTAGGGCTCTGGCTAGGGTTAGGGTTAGGCTTCCCCTAAAATTAGGCTGATTAAAGTTAGATCTGTTAGTATACGTAGTGTAAGGGCATTAAAATTACTTAGGGTTAGGACAGCTACAGTGTTTAGTATTAGGATGGTTGGGGGAAAAAATGTTATGGGAAGGGCTCCAGCTAGGGTTAGGGTTAGGATTAGGGTTCCCCTAAAGTTGGGTTGATTAAGGTTAGGCTGGATAGTATACTTAGCATAAGGGATTGCAGTTACTTAAACTTAGGGCAGTTACACTGTTTAGTATTAGAATGGCTGGGGGAAGAAAATTTAGGGGTATGGCTAGGCTTAGGGCTAGGGCTCCAGCTAGGGTTAGGGTTAGGCTTCCCCTAGAGTTAGGCTGATTAAGGTTAGGCTGGTTAGTATACTAGGGTAAGGGCATTAAAGTTACTTAGGTTTAGGGCAGTTACAGTGCTTAGTATTAGAATGGTTAGGAAGAGTCAGGTTAGGGGAAGGGCTAGGCTTAAGGCTAGGGCTCCAGCTAGGGTTAGGGTTAGGATTAGGGTTAGGCTTCTCCAAAGTCAGGCTGCTTAAGGTTAGGACGGTTATTATACTTTAGGTCAGGGTGTTAATGTTACTTAAGGTAAGGGCAGTTTCAGTGTTTAGCATTAGGATGGTTATGGCAAGAATGGTTACAGGCAGGGCTCTGGCTAGGGTTAGGGTTAGGCTTCTCTAGATTTTGCTTGCTTAGGTTGGTTAATATACTTAGGGTAAGAGCATTAAAGTTTCTTAGGCTTACGGTTTACTGAGAACTTAGGTTCTCAGTGTTTAGCATTAGGATTGTTGGTACGAGAAAGGTTATGCGTAGGGCTCTGGTTAGGGTTAGGCTTCCCCTAGAATTAGGTTGATTAACATTAGGTCAGTTAGTATACTTAAGGCAAGGGCATTAAAGTTACTTGTGGTTAGGGCAATTACAGTGTTCAGTATTAGGATGGTTGGGGGGAGAAATGTTATGGGTAGGGCTCTGTCTAGGGTTAGGCTTTCTCTAAAGTTAGGCTGATTAAGATTATGTCGGTTAGTAGACTTAGGTTAAGTGCATTAAAGTTACTTGGGGTTAGGTCAGTTACGGTGTTTAGTATTAGGAATGTTGGGGAAAGCAAGGTTAGGGGTAGGGCTAGGCTTACAGCTACGCCTCTGACTAGGTTTAGGGTTAGGGTTAGGCTTCCCCTACAGTGTACTTATGGTTAGGGTTTGTTTTCTCCATGTCTTGTCTTTCCTCCCCTCCCCTCCCCTCCCTTCCCCTCCCCTCCTCTTTTCCCCTACTCTCTTCTCTCGTCCCCTCCCCTCCCTTCTCTTCTCCTTTCCCCTTCTCTACCCTCTCCCCTCCCTTCCCCTCCCCTTCCCTCTATCTAGCCTTGTAAATTGAAAAACACTCAGGGTAAAGAAATAAGATTTTTCTTTTATCTCTTCTCATTACCCATAGAATTATCCTTTAGTAGTTTTATTAGATGCCACTTTTTTGGAAAAGGTTATACAGATAATTAAAGCAGGATGCTTCTCTGTGTTCCGCTCAGCAAAACTATCAAATAATCCTCATAGCACAAGAAAAATCTTGTAGCATAAGGCTGAAAGAGATGGTTGGGCTGATGACTGCCTCTTCTGTTAGTCATGCTTTCTTCCGCTTAGCATAGGAAGAGAGGAGGAAACCTCCCATTAATTCCTCTGCATCTCTCCTTCATTGGGACAAAGATCCTGCACACAGATGTGCACTGGGGTGTCTGCTCAGATCTCATGGTGCCTTGATAGAGAAGCACTGGCAGAATTTGGAGGCTACTTAGCAAAACTGTCTGTTTTAACACCTAAACATCATGTCTTTTCAGTTAAAAATATTTCAATATACTTATTTACATATTTTCATTACCTGTGTTGATATCAAAAAAATGCATTCTTTGATCCAGTGACTTTGCTGCTTTTTTGTTGGTTCTAGTTCTGATGAGCCTTTCTGATCTCCTCGACAAACATGCAGCTTTCTTGCATTTGTCAAAAGTGACACACTGTCTTTTGTAAAGCTGAGCTTGGAACTTTGACCCAAAGTAGTACTCAGTATAAAATTAAAAATACTATGAAGATATACAAAACATGTCAGAATTTGCAGAAATTTAAAACATCATTGAAAAATTGCATTTCCATTTTGCTGTTTTTCATGTAAACAGTTACAAATTACTTGAAAACAGGCTAGATTTTTTTCCATTTAATTGTTGAGCTTCTCTGTTAGAAAAGAATAGTAGCTTTAAATGCTGCAAGACAGAACATACATTTCAAATCTTTGATCATCATGTGATGTGGATAGGTTGCCTTAATGAGTTGTCGGTACACATTTCTAAGTGTGCTCTAAAAGAATATCCTTAATAACAATAGAATCTGGAAATTCTGTTATAACTGTGACCCTTCTTATACTTTCATTTATTTTTTTTTTTTAATATAGATGATGAGAATTCATATTGTCAAAACATAAGAACTAGCTGATAAAAGCAAATAAATTAATACAATTACATTTTCTCTCTAAATAAAAGTATTTCTACTTTCCAAAGATGAATCTGTCACATAGAAATTAATAGACAGTTAATGTGAAGGAACAGTCCTAAAAATTAACAGAAAGAAAAAAGAACAAAAACCCAATTACATTTAAAAAGCCCTGTCTTACATCAAAAGTCAACTGTTTGTAGTGTGATAGCAGCAGTCACCATGTTCTGATATAAAGGAAATTATAGATATAAACCCCTTAATTTTTAATGTTTGTAGGCCAAGGATTCTTTTGTACAAAACCTTAGAAGTTTTGTAATACTTTTCTATGTTTACACTGAGGTTTTTTATAACAATTAATTTTCAAGTACAAGAACTCTTCATTCTGGTTTAACTGGACTCAGTAACAACTCCCACACTGAAGTCAACAGGTTTATAAATAGGCAGCCAAAGTCATTCTGTTGTATTTGACACTGAAATTAAGTTTTTTCCATTTGTTTCCCTCTTGTTCAGGAGCAGACAAATTAAGAAATTAGAAGTGGATCCTAGTAAATATTCATTCCCTGATGTGACAAAAATAATTCAAGAAAAGGAATGAATTGGACAGGGACCCATTAGGCTATAACCAGAGAAAACTGCAGACAGTAAGAAGGGTTATGTTGATTTTGAAAATAATAAAGATGTTCCTCTTTTAATTTGAAACATTCTTAAATAGTCCTTCTATGTGTTGTGTATGCTTGAGCTATTTTCATGACCCTCTGTGAAAACTAAGTATAATATAGCTAAAGTTGGAAATATTATTACATTTCTTATCAATAACTTTGCTATGCCTGTGTTTTCTGCAGCACTCTGTTAGTATATTGCTATATAAATGCCTTTTTTTTTGAGATTGTTTACTTAGTGAATCTCTAACCAGAATGGGGGCCATATAAGTCAGACATTGTCATTTCTTCAAAGAATTTACTGTCTAGATTGAAAGATGACATAGTACTTTAGGAAAAGAGAGAAAGAAGGAAAAAGCACTTGTAACAAGGTTTATGACTTTTCTCACTAGACTGAAGATAGCAAAAATCTCTATGCATTCCTTCAGTGTTGTCTTTTTTCTTGAAGGACAACAGTAAAAGAAAATAATGTATTCTGAGACAGAGAGGCATTGCTGTCATCTACCATACCTAGTAAATTTTCCAGCACAATGCACAGCTCCTGCACCCTGGAGCTGGTATAACAATGCCACTCCTTGAAGAGTTTGGGAGAGAATAAGGCTGAATGCAGTATCTCAGATGTGACACCCCAGAGGAGCTGGGAGGAATGAGCCAGACCATTCTTATGCTTTTTCATGCAGCTGCTCTCACCTGTTCCACCTTTTTCAGGATTCCCTAAAAGTGCCAAGGCTAATTTTTACATGTTGGATGAAATAAGGTTGAGCAGCTATAATGGGATGAGCTGCTCCTTCCCTACCCTCCAGCTCTTTTTTAGTGACCAGAGACTCCATTATAATTTTTCCCCTCAGCTTCTGGATTGCTCCTTGGCTGAAGCATCAAAGAATAAATGGATACGGGATTGTTAGAAAATTATTGCAATTTGGCAAGACCAGATTTTTTTTTCCTCACTCTTTTCCCGAGAAAACAAGACTCTTGATTCTTAGCTCTGCTTCTGAATGCCATTTCTGTTATTTTCACCCTATTTGACGGAAGAGAAAGGTCAAAGAAATACTCAGCTCCTCTAAAGTTACTGAAAACCACCACTGAATAGTAAAAAGGGATTGTCTTAATGCAGATGCTGTTTGGAAAAGAGAACTCAGCCATTGCCTACTCTAGCAGTAGTTGCTCAGCTAATCAGCATGTTGGTAACAGAACTCTGTGCATGTCTGCATTCCCACCTACGTGGTAGTTAAAGAAAGTAGGAGTCATGATGGCCCTGGGAACTGGGGGGAAAAGCTGAGGAGAGTGTGGGAAGTATTTAGGAAATATGGTTAGACCCTGAGTTGCTATGGAAGCAAAAGGTGGATATTGAGAAGACAGTGAAATTTTGCAGAAGGAGAGCTGCAACAAATATTCTGGTTTGGTTAGCTGTTGAAATGAGGAATATGTAGGAAAGATATGACATGTGTCTTGGGGGTGTTGGCAGGCAGCTGGCTGAATATGAACGAGCATTGTGCCCAGGTAGCCAACAGCATCCTGGCTTGCATCAGAAATAGCGTGGCCAGCAAGACTAGGGAAGTGATCTCTCCCCTGTACTCAGCACTGGTGAGGCTGCACCTTGAATACCGTTTTCGGTTTTGGGCCCCTCACTTCAGGAGGGATGTAGAGATGCTGGAGCGTGTCCAGAGATGGGCAATGAAGCTGGTGAAGGGTCTGGAGCACAAGTCTGATGAGGAGCAGCTGAGGGAACTGGAGGTGTTTAGTCTGGAGGAAAGAGGTTCAGGGGAAGATCTTATTACTACCTGGAAGGAGACTGTAGCGAGGTGAGGGTCAGTCTCTTCTCCCAAGTAACCAGCGACAGGACAAGAGGAAATGGCCTCAAGTTGTGCCAGGGGAGGTTTAGATTGGATATTAGGGAAAAAAAAAATCACTGAAAGAATTGTCAGGCATTGGAACAGGCTGCTCAGGGAAGTGGTTGAGTCACCATCACTGGAGGTATTTAAAAGGCTTGTAGATGTGGCACTTAGCGACATGGTTTAGTGGTGGCCTTGGCAATGCTAGCTTAACAGAGGCAATCGATGATCTTAAAGGTCTAGTTCAACCTAACTGATTCTATGATTCTATGACATAAAAGCATAGGAAATCAACCTCATTTGCTCTGTTGTCTACAAAACAGTTGATGTAAGGATATGTATCTGCTTGAATGTCTCTTTTGGCCTTTTAGCTGGGCAGTTAACATTCGATTCTATAGCAAAAAAAAGGACATCTTTTGTTCTTTAAGGCCAATGTTATTTCAAAAAAGGAAGAGAAATTCCAAACAAAAAGCAAGTTGGGTGACCTACATTACCTTTTTAATGAATTTGAAACTGTTTCTCTGTAAAGGAAGACTTCATTTGGTCCTGCAGAAGTAAAATGTTTCAGGTTTAAACCAGCTTTTGATTCTAACCCAATGGAATAAAGCAAATTAATTCAACTCAGGAAGAATCAAGGAAAATTTTGTGGTTAGATCTGGCTTTCATCCTTAAGAGAGAAAATCAATAAGCTGCATTTATAACTGAACCACTAAAACTTTATTTAAAATGTGTTGTTTAAGTAGCGGTCTAGGTTCAGATGGTGCTCATAATATCCTTTAGCACATACTCAAGTTCATGATATATTCTTTGAAAATGTGGTATCCCTAATTGTGAAAAACATCATTGAAAAAAACTCAGCAGTTAGAAAGAAAACACTGGTATTGAATTCTGGGATTTTTTAGATGTTTTAAAGTGCTTTATGCTTCTGCACATATATGTTTAATGTAAGATAAAGATAAATAGTCTGTCTTAAAGTGCACTGAGGAGAAGCAGAATGTGTTTATCAACGTAGGCTGATGGGTTGAACTGATGCATTTTTTTGGGTTACAATTTGAAATTGCTATAGGATAAAAAAATGAAGTTTCATACTAATGCTGCATATACTGAGAGCTGAAAATAAAATTTATATATTGCAAAGGCATAAACCAAATTTTAATTTGGTCATCATCTGATCTATTGTAGCATCATCTTGGAATTTTCTTGTGCACTGACTTGATTTTTCCAATTCCAGAGTAAATTATTGCATGATATAAGCCTCCTAGCCCTGAAATCTGTTTAATCAGCTCTACTCTGGTAAACGGGGTATAAAAACATTGATGTCTTTTGCAATATACCCCTGTGCGCTATAAATGCCTACTCACACTGGCTAACTATGGAAAAGACAGTATTATGTTTTACCTCTTGATGTGGCTGAATAGTTATATGCCCATAAGGATGAGTATGGATCATTTTCTGGATTGCACATCAAAATGCCTAGTTTCGAGATTGTACAGAGTGTCCATGCCCAAGCGCTGGCAGTGGGGCTGGGGGGTGGCCTCTGTTGGGGGGGACCAGGGTTAGCACAGGTTTGGGCAAGGGCCAGAGGCGGCCCAGGCAGAGGAGGAGGCAGCCGAGGGGGGAGCAGCAGCAGAGGCAGCCCCAGGCCGCAGCAGGAGGAGGGCAGGAGGTGCCGCAGGCCCGGAGCAGGGCTCCCCTGCAGCCCTGGCGAGCCCCCGCCGGGGCAGAGCCCCAGCCTGCAGCCCAGGGAGGGCCTGGGGGTCCTAAAAGTTGATACTGTTTGATGGAACAGTGTAGTCCTAGTAGGAAAACAGGCAACAGGTAATGTAGTTTTTAGCAGTCAAATGGCCAATTTATATTTTGATTACTTTCCACCCTACTTCCACTTCCTGTGTATGAATTTTGCTGACCTTGGGATGTGTGCAGAGAAAAGGCCCCAAAACATTTTTGAAGATAAATATCAGTAGCTTTTGGCAGCAGATCCAAAAATTTGTTTCCTGTAGATTTATTGATTGCTGTGGAGATTTTCTGATGTTTCTAAGAGGTGAACACACTGAAGGCCTTCCTCTTCTTCTTCTTCTTCATTGCTTGTTTCTGAAAATCTTGTAGGGACAATACACCTTTCAGACACTCAACCAATTTGGATGAACCTGTCAAGAGTTTCAGAAGGTTGTGGAAAACAGGCATCCATACAGCCTGGTCATATAAGATTATTTCATTTTTTCATAAGTAGAGCGGTACAAAATGTGACCTTTGCTTTCAAACCGAAAGGTAATATGAATTAATCTTAGCACATTCCAACTCAATTCTCTTTTTCATCTGGTTTCCAGTGGGCAGATAACGCTCCGTTTTGGTGGCGGTGGGGGGAAAGAAAAGAGCTTTATTGAGCTACAGTTACATGTCATAGGAAAATTAATAGCAGGTACCAAAATATACTTGGAACTACTGAAGAAAGAGTTGTTTCACATGGTACCATGATCTTAGGATCCACTCTGAAAATGGAAAATATCCTGAGAATCAGCTTCAATAAAATTCTCAATGTGTGTATAGGCCATGGAGAAGCAGGGGTTGATCGCAGAGGAGCAAAGAGTACAAGTACCAGGTGATATGAATGGCCCACAAGAGCATAAACGCACATCACAAAGTATGAATTACTGATCACTAAGGTAATGTAACTGTGAGAAAAGAAGACGTAAGAAAGAGGACAAATAACATGCAACCAACATAGCCAAAATATCCCCTCTATAGTGAAAATGCAAGGAAGATAACAAAAGGAATGAAAGATAGTCACAGCCCCCACAAGAAAAAAGAGCAAAGGAGGAAGAACAGCACCAGCATTGTCTCCCCCAGTTAAGGACATGGCAGCTGATCAAAGCCGTTGTGCATCTCCATCAGGTTACTCCTACCTACAGCACAAAAGAAGTGCTGCTTTTTGATTTGCCACTTGCCTCATTCTGCCACTGCAGACTCAGCACTTGTAAGTACAACATTATCTCTTACTATGTAATTGGGTTAAGCAGATGAAAATTTCAAAGAACACACTATGTGTGTGTGTATGTGTATTGCAATATTTCACCTCTAATTAGATGACTGAATGAATTTAAGTAGTATGCAGTGGATGGATCTATTAATCATCCAGGAGATAGGAGATAGATGGGGTTAATGACAAATTCTAGCAGTATTGAGGGGAAAGAGGATGTACAATGGCTCAGAAAGACTCTTGGATTTGCCATAAAATCCTCCCCTTGCTCTAAAACTGGGGAACGGGGTGTAAGTTTTGGATTTGCACAGTCAGAACAAGAGAGTTTTGTTGTTGATGTACAAGACAGGAGGAGTTTGGTTCCTCACAGAGTTAAGTTGATTCACCTGGGTCAAAAAAACCCAAGAAGCAGAAAAGAATCTGTCACACTATTACAGTGTAAAACTGTACTGCAGTTAGAATTACAGTTGTATTACAGAACAACACATACTAAAATAGCAAAGCTTGAGTCAAAACTTCCTTTTGTCTTATAGTCTTAGCTCAGTGTGGATGCCTGAATATACCCAGTACAGGTAACAGTATTGGACATACAAAATGTACTTTCCCCCTGGATGCTTCACATGATAATTCCCATAAGGGGAAACTGATGAATAGCAAATGCATTTCTTACGGGTTAATGAATAATGGAAGAAAGCCGCATGGTAGCCTGAGTGTTAGTCTTTTTCTGAACAGTTGCTGAAGACCAGGTGTTAGCTGTCAAAATGAGACTGTTCGTAACTGTAACTTTACCCAGACAAAATCGCAGACTTACAGAATCACAGAACAGTTGAGGTTGGACGGCACATCTGGAGGTCATCTGGTCCAACCCCCTGCTCAGACAGGGCCATCTAAAGCCAGTTGCCCAGGACCACATCCAGATGGCTTTTGAGTATTCCCAGGGATCGGAGACTCCACAATCTCCCTGGGCAACCTGTGCCAGTGCTCAGCCAGCCTCACATTAAAAAAGTGTTTCCTGATGTTCAGAGGCAACCTCCTGTGTGTCAGTTTGTGCCCATTGCCTCTGGTCCTCTCACTGGGCACTACTGAAAGAGTCTGGCTCCCTGCAGCTGTGGAGCCTCCCTTCAGGTATTTATATGTATTGATAAGATCCCCTTGATCCTTCTCTTCTTTGGGTTGAATAGCCCCAGTGCTCTCAGCCTTTCCTCATAGGTGAGATGCTCCAGCCCCTTCATCACCTTCTTGGTCCTTTGATGGACTGCCTCCAGTATGTTCGTGTCTTTCTTGTATTGAGGAGCTCAGAAGTGGACACAATACTGAACTTTATGAAAATTTATGAAGTTTATATGAATTTATAAACTTAATGAATCATACTTTCAGAGCGTTTAGTGCTAAGGTTTTGACTTATCTGCCAGGCTGTTTCCTTTGGAATATACCGTTATCAGTGCCATCCTCTGCATGAGGGTGAAGTCTACAACACAACATGTAAAACACTGACAGAAATTACTGCGATGGCTAGGATCCCAGCTGGACTGCCATGAAGGCCACAGTCAGAAGTGAGCTTTAGAAGCACTTGTGGAGAAGAGGTGGCAATAGAGAGAAACAGCTGTGTAATAGGATTCAGAAGTATTTTCTGGCAGGGCTAATGCAGGTGTAAAACCTATGCACTGTGAGGGGCTTGTAAAAAAAAACCCCAGCTTTTCACACAAAGATGTAGTAATTGCTTTTGGGATTGAAAACTAATCATAGCAGCTGACATCCATTCATCAACCTAATTATATGTACCCCCTTTGTAGGGTGAAGAACTTTGTCATGAGCCTAACCAACAGTTGACTTGGACGGAGAAAGAACTTGTTTTCAACAGCATCTTGAGTTAGTAGGGTAAACAGAGGGGAAGGTCAGAATGCCAGATCTCTGGGCGCAAAAGACCAGGTAGATGGATAGTAAATGATTGGAGTGATGGCACTGCCCTTTCCCCTATCCGCCAGCAAATAAATCCTGTTATTCATTGTTTAATTGTAAACTATTTGAGAATAAATGTATTTCTCTGTTACAGAGTTATCTGTAGCATGTTGAGGCTTATTGTGCTCATTTACACCCCCTGAGCAGCACTGACTGTATACAACCGTTTCCTGCCACCTCTGATACACCCAGACAGAGCAAAAGTCCAATGAAGCCGAAAACTGGGAAAGCAATATATAAATCATTAAGGAAAAAAGATATGACATAATTTAGAAAACACAGCTTACTCTGAGAGCAACAGTTTATGTTTTGCATTTTAAAAAGCAGAAATGATCAAAGTAGGTTATTTGTAGCAGTAATGCTGCTGTTCGTTGCACAGTTGTGCACTGGAACTAATAACAAGCAGGATCCCTCTGAGCTAGGTTTTGTACAAATTGTTCCTACATCAAACCTGTCACAGTGAAAACATTATGAGAGCCACAAGTACATCAGGCCTCAAGACTGTTTACTTTATTGGTGAATTAGCTGAGCTGTTCTTAAAACTTCTTGAAGTTAGAAGGAGCAGGGAAGGATGGGAAAATATTAATTCAGCCCTTGGAGCTGTTATTTCTGTTCCTTGTTTCCTTTAACATAAAGTCAGTTAGACAGACTGGACATAGTCTCTTCTGCCTTACAAGCCCTTCCTGCAGGCAGCAACAATCACACCCTTCCACAGAGCAGAATGTCGAACAGAAAGCTTCCATGAGAGCCACATATTCATTTAAAGAAACTCTACCCCTACAGCTCCTCCCTAGAAAAGCCCTGACTTGATGGAAATTGGCCAGGGCTCGAGTCAAGAGTCCATTCATTTAAGGAAATGGTATAGTACAGGACCAGCCCTCAACTTTGAGCAGATGTCAGCATAATGGTTTGCCCTTGGATGAGTTTGCATCTGCACACAGTAACAATTTTCCCATAGAGGGCACTGTATGGAGGAATCTCAAACTAAGAGACTTTTCTTCTGTTTGACAACAGCTTTGTAGCGTGAAGCACAGGAAAATCATGATGACCAAGTCCACACTGGGAGCTGTACTGCTGTTACTGGAAATAAAATTTTCAGTGTAGTACAGCCTTAGTGTCTGGGGAAAAAAAGATCTCTGAATTTAGAGCATGTATCATATGAACAGTAGCACTTAAAAGCTCCATGGCTATAAACTATAAGCACCTTTCTCCTCAGAAACTTCACAGAAAATATGTGTATAGAAGAGGAGACTGATGAACATTTGGTTAGAAAGATGTGAGCTGTGGCTATGCTTTGACCCTTGATTTTGTGCTCTCATTGCTAACCATCTGCAAGTCTACCAGCAGCATAATTATGCCTGTTTTACAGTGTACATAAATTAGTGTTGGCTCCTCTGGTTTTGCAACCCGGCAGGCAGCCATCTGACTTTTTAATTAAGCATTTCACTGAGGTAGATTGATAATAAAGTTCCAATATGCTTCCATATTCAAATGAAAGTGCATCAGCAGTATAAAACTTTCAAAGGGAAAACATCTACAGAGATATATCAGTCACCTATGAAGTATAGCTGAACTGAAGCATGACATCAGCTATGAAAGAAATCCAAACTGTTTGATTTTACTGCACAGAACTCCAGTCTGCAGTGGAAATCCTCTAAGAAAATCAAGTAAATTTTTTTATTAATTTTATTTTTATTTCCATGAGCCTCAGACTTTGTAATGAACTTCTAAACATTTAAAGTTGCTGATATCCTGCATCATTTTCAGAACTTCGTCTGTGCTTATACTGAGCATCTAGTTACAGTTTCAGATATTTAAATGCTTAAAACAAGATCACCCTCCCTTATGTAGATACTGAAAGCTGTATTTATCTCACGAAAATTATTTGTCAATATTCTAAATAAAAATATGTCTGTTTAAATGTATGCTTACAGTTCAGCTCGATCTGGGAACCCATGCATGAAACTAAGTCACTGTCAAGCATTCTTAAAGCTTTTCCAAGTGTCTCCAGTACAGGCCTATAGTATTTTAGATCAATCAATCAAACTTCTTCAGTTTCCTTCCCACAAATCTTGAGATTCAGTCTGGACATCCTCAAAGTGGTAGTGAAGTAGTAGTGAAGAAGCTCAAAGGTTCCTGAGACATGTTAATGTGTCCCTTACAGGTGTGACTGCGTAGTCAGGTTACTTTGCGCTAACTGGTCTCGGGTGATTTCTGTGGGGCTGAAGGTAATTTCTCACCTTTATCAGCTGCGATGAGACACATAATTACATGTATCTGATCTGTAAAGCAAATTCTTCCTCTCTATCAGTGTTTGACAGTGGACACTTAACAACCTGGTTAATCAAAACCAGATTATACTGCTAGAATTAATGAGGCATTGAAAGGGTTTAATGACTAATGGAAGCTTTTTAAAGCCTGTTTCAAAGGGATTACTTAGTTTAATATTTGCTCGTAAGTAATAGATGTTTGGTGTGGAAGTCACAGTTATTCAGTCAAATGAATTTCCCTGGGTCAACTCAACCTGATACCTTGTAATTGAAAATCTATAGATCTAGTTCATGTTCTTTTGATAAAGAGAAAAACTCTTCTTTCCCATTGTATTAGTTCAGGATTCAGTGTAGAGGATTCAAGGACAGCTGGCAAAAATGACCATTTAAATCAGCTTGGGACTGAAGTAGAAGAGACTTTATTATTGAGAATAAGCTGGATATAATACCTGAATCACAAGATTAAAGCGAATTGCTACATGTAGTAAAAGGCAGAGAAGACTACCTTCTCTATGAAGAACTGGATTAGTTTCAGCACCTAGCTCTTGAGATATCAGACCTTAAATTTATCACTGGGCCCTTGAATCAAGAAAAAAAATAATCATACTTTCATCAGACAGACTGAGATTCCAGATTTCCCTCCTTGGCGGTGAAGACTTTGTGTGGTATTCTTTGATCTGGAGCTTTTCTCAGATTGGGAAAGAGGATACAAAATATTGTCCAAGGAATGAACACCTGTGCATGAACACAAGTATAAATATTCTCCCCACTACCTGTGCTGCAAAATGGTCTCACTGCTTGTGCACATGCTTGTGCATACTGGGGCATGACAATGGCTTTTTTCAGGTGGTTCTAGGAATCTATTGCTTGGCATTGCAAACAAGGGCACAGAAAACGGAGACAATCAGGAGACCCACTTCAAAAGTACCATCCAGTTCTGAACTAAACCAGACTCCCACCAGTTCATTTCCAGGCTACTCTTGCTTGTAAATGTGGTGCTGTTTTGCATCTTTCATGCTGATTTCAGGGTTCTTGTCTTATGATCATAGGAACTTGCCATTCGCTTTTGCCAACAGAATTTGAGTAAACAGCTTGATGTGCAAAGTAACTCTTAAATTCTGCATATAGAATGGTTTATTGTCAGGATCAGAGTCAGGATCAGGTAAAATGCTTTTGCAATAAGAAACCCCCAGCACTCAGTTCCACAGGTTCTTTGCTCCAGGACCCTATACATCATACCCTACAGTTTGCCAGAAAGGTCTGAGCTCTACTGTTTTATCTAGTCTCTACTAGCTTCCCACACATAGCTCAGCTTCACTAATACTGAAATCATTGGTGAACCAAGAGTCAAAAGTGGGAAAAACGTATCCTTATCTTATAGGTGAGCACATGAAGAATCGTACATAAAGTGACATACCTCAGTTACTCGACCCAATAGTGACAGAGCTGAGTATATAATTCAGAAGTCCATCACTTGAGGACAGGAGGCATAGATACACTGATAAATTTCTTAACGCCATTGCCCACAACAGTAGGTGTAAGAAAGGCCAGATGAAGCCAAATCAGAAGCCCATTTATCTCAAGATGTCGCTCAACACCAGGCAGGACATTTCATAGGCCAGCAAAATGCAGGACATGGCAATGTACTCACTGCTCTGGAGGGCTGTGTGAGACTGCCCCTCATGCCTGCTAACCCTCTGGGGGAGGCAGGACTGTAGTTCTCCTGCACGCTCTAACCTAGCCCAGTCCCTTCCCCCTCATTCTGGGGGAAGCAAAATTCCATTTTTGCATACCTTGCTGGGAAGTATTGAACCTGTTCTGTATAGGAAATGTTGAAAACAGCAATCCTTCCCTGACACGATCTCAGACAGTCAGCAGCTGTAGGATATCCTGACCTAGGGGCTAACATGCAATTATCTTTGATGGAACAGTCCTCCATGAATCTGTGTTGTCATTATTTTACACTAACTATGCTTATAAGCCTCCGTTCTGTATCCTGTGGCTACAAGCTTCATGCTTTAATTATGCATCTTATGAATATTGGCCTTTGTTTATTGTAAGCCTATCAGCATTTCCTTGGGGATTCCTAATTCCTTTGATTCTCCCTGTTGTCTTCCTCAGAACATTTTTCCACTTCTATTACATCAACGAATGATCAGGACAACACGTAAGAAGTGTTTCCTCTGTGGTTTTACACAGCAGCATGTTATCTTTTGCTTTCCTATAATTTCTAGATGGTGTCTTTTGAATACTGTCAAGCACTGAGCCCACTTTTTTTATAAAACTGTCTACAGGGAGCTCAAATTTTATTTCCTGAATTTCAATAGCTAGACAAGAACTGCCACTATGTACTGACTGATCAAGCTGCTTTAGGTAGAGTTATTTATTACACACATTGAACTATTCTTTCATTCAATCACTCAGCCACTTGGGATTTTCAGAATTTTTTGTGCTTTTCTCAGACACTTTGAGATACGACTACTGCAAATAATTTTATCACCTCAAAATTTATTTTAGTGAACGCTATCATCTCATTATTCATCTCTTTTTCTGGACCATTGAAGAAGAAGTTGAGCAGCTCAACTTTGAGCACAGGTCTCTCTGGGGATCCACAGATAATCCTCCATTGTGAAAACCGACCATTTATTCCTACTCTATTTCCTGTCTTCAAGAAATTCTTAATCCTTGAGGTGACCTTCCTTCTTATGCTGTGACAGCTTAGTTCCTTTCCTAGTCTTTCAAACTTGTCAAAAGCTTTTTGAAAAACTGAGTACATTATATCAACTAGAACATCCTTTTCCACATGCTCACTAAAAATATTCCTATTTGGGTTGAAATATGGATAGTAAAACTTTCAACTGACTAGTGATTTCAGTTGCTTCCATTTTTGGTATCTAATCTGAGGTTGCCTTTAGAGGGCAGTGGTTTTTCACTTTTCCAATAAATACTGAGACCCTACCTTTAGTTATTCCCTTGGAAGAGTTTAAAATTGAACATACAGGACCACCAGTGCCTGCTTAAAAACTTGATATAGCTATGTGGAAATACACAAACAGAAAGCAGAACGCAGTGGCATTTCTGATTATGCTGGGACAGAAGCTGGTCTTACTAAAATGGTAAGGTATTTCAAAACCGCCTGTCTCCCCAAAAGCACAAAACAGACACTTCTTACTTCGCCTTCAGCTTTTGTCAAATTAGGTAAGTTAAAAGCACAGAAGTTTTTTCCGTGCAGGCAGATAGGATGAAAAAAGATGCTACCACTTGCTGAGAAACCAGAGGAGAGAGCTAGAGTCTTCCCTGCTTCTGGACTGGGGTTGAGGAGGAGGCAGAACATGCTGAGATGCCAAAGGCACCAAAGTGCAAAAACCCTTCCAGCCCTTTTGTCCATATCACTTCCTGACAGCAAATTGCTGGGACCTTTGCAGGCAGGTGGCAGGCACCTGGCATCTTCACTTCCACAGCAATCTGGCAGTATAATGTTTTTCAATAATGTAATTTTCATTTGAAAGGTCATGCCAGCAGAAAAGTTCTCCAACAGCTAGCAGTGCAGATTTTTACTTTTACTTTTAGAAACCCATTTCCAAATTCCTTTTAAATTTTTTTATAAAAGGTAATGAACTCTTATTCTACACTAGAACTGGAAAGAGGTGAATGTTCTCTTGTTCCCTTTTGTCTTTAAAGAACATATCATTTGCATGTCAATAGTCTTTAGTAGATCCACTTTGTACATCATTTGCATGCCTTTGACTGTATGACAATTAACAAATTAGTATCTGCATATGATGTATTTTTCTGGGAAATGGTAAGAGGTCAGTGAGAAGCTTTACCATATTCATCATCTTCATTGGCATTTCGGGAGAAGCAATTTCAGCGGCTCCACTAAATTTATTACTACACTCTGTCAAGGGATTCAGATCTTGACAGTTTACCCTTGGATGTTCTGATAGTAGAAATATGGTGGACCATAAAAAATGCAAGACTTTTAAAGACATTAGTCAAGAAACTCATTGTGAATTCCATTGTAAAGAATTTTGGAAGGAAGCATGACTCAGGAGTCTAAATATAGCCTTTCAAATGCCAGTAGCAAATACACCAGTGAACCTGAGAACATCAGTCAGGAGGAAGAGTTGTGGCCCGAATACAGGATTTGCACAGGTGCTAATTTTTCTTCCACCAAACCCTGCAGAGGGATTTTTAAAGGACCGAGGACATATGTTACCATTGTCCGGGTTGGACAACCCAGGCCTGTTAGCTGAAGCTGCAGAGCAACTTAAAATTGTCCTTGGAACAAGCAGTGGGAGAAGGAAAACAAGCTATGCACAAAGAAGAAGCCAGGTGCAGAGCAAGTCCTGGGAACCGTGAAATCAACACACTCTCATCAGCACACTCTGATAAGGCACCTGCAGCATGCTCACCGATCAGCGACACGGACCCCCACGTGGCCCAGAGACTTTTATCCAATCACCTGTGTGTAAAGTCGGGTGAGTGGTCGGTTTAAGTTATAAATATGACCTGTTTGTTTAATAAAGGGAGCACGGCATGTAGCTATATTGGTGTGATTGTCGTGACTTGGCCGACTCTCCATGGGGGACCTTCTTTGTCTGGCGCCTGAACAGGGACCCATTTATTCACTTAAATGAGGTTCGCTTAAATGTGGTTTAGCTTAAATGCTGTTCGCTTAAACGCGGAAGTCTCCATGCATCGGACCCGAAGGGAAGTTGTCCGATTAGGGAGCTGGAGGTCGGAGGCGGGCGGAACCTGAAAGGTGAAAAGTGGAGTCCAGAGTTTGGTGTAGAGCTGCAGATCACACCCCTGCCGGAGGTAAGACCGTGATGAATAAAACGCAGCAGGGCTCTCCGTTAATTTCCTCTCTGAGAGAGGGGGGGGCACTAACGAAGACCGCGACGAGTGCAGAAGGGCTCGCCACTGATACCCTTTCTGTGAGAGGGGGGAGCTCTCAGGAAGACCACGATGGAATTAGACGCGGCAATTAAACTTTTAACTAGTATCCTCTTTAAGAGAGGGGAGAGCATTAAAAAGCAGAAGTGGAGGCTTTAGTTCGCTGGGCACAAAAAAAGGATAAGATTCCCGAGCCCGCATTACTGTTAGTATTACGGAATGGAGAGAAGTGGGAAATTGTCTCTGGGAAAACCCTTATGAATTTGGGTAGTTTTTATTGGTCTCTTCATTCATTCTGGCATTTCAAGACAAGAAATGCTGTGCAGTCAAGAATCCACCACACACAGATGTTGAGTCCTTGGAAACAAGGTCTAATACAGATTCTTGCAGCACCTATGCATATAAATCCACTGATGCGCCACTAACTGGTGATAAGGGTGTATGTGTCAAACCCCACCCAAGTGGGACAGAAAGAACACAACAGAGTCCAGTTGGAAGGGACCTACAACGATCATCTAGTCCAACTGTCTGATGACTTCAGGGCTGACCAAAAGATAAAGCATGTCGTTAAGAGCATTGTCTGAAAGCCTCATAAACACTGACAGCTTGGAACATTGACCACCTCTCTAGGAAGTGATGATGATCATATTGGTAAATAAATGTTTCCTAATGCCCAGTCTAAATCTCCCCTGGTGTGGTTTTAAACCATTCCCATGCATCTTATCGCTGGATCCCAAGGAGAAAAGATCAGGACCTCCCTTTCCACAACCCCTCCTCAGGAAACTGTAGAAAGCAGTGAGGTCACCCCTCAGCATCCTTTTCTCCAAACTAGACAAACCCAGATTCCTTAGCTGCTGCTCACAGGACATTCCTTCAGCCCTTTCACCAGCTCTGTTGCTGTTCTCTGGATGCAAAAGAAGAGGACCTTCATTTCCTTTCAAAGATTTGCTTAGAGTTTACTAGAGGACAGCAGCTTTACTCTGTGCCAGTTTAGAGAAAAGTTTAGAACTTTACTCTGTGCCAGTTTACAGTCCAGCTTCTGAAAGAGTATTCAGCCCTTCTGTGAGGTTGGTGGGGCCCTGCCTTCTTGGCTCATGTTTGCTATCATATCTCAAAACTTGCACAATCCAACACAGTCAATGCCATCTAGTGCCTGTCCCTCCTCCAGTGTTCACATGTAGTCCTTCTCATCCATGACCTGATGACAAATGCATTTTTCATTTTTCTCCACTATGCTTCAAACAAACAACACCCTAATGACCAGCACTGGTCTGTGTCAGTCCTATTGCCTCCGTCCTCACACTGCCCATCAAGTGATTAATTTAACCTTTAATATGGCCTAGGAAGGAGAGGACTGTTGACTTTTCTTTATCCTACAAGAAACTCTCTTCTTCTCCTGCTTTATCTACCCAATCGGTAGTGCTGCTGGAAGCCCTGTTTGTGTCACCACCAGCCTGTAGGCATCCTTCAGGCCTGTGCAGGATGGTGCTGCTTGCAGAGCTCCAGGTGTTGCACAGGAAGGCACCCATGCTGCAGGATGGGGCTCAGCCGTCTGCCTTATTGCTGCTCCGGCCTGATTCCTGGTGTGGTTTTCAGATCCAGACAATGTGGCCTTGCTCAAAGTTTCATCCTCATTGCCTCTATTTCTTTTTTTTATCTTTTTTTCAGCTTGACATGTACCCTGCAGCTTCCAGAGATCACAGATACCTGCCTCTTTCCTGTCAGGGACTTTTATAATCCTCATGGGGTTGATGGAGTACCTGGTCATGGTCCTCACTCCCTCTCCTTCCTGTTTCAAAGTGGCAACGTGTGGGTTGTAAGGCAACAAAATTCCTGCCTCCAGCGGTGATACTAGAGGGCACGGCAGTACCCATGCTATGGCTGGCTGACAAATTCACGGTTTCCACTGGAAAGTTTTCCCAGTTTGCTTTTACATAAAATGTAGCTCCTGAAACTGAATTTGCAAAATTACTGAAAAGCACAAGGGTTTGCATGGAATGAAAATTGTGTCAACAGTTTAACAGGCTGCTTCTGAAAACGTGGCTTTTCATTTATTTGCCCTCTACGTCCATGTGTCAGGTACAAACACAGCTCTCTTCTGATTATGAGCTTGCTCTGATTTTTCCTAGTTGTAGAATTTTATGTTTCTTTGGCAGAAAGACCTTTTTTATTAACTTGTTTTCTTTGGTATTTTTTGCTGTTTCTGGGATGAAGGTCATGCTCTCTACAGGTAGAGTCTGGGATCAAAACAAGGTGTTGTATGTTTGACAACAAATGTGTCAGTAGAGTGTCAAAGCACATAAAACTAATGGTCTGGGAAGTGCTGGCTCCTACCCTAGGGGCCATATAATCTAAAGACTTGGTTACTTGGGAGAAGTGACTGTATATAATCTGTGAACTGATGTCATCCTTGTTACTCCAAGCAAAATGTCATCTAGAAGCTGAATAAAGGTGATCTCTAAGACACATTGCTTGCTAGTAAGCATAGTTACTGAACTCACTGCACAAATTACTGGGAAGTAATTTTTTGCTATAGACAAGACAGCGAAAAAGAGATCTAAAAGATAAAATAGAATCAGAATGTCACTTTCTCAAGGGGGTCAGCATCAATCCCTACCCCACATCCAGCTGCAGAGCAAGTCATGGCTCTTTCAGAGAACAAACGAGTGTTGCTTATCTCACCTAAATTTAAGTGACGGGCTGGGGTCCCTTATAGTCAATAGGAAGGCACAGGAACTTACAGAAAGTTTCTCTGTGTGGTGAGTAGGCTTCTAACCTAGACACTTTGATGGGAATATATGCCTAACTTCTTATGCAGAAAAAACAAATCCACAAAATATTGTGTAATGGAATTTTTTTCTGATATCTTCACACCATCTTTCTTACCATATAAAGTTTGCTATGAAAATGTCTGGAGATCTCCATGCTGCACCCTGCAGCCAAAGATAAGACAATTTTGAAGGAAACAAATTTTCCAACATCTCATTACAACTGCAAAATGAACAGAAATGCATCAACTTTCTGCATCTCCTTCAGACATTTCCGTGTTTAGCAAGGTGAGTTCTAATGCAGAAAAATGCTGATTATTATTCTTCTTCCCCATCTATGATCTTATAACCTTGCACCAGGAGGAAAGATGAGCCAATACTGGAACGTGACCTAGAAAACATTTGCTTGTATTTATTGGTCCAGCAAAATAAAGTTTTGTAATCAATGCAATGGTGTTTCTCTACATCCAGCCATTTTTCCTCTATGTTTAAAACTACATTTCCAGGATAATCTTCACTATGAGAATAGTGAAATTTTGCTGTTTGTGACGTAGCCAAAAAGTTTAAGGTAGTGAAACATAAAAAGAAAGACCTCCATGCCTTGTTTGGTTCTGATACTACATTTTTGGGGAGATTGTGAGTTTGGAGAACAGACTGTAATTTGTTGGAAGGACTGGATTTGGTCATCGTTGGGGGAAAAAATGGCATCTTCTACAAGAGTTCAGAGAGTAAAATTAAGGGATAATGGAGGATCTTGCTAGAGATGACCCTGATATCCTGGAGGACAGCTGGAGCAATTGTAGGAAGCCCCCCTTCAGACACGCAGAGGATGAGGATGCACAGAAAGGTTGAAGGTAAGTAGGAGGAGGGGACTTGTGGAAAGTTGGGTGTGTTAGTGAATTCCAGCTGGCTTACGCTGGATTTCATAAGTAAGATACAGTTTTGATCAAACATTCATGGATTCTCATAAGCCTCTGACTGCAGTACCCATCATATCACACGCCAATGACAGCTAGCCTTCTGCTTTGGGGCTTGCATGAGTGTTCACACAGGAAAAGTGAAGAAAGTCTGCAGCAGCCCGGCCACTTGTTTGAGGACTTTTGGCTGGTGGTAAATGGAAGGAGTCTGACAACAGGTGCCTTATCCTGAGCTCTTCAGGCAGCAAGGATCAGCTGGCAAGTGACACCAGAAGGCTGAAGGCAAACAATCCACAGCCTGTGCTACTCAACCATTCTGAGCATCCTTTGCTCTTTGATAAGAAGGGAAGATTTGCACTTTTTGGTGAAATTAGCTTGTAGGAAACAAATCTTTGTTTGTTAAATGCATGACACATCAGTTGTTTGTACATGCATCTAATTAGCAGAGGATTTGAAGATGCCTCTGGGGGCAGCCAGAGGGTAGGGGAGGCATCACATTCTGCTTTCTTTGTCAAAGCCATGTCATTTATGTTAAACGCCTTATTAGCCAGAGTCTGACTTTCTGACATGCAAAAATACATCCCTTTGAAACTAAACTGTCCGGATTATGTAAGACCCAAGACACATTTCTTCCAGCCTTGGAATGGATTAGTCTCCGACTGAGTTACCAGCTCAGTGAACACTGACATATTTTTTGTTTGATAGCGCTGCATATTTAGCTGCTGAGCAAACTGAGATCACTTTTTTTTTTTCTTTTCCCCCTCTGGATGCATTGCCAAGGTGCAGCCAAGCAGCCCAGCATTTCAGTCAGGTATTTTATAGAAGAATATGAATATGTTATATTTTCCATGTATTCAGCTGAATTCAGCCTCCTTAGTTTAAAATCCTACGCAGTCTTTTAATCGGACATGTGCAAACACTCCATTTGAATTGAGGACTTGTATTTCTCAAGTGTCTTTTCCTACCTCAGCCAAATTTTACTTACATGAAAAGCACTCTCAATAATCAACTCTTTGCATAGCCTGCAGCACACGCTAAGAGCTCTCATGCAGAATTGCCATGCACAGTGCACTCATGCCATGCCTATGCATGACCTATGCAAGGTCCATCCAGTTTGTCCATCCTGTGTCCCCATGTCTCAGTATCTTCTAAAGATGGACTGTCTGATATGTGCATGAACATAACTGACAGTCTTCCAGAGTTGAAAGATTTTGCAACCTCTTTTCTGCTGGGAAACTGTAAAGGGGGTTCACTGCCATCGAGAGCAGCTATTGCAGGTCCCACTGATAGCTGCATTTGAACAGGAGCCAGGGGAGGAGTGTGCAGAGGAGCCAGAATAGGAGTGTGGAAAAGGGCACTTCGAAACACCAGTCACCTTTGAGAACACAGGCGCACAGAGATTAGGGTCATCCAGGAAACCAAGAGGTGAATATGTGCTGTGGAAAACTCATCAGAAAGACCTAGACAGGCTCGCAGAAGTTATTCATAGTGCTGCTGTAGTCAGAGAGGCTATCGCATATGAAGGACGAGCACTTTGCAAACAGGACATATGAGGAGATCCTCCAATCAACATATCACTGGTAACATACCTTCTAGCACCTTCCATCTGTGGATCTCTGGGTGCAGTCAGATAGCATTAATTTATCCTGAGACTCTCTAGAAGTAAGGCTGATTTACTTCACTCCTGTCCACGTGCTTGTTCTAGTGCAAAGTGGTGCAGAATATTACCATGACTGTGAGATTTTGCTTCCTTTGGATCAGGCTCAGAAGATGGTGGGAAATAAACGAATAAAAATCAGCAAGCATGAAGGAGCTCTGGAGCAGTGCAGTTATGGCTGAAACCACATAGAACAGACAGATTTTGGGTGATGTGAAAGGCAAAAGTGACATTTCACCAAGTGATATCGGCAAAAATTTTTGATTACTCCAATGATTCTCCAGCTCACTGCAAACAGTTGTGCTAGCTCCAGATGTCTGGTTCACACCAAATTACTGAGCAAATAACAAGTCACAAAATATAAAGAGAAATGAATGCAACATCAAACATCTCAGAGACAAAGAATGCCAAAAGACATGGTTGCCCTCAGAAAATCAGCTCTTCTCTAGTTTACCGACCTGGCAGTCTTTATTCAGTCTTTCTTGTCTTTGTATAGAAAGAAAGAGAGAATGAATATATGGATAATTAAAAGATAGGGCTGAATTTGCACTGAAATGAACCATCATAACTGTAGGAATTCCTGATTTTTTCAATGTGCCTAAAATACCTTCTTTGAATAATACTTGTGTTAATCTTATTTTTATTTTTAATGTATTTAATTCTGAAAAATTATTTAAACTCCAGAGATGCCTTGAAAGAAGTCACAGACAATTACATGTTCCTGCTTAATATTCAGAAGAAAGAGAAAAGAAGCTGTTAAAACTATCCCTGGTCTGTGCCAGAGCTCCAAATGTCTTCTCTGAGAGCTAATTGCATCTTGGCATATGGAGTCCTGGCAAGAGTGTTGCAATAAAAATAGAGGACAAGAAAAGAACTAATTCTCTCCATTTAAAAAATAATTCATAGAGCAAAACTACTTGGACTCCTGCTGCTTGCAAGCTGTTAATATAGAGCAGAGAGGAACGTTTCCTAATTTAGTATGGACTTTCTTCTAAGACATGCCAATTCTTCAGAGGCTGGGGGAGAGCTAGAGTAGCAGATATGTCCAGAATATCAGAATTATAATTGTTTTTGTCAGTCTCTGCTGCCTATCAGCAGAGACACTGGCAAGTAATTCAATTAAAACAAGCATCTCTTATTTGGAGACTTGAACCCTAACAAGAAAATTCGAGCTCCAATGAAGAAAATGGAAGTTTCACTGAAACCAGGATTAAAAGAATTGCCCTTGATTTCAGAAATCATTGATGGGCAAGAAGGAAATTTGAAGTATATGCTTAAAACTATAAAATATTAATTAAGTCCCACTGACTTCAATATGGGATATTATATTGGGAGCGTAACTGTCAGACACTTCAGGGAGATTCATCTCATCTACCTTTAGATTTCTACCATAGAGATGTCTGTGTCTCTCCTACTCAGTCTTCACAGTTTTATAGTCACAGAGAGAAGTAAGAAGCTTAAAGATGTGAGTAATCCACTTTTGGTGTTCATGACAAAGTGCCTGTTTCTCCAGATTAACTAGAAAAGGACTCCCAGGCTACAGCTGCGCTATTAAGTTAACGGTGTTTCTCCACACAGGTTGTGGAAATTTTTCCTGGTGCATTTTCTGTCTGGGACCTATGAACATGGTCCCAAGTTGTCCAGAGACACAGCTGAGAGGCTAACAGAAGCCAGGCTGGTTCCCCATGGATACTACGGATACAGCTACTGTATGTCAAAGGGGAGAGATTTTGTTCCTACAGAAGTGGGTGAGCTGTGCTTTTTGTCAGGTAGCAGGGATGCAGACATAGCCTAGGAGACTTGGTCCAGTTTACAGGTTTGTAGATGTCTGCTTTCAGCCATGTGAATGGCTTTTGTACATCTGAGCATAGCTGAAATTGTTTTTTTCTACCTTATACAAAAATTATTTTATGGCACAAAATTTCTGTGATGGCAGGGGCAAACATGGCCCATAGCACCATGTGTTGTTGAGTGAGATTAAGAAGTACGTACCAGCAGCAGCAGCAGAACTGAATTTCCTTGCAATTTTGATGCAATATGCATCCTCTCTGAGCCTGGCCTGGCAGGCATGAATCTAGAAAATCTAGAAAACAAGTTTAACGTATACTTGTAAACAAAGGTACTGTGCAACCCTTGGTCTGCATTGCTTAGAGCAAATGGGAACCCCATCGCGTGCTCAGTGCTTGGCTGCATGAGTATGTCCAATGTTTATCTTACTATGTCTGGCTTTTATACAATAGCAATGTAATTAGCATTTTGACATTCACGTAGAAGGAAGGAGAGTTACAGCTACATAGATACTATGTCACCTGAACATTTCTCAGATTTCTTACACTTTGTGCCTTTTTGTGCTCAAGTATTTTTCTTCTGAGATTTATTTAAAAGAAAGCTAATCTTGGAACACTTTGGGTATGTGTTTGTGAAATTCAGTTTGATGTAGAATAGAAATATATTAGTTTACCTAAGACCATGGAGAAAGTCAGCTTCAGTCATGCCAATCCCAGATCAGTTTAGAAAGAGCATGATTTTTCTAGAGTCTGAGTAGATAGGCTGCGTAAAGGATAAAGAGAACATTTTGATCATCCAAACAATTTTATAGGGGATGTTTTCAGAATCAGCCAAGAGATTGTAATCCTAGTGTCACTGAAATAAAAAATGACAGGACTTCAAATCACCAGGACTATTTAAGAATTCTAATTAGATTGCATGTTAATATTTTTTACTGATGTCTCTTTTCACCAGGAGTCAGTTGGGGAAAATACTCATGCAAATTTAAACTTTTTTCATGATATATAATGAAAATATATGATGCAAGTATGTTAATTTTCATTTTAAAGCAAAACAAAATTTACATTTCAGTAAACTATTATTGACTGTGCTCTTAGTGGCTAGACAAAGCCCTGTTAACAATTACTACCTTTGCTAGTTCAGGTTTTGATCTAGTTTTGATCTATTACACGGCATTTTTACATGAGATTCTAGATTCATTTAGACTAAAATGAAGAGGTAGAGTCATACCTGTTATGCTTGAAATTAAGGAGGTGTGTACTTTATTTAGTTTAACATCTTCTGCATTAATGAGGATGGCATGATATCTAAGAACACTGCCCTGGGGAAAACATCAAGAAACTAGTCCCTTGTATTGATTACACACACAAAAAAATATTCTAATTTACTACAATTGTATCAAGATCATGTTATCTCTACAGCTTCACCTTGTATTTCATTATCAAGGACAATTGTAGCAAACAATCAAAACATTCTCATTTATGCTAATGTTTTCTTTTTATTTTTTCATTTAGCAGACAGGGTTGTACTAATCTTCCTCAGCAACAGGAACACTTTGGTCTATTAATAGAACTAGATGTTCAATGTTCAGCTATCAGATGATGTTAAGCATATTTCTTATTCCAGAATTAAACAGTAATAAAAAGGAACAGAGGGTAAAACTTAATAATAAAAAAAAGAATTAGATTTGCACTAACACAATGACTGAAAATGATGAGCTTTGTGAACATTTCATAGATACTTAGTGGTTTCTCCCATCTTTGCAAAGCATAGGTAATAGGGCACCAGTCAAAGTCAGAGAATGAAATGCATGCACTCGATTCACAAATCAATGCATCGGGTTTTCATGAGAGCTGCATATGGTCATTCAGGAAAAAGAAGGGTGGCCAGCCATGCTTCTGAAAGAGTTAGCAGCACAGACTGAGCGTGGTTTGAGCTTGGAAAATCAGACACTGCAGTGAGAGCCCTAGACCCAGCCTCCACGTGGGAGCCCACAGGCATTGCTGAAACACTTGTTGGCAGTCTGTAAGCAGCTCCTTAAAGAGCTGACAGACAACCACAGGCCCTCTGATCCAGCAGGTAAAAGTGCATCCAGACCCAGTGACTATAAACGGAAACTGCACTGCCAGGAATGGAAAAATGAAGCTGATGTTTAACTAAGAGGGCAATTAACCATCACAACCTTATGATAAATCAGATAAAGTCTTCATCATTTCAGGTGTTTAAAACATAGCTGAAGGCCTTCCACTATGAAAATTATAGGTCTACTCTAAGTTAAGTTATGGCTCATGCTGTGGCTTGTGATATGATACTAACAGCAAAACAATTGACCCCTTCCCTATGCACACATTGAGGTACTTGCTTCATTTCTGAGATGATTTAAGGTCCCCTATAATCTGAATTTAATCCTTTGCCCTGCTATCCTACTTCCTACCAATGATTCCTCTTAAAAACCATCGTGATCTTAAACTCCCTGGTGGCACAGATGAACCCTACTGCTCTTCTGCAGTCTGTTGCAGACACCCATTCCATGGGCAGAGCAGGAGAGGAAATAAATTACATTTAAACAGGGGGAATTGGGTTTGTGGATAGAGGTCAGGTCAGTCAGGTTATGATTCTCGGAAAGCCATTGAGTCCTCCTACAGGAGTCGTCTTGGATTATTTAATCTAAAGACCAAGAGAGAGACTGGGTGTGAAAAAGGAACTGGGTCACTACTGATGGTGACAGGCCAGGGTTATGTGTCACTTGTGAGTTAGAAGCTAGACTGTCAGAAACTTAGGCTGTCAGTGAAGCTTGAAGACATCTCATCTTGTTGAGAGCAAAATTAGGGTTGTTGTGCATGGTGTTCGGAAATAGCACAGTATGTAAATGCAATTAAACCAGCATCACTGATGACTCTGAAAGACTATGCCAGCAGAATAAGCCTTGGCAAAGCTGTGGCTGGCTCTGAGCCTCCCCCTTCGACTTCCCCTGTGGAGCAGTTGCTCCCTAGCGAATGAGACAGTAAACACTGTCTTTTGCCTTTCTCATGTGGGTTTTTAGACTGCATCCCACTGTGGCCCCGCTGTGAAGACCTTCCTGTGCCCACCCACCCACCATTGGGTAAGTCTGGTGTCTGTTTCCAGCACCGCCACAGGATCCCCCAGAGCCACAGGACTTAGAGAAATGAGGGCACAGAGACCCATTTCAGTTCCTCAAGTTCAGAACAGCTATACCAAAGTTTTTTCTCAGCTGTTTGCCTAACATGCCTTTAAAAGCAGCATCTATTGCTCTTGTTGTTTCCTAGCTGTAGGCTAAGGCATCACCATTTTGCTGCCCTCAGTGAGCAGAAAATACTGCTTATCCCTTCCTCAGCAACCTCGCTCGTATGCCATGACTCCAAAAAGCCACACTTTCCCACTAGTTGCAGTTGATTGTTTCTCTGAAACACTTCCCTCCTTTAGACATCTTGATCTAGCTACTCTTTCTCTTTCCAAAAGCTTGTGTTAAAACTAAACCTGAATTGAATTTGAATTTGAGATATTATTCGTCCTAAGAGCTGTGCAAGTGTTCCTGGAAGGTAATCCCACCTCAGCAACTACATTCAGCAGTGTGCACCCCCGCTGTGATTTTCTTCTGCCTGGCACTAAGCCTTCTTTTGAACTGGTACGAGGAAGATGAGTAAAGAGTTTGTCATGTTAAAGAGGATGAAACCAAGGAGTAGGATAGCTTATTGTCATTGCTAGTATTCAATCACTGTGTGGGAAACAGATTTCCTAACCCGCCAGATTAAGGAGGATTCTATAGACATCCCAACTACTTGACAGCCAGTACAGAGAGAAGGGCAGCGTATGAAGGCAGCGATATTTTAATAGTCAATCTTGCCAAAGATAAAGATCCAGACTGAAAAGAACTGTCCTACTTTGGAAATATCTTTTTAGTACACAGAAAGAATGGAAGAAAAAGTTTCAGTTATCATGCTCTACTTTTGTTGCACTCAGTTTGGGAAGTGCACAGACAGCAATTGCAAGTACTGATAAGATTACAGAGAAAACGGGAGAACTGGGAGTCATTTAAGGCCTTGTTGTTCCCAGTAATGACAGCTGACGGGCATACAATAGGCACAAAGGACAGACCCTTTACTGGTTAAAGCCTTCTTAAAAGGTAACAGTAAGAGCAGGAAATAACAAAATAGGATTTGGTGATAAAGCAAGTGCGTATGTGTAGGGCGAAGGAAATCAGGTGAAACACTGAAAAGGAGAAAGACACTGAGAAAGCAGTAATGATGAAGGAGGCATAAGGGAACCATAAGCAGTGAATTTGATATGAGCTTGTGAAGCAGGAGGGAAACTAAAAAGCCAGTATAATTTTGGACTGGACACTCAGGTTTCTCCCACTCCAGGTTGCATAGGAAGTAGTTGCAAAACAGCAGCTCCAGACTTCAAATATTTGCAAACTTTGCTCTCTGTAATGCGCTCTTACTTCCATTTACCCATTTCTGGGCTCATGAGCCTATTTGCGTTATCAAATACAAGTTTGCATCCCCCTGTTCAAAGATAATGATACTGATTCCACTTTAGTTTCAGGATTCTTTAGGCATTTTTATTCTAACCTGTTCAAGCACAAGGACAAAGGGCCTTTTTGGATGTTCTGCTAGCATGCAAGCCAAATTCTTATGAAGCCTATATAAGTCATGTTTAGAAACTTTAGTTGAAGTTTGAAGGACTTTGATGTTCACAAACCATTTTCAAAACACTCTCAGAAAGTTCCTCGTCTTTCTTGCCGGACAATGGAATTCTTGTGGGTGTACCGACAGGAATATGTGTGTTTGTGGACTGAGCTTTATCTAGTTTGACTTCAGCAGCGTGAAACATACTGAGGTTGGATAACATTATCTTCTTTTGCTCATTCGTTATGCCCTTGCATTGCTTTAATTCTCAAACTAAACTGCATCCAGTTAAACTTCAGAAATTTTAGAGAGTTGGAAACAAGTAATAACATAACGCTAGAAAGATTTTGGCAGAGAGAAGTGAGTTTTGGGGGAGAGAGCAATCACAGTGGGAAGAAATTGAAGTTGGTGACTTAAAGGCAAAAGATGTGAAATAATAAGGCAAACTGTAAATCAGTCTAGTTGCTCCCCACCCCTACTGAAAAACCTCTGGTGATCTTGCAGGCAGCTGTTTTAACAATGGGCACTGAGAAGCATTTGGAAAATTAGTTTACTTGGATTTCAGTAGTGTCAGACACCTAAACTGCTGTTAGGAAGCTGGGATTAAGAAAACATGTCAGTATTTGGTTCCACGTTAATTTATGTGAGAGCTGATTCTCTGCAAAAAGCCTTTAGCTTAAGGAGTGCTATCCCAGATGGATGTAAAGGGATATAGCCCAGAAGCATCACCTCATCGCAGTCTGTTTTGAAGGAATGAGAAGAATGTCTCATATCTATTTTGATCCAAGGTTGAGTGGTAAAAAGAAATAATAAAACCTAGTGATATGACAAATCAAAACCTAAGCCTGGCAACAGGATTTGTTCAGACTGAGCTGTTTACCTGTATGTTTGACAGTTATTATGCGTAGTCTGAATAAAGTATAGATAAGCTTATAAACATATATAAATATATAAATGCATACATATATATATGTTCTAAATCACTAACATGTCTGCCAACAAAACTTACCAAATACAAAACAAATAAATAAATAAAAAATATTGCAGCATTATCTGTTTCTTTCACAGGCAGCCCAGAACACCTCCTCTGAATGAACTCTGTACTTGCCACTCATTATTATCCTTGTTGATAGTAGCTGCACTGTTTTTCTCCATTAGGGTAGTTACAGTATGACTTGGCATCATTCACTGTGCCTTGCAGACACAGGGCAAAACTGGGGTCCCTGTGCTAAAGAACATTGAAGGAGTATAAGTCTAGTCACAGACATGTGTTTCCTATTTGAGCCTGGAGCTGACTAAAAACTGTGAAGCCTAAAGCCAAAGCTAGAAGATGATTTTAATAAAAACACTGCTACTGACTGCATTGCCAGGTGGGACAGCCTGGGAGACTCTGCAAAGTGGGGCAAAAAAAGAAAGAGGTAGTCAGACTGCAAAGCTGAAAAAAGTAGAATGATATACTGCAAGGGATATTCTCCATTGCAGCAAGTGGAGTATGTTAGGAATCACAAAGGTGTTTTCAGAGATGCTTTATTCTCTCCTTGATCTCTGTGCAAATTTCTGCTTGACGTCAGTGGGAGATCCCCTTGCTGTCTTTGTCAGCCTGAGGACTAGCGCTAGAAAGGATTTTGCCAATCACTTCCCAGTGTTAGTCACTATCCAAATGAGCAGTACTCCGTTTAGAAATTGTACTCTTTCTGTCCATCCACCTTCCCTCCCTTATTTATACATCAGCTTAATGACAGCAAATGTTGCCAGACCAGCCTTAAAGGCTCCAGCTCTTCTTTCTTAACCCAGAAAGACTGTAGGCGGCACTGGTGCAGCTTGTCTCTGCTCTTCTGCTACTATACCTCATTTCTCAATGCTAGGGACCTGCAGGGAGCAGAAGAAATTGAATTTCTGCCTTCTCTGTATTTATGCTGTTAATGAAAGAGGCTCATGGTCGCATTCATTCTGGGACGCAGACACCTATTTTTTGCTAAATGGGACTGAAAGCACAGCTCATTTTTTCTGGATAACTCATCAGTGAAGAAAATCACACTTGTAATTGAAACTCCAGGCTTCTTGCAGCCTTCCTCTGGGGTTTTCACTGGAAGGGAGGGGAAGCTGTGTGAAAACATCAGTTAATGCAAGAGCCTGTGCATACCTCCCTGTTTGCAAAGGGAACCAGTTGTAACCAGAAGGCGCTGCGACAGACAAGCACGCGCTGCAAAGTCAACCAGCATATATACACTGTATGTAGTACATACCATACAGCTGGTGTTCTTTTGTTGAGGTCTCTTGGTCACAAAGTGGCCAAGTTAGATGGTTTCTATTCCCACACCAGTGGGCTGCATCAGCCATGCTGCTGGGAGGGCATGGTGGAGAAAAGGCTAAACCCCCTGCAACCCAGTTCTCCCCCGTAGTAGTTAAATGCTTGCTTAGATCCTTCTTTTGGACCATGAATATTACCTTTGCCTTGCTTCATCACTGTGATCCTGATGTAAGTCTCCATCTCAGCTGCGTATCGGGTAAGCCGGTGTCTACAGTGCTTGCAAAGGACTTTGGGTTTATGCAGTGGAGGCTCTTCCAAACAGCATACAGAAAGCAGGTAACTCTATTTTCTACAAAGAATATAAAGAAGAAAAACTCTGTGGAGACATTCTGCAAATCTTTTTCCTTTCATCTCCTAAAACCCATAAGAAATTCTGCTAAGAAATGCATTTGTCAAAAATGTAAATGAAAAATAAATCACTGCTTAGTATGCATGTAACAAGTGGAGGAGTACTGTGGTTCACTGGAAATCTGAAGATGATATTGTACCCAACATGGCACTGCAGGCTTCTGTGAATAGCCTCTGCCAATAGCATCTAAGAGTAGATGGAAAAAAACTGCTGGAAACACGTACCTGTGATAACCTAAGCAGCCACTGAGTGTCACCTTTGCTCCACAAAGCCTTCTGAGAGAGTAGTTGTATTCCATGGCAGAAGGATGCTGGAGCGTTGAGGAGAGCTCACACGTAACTGTTAGGTGCTAGACACAATCCCCGTTGTAAACTGGCGAGCTTTAATTAGCTTACCTGCTTTACAAACACAGCTCTCCGCCTCTGTGATCTGCAGTTTCTCTGATGTAAAGTAGGTATTTGAACTTAAAGATCACAGCTTGCTTCTGGAGAAGGAAAAGACTGAATTTCCTTCTGCTGTTGACTCCACTGACAACAGCCGTGTTAAATCAGGGGTGGGTTTGACCCAGTGACTCATATGGCTGAGCTAGTGGGCACCAAAGCAATGCTTTTATATCTCCCTCTTCATACTTAGTGGCTGGGTCTCACTTTGCAGCAATTGCTCTTTCCTTCCTCATTAATTAATTGGAGTACATAGTTCTGATTTGTCCTGTGTCTCTTTCTTACTGCAACAGATAGCCTGACTCTCCTGTTTTCCACTGAACATGGGCCAAGATTTTCTGTCCAGGGATCAAATCTTGCATCATTTGAACTAAAACTCTCTACTCAATGACCATAACTCTTATAACGGACTCAGCCTCCTTCTTAGCTCCTGCTGGACAGGCTTTTGCGGGGCTTCAGGTCTATTCCCTGCCAGATCAGAGAATGCTGCCAAGACCTCAGGGACCTGCAACACATGTCATGGCTTGCCAGGAGACTAACCGTGGTTCAGCTCAGGGCAGCCTCCAGCATGTCTCTCCCAAACTCTCTAGTTAGGTTTCTACGTGGGTGAGGCCAAGCACAAAGCCATTTCCAGCTGCTCTGAGATATTCAAAGTAATTTTCGCCTACCATCAGTCTGCTGACCGCAAACACCTTTGCCTTTGCTTAGCCACAGGACATTCATCACTTTGGTTCTAACTTCCCAATCCCTCTCCTTTACCGTCTCAAGATGATCCTTTTTGTTGATGTGTCAAACGGTACAGCTGAGCACCACTGCAGTAATCAAAATGTAATTATTGGTTTCTTGCTACTATATATATGTTGTTAGGAAGTCTGATTCCCTGCTGGGGCTGATCAGGAAATCATTAGACTCAAGTAGAAGAAAATTAAATTCTGGAGGATACTGTTCTTCCTATACTGTACCATAAGGATGCAGAGAAATATGGAGATTCATGCAAGAGGAGAGCCCCGGATGCCAGAGGAAATTCTCCCCCAAGAACTTCTGATGGAAACAGAAGTATGGCAGTGACTGTGGGTATATTTGTCGTTTCAATTTGATCAGTGTATCTTCTGTGCTGACTTTTTATAAAGAGTTACTGTGTTGAGAGTGCAAATGAACAGTATCTGGTTTCCCCCAGCAATTTATCCTTGGATAATTAAAAGTGTAAACTCAGAACATCCTCTTGCTGTTCTGCAAGGGGACAAATCTTGCTCAAATCTGAACAATGGCACCTGAAGATACCTAAATTACAGAGCTTTAATTTCAGCCAACTGGCAACAAGCTAATCACAGAACATATCCCAGTGTCAGATATATTGCTCCAATCTCATAAATGGAGCCCTGACCTTAAGCCTGAAGGCTGGCTTTAATTTCTAGGTCAGCTATTGTCCCATTGGCTCTCTTGTCTTGCCCTCCACCCCAGTAAAACTGATGAAAAGTCATATGTTTAAGAGTTAAGTAACACTAGAATGTGTGCTAAAGATTTGAGCATGTCAGATCTGTAGCACAAGTCCTCAGGTCTTAGCTGGGATGGAGGCAGTGACTTTGAAGTGTGACTTAAGAGATTTTTTTTTTATTGAAACACCAAGCAAAACTCTCCTGTCATCCCTTCTTTTATATATCTCCAGAATGTAAGTTATACAGTGACTGACTTTCAGCTAAAGAATATGTGAATGCCTTTTTGCATCCAGTCACTGGGCAGGATGGGCTGTCTGTATTTCACAAAACCACACAGTAGTTGAGGTTGGAAGGCACATCTGGAGTTCATCTAGTCCAATTCCCTGCTCAAAACAGGGTCATCTGCAGTGGGTTGCCCAGGACAGTGTCCTATCTGGTTTCTAATATCTCCAAGGATGGAGAGTACACAGCCTGTCTGAGAAGCACATTCCATGTTCATCCACTCTCATAGTACAAAGGTTTTTTTTTTCTGAGTGGAAATTCCTGTATTTCAGTTTGTGCCTATTGCCTCTTTTACTGTCACTGAACACCACTGAGAAGAACCTTTACTCCCCTGAACAGGTATTTATAGGCATGGATAAGGTCCCCCTGATCCTTTTCTGCTTCTGGCTGAATAGTCTGAGCTATCCCAGCCTCTCTTCGTATGACAGATGCTCCAACCCCTCATAATTTTCACAGCCCTTCAATGGACTTGCTCCAGTATGTCCATATTGCTCTTGTCCATCATATGTCCAGCACTGGACACAGCACTCAGATGTGTCTCACCAGTACTAAGCAGAGAGGAAGGGTCAATCTGCTGACAATACTTTATCGAATGCAGTCCAGGAAGCTGTTGGTTTTCTTTGCTGAAAGGAGAAATTTCCACGTAATGGTCAACTTCGAATCCACCAGAACCTCCAGGCCCTGTTCTGCAAAGCTGCCCTTGAGCTGGTTGGCACCTAGCGTATTCTGGTGCGTGGGGTTGTTCCTTGCCAGATGCAGGAATTTGCGTTTCCATGTACTGAAAAGTACATACTGAAATGAGGTTCCTATCAGCCCATTTATCCAGCCTCTTGGGGTCCCTCTGAATGGTAGCATGACCCTCTGGTGTATCAATCATTCCTTCCGATTTTGTATCACTTGAAAACCTTCTGAGGCTACACGGTCAAATCACCTAGGTCAATAACATAAATGTTAAACAATATTTGCCTCAGGACCAAGCCCAGGTTACACCACTAGTGTCTGACCCCTGGCCAGACTGCTGCTGCTAACAACACTTCAAGCATGGCAGTGCATCGTTTGTGACCTGCTGTGTTGCCCCTCCAGAAGGTACCAGAGTTATCCAAGTCCCCCATGTGGACCAGAGTCTGTGAGCATGAGGCTTCTTCCAGTTGTCTGAAAAAGGCATCGTAGCAGACTTCTGTCATCATATCACCTGTGTTTACCTGACCACCACTCCTGACCCGTAAGCTCTCAGCTGGCTGATCATCCATGCCTAGGCAGAGCCCCATGCCTTCCTGTTGCTCTCACATGCAGGGCAAATTGCTTGCCTTTCCAGCCTGTCCTTCCTGAGGAGCTTTTTCCACCTACTGTAGCACTCCAGTCATCTCAGCTACCCCACCACAGCTCCGTGATCCCAAGGAGACTGCGTTTGAAACATTTCTACTAAAAATAGAGTATTTTTACCGCAGTAAAGAAAAATGGTCAGGGTTTGCAGCCTTCAAATGTGTCCCTGTTCATATCAAAGCTAAATGAACAACCCTAACAAAAAAATCACCTTAAAAGATGAGCTATATTGATGAAGTAGAGCAACATGGCAAAGATGAAGAGATAACAGCTCAGAAAACTAATACTCTTCAATAGAACATCAATAGTGTGGGAAAGATTGTGGTTTAGTGAGATTTAGACATCATTAAAGCCAGTGGGATCTAAATTGCCCTTTCAGGGCAGAATAAAGAGCGTAGTAAGAAACAGAGGTAAAGGAAGGTTGTTGGCACCTGAGGAGAGACAGTCCTTACCTTAGGGCTTGGGAAACAAAAGTGTTTGTCTGCTGTGGTGTTCACCAGCAGATGTATGGGTTTTGTCTTGCTATGACACCTACTTCTGCATCAGGGACTGGCTTGTAAAACCTATATCAAATGGAGCTATGTGGCTATTAGTATTATTTCATGTTCTTGTCAGTGTAGCCAACTGATGAAACTTCTGCCTAGATGAAGTTGTTTTCTTGGTATGGTGCTCACCTGCAGGCCTTGCTGCAATGATTTCTTTTGCTGATACAGAGGCACTAGAAAGCAGCTCACATGCCATGATATTTTGCAGTTGTCTCATGTTGTTTCTCTTTCTGCTTTATAGCCATGCATCTGTTCTTGTACAAGTTGTAATGCATCTCCTTCTCCTTTCTCCTTCCCTCCTTATCTTCACATGTTCCCTACGCAGCTTGGTGAACTTCTTTCTTAAACAGTGGTAATTGTTGGAGGTTTGTATTAATCATGTTTGTGTCAGTTTTTACTCAGGAATCCAAGAAGAATGAGTCCTTTCTGTATGCAAGCAAAGCAGTTCCTTTGCTAAAAATCTTCAATAGAAGAGATTGCCCAGGTAGAGTATATGACATATAAGGCAATGGTCTGGCCACATATGCTACGCTAACCTTCCCTCTGCTTTCCATTTCTCCGCAAAAAAACATGTCCCAAGACCAGGCCAGCAGTTCAGAGAAGATCAGCTAATAAGAGAAGGTGAGACCTTGAAGAAAAGGAGTGAAGGATACGCAGACAGTGATAAAAATGTAAGACCAGCAAGTAAAGAGTGAAGCTGCGGTGAAGGGAAGGAGAAGGTTGAAGTGAGTTCTAGTGAGAAGAAAGCAATGTCAGACCAGTGCTTTCAAAGGAGCCAGACATCTCCACTTTGGATGTTCTGGGAAGTGCTCCTATCAAGTGGGCCTCCCCAGACCTTCATGGCAAGGATTTAAGATGTAGGTATTATCTTACTGGGGATGAGGAAGCATGTGATAGTCCCCTGAGTTGGAGCTGAAGAAATATACTGTAAATAAACCTCGACTTTTCTGCCTAAATACGAGAATCCAGTGTGCTGCCATGTCCTCTGTTTTTATTCAATGTCTCTGAATAATTGTGACTTCTGATTTTTGTGTTCCTCCTAAACCTGGACACAACACTCGGTGCTGCAGGAGGACAGAGAGCCAACATAGTGTAACGTGCAGGCTTGCTTCCACTTTGTAGATACAGTTTCCTCTCACACCAAGCAATTCTTGTAAGTATTCATTGTCTTTAGGAATCCTTCTTTCATAAAGGTTTGGGAGCTGATGAAGTATAATCAGGTCATTTTTAAAAGCAAGACCTAGAGTTATAGCACTGGTCCAATGGCTACAAACAAGACAGAACAATCCAGTGTGGAGTTTAAGCACCACCTGCCTTTACACTCAAGCTGTTTCCCCTGGAGCATTTTTTCCTTTTCTCTGACTACTTAGTTATAGATTTAAGGAATGAGGACAAAAATCCTGTCTTCTTGGTAAGCCTTAAATTTGGTACAGAGCTTGCAATGCTGATATTAATAAAGGGTTGCAACAGTTCAGCTATTAATACATTTTCTCTGGCAGAGCTTAGCAGAATATGATGAATTCTGGGTACAGTATGTTATGCTAATTAGCATAAATATAGGAAAGACCTTTTCCCTTCTGAATATAAGAATACTCAAAATGTATTCTGTAGCTAACATATGCACACAGGAACATAAGATTATGTGTATCACTGGCAACATCATCTTATTAGCTACAAACATATGCTTTGTACAAGGAGAAGGTCTGATTGTTAAAGGAAGGGCAGAATACTGGTGGATGAGGTGAGGAGGAGGAGAAGAAAGTGATGGAGATCTCTGGATGCAGTTCATAGAAACCACCTTGGAGAAGGTTTTTTTTTGGGGGAAAACCAATGACCGAACACCCTTCTCCCCATTACATTTACATCCGTTAATTTATGTGGACTGCTTCCACCCCAATAAGAGCTATTCTGCAAAGTAAAGGAGGAAAAAAACAACCCGCCAAAAATTTTCTTTCCCCTCAATATTCCATGTATTCAGATCTATTGAATTAAACTGCCTTGTGTGAAATGCTTCCCTATATCATTCCCAAGAATATAACAACTCCATAGGAATAAATGGATGTGGTTGTTTTTTTATTTTTAATGTTTTTTTTCTTTTCCTTTAAATACTCTCTCAAAATGAGAAATGGAGGAACTTCCAAACCTTTTGTAATCAATTGACAGAATTGGATACTGTGTATGAAATACTTCTTTTAGAAAGATGATGGGGACTGTGTCACAGTGGGAGCTAGTCAGATAATGAAGCACAATCCTTCTAATTACAAGACCAAAACAAAACAAAATGCTAATGCTTGTCAAATCACACATAGTGCACAGTCAGAGTAGATGTTGTTAAAGTGGAAGTCTTTATATCTTTCCTCTTTCTTAAAGTGTCCCTTTAAGCCAACAAGAATTTCTCTGCTGTTGTGGTTGTTCACGTAAAGCAGAGTTTGGCTTGTGTTTATTGATGGTGCTGATACAGTGTTTTAGCCACCTGAAAAAAAAGTAAGGATTTGATGAGCAGTAGGAGTTTTGGATTTGAAGGTATGCAGGGTGTAAGGTTGGGGTAAAGGTATCTTACAAAAGTCCAAGGGTCTTTGCCACGCACTGCTGAAATTTGCTCTTGTTGATAATGCGCCGAGTTTACTGTAGGTTTCAGTGAAACTTGTCAAGTATCTGACGGAAAAGTCCATTAGGAATGGTGGAATTATTAGGTGGCCTTTTGGTCAGTCCTAATGAAGAGATCTTTCTAGTTACTTACGGTTGAATTGCAATTTCTCTGTGAATGCTTATGAGTAATTTTATATGTGCGAGTAACAAAAGGAAGTAGAGACAAATGGACAGCAGAAGTTCCTTTCATTTTTCATTCAGAAACTGCAAGAAAAGTCTGCTTTCTTCATCTCAGGATTAGAAAATGGCATCAGATGCCGTATCTGAAGGATTCTAGGCAAATAAGGGTATGAGCAGCCTGATCTAGCAAAGTTCACAGAAGTCAAAGTTCCTGACTGAGTTCCTGGAGTTTTACTTTTTTTTTTAAAGAGTGAATGTTCCTATTTGACCTGTATTTTGGTGCTGCATGATAAAAAATTAAGATGATACACAATATCTTCTATTATTCAGTATTACTTTGGAGACACATCAAATGGAGTATGTTTTCCAAACACAGGATGGTCTGTTGTTACTTATGTTGCAGGAAATTCTCTGAGGGATACGTTGTATGACCCAGAATTGGTTTGAAATAACACAGCCCGACTTGATTCCTGGTAATCACATTGGAGATGCACTTTGCACCATGCTATACTCAGAATGTCTTGTCTGATTCACATCCATCTTTTTAGTCTCTGTTTTCTCTCAAGTACACAAAACACAGGGGTAGGTCAACAAAAGTTCAGGTTTTGATGAGACAGCATTTGTGATGATGTTTCTAGCCTGTGTGTTTGTTTATAGTAAAAGGAATATATGAATATGTAGCTATACTATGAATCTGACTGCTCCAGATTTATCCTTTCTATTCCAGGTTCAAGGAAGAAGGAAAGGAAAGTCAGAACTGAACCCATCCATTCAGATGTGAAATGCTAGAACTTTCTTTTTTTTTAATTAAATGTTAGATACCTTTATTTACAAAATGCCTCTACCACCTGTTCTTGATCCTATCAGTACAGACTTTTACATTTGATACCATGTAAGTGCGATAAAGGCAAAAATAATGTCTAGATTGTTGTGGATTAAATATCTGCTTGTTAACAGAATAGTCATACCAATAGTTTGCAGAGGGCTTTGGCTGTTGAGATGGATACCTCAGAGACCAAGTATTTTTCTCGTCCCAGCAACAATTTGTTGAAGGTGTCAATTTAGAAACAGAATCATAGAATCATTTAGGTTGGGAAAGACCTTTGAGATCAAGTCCAACCATTAACCCAGGACTGCCCAGTCCACCACTAAACCATGTCCCTAAGCACTGCATTTACATGTTTTTCAAACACTTCCAGGGATGGTGATTCCATCGCATCCCCAGACAGCCTGTTCTAATGCTTGACCACCCTTTCAGTAAAGAAATTTTTCCTAAAATCTAATCTAAACCTCTCCTGGTGCAACTTGGGGCCATTTAGAAACATATGAAGTGTATGTCCTCAAGATGGGCCACAGAAGTACAGCTGTACCAATCGTATTCTGTATAATTTTGAATATCGGGATCCAAGCATAAGACCTGCAGTGCATGGATGCAGTTCTTTGAGCTTCAGGGTGGACTCCTGCAGTCCTAAAATCAAGTGATCTAAGCTGCCTAACAGTTCTTTGAATTTAATGGCTCAGAAGCATACGAGGGGTTTTGTGCATGTTATAGAGATGTTCTGAATATTGTACTTATTTCTCTTTTACGTGTGTTCTCTGTCAACCACATAAAGTTAAGATTTCCTCTGTCTCACTGGTGCACTGTAAACACTGGTTAAGTGAAGAGCTGGAAGTATTTAATTATTGTGATAATATGAAGCCATTATATCCCATTGATTGTAGGTAGCTGGCTCTAGGGAATGCACCGTACAAGCATCTGAAGTGCTTTCCAGACACTAATTATTGCCACATCATTCCCATTTGAAGGTACAGAAATTAAGGCATAGAACAGTAAGCACTGGGGCTTTCAAGCACAACAAATCCCAGTCTAGACTCTGAAATACATATTGAAAATTTCCAACTCATTGCAGTGGTTTGCTCTTTCTAAGCTTGCTGGAAATCTGTTGGGGAAAGACAGAGGTATTCAAACCATCTGAATGAGGCCTTTTGGTTTGGCTAAGCCACCCTTGCCCTTAGCTTTAGATCAGTTCTGCTAGTGCAGAACTTCTGGTGGTTGACACAGCTTGCGCCTAGGTGATTTAAGGGCAACTGTTGGCACCTGCAGGCCAAGCAACATGTCCCCTGCTGTGGGCTGCTGGAGTGAGACCTGGGAATTCCAGATTCAGCCTCCCAGCTCTCCTTCCCTTCCATCTTTCAGTCTCCAGTAGCTGCAAGTCACGCTTCTGGTCCAGGACAGCTCTGCTGCAGATGGAAATGCCAGAGGGCAGCTGAGGTGGTGAGGGGGAGCACAGGCTTCTCTCCAGCACGCACAGATATATAACGTCTCACTAATGCATTTAAATTAATGTTCTCGCAGCTTCCTGGTGAGAACAAAAATATCTTGTGGTGCAGGCACTTTCCCTTTCAGGGAACAGTGATGCCTCCAAAGACTGAGGTCTTGACAGTCTGAAAGAATTAGTCTCTTTTCAAGCAGAAAGGTCAGCTACAGGTGAAGGAGCTGCACTGAGAATACCTTTAAACTGCTCTGTCACCTCCTTGATGAATTGCTGGGAGCTCTTTCTCCAAGGCTGGGTATATTTAGATGCTCTTTGATAGATTATTCTTTTAAGGGCAGATTGATTTGGCCAAGGTATCAGCAGATCAGCTGTAATTTGGCCTGAAAGTAGATAGTGATCTGGCAAAATGGATCCCTGTTTGCAGCTCTAACTTTTTCCTGTAGTAAATCTGCTTTTGTTCACTAACTGGCCTCTGCGCTGAACTGCTACATTCACAAGTGCCACCAGGACTCAAAGGAAGAAGAAAATGCCCGGGAAGATATTTTAACACATTTACATCTCTTAAGTTTGTGGGATTCAAACATAGGCTGCAAGTCTGCCAAAATGGGGGCTGCAGCATGCTCCTCTGCAAGCCATAGCAAAGTCTTGGGATGAGCTCTGGTCCTTGCACTGTCCAAAGCCTCTGCCCTGCAAGGGACTGTAACTCCCAAGACCTCGCCTTGTGGCATTAAGAGAAAGTGGTCTTTTCCAAAGCAGCCTGAAAGCATATTCCCCCAAATGGACGAAACCTGTTTTTTAGCCCTTTCCTCTCTGCTATTAAATTGGAAAAGTGGGTTTGCAGTGCTCTTCTGAAACTACAGAAAAGTGCCTGACCCCTGCTCCAGGGAAATCTCTTCACTGGGATCACACATCTGGAATGGTAAATCCCCATGGCAGAAAAGAGAGACCATTGGATCCCCCAGGCTCTTAACTTGTCTTGCATGTTTTGCAACCAAAAAAGGATGCATTTTTGCCTTAATAGGGCAATGACCATCTTAGATAGCCAAAAGCTATGGCTACAGCAGAGACAAAAGTAATTTTTCTGTAGGCAGGATTTTTCTGTAGGCAGCTTGCTTGGGCACCAGAGAGGAAACCATGGCACCCTGAACTCCAGCTGCTCAAGCAATGCTCCTCAGTCATCATCAGGCCTTGGTGGGTGGGATTATGAGTATCTGAGACTGTTAAAATGGTAAAACTGCACTGATGAATTACATTACAAACATAGGGAGAAAAAGATGCCTCACTGGAAAGGAACAAAATCTGAGTTCTGGCTGCTGCCATGTTGCTGAATGCAGAGAAATACTATTTAAAAAATCATGCAAATTCAACTCCATTAAAGAACTCATGCAACTTCAACAGTACTGCAAGCAATCTCAAGGCTTGGAAAGCACAGAGGGAGGAATCTGGTTTTATTAGTTCAAAATGCCCCATTTTGGCTTTGGCTAAATTTTCAATTTTGTTACTACTGGTTTGATTCTCTAGAATAGAACTTTGAGATGTTAAAACACACACTACAAACAAATCTTAACATGAAGATTTTTTTTTACTCTATCTAAGCTTATGCAAAATAGGTAAAAACCCCTCCACTCAATTTCATCCTTATCATCGTTTTCCTGTTTACATTTACAGTTATGACCCCCCCAAAAGTTTCTCCTCAGCTCAGCTCGAAGCCCCATCATGAACTCAAGAGGCTGAATCCATTCACCTCACAATGTTTTTGTTCTTACACCTTGCTAGAATATCTACCAAAAACTTCAGCATCAGAGTTTGTAATGAATCTGGGTATCACAAATTATCTTCTGCCTAATGCAGAGGATCAAGCTGGAATTAAGTTCAAGTGCTCTTCAGTTTGGCTTCAGCATCCTACAAAACAATCTCCAGCCACAGTCAAAGCCCAAGGATCTGCTGCTATGAAAATGAGATGGGACAGCCAGATGAACAGACAAGCATGCAAGGAAGAAAGATTTCATTTTTCATCAGAATGCCAGAGAATAAAACTGATGTTCAGCTTGGAAGCCCAGAAGGTTATGACATTCTCTTTAAAAGGTGAAACTCTGCAACACTGAGTGCAATTTTGGGCTGTCTGAAGATTCAGACAGACACAGAGTTATGCGGCCTTGCTTACTGAACTTCACTTAAACATTCATCAAATCTTCCCAGTTTACAGGGTCCACAGATCAGCAGACATTTGACTGACTGGGAACAACCTGTTCAGTGCCTGCCACTCAGTGATGCTGCCCTGGCCAGCCATGCATGTCCTCCATGTCCACCCCAAGGAGAAAGAAGTGCCCTGGTTTAAATCTCCCTGAAGCTCTGAGCGTGAGGAGCTGCTCAGACATCGAAACTTTGAATTATTGTTTCCTCAGCCTTTTAACGACTTCTCACCAAATTTCCATTTTGTTGGTTTTGTTTTGTTAAACCAAAAAAGAATCAGGTTTCAAATTGGTTTTAGTGAAAAAAAATGATCTGCCTTCTCTCCCAAAACTTGTTTCCAAGAAAGAATAGTAACAAGAAAGAGCTTATCACATATTGATAAAAAATTAGGTTTCCCTTTTTAAATCACTTCCTACCATTCATACTCTGAGAGAGTCTTTAACTTATTGCTAAAGAATTTCCACGGGTGTATTTTCCTAGCAAAGATTTCAGGTGTCAGACCACTGTTCTCTTATCTGGGATGTGTCCACTCCTCAGCAAGCCCTGAACTAAATTACCGATGAAATAAATGACAATAACTTCAGGCGCTGAAAGGAACCATCTGGTGGAGATGAGACTAACAGATGTGCTTTCACTGTTTATACCTCAATCCACATACTTAAGAACTGCACTGCTATATACCTCCTTGTTCCCCTGCTTATTAATAATGTAGCACTTCTGTTCTTGCAGCGCTGAGGGATCCCATCCACCATGCCAGGCCCTGCATAGCGCCAGGCGTTGTAGGCTCAAAACACTAAAGCCCAAATGCTCCAGTGAACTCTGTGCCCTGGCCTTGGAAGAAAAAGAAGCACAGGACCAAGTCCCAGGGAACCGAGAGAAACAACTGCTCCCTGAATGGGACACAGGGTAATATTGATCACAGTTGCACAAGGAATAAGTAATAGTAGGAAGAGAAGGCAAGATCCTTAAAGTGCTACACCTATGTATTAGTTGCCAAATCAACTCTCGTGAACAGAGAAAATTTTATTCCTTCCTGCTGTGTCTTCTAGACACACTGCCTCTGATCACAGTTTCTTCAGTTCCTCCATCACGAAATCAGGCCAAGCAATAATATGATTTAAGGACCACATCCATATTGTCACTGGACAGGTATTTTGGACTCACCCAGACCCACATTTTCAATGTTCTAGCAAGTGCGACTTGATGGGTAGGCAGAGGGTTGCTCCAAAGCAGAGCCTTGTGACCTTGTTCTTTTGGCTACTTCCTAACCAGCCCTTTTTAAGAATAGCAAAGACAACAATGTTAAAGTAGCAACAAGATGTTCTGACAGTGCATGGTCCCACATCATTCAAGGTAGGAGGTGTGGACATTTGCTGTCTGGGCAAGTGGAATAAATATTCAATTTGGCAGATTCCCAGTGCATCCCTCGCTCGCTAAGCTATAAGAATTATGCTATACCTGGGAGATGCCACAAGGGTATAGTGACACCATGGTTTCTTGCCTGCCTGAAGCTGACTGGTTCTCTGAAGCTTGATCAACATTTATCTTTGTGCAATAAAGCACAGTTTTCTAAAATCAAAGCTAATAATTTTCTTCTACTGAAAACTAGCACACAGAAGACACAAATTATGAAACAGAAAGGCAATATTTGAGAACAGAGCCATAGATTTAGGAGCATCATTCAAAGGGAACGTATGTATTAAGCAGAGTCTGTTCAGCTACAAACCAAGTAGAAAAAGATTTGTGAGCTCCTGGCACCGTGCAGCTCATGGTTGTTTTCAGTATGAAGAGACTGCATGGGCTCGAGAGCTGTGTCTGCCTGTGCAGAAAAATGTCTGCCTTCAGAGGAGCCATTTAAAAACTGGGATATGTGTTTGGTGTGAACTTGAAGGCTTTTCCTGGTCCTTCAGATGCACAGTGTTCAGAAAGAGACTGCTTCTGATGAGAGAGGGAAGCTGGCAATGGGTTTTGTGTCATCTTAGAGACAACTGGGCAAGGAAAGGGAGGCTGGAAATAGATTTTCATGTTTATATTTGCGAAGACAGAAGCTGTCCTAACACACAGTAATTTCTTCCTGTGCTTGGGGAAGGTGATAAGTAGCATCCTTGGATGGATGAAGTGAAATCTTGCTGCTACCAAAGGCAGTGGACAGAAACTCTGCCCATAGGATCATTGCCAGGCCACAGGCTCTTTCAAAGGATGTTCTCCTCTCAAGGGCTGAGTGTGAAATAGATGGGGTAGCTTCGCAAACCAGAGTTGGGTGCCACATGAAGGACTGATAGCTGTGAATCATATTGCAGGTCTGGGTTAAATTCCTTGATTACAGATCAAATAAAATCAAGTGATTCTGTGAATATCTGAAGACTACTTCCTATCTTTCAGAGCTCCAACTGAAGTTACCAGGACTCTACTGGAACAGGACTACCAAGTGTTGTAAAGCAGACTGTCCCATGATGGATTAACAGCCAACATCACTATTTCAGTTTGTGTGATGCTTTGTACAACCAGTTATGGTTCTACCCAGCACCAGTGGTGAAGTCGTACCAGTATTCAACCATTCTCATATTTTACCAACAGTGATGGAGCCCATGTCATGGAGAAACACAACTCTGGCACCCAAGACACTCAAAGCAAAGGCCTCTTGTCTTGCTCCACTAGATGGGACTTGACTGAGGAATTTGCTATGGATCAGTTTATGGCAGTTATAAATTAATATTCAAAGCTTTCTCTCATTTTTAGCCATCCCCCCTCTTTTCTACTTCAAATCGTGCCATGAGGTTATTCCTATTCTGCATAAAATTAGAAGCATTGGATAAATATTTCCAGAAAGTACTAAAACAGATACTGGTTTGCTAAGCTAGGCTGCTTCCTTGTTTAAAAGCAGACAGCATAAGAGAAACCAGTGGGTAATCTCCCTGCGAAATACAATCATTGCAAATGCAACTTCTTCAGCTGTGGGCGCACAGAGGCAATTTGGTGGGAGCCCTTTGTAAAAGCACTCACTGGCTGCACCTACTAGTAACTCTACAGTGCCCTCATTTGTTGTGGAATCCATAGCGCAATCAGATTTCTTCTTCAGACATTTCAATTTATTGTTCTGATGTTAAGGAAAAATATCCAGTTGATAGACTCACTTGAACAGGGAGACGCTATATTGTGTTAGGCACAGCTTGGAAGCTTAAAAATAACCTGAAAAGAAATGGAAAAATCACTTCAGTCAGTAATGGTTCCACTCCGTATTCCTCAGAGCTGCCAGCTGTAGTGACGAGAGTTCAAATGTCAGGATTTGGGGTTGATCCGGTGATGTCCCAACACCTGGAAGTGAGACTCTCGCCTCACTTTCCTTCACTTGCAGTCAGGAGGGGAAGTGAGAAATTCCAAGTGGCTCAGAAGTAAAACTGGCTGAGAGAAAGCTAAAGACCCATGAAGACCCATCTTTACTTGCTTGCTTTCCTTACCTGTTATTTTTTCAGCCAGCCCTTTGACTTTTAACATTACAGTGCTGCCCTGCCTTGTGTGTTAAAGGGGCACACCTGAAAAGGAATCGTGGTAAGGCAGATCCAACAACCCGAAAAGGTTAACCATGCTCTGCTTAGCCGGTTGAGGAATAAAAAAAGCTTAGGATGAGTATTTTTTCAAGAAAGTCAAGGACTAGCATGGTCACTGCTCGGCAGATCTACAAGTCCAAGCTTTGGAGCTGCTGATACAATGCATGAACCTTGTTGGCTGAAATCCTTCCTCCTGTCTCAAAGACAAGGACTGTGCAAAATGATGAGGCTAGATTATGGATGCACACGTGCTTTTTGCACTCTGCCATGGATTCCGTAAGGTGAGCGTGAGTGAATTATGGACGGTCTTTTGATGGGTTTGCAACAATCTTTTAATGGCACTGAGACGGTGTGAAGTTGCAGTGCATTGATTTTCTTTTGTCCATACAGTAATTTGTAGTGGTGGAGATTTATTTTCCTCTTTATGTTTTCCATGAAGCTAGTAGGCAGCGAGGCCAACGGCAGCTGGCAGTTGGTCTCCCATTTCTAGGGATGCCACAGACAGCCACCTTTGTGCTCAGAGGATCACTGAGGGGGACCTGATGCTTAGGGAGAGCAGAGGTGGTGTGGGTAATTTCTGTGGACCGATTTCCACCTCTGGCAGGCAGTGATGTTGTCTGCTGGGTCAAAACTGCTGCAGTGGCAAGCCAGAGAACATTTGACCTGCCAGCCCTCAGACCAGGGGACCCATCCTGGTAAGTCTTTCCCACAAGCGAGTGCTGTTTCTATGAAGGCATTTTACAGATGGTGTTTTATATTGGGGTTTTTAAAATGAATTTTGCCCATTTTGGGACCAGCAGTGCCAGACCCACAGTTATTCTGACCCTGAACAGGAGCTAATATAGGTTCTGGTTTCCAACTGCACCTTGTCACTGCAGAGAAAAGGAAAACAGCTTGAGGCAGCAGCTACTTTTCATCAGGCTCATCTGCAGTCTAGGGAAGGCAGACCTGGCTGTCTTTTATTTTTCTATCTTTTATTTTTCTGCACAGCTTTGAGACTTTGTGGGAATCTCCCCTCTTCCATTAGCAGATTTAAGGAGCAGACACTGCTTTCAGTCTCGCCAGCAAGACTCTTGTGTGCCCTTCTGCCTGGCCTGCTTTCCTGCAGTTCATTCAAAGATCTGGAAGCCAGAAGGTGACAATCTGATCACTTTGACCATCTGCAGATCACAGACCGTAACTTCAAGTTAAATTAGGCCACAGCTTTTAAAAATAAAGATCAAACCTGCAACTCTGACTTAAGACTAAATCTGAGTGTTTCATGTTTGACTAGGTTGTTGTACTGATTGACTCTTAGGCTTCATTTTGTGTTTGTTTAGCAGGCAGGAGCAGCAGCTGCCGCTTAGATCCCCTCAATATTAAGCCCTAAGAAACAAGCCCTAAAAAACAAAAAAAAAAAAAAAGGAAGAGCTTGACATATAACTATAAGGAAGAAGGAGGACATGGATGTTCAAAGAGGAGAGAGGAAATGTTTGAGCATCTCTCTGCTGCTGAACACTGAAGTCACGGTACACAAGGTAGGTTGGGTGTTTGAACAACATAGCTGTGGCAGCGTAGTGCTGTGTCTGGGATAGCAATTCCCTAAATCAGCCTCCGCGGGGCTTCAGTTCTTTTTTATGGCTACGCTGCTCCTACTGCCTGGATTAGCTGGGATATCAGTGCTGCACTCTGTACTTGCACTGTCTTATTTGACATTCATCAGTAGGTGCTTCCAGACTGTGCACAGGCACACTGGTAGATTTTGTGGGCATCCCAGCAGTGAGTTTAAACAAAATGATTGAAAGGGATCATGAGATAGGTTTGTGTGTGGATGGAGTCCTCCTCAATGCCTTTGGAGCTCTGGAGGAGAGAGCATGAGGGTGCTTGATGGAGCTTCTACTGAAGGTTGCGTGGAGGTTGGTGTTAGAGACCAGCTAAAAATGGGATTACATCTTGTCACCCTAAATGAGAAACGAGAAGCTCTGAAGCACTGCGAAAATTTTGCTTGGTAAGACAGAGGAGACAGCGGAAGATTAGAAAGAGAACAATCAAATTCAACACCGCTTGTGTGCTTACAGTGAAACTGATATCCCACTTATTTCTATGGTTATATGGCTTCACTCTCCATGCACTGGGTCTTCTTATATTTAAGACTCCTAGGTCAAGAGGTCCTCAAGGTTCAAATCTTTCATGCCAGGAAATTATCCCTATGGATCTGCTTTTCAGCACCTTTCTCAAAGCATGTCCCACCAAAGCGGGACTTGACATTTTAAGGACAGTTTCACTCATGCTATAGACATTGTTGCCTTCTGTTCCTGTTTCTTAGATAGTCCTTGACCACTTTTTCAAGGACCAAATCTCTATTCTTCTGTCACTGAAGCTCAGGAGCAGCTCTTTGTCCGTTCTGCTCCTGAAAACTCTTTTGCAGAGTTTTTCCATTTGCAGTTTTCCTTCTTGTAAACATGATCCAGATGTTCCAGCTGAATGTTCATGTGGCTCTGCTACAGCACACTCTGTGTGTTTGTGTGTGGTTTACCAACCACTCCTGTGCTTTGTCATTCATGAGAATCCAGCTGGTCTATAAATAAGCCAAGCTAAAGCCATATTACCTTGACCAACAGATGTAATCCCTTCCTGGTTTCCTCTGATTTTAGACTATAACCTCTCCAACTGAACCACTTCTCTGTTTGAGAAGGGCCAGCACAACCTGCTGGGAGATGCTTGTCACCAGTCCCTCTGCATGCTTCCAAGAGAGCCTGTTGCAGCCTCCTGGCTGCAAACTCCAGCTCAGCAGAAGCACTTGTGTTTGATTACTGAGATCTCTGGTGTCAGCCAAGGAGGTGGATATCAAACCTGTGCACATTGGGTGCTGCCAGCAACACATCATAAATAATAGTAATGGGGCGTAATTGCTCATCAAGCCAAATCATAGCCTGGAGTGCTCCATCTGGCCAAACTCCTCTTGATGTGAGTGGGAGCTCTGCCAGCGGGTGTGCAACAGGACTGGGGTCCCAAGCAGCGGTGAGTCTGATTCAGGTCCCCTTGAAACTATTGGGTGTCTTTGCACTAATTTAGAAGATTTTAGCTAACGTCTCTTGCATTACATTGCTTCCCAGCCAGTATGGCTACATCTGTGCAATTGTTACCCCAGATGGAACATGGAGGAGGAGAATTCCTGACACTGAGCAATGAGATTTTAGATTTAGAGAGGAGATGGAAACTCTTTCCTGTTGAGTCTTTAAAGCTGGTTTATGAGGGGGTGATTTGAGACTTGAAAATGGCCCGAACGCCTGCCTTTTGGAGGGTACAACTGAAAAAACCCAACATGCAATTGATATCGGAAAGGATTGTGTCCCTGGTGTAAGGGCTATAAAAGCCAAGACAGCTGGTGTGCCTGCCTATTAATCACCTATTGCTATTCGACATTGGTATGGCCCTTTGCAAGTGAAAATAATTTACTGCCCCCCCCACCCCTTCCCCAAGTATTTACCATCCCCATTTTGGTTTGAACATTTACAGCTGTGGTTCAAACTGTGATGAATTGGTTAGCTATAAATTTTCTTTCCTTTCCCCTTCTCCTTCCACCTCTTCCTATGTAAAGCTGGGATGGAGGTTAAGGCATAGGGTGTTATCTGAAGTAAGTGCTCTATTCTCAATGCCCCATACATCCTTGCTAATGTCTATAGCTCCCCTGTGGTATTGGGAAGTATCATTGCTATTGTAGTGTGGTAGAACAGGAGCTGGAGAGAGATAAATGGCCTAGTTATCAAAACTTCCTAGCCTCCCACAGCCCTCCTTGGGAATACAGCTATAAATGACATTCAAATGATGCTGATAGATGTTAGCTGAGCAGGGAGCAGAACGCGTGCGTTCCTGGTGCTGCGCTCGGGCCAGCCACTTGCTGATAATGTCGTGGAGATCTCAGCTAACCTGACACTGGCTGCTGACGCTATAGCTGTGTGGGTGAGATACAACACTGCCTGCTCACATCTGCTTGTGGACAAATCTTTCGGGGTTGCAAAGGTTCAAAACCGCATGGTGACTGAGACATATTAATGCTGGAGCTTGCAGAGCTAAAAGCAGAGGTGTTTTGTTTTTTTTTTTTTTTCCTTTAGCATAGGATCTGCTCAGTTTGGACCCTCAGAGGGTCAAATATCAGAGGGGAAACAGCCCCTTTTCCACCCAGCAATGCAATGACAAAAGTGTTATTTTTGAGTGACCTGGGACATCTGCAATAGTGCCCTGTAGTCTGGTCTAAGCAGTACAGCCTCTGCAGCCCTGTGGTGGGTCCAAAAATCGCCTCCAGGAGCTCCCTTTCCATCGGTGTTTTTCCTGGTGTGTGAAAGAGGAGAAGGACTGCTCAGATCATAAATCCCTTGGGGAACGGAGCTGGAGCAGCTAGAGTAGGTGGCCAATCTGCTTCTCTTATGAGTCTGGAAGGGCTCTTGGGTGTCTTGGCATCTCAATCAGGAGACACCACGGAAACTCGGCCATTTGGAGGAGGATGACCTCTCATGAAAACAAGCAGCAATCTGAAAGGCTTGGTCTTTTTTTTTTTTTTAATTTTATTTTATTATTAGTGTCTGGCAAGAAAGAAAGGCTTGATTAGACCCTTTGTACCTATCCACGACCACCCCCCACCCACCCCCTCCCCCCAAGGTGTAGCTACATGAATGCCCAGCCCTGCAGGCAGTTTTTTACTCAAGAGCAGCTCTTAGAGAGAGGGAATGTTTCTATTGTGTGGTGGCAGAAATCCCAGGACACCAAAGGTGCAGGCCACACAAAAGCTGTCTCTTCCCTGCAACCAAGAAATGGAAAGGAAAAGGGTACAGGGCTGTCAATCCCATCCCTTCGGGATTTAGGTGCGGGGCTGCACCGGGATGCATGGACACACGCTAAAGCGGAGACATAGGTGTGTGTGTGGGTGGTGTCTTAGGTCCAGCGGGTCAGGGCAGACCCCCTCGGGGCTGCAGCTGGGCTTGGGCTCCGGCGCTGCTCCCTCGGGGAGCCACCGGAGGGGGGCGGGTCTGGGGGGGACCGGCCGCGCGGGCTGGGGCAGAAGCAGCATCTCCCGCAAGGGACCCGTGCAAAAAGCTGCTCCCCGGCGGGGCTGGGGACTGCCCGGGCGTGCTGCCCCCCAACTCCCCCTCCGCGGGCAGAGGCTGCCGGTTCAGCTCGGCTGGGCTCGGCTGAAAGCGAACCACATCGGCAGGCAGCGCCTCCAGCCGCCCACCCGCCGCCTCTCCCGGCATCCTTCATCCCCATCCTCCCCTCCTTCCTGCTCCGGCGGTGAAAGCAACCCCCCGCCGGGGGCCGGGGATGCCCTCCCCCTCCCCTCCCTCCCCTCCAGCCGCAGCGGGGGAGGGGGGCTGTGATGCTGCAGGGGGATCCCCGGGTGTCGAGCGGGGTCTCCCCTTCCGTCGGCTGCCGGGATCTCCCCGCTCGGCGCCGGCGGCCCCAGCGGCGGCTGCTGGGGGCTGGCCACCGGGGACGCGGGCGGGGGGCAGCCCCGTGGCGGAGGGCCGGCGCCGGTGCCCCACGCAGCGTGGATGACTAGACACCCGGGGCTGGGGGAGCGGGGGGCGGGCACCCGGCTATTTGCTGGCTGCATACAATGGGCCACTCCCTAACGTGAGGGCTTGGGGGGAGGCAGGAGCTGGGAGGAGGAGGAAGAGGAGGCGGGGGGGGGGGAGGGGGGGGGGAGGAAGGGGCTCGGGCATCGGGCTGGTAAATAAACTCCGCGATGATTTCCCTCCGTTGCGGCGGCCCAGGTGCCCGCCGGCGAGGATGACCTGACGGGGATGTGACTGCCTCCCCCCATCCCACCTTTTTTTTTCACCCCCCTCCCTCCCTCCATATATATATATATATACACACACACATAGATACATGTGTATATATATATAAACATATAAAGAAACCATCCAGGGGGGGAGGGGCGGGGAGCGCGGATCATGGCCTTGGGGCTCCCGGGGCTGCCGCCGCCGATCCGCAGCTCGCCTCCGGGGCCCGCCGGCGACCATGGGGCTGAAGGCGCGGCGCGGTGCGGCGGGCGGTAGCGCGGCCGGCGGGGCAGCGGCGGCGGCGGGGCGGCGAGCGGCAGCCGGCGGCGTTGGCGACCCCGAGCAGGGCTCGCTGGCCCTGGGCACCGGCGCCGACCGCGACGGGACGCTGCTGCTGGAGGGCGGCGGGAAGGAGGAGGGAGGCAAGCGGAGCCCGCCGGGGCTGGGGCTGCTGGCGAAGACCCCCCTGAGCCGCCCGGTGAAGCGGAACCACGCCAAGTACCGCCGCATCCAAACTTTGATCTACGACGCCCTGGAACGACCCCGCGGCTGGGCGCTGCTCTATCACGCCTTCGTGTGAGTACGCGGGCGCGCAGCCCCCGCGCAGCGCGGAGCGGGGCTCCCCCGGGGGCGCGTCCCGGGGCGGCGGGGGGCTGCCCCCCCGGGGTGCCCCCCCGAGGCCACCGTTTTGCTTTATCATTCTGGGCGTAAGGCGCTGCGGGGGGCTCGCTCCAGCAGCGGGGGTGGGGGGGCACGGGTCGCATTCCGGGCTGTGCTGCTGAGCGGTTTTACTTTTTTTTTTTTTTTTTTTTCCCCCCTGTCGTCGGGTTCTCCGAGCTGAGCAGCTGCTGTTGGGGCCGGGGCTCTCTCCTGGGCGTACCCCCGCGTTGCCTGGGGGCGGCATGCCCCAGCCTGTGTGCCTTAGACCCTGGGAAAGGGATGCCAGAAAGACCAAGCTCTGGGCAATTTTAGGGCTCCGAGTGCTTCAGGGGAACACCGCTGGCTTCAGCTCAACCTCCCGCGTTGCGTTGGGTTGAACCAGCTGTTACAAACCCCGAGCGAACGGGAGCTTTCAGTAGTTGAAAGCGTCAAATGAAAACCATCGGGTTTGGGGTCCATAAGCGTCACCCCGCAGCACGTGGAACCCAGGCACCGCAGCACTTGTCAGCCAGAAAGTTAAACTGACCACCAGGGAACTGAGATGAAATAAACTCCTTTTGCGGCCCAAAGGTGACAAGTCAAGTTAATCCCCACTGTTTTGCGTGCCTGAAAATTCTGGTCCTTTCAGTTTTCACAAGAAAGATAGAAAAATTAGATCTGTTTGCTGCATAGAACGGGATTGGCTGAGTCCTATTCAAATAACTGTGGTTTTCGGTGTTGTGAATGTGTTTGAAAACTGACGGGATTATCAGTGATCACGGTGTTACTGTTTTTCTTTAATGCTGTAATGTGTGCCGAGCCCTGTGTGGTAGAGGATTTAAGCAGTAATTTCTGAAATTGGTTTATTTGCCAAAGACAAATGAAGTGCTCCAGGCTTCACGGGCTGTGAGCCTGGAGCTGGGTCTTGGGAAGTCTTGATCTTTGGTGAGGTCTTTACAAATAAACAACTTGAGTGTAGGGCTGCGATTTTACCTCCAGGCAAATTTCTTGCTGGTGTTTGCAGGGCTTTAGCCCTGGGCGAGGAGTAAGAGGCAGCGTTCACTACTGATGTGCTGCTGTGTACCCCTCACTCGTTGCTGCTCCCCTCTTTTGTTTTCGTAAAGTGGGACTTAGGTTCCTGCTTTACAGCTTAATTTCTGTGGAAAATGTGGACACTGGATGCTGTGACACTTTTTCAGTTCTTGCGCCCCTTTTTGCTACAGGAAAACTGTTAGCGGGCAGGGAGTGTCAGCATTTGGGGTGTATTATGTTGGGAAGGCTTTTTGGTCTGGAGCTTGCTGTTCGATCGTGCTCAGTATTGCATAAAGCTGCTTCTTGTTGGGGAGAGCTGTGTCTGGATGGAGGGGCACCCCATTCATCCTGCCGTGGTCAGCCCCCCCACACTGCATAAGTGAGGCTTTAGCACATGCCAGAGTGTTATGAGCAGTTGGCATCTCTCTGTGGGCAGCTGTGGCAGCTGGGTCAAACCCATGCCCAGGCTCATGTCTGGATATAAGCAATAGGACAGTGGATGAGTCTAGAAAGGCTCAGGCGAGCTGAGAGATTCGTGATCATTTGCAATGGTATAAGAATTTCCGGTTGCAACATTTGTTTTAGATAGCTCTCTAGACGTGTGATTAACCTGAGGATCCTCATGCAATATGGATCATAAAATGAGAAAAAAAATTGAATATGTTTGTAAGGTTTGATGCTTCTTAGGAGTGGACCTGACATTCTGTGTGGCCAACTTCTCTTTGGGGACTACACAGTTCTGCAAAACTGAGATGTGAGTCTGATCTGCTCGCATGGAAGTCAAGAAGTCTTGTTACTCAATATTAACTCAACATTAATGAGAAAAACACTTTTAGGACTTCCTTATCCTTCAAGGAAGTAAAATACACAAGTCCTGGTCTGTCAGCCCACCACAGACATCCCACCCCTTCCCAGGACACCCAGGGGGCTCAGCAGTCCAAGGCTGCCACACTGTGTTTCTGTTCAGTCTTGGCTCCTTCTGAACTCAGGAGAAGTTGTGGGTTCTTACCTCGCTGTAGGATCAAATCCTACAAAAAGGAATCTGCCATAAGTGATGGAAGACCATGCTGAGATTTTCCTGACAGAGCTGGTTCCTGTGACTGGAGAACGATGGCCTGCTCGAGAGCAGGAGCAGTGCAGTGGGAAAGCAGCACCTAAATTGATATCCACAGTCTGTTCTTTCTTTCAGATTAACTGTCTTTTAACCTTTTTCCTTCTGAAAAGGACAGTCTCTCATGCTGGAGGTGCTGCTATGACACTGTGTAGTGCCATTCCAGCAGCCCCTCATGCTTCTTTTCACACTGGAACAGTTTATGCTTTTCCTTGGGTAGGTGACAGATTGCCAGCCCTTCCATAAAATCTACAAATTTAATGCTGTTTTAATTTTTGAGAAAAGTCCCATTTATCTTAATGACATGCTACACTTTGTCTCAATATTCTGAGTAACTTTTCAATAAACACTATGCAACCAAAATTCAGAGTAAGAAGGTTCCTCTCATATTAAAACAAAACCAAAACAAACCACACCAGAGGATAAACAACTGAGGGCCAAAAGGGATTGCAGCATGGGTGGATGTGATGGGCTCCTTATAGATCCAAACATTCGGAGGTGTTTAATGAAAAGATGATGCAAAGGGCTCCAGTGCTGTGTATATCCCAGGATTTAAGAGGTGGGAAGCTGCTGATGGAAGAGGGTTGCAACTTTCAGGACACGCCGAGGGTGTTGTGTGGGGGCAGGAAGGGGCTTTGCAAGGCTCTTTGCAAAAGCTTTGGATGCCAGAACTTTTAAAAGGGTGGTACAGATGGGATCTCATTAAATCGTACAGTGATGCCCATATGGCTGCAAAGGGGTCATGATCCTTTGTGTATCTCACTGTTATAATGTGCACACAAATAAGGTTTGATGCGGTGCCTGCTGTAGACGCTCCCTTTACTTTAGGTGGGGTTAGAGCTACTGAAATGCGTCAGTCTATTGAAATAATTCAGTGAGAAAGCATAAATGTGGTCAGGCCCTACCATGCCCTAGGGACAAAGATGCAGGGGAGAAAGGGAGAAATTCCTGGTGGCAATTTTAGTGTTCAGCTTTCACTGGCGGTGATTTACGGAAAGTGACATGAGATAATTTCTTTGTGATTCTTCCTCCTTCCTCGCTGGGCACAAGTGAGTTTGTCCAAGCCTATCCTTATAGCAAAGAGAAAGGTGATTTGGTACTAAAGAAGCTGATTTTGTTTCCTTCACCACTTGAAAACATTTATTCTCTGGCAGCTCTGCTAGACAGGGGATTTACTAAACATCCAGGAGGTTCCCATCTTTCAGGACACCAGAGTTCACAGACTTCTTGGCAATATGGCAGTATCTAATGGCATAGATGGTAAAAGAAAATTGATTTTCCCCTGAAAATTTTCACCTTTGTAAAGCTAAACTCCTGTTGAACATTTTCATTAAAAAAAACCCCAATCTTGTTTAAGCTTTGTGGTTTTTAATTTGGAAACGTCTCTTGGGGGTTGCAGGTCATGCTACAATCTATCCCTGCTCCTTTCTGAACTAGTCTCCCTGTAGGTATGACTGCTGTTCCTGTGATGTACTGTATTTTCCTTTGTGTTGAGCAACGCAATATATTGTATGAAGCCCCTGTGATTGTTCCTGGTGGGATGTGTACTTTGGCCAGGGATACCGACTTGAGACCTGTTCACCTCCAGAAGCCATCCAAATGCTTTGTTTATGCACAGAACCATAAATGAAGCAAATGAACCGGATCATTTTTAATTGTAAGCATTTTATTTTTTTTTTTGGTAGATAATGAGCAGAGTCCAGAAAGATTACAAAATACAGATCCAGACTGCACTTGCAATCTGTGGAAAATTTTCAACCTGACTTAAAGAAAAAAGAGGCTAAAGGAGAGGTAGCTAGGAGATACTCTTATTTTCATACCATTCTCTGAGACAGCTGTAACCTTTAGTTTCATGGAAAAAGAAGACCAGGAAAAGGCTTGGGAGTAGGTTTCCTTTTGTGGGACAGTGTGTAATATTGACTGCACTCTGCTGGTGTAGATCACCACGGCATGCTTGCTGATGAGAGAGGGAACCGTGGGGAACAATTGAAAACCATTCCCTATTTGCCATGCAATCTTCTTTCAATACCACTTAATACCTGGAATAAGAAGAGGAGGCAGAGTCATGCGATTCAACAAATCATCAATATTTCTGGGAAGCACCAGCAAGCACCTCTTGCATGACTGATTGTAGGTGGGTGGTTTGCAGAAAAGAGTGTTGCAGAACTTGGGGAATAGGTTGGAGGTCTTGGAACTTTCCGTTATTTTCCTCTTAACCCTTAAGGAGATACTACGTAAGATGTGCTGATCCACCAGCCTGTGTCAGCCATCTGTGGTGATATGGGAATAGGTTCGGGGTAAAAAGAAGGACAATTATGAATCCTTCCTTGGCCTGTTTGGCATGGACTTGTCTCTAAGTGAGTCCCCAGAGCAGCAGAGCAAGCCTGGTCCATTAGCAAGTGCCCTTTGCTTATGTGTTCGCCAATACGAAGTCTGTTTTAATTATTTATGCTAATTCAGCGTAATGCATGGATAAATATTCTGCAGTATACTTTGTAAAAAATAATGAAGTCTTAGTCATTGGAGACCTCACCGCACACCTCTGCTATTCCATCTCCGCTGAGGCTTGTGGAGTCCGTCCTGGGTTTGCGTGTGGTTTAGCGAGATGTGATGGTATCTCAGCCACTGGGAGCAGCCAACATCACAGGCTGTAGTCACTGGCTGCTGAAAGCTGGGGTTTGCTGGTAGGAATGAGAAGGGGCAGCAGAGCCTGGGGGAGCCACAGCCTGTATAATGTGGGTGGCTTAAGATCCCCAACTATAGCTTTGGAGTCACTTCAGCAGCTCGTATGTGCCCAGTGCTTCTTTAAGCACGTAAACTACCTCTGAAATTACAGGCCTTTTGGTGGGAATAGGTGGGTTTTCACTACAGCCTCAGATCTCCTTGCAAGGGCCTTGGTGCCCATAGCAAGACGCACTCCCGGAGTGGGTACCCACAGGTTGGGTGGGTCAGCCTGTGCACTTGGCACTGCCATGGCTACACTGCTAACTCGCTGAGCTGTGGAGCTGCTCATGCCTGCTTGATTGATGTGTTTGTGGGAGCTGCAGGTGCACAGCTGCCTGTAGCACAGGCGTACACCTCAGTGTCCCCCAAGACCCCTTGGGATGCAGGTCCCTGAGCAGCCTCTGCAAGTGCAACCTGCCACTCGCACCAGGTGATGCAGCCTTATAGGGGTGGGCGTCAAGATCTATGAGGGATAGTGCAATGTACGGGTGAGCATTGGAGCCACCAGCAACAGCAAATAGCAGCTGGTCTTTCAGTGCTGTCAGCTCAGCCCAGGAATAAGCCCCTCAGAAAGAACTCATAGCTCCTGGTGTAATTTCTATAAAACAAAACAGTCCCAAATTTCATCATTTTGATGAGCGGAGGTACAGCAAAGCCCCTCTGTCAGCCAGCAGATTTTTTTCTTCTCTTTTGAGAAAGCTGGTAGTGAAAAGCAGCACCATCTCAGTGGTACCCTGGCAGTCCTGGAGGCACTGTCTGTGGTAAAGCCCAGGACTAGACTTGTCACAGTATCTCCAGCCCAGCATCTGGGAGTCTGGTTGGAGGTACCACTTGGTTCATAAAAGCCGTCTCAGTTTCTTCTTGTGTCTCTCTTTTTCTCCTCACAGCAAACATCAGATCGTCACAGGGCACAGCAGGGTCTGGGCACTTCTGGGTTGGCTGCCAGGCAGCAAGGCCACGTGGGTTTTACTTCTTTTTTTTGGACCTGAGTTTTAATGGAGATTAGGGAAACATTTTCAAAACGAGCAGTGAGAGACTTTCCACACCTGTTTTGCTCATTTTAGTGCAGAATGTAGGAACATTCAAAACAAACTTAATGGAAAAAATAGTAACTAAAGACTATGCATATTAACAGTGGGATTAAAAAAATCTTTGCATACATATTACGCCAGTAATTTACCAAGTACTGTGTGCTTGAGTGTGTTCAAGTGAACATGAAGGTGCCCCAGCAGTTTCTACTTCTCCCAAACATCACGCCAAAGGCTACTCACCCAGCATCTTTCTGTTCTTTCTTTGGGGCTCCCTGTATCACTTGATTAAATCCTTTTTATTTATAGCTTAGCCAACAAAAAAACCTGCACGTGTATGTAAAGCACAATTCTGTGCCTCTTGGTCTGTAAAAATCCTTTCCAGCAGTGAGATGTATGTGCAAGGTCAGGTGATGTTATGCATATTCAAGGACAAGGTCTGAACCTGAGTAATTTCTGTCTAATTTAACAGCTGTAAGAAACTTTCCCAACAAAATCAGTCAAGGGAGTGTTAAGTTCATTTATATCTTGTTTAAAAACATAATAGATTGGTGACCTTAGACACAGCCAGGCAGCTGGGTGTTTGGGCCCTGCATGGTATAAATAAATGATAATGTTTATTCTTGTATTTAATAATGGTATATTCCTTTCTTGTATTTAATAATGCTATATTCCCTTCTTGTGCGTCGAACTTTACAGAAGGAATGGAGCCACAGAGACATTGCATCTGCTATTGCTTCTGGCAGATACTGTATTAAATGGGCTAACTTAAATATTAATAGCTTTACAAGGAATATGGTCCACAAAAGCTGTTAAGTATATGCTGCCTTCTGTCTTAGGATGATAGCTGGGAAACAGCATTTTCTGTGGAAATAGGGACATGCCCAGGGATATTTAGGTTCATGGTAACCTACTTTGGAAAAAAGCACTCTGGGAGAACTTTCAGGCTGGAAATCTGTAAATTGCCTTCCTCAGCCTTAAGTGAGCAAACTGATTAAGAGCATGTTTAACTTGGAGCAAGTGAAAGGTCCCACTGATGTCACGAGGAACCTATCCAAGGTGACACTGAGGTCATCCCAAGCAGAAGAGTGTGACAGATTTGGTGGAAAGCATCACTAGGTATCATCACCTTCCTCTGCACAACAGCTTGCTGCTCTGCTTGGGCCTGGTGGAGGTGAGATCCTCCTAAGCTATAGATCAAGGCCTGTGGTGGATCTTGTGGAGGATCCTCCACAGGCCTTCATCCCCTCCATACCTTAACAGCCACCTCTGGTTACAGTCACCAGGATAACAACTTGCCCTCCTTAGAGGCACTGCCTTTTGCTCATTTGTGTGGGTTTTGAAAACCAGGCTGGAGTTATGTATCTCCAACACTGCTAAATCTCAGTGTGGAGAGGTGCTGAGACCCTGGCATGATAAGCATCCGGTGCCTCTTGAGGTGGCATGTGCTCTCACTCCCTTCTCCTACATGCATTTATCTTGCCAAAGTCTTTTCTACTTCACTTTTTTTAGGTTGCTGGTAGATGGTAGCGGAGCATTACGAGTTCATTGTATGGCAGTGGCAGTGGAGCAATCCTAATCCTCTCTGGGTTGGCTCTTGTCTTTTGCTTCCTTAGACTTTACAGACTTTATTTCATTTTATGGGTACTGGCATCTCGCTTGTCCTCCCTGTTGTCAGAGTTGCATGGATGTGTTTTGCATTCCATTGCCAACCTGTATTAGTCTGTGATTGTCATGTTGACTCTCCAGTGGTGTTTTTTAAACTCAGATGCTTTTAATTTTTACTTTCTTCTGTCCTTGCTGGTGTTTTGATCACCTTCCAGATTAGTACCTCGGAATTCTGTTAACATTCAATTTAATTCTTTTTATAGATCATTAAGGAAGCACTTAGTAAGACCAGAACTAAGAAAATCCATTCAGCATTTCACTAAATAGCAACTTCCCCCCTTCCTGGTTAATACAATATCATTTTTTATGGCTTTATTTATAGCTCTGAAGCTGGTTTTTAATTTTATGTAGTTTCTCCCAGTCACCTGAATTAATACTAGAACTAGACAGTGCACCTATGTCACAACAGCAAATATTTCCTCATTTCTTTTTTATTCAGACCTGATTGTTGGGCTATGTTTATCTGTTTAGTTCAGTAATCTGCCTTTAATTGTTATCTTCCCATCTCAGATTTTTCATGCTTTTGACATGGCAAGTGTGTATCTCGTATAACAAAATGATTCAATGTTCCTAGTGCCATCCACCACTAGAGTAGAGCTAAAGCAATGCTGAAAGCTTTACCCCGATCCATTCAAGTCCTAGTTCTTATATATTTTATAGGAGCCATTAGATCTGGCTAACACCTGACTTTGGGTGAACGACAGAGATGTTAATCCTAAACCAGAAGACTCTTTACAGGGCATTCCACACTGACTGTAAATATAGAGAGTCTAAAATTTTCTGTTTCCAGTGGGGATGTTGTAGAAGCAAGTACAGCTGTTGAGGGTCTGATAGCGAAATCCCCCAAGCGCACGGTGGGGAGCTGCCCACCAGGCTCTCAGCAGTGCAGCATCAGCTCTGCTTATCTTTGTTCCCTTCATGCCGCTCCATGCACCACTCAGAGTGTTTATGAGGAGGGATTACACCCTGAGGAGGGAATGTCAAGAGCAGCTGATTGAAATTGCAGGGGAATTAATTTAGGAAGGTAATTACACAAACTGGAATTTGCTTTTCTACCTTTGCTAACACTGCTGCTCTTGTGAGACATGCTGGAAGAATTTCAATGCACACAACTGGCTGGGGCTCTCTGATCAGACCTCAGACACTGCACGGTGGCATCAGATGCACAGGGCCGTGGCTCAGGACCAGCCTTGCACTGCAGCTATGGCAGCAGCTTTTTTCATGCCTAGAGAAGTCATTAACCTTGTCTAGACCGATTGGCAAAACCGTGTCAGGGATGTTCCCAAGCAGTGATACACACTGGCCGGCAATACGACATTGCCGGATGACCCGTGCCATGGTTTTAGCCTGAGACAACTAAGTGGCTGGGGGTACAGCAAGTGTGGTGACAGACCTGGGACCGCTCCCAGTGGGCATCTGTGTGTGGCTCCCTGCTTTAGAGGCAAGTGAGGTCGGTGATATGGACACTGGTCATGCCAGCTGGCCTCATGGAAAGAGAGCAGGACAGAGTATCTTTGAGTTACTAGAACAGAGATAATTGTTACATGTGAGATCTTGAAACTTTGAGGATATCCTCCTGAGTCTATTTAAAAAGCCACTTTGCTTTGGGATAAGACCCTTCACTTAGATAAAGACCCAAGAAATCCTACCCCACTGAAATAGTATAGGTTTCACCCTATGTGTGTGTCCAATAACACGTTTTGTTTTCTATACCCTTTCCTCTTCCTGTTCATGGGACTCTGCCAAGGCTTTTGCCTTTTCTGTTTCAACATTCCTTGTGCTGATCAAACTCCCATGGAAGTTTAAATACTTCACCCTCACATCTAGGCATATTAGCAAAAGAATATTTTTTTGTGGTACTAATCCAGGAAGAAGAGTCCAATGATCTTTCATTACCAAACTTCTTATATCTTGTGTAAAACACAGAAGAAGATATTGCTAGTTGCCTTGTTGCTGATATTTGGACATTTCTCCTGATTTTGTCTCATTCATTATTGTAGGTGTTGCTCCATTACCTCATCAGGTCCTGGGTGCAATGACACTGTGCAGAGGTGGGATCTGGCAGATCATGTTCATGGCAGTTTCTGCTCTCTGAATATGGCATTATCACATGGTGCATTCTCAAATACATTAATCTCTCCAGTGCTAAATTACTTAGAACAACTGTATTTCCCCTTTTCTTCAGGGCTTGAGAGGCAATCTCTCAACATTCACAATGGGATCCATCCATCTAACACTTTATCTGAGGTAGCTGTCTGGACTCCTTTCATAGCTGCTGAAGAAAAACAGGAAATAGAACTTTCTGGAGCACAATTAATCTCATCCTAAAGATGATTCTAAAATAGGTGAAATTAATTACCTCTCGAGTGCCTGAAATTTTCCACCGACTACAAAGGAGACCTCAGGTGACTAACTTGAATTTAGGTATTTACAGTGGAAACACCTGGCAGATAGGAACCTTTTTGCCTGACCTGAAAGGCAGGACTCAAAGCCACGTTAAGATAACTAGATTTAGATAAGTTCGTGTACAGTTCTGTGTGCGCAATAGGTATTGAAGTTCTCTTTGTAGTCAGCGGAGATCGAGTCAATACAGTCAATAGATTTTATGGTGCAATTCATCCAACCAGATGTAGGGGACTGCTTTACATGGAGATAAATCACAGCTTCAGCTCCATTGAGCAATTCTCCACTGTCTATAGCAGGAGCTGAGGTGATGATCTCTGGTAAATGTCTGCAGTAAAAGCTACTTTCTGACAGATGAGTCCTACCTCTAAAGGCACGAGGAATATGACTTTTACTATTATATTGGCTTTTACTAATATTAGGCTCAACATAAAATTCTAATTCCCTTCCCTCAATAGCTGTGCGTATGTGGCTACTTATTATTCCAGGTCACACAGGTCTGTAGTCATCCCTGACATTATGCCAGAGAAAAATCTGATGATGTAGTTGATGTCCTCAGTTTCATCATCCTACTTAATGCTGCCGATTTCAGTAGCTTTAAGATATTTCTCTAGTTGGGAGTCTTGAGTTTATCTTTCCACTTTCCCTTTGTTCTCTTCCACTTTCTGTTTGTTCTCTGGTTTGCTATGGGGTCTATCTCCCTGAGCCCTCCCATGAATTTGCCCTTGATTTATAATCATAGTTGCAGTTGATCTTGAGGTCATGCTCAAACCCAGACTTTACCTCTTGTACCAAGCTTCAAATCCAAGGGCTGCGATTGTCTCTGTTTTCCCTCCATCATCTTCTGGCCATTTGGGATTTACCTGGGCACAGGAATTACCGTGGTGGGAGTTTGCCTGCAGCAGTCCCGCTTCTTCCTATTCCTGAAATTCTGTCCATTTGCATTGCTCCTCTTATCTCCATCACTCAAAATTAGCTCCCCAAATCAATGAACAGACAACACTGTGTTCTAGAAGGTGTCTTTTAGGGACCAGAAGACACTTTCTGGGTGGCTTGGACATTGTCCTTTTGAAGCCTGTAACAAATGTAGAAGGTCAGTTTGAACAGCCTGGAATGAATGAGGCTGATTGTGAGGGTTGTTCGTAGGCTTACACTCTTTTTTATGTGCTATAGTTTTCCCTGTAAAGCTGGAGACTTCATAGATATCTATGGTAGGAACCATTCAGTATTTTAGAGGGCGTACTCACTTTCATTCACGAGCTGAATCAGTAAACTAGCGTAATTGAACCTAATACTGAAATCATCAGAGAACTGGACAAAATCTGAATGCATGAAAATGCCCTGACACAAGGAAGTATTTTTGGGTGGTGGTGTATTCCTTTAACAGCTGCTAGTTTGTGTTTTGCTTGTTTTTGCAGAAATCCTGAGCCAGCAACCTCTTTTAGTCATGTCAGTGCAAATGTAGAGTAAATCTATTAAACTCAGAACAATTAGATTTGGCTGCTGCACCACAAGCTTGTTCTGGACCCACTACAAAATCTTTTCATTTTATGCTGATATTCTGCTAGCACCAGAGGCCAAGGTCAAGGTTCTCACCACTGGTGAGGTAATTCCCTGCAACAGCAAACTTGCCCTCCTAGTAAGGTAAGACACTTGAGGAATGGGGTAAATAGGAGAGATGGAGATCCCCTGGCAAGATAGCAAGTGAGCACCAACCTGTCCCAGAGCTGCCAGTACTCACACCATGGTGTTCGCAGCTTGTTTCCTTCACATTAGGAGCTGGCTTATTAAGCGTGGAGTCTTTCCTTCCCTCTCTGCTCCCCAGAGTGGAGAGAGGATTTTTCCTCCCTCATCAGCACAGTTATTTATTTAACAAATACAGTGCAGATAAGCTGGGGAAGTTAAGCAAGCAAAGCACCATCTTTCTGCCCATTTCTTGGTGTAGGTCGTGTCTGATGTTGGAGCTGTAGGAACGAGTTGACAACTACAACCATAAAGCGGTTTAGTTTGGAAGGTTTTAGAGGTCTCCAGTCCAATCTGCAGAGCAGGGCTGACTTAAAAGTCAAATCAGGTTGCTCAGGACTATACCCAGTTAAGTTTCATGCATCTCCAAGATCTGAAATACTTTATATTATGAGGAGTGATAAATTTGGTCGCACCTCTGCACCTCCCAGAATATGTTGTTTTATGCATTTCTCATAATGAGCACACTTCTAGGCCCAGAGTCATGGAAAGTCTTCCCTCTCCTTTTCATTCAATCCTGAATATGCATGGACAGAAGTGAGACGTAACATCTGGACAGGGATGCTGGCAGGTCAGCCCACTCTGGAGGAAACAAGGCTTGTATTAACCACAAAGTTGCTTGCCGCTGGGCTAACTAGCACCGATGTTGTTTAGGTTTGGTGTACTGACACTGGGAAATACTAGAGGTAATCTTTAGTGTAATGAGTAGAGTTCACTGAAAATAGGAAACCTTTCCCAAAGGCTTCTCTTTTCTTTTTTTACTGATGTTGTAATTCGACGTTTCCACCAAGTTTTCATTGTTCAGAAGAGTCATTCAGTCTCCAGGAATTTATCCCTACTCTACACCTCCTTCTGACTTTCCCATCTCTTTCTCCCTGTCCCTTCCTCACACAATCCCATCTTCTTTGGTGGCATTCATCACCTCACTACGGAAGTACAGCACCAATCACTGGATCATCGAGCTGTGCTCTGTGTGTGACCCCTCAGCCTTTCATACTTTACATAACTACAGCAGTAGAATTCAGTCTAACTTACTCAGTTGGCCTAAGTGCTGATAGCAGTTTGATGGAGCTGACATAACAATTTGTCTCTTACCCAGACATAGCTGTATTTACTTTTTGGTCTTTTTTATACCTTTTTTTTAACTGACCGGACTTTGACATTGACTTCACCTATGTCAGGACTAAAATTGTGCCTCTAATTCCCTCAGAGTAGGGACTCAATAGGAATTACATTGTCTGTAATGTGCGAGGTAGTTTTGATGCAGGAATTGTCTCTGAATCACCTTGTGTTTCACCATCATTAGTATCTTTTTTAGGTTGCACAGCTCCCTGATATTGAACCCGGCATCTGGTGGTAAGGTAATCCTGCTGGACTTTGAGCGCAGCCCGAAGTTAAGAGTCCTTATGCAAACAGCATCACTGTAGGAGAAGCTCTTAGAGTTGTGATTCAGACCTTCTGAGTCTTCTCAGACTCTGAGATTCAGATACTTCTGAGTCACTGCTCCTGATCACTCTTTGCTCCAGGGGTGATGGTGGTGTTAGAGAGTTATTTATTGATGACCTGTGTAGGTAACCGCTTTCTTGCAGTGACTCAGCTGTTCTCTCCAGAAAGAGGGAATATGAAGTGAAGGTGTACACCCATCTCTCTCTTCCCAGAAAGGGTACAATCTGAGCTAATACCTGTCCCTTGAGTTTATCCACTTTCCTGGTTATCCACTTTCCTGGTCTCAGTGGAAGGAGGAAGAGGTTTAGGAGCACCACATACAAGTTAACCCCTGATCTGCATGCCACTTTGTACACAGCCTGAATCACACTTGCAACTGTTGCTCCCAGAGTCAAGAAGACAATAAGAGGTCCTGGTTTGCAGCTCGGTTTTCTGCCAGTGTTGATAAGCAAGAAAAATAAAGGATGGGAGCTCGTGGTCAGAAGATTTTCTCTAGTGAGTGAGCATATAGGCAGGACTGAACGCTGTGTCTTGCTGCCTGAATCACTGCATTCCCCAGCAAATGGGATGAGAGGACAACGTTGCTCCCAAAGACCAAAGCAGGACATAATCACCTCCAAAGCAACACTTTGCTGGAGATCATAGGAAAGCTTTTGTATTATAGAGTAGTATCTCATAGTTTTCTGGAAACAGTAACTCTAAAGAAAAGATTATTAGGATGAGTGAAGAAAAGAGATTTTGGGCAGATGGAAATGTGTCAGTGCTCATCTTCAGTGGCGGTGTTTGTTTTCACTTATTCTACCTTGACATAATTTCCAAGCAACTTGAAGCAGATGATGTATTTATAAGCACTAATCTGAGTGCTCCATCAATGCTTGTTCCAGGCTATGAAGATGGGGAGTTTGTGTTATAGCAGAGGGCTTTTTAATTGCAAAGATAATGATATAGCAACAGTTGGAAGATGATGCAAGATAAATTCAGGCTATAGATAAGGTCTAACGGGGAAGCAGATATTAGCTTGAAGAATTTGCACAAGAAATTATCAATTTTCCACTTGTTATTTTTAAACCTGACTTGGAGAATTTTCCGAAAGACAGCTGTAGGCTGTAGCTTAGCTGCAAAATATGGGCTTAAATCAATAATTCTGCATATTGTTGGCTGGTGATTAAGCAGGACTTCAAGTTCTAACCAGAAATATGGTGGAGGTTTGGTTTTTGGGGGTTTGTTTGTTTGTTGGATTGTTTTTTTATTAAATTCAGCAACAGATAAGCAGACAAGCAATGAAGTAACTCAGGAAAAAGAGATTCCTCTGTTTCATAACGGGATTGTTGACATCATAATGTAAAGTAGCATAAGTAGTAGCTGTAATAGTAATTGAACTGGGATTCTTAGGACTAAATGTAGATGTCTTCCCTGTTAATGTCTAAACATGGCCAAGTCATTTCAATCTCCTCAGTTGCCAGTAGGAGTATTGGTGATTGTTCAACCCATCCTGAAGTAAATGAGGACACTGATAAACCACATCCTGATTACCAGAGATGATACCAAATAAATAGATAACCCTTGACTATAACAGGAGCTTCAATACATAGCTTAGGTGCAGACAGCTACATTACAAACACTAACTTTAAGTGAGATGAATCTCATCCTAATCACATTGTGGAAGGCCTTGCAGGGATAATAACTTTACACAATACTCTGGACAAGAGGTTAAAATAGAGCCAGCTTCTTTGACCTTAAGATGACTGCCCCAAATATTCAAGTCTTATACAGTCTTAAGCCTGGAACACCTTTCTCAGAGCAGGTAAATACATGAGCCAAGATCATCAAATTTCTGCAACATCGGATTCTGATTCATCTTGTACCTAAATCTTGTTGTGGTGCCTCTTAAGTTCCCATTGTGTTTCTGCAGGACTCTGGTGATGTCCCCCAAGCTCCAAGTATGTGCAGAAATGAAAGGTCGTCTAGCATAGCTTTGCTGGACTGGGCTCAAAAATCATTGCTGGTTCCATTGGGCAATGTAGTCCTTAAATTGATAACCAAATAATAATTGTCAGGATGTGGGGTTTTTTTGTGGTTTTTTTTTTTTTTTTTTTGTCTGGAAAGGGCCTCAAGTTAATGTTATCTCATCCAGGGCACAAATATCTAGATGTATCTCTGAGTTATTTTAAAAAAGTAATTGCAATATGGTCATTCCTTCACAGCTGTCAGCTCTGTTGAAGAGTGGGATGTAATTTTTAGGTGTCCATGCAGTCTCTTTGCCACTGATCCTGCAAGGGGAACAGATGGACCTGTCTGGTTTCTGCCTTGTCCAGAGGGGGGAAAAAAAATAAAATTCAGCCCACTCGATTGAAAAAAAAGGTGATGGCAATGGAGTAAGCAATAAAGCCTATGTTTTTTTTAGAGTGAGGTAAGAGTAGCAATGGTGCATGGGAGAAGCTGGCAGCTGTGAACACAGTTCCAATGATGATGACAAAACAGCAGGTGAGCTGGAGAAGGAGGCGAGGAAGATGCTAGAAATAAAGCTGCAAAAGGGAGAAGAAGTGTAACTGTGGGAGGTAAAACAGAAGAAAGAGGGAATTAAGGCTACTCTTGTAGGTGAACGTGTCAGGCATTACTTAATGAAGGTGCTGCTTGTATAGAGAAAATAACTTAATTGCCCTCCTGGTGCTTTGGTGCCTGCTGTGGGCAAGTTGCCTCTTTTCCTCTAATTGCAAAGTGTCTTCTGTGTAAAACCTGTCATTGCTGTTGGCCTACATGGGAGACCCTGTGTGCTCCGGGTGGACCGAGGACAAGCCCAAGACCTGGTTCAACAGTAAGGTGTCTTGGCCAGGTAGTGGTGGAAAATAGCTGTTTGTTGCTTAAGGTATTCCGGCTCTGTGGGCAGCCAGGGGACCGTGATTTCTGATGTGTATCCATCTTCTTTGTAGATGTCACGGCTGTCATCTTCACTTGGCAGTACAGAGCTATGAGTTACACGCTGGCACCCAAACAGCAGGAGAGTTAAACTTCATTTGTTATTTCAGTGCAGAGCACAGCCCTCAGAGCTGAGATCCAAGGACAATGTGTGTTGTGGCCGTTTGGGGCTGATCCTGGGACGGTGAACCTCCCTCTGTCCCCTACATGCTCATGGTTTAGCTGAAAACCTGAAGAAGATCTGAAGAATGAAGAGACTTAAAGGAGCAGTATTCAAGGCACGTTAAATGTAACTTCAGTGGTGGTGGTGGTGGCGAAAAAGAATAGTTTCTATTCTTGAGCTATAAAAAGTGATGCCAGTGAGACACAAGGCAGGTTACACTTCTGCTTAAACAGTTTTAGGGGCAGTATCCCTGTTACCTCCAATAACAGCCACGCAGGAGCATCTGTAAAGAAAAGGCAAGTTTAGCGCTTAAACGCCCTGACCCAGAAGTAAGCCAATGCTGGCATCGCAGTCAGCCGTCACTGTGCAGCAGGGCAATGGTTTAGAAAAGGTTAACGAGCAACTGCTGGTTCATCTCCTTCCTCCCTGATGCTCAAGCCCTAGGCTTTAGTGGGGTAGCCCTGGAGAGACAGTGGCTGCCACTGTTCCTGCATCGGAAAGCAGCCTCATGCCAAACCAGGCCTGAAAACGTGTTTCCTTTAGATGTTGCTGGATGAAATGACTACCTCTGAGGGGGGGTTCTTTACCAGTTGGATTGGGGTTCTTTAGGGTGGTACCACTTGGTCAGGTTTTCCAGTTTTTCTTTGAAACAATGAATCCTTTTTTTCTTGTATTTTTGTGGGGTTTTTTTTGTTTTTTTGCTTGTTTTTTTTTTTTTAAATGGGCACTGTGTCTGCCATGACATATCCTGGCTCCACAAACTGGGGAATAAGAGAAACAACAATAAACCTAGAAGTCTGCAACACTGTGAAAGGCACATAAGTGGGATGATGATTTTACTGGTTGTCTCTGTTCTCATGGCCTGACAACGCATCTCTTCAATAAGTTTCTTTACTTTTGTGATTCACGTAATGCCTTACCCTGCAACATGGTATCAAGGTGCAAGGCCTTTTGTAATTCTCTGCTTATAGTTTTATGTCATCTGCAGGTTGGTAGGGTTTTTTGTGTTTATTTTTTTAAGATTAGGCAGAGGAAAGTCTCTGGTCTCATTCTGAGTCAGCAAATCTAACATAAAATCAGGCTGTTAGAGATTAATCTTCATGTCATGGCACCCTTTTTAAGCCCCCAAATAATTTTAAGTGCAGATAAGGAAATTATAAGCAGTTTGCAGTCATGTGATAAGCTGAAATGAATGGGAGGCAAATGTGATGGCAAAGGTGATGTCCGACATACCTATGAATGTGTGTTTGAAATAGCACAGTACCCCACAGTCACTGCAGCTCATATTCCTATTTGAATGCAGTAAGTGCCATTTTACTAACCTAGAAAATATTTATAATGTATTTATACACGCTATAGAAGTACCTTCAGGGACAAGCAGAGATGAAAGACCTCCCAGAGTACCCAGACTCCTTCCAGCACTTTTAGGTCATATCACATTGCTCTCCATCCTTTTCCTAAGAAGCTGGTGAGACGCACCACCCCCCCCCCACCCCGACTTCCTCATCGAGATGCAGTCCACCCTGCCCAGCTGTGTCTCTTGTGCTGTGCACTGCCCATACACAGCACAGAGGATCCTTGCCCCAGGGTGTGTCCATGTTTGTACACAAGACATGGAAAATGACTACCATTACCAGCTGGGGCAGGTATAATTGAACAAAACCCCAGTTATGATTACTGCAATAATCAGTAGTCTCGGTGCTGTGGTATTATCTGTGTTTTGCATGTGTGGCACAGAAACAAACCTCTTGCAAGGGAAGACTGGAAGGAGTGTAGCACTGGGTTTGCTGATTCTCACAGACTGCTCCTTCCTTGCTCAAGGGACAATGAAAAGGAGGGTGTGAAAAAAGTGGACGAGTAAGTAGGGGAAGTTGGTATCACTGGTGGAAAAGCAAGTGATGTCAGTCCAGGGGGGTAGCAATGGTTCATTATTATTAAACATTCTCCAAGAACTGGGGTTTCAGCCCTTCATGGTGTGTGCTGGGAAGACATTGGGTATTAAAGGTCAGGGACCACTTGGAATGACCGTTCTCTCTAGCCTTGAAACAATATGCAATAGCCATTCCCAAAGCTGACATCCTCACTGGCAGTGTCTTCAGTTATGCTACAGATTAAATTACTTCCTTAGGGTACCTCTGCCTTGTCACTACTCCTGAGAGGGTGAACTGTGAGCTCTGGTGGGGCTCATTGGTAATGAAAGGTGTGGACACAGCAACATGTTGATCATGCTATTTTCACTTCCAGGGAGAGAAGACAAACCAACTAAAGGCTGTCATGTTTCAGGGCTGTTAATTCAGCTTCTTCTATAGCAATTCAGCTCACCAGGGATGAAGGAGCTTCTGACTTTGGGACGTGGGGACTATTCTGCTCATAGTGCTGGAAAGAGTGCAGTAAAAAAAGTGGTGGCATTTGTTGAAGAACATATATTGTTTTATGGCTGGTGTCTCACACATGTTCCTGCCACTGCCTGTACTCCCATGCAGCTGGCTGCTCATACACAGTGTGTGATGGGGTGGTTATTTGCATCTAATACAACTGTTTGGCAGGACCAGTTCTGTTTGTGTTTCTGACTGATCTGGAGATCATAGATTTATAGAATCAGAGAATCATTTAGGTTGGAAAAGACCTTTGAGATCACGAAGTCCAACTGTTAACCCAGGACTGCCAAGTCCACCACTAAACCATGTCCCTAAGCACCACATCTACGTGTTTTTTAAACACTTCCCAGGGACGGTGCTTCCATCACATCCCTGGGCAGCCTGTTCCAATGCTTGACCACCCTTTCAGTGAAGAATTTTTTCCAGACTAAACCTCACCTGGCACAACTTGAGGCCGTTTCCTCCTGTCTTGTTGCTTGTTATCCCCAGATAACAATGATATCCCCAGAAGAGACCGACCCTCACTTGCCTGCAGCCTCCTTTCAGGTAGTTGTAGAGAGTGATAAGAGTCCCATCCATCTTCACTCTCAAACCATGCTTTTCAGCCACATCTCTCTCAGATTCATATAGAAGCTCCAGGTAATTATGCAGATTTGTTTAATTCACTTAACCTGAACTCTGCTGTTCCCTCATGTTTCCCTGAGCCTACTCACACTGAGGGACTGGACAATTTAAGAAATGCATCCTCTGTGCATCCGCTACCCTTACCTGTAGTCTGTCTAATCTCTACCCTTCTTAGATTGGAGTGGCCCATCTTTGCTGGAAATACAGAAGATTTAGGGAGGTGACTGAGAATAGACAACTGTGTAACACAGGTTTTCTTCCTCTTCTGTGCTACTGTAAGCTGGTGAGCAATAGCATTTCATGGCAACTGCTGCTGCATTTTGGGTGATGTATGGGCTAAATCCTATGCACAAATCTCAAGGTGTGTTGTGATCCTTCTGATGGCAAGTGCTCAGCTCATATATGTTGTTTAGATTGTTAATTTATGCAGATAGGCTGTGGTTGGCTTTGTTTCTGGCAACTCTGGAAAGCAAAGCCTGTTTTCATATGCCAGGATCTCATACGGGGTGCTGCTGTATGCAGGTGATGTGGGCAGTTTTTACACAGGTGCTGGATTTCACTTGCCTGTCTAGCTCTCGCAGGCAGCAATCTGCGTCTTCTCAACAAGCGGGTCATGTTGCAAGGTGTCTGTTTTAACTGGGGAGGAAAGCTGCAGCGAGGAGAGATGGGCCAGAAGGGCTGGAACGGGAAAGAAGATTTTGTAATTTCAATGGCCAAAAATGTGGTGACACTGCTAACTGGGATATAGAAGGTTAATGGCTGAACTTTGCTAATTTTTCAGTAATTAGGAGAGGGGGAGCAAACAAGGAAAAGGGAAGGGCAGTTCATCTGAAGGAGGACATTAAAATGTTTGTGTTGCAGCAACATCAAGAACCTAGTTATGGTCTGTGGTCTCACTAGGCTACAAGCTGTTCAAATTCAAGATAACAAACTGGTCTCTGTCCCAAAGACCTTACAATTTCAGTGTAGTAGAGCAATTAACAGGTGGATCCAGAGGAAGAGGGATGAAACAAGAGCCATTGGCAGTACTCCCGATTTGCCCTCAAAAAACTGTTTATAATGTTGTATATACCACAAGAACGGATAATTTGAGGAAAGGGTAATAGAAAAGTCAGTGAGGTAGCTTCAGGCATCTTTGCATCTTCCAGGCAGCGCAACTAATCCATTTGGGGCGTGTGCAACAAAGATCTGGCATATGATTGCTAAGGGCTGGCACAGCTCTGGGAGAAACTGCTATTCCCAGCAAGGGGCGAGAGAAAGCCCAGGAGGAGTCATGACTCAGAGGGACATTTCTCAGTCAAGTTGGTCTCCTAGCTTTGGGCTGTGCTCCGGCAGCGGCACTGAAGCCCAGCCCTTAACGGTAAAGCTTTCTTAAGAACAGCGTGCTGTGCTTTGCAAAACATAGTGGAGGGCTCCTTGTGGGACACCTCTACTCGGTGTCTGCTCCTCAGTCTTAGCTGTGAAATACGGGGAGATCCTGGACGAACCGTGCAGGGCTCGGAAGATCTCGTTTCAGTAGCGTATGAATTAGCACTTTCTGCTGTGAGATGTTTGTTGTGTCTCAGGAAAAAAACCAACGATGAGCCCCAGTACCTCTCTCGATTCAGCTGCAGATGGTTTTTCCAGAAGGATCCTTGTCTAGTCTGTTAACGCATTGGAGGTTATCACTGACAACATGAATGGAAAGACAAATGAGTTAGCAGCTCTGAATAGCACGCCGAAGGGCTCTCCGATGAAACAGTTGCATTTCCATATATCATAAGCTGAGCTGGAAGCTGGCTGGATCTTCTGGTGAAGATGAAGTGAACTAAGAAATAAACTTGCTACAGAGAGGCCTGTAGTGCATAAATGCCAAAAACATGTTTCTGGCAAAACTGTAAGACACTTTGCCTCTCACCATCTTTCAGTGTTGTGTCCTTTGGCTTTGTCGTCTGACTGCCACAGGGAGGAGCAGAGGTTGGAAATCAGAATTATAAGTGTGCAACTACTTTTAGAAATGCTGATGTGGTGGCATACCACTGCTCACTGATTTATTTAAATCTCTGGCTAGAAAATTGCTGGTTGTGGAGGAATGAATAAGGAGAGCTTATTCTGGAGACAACAATTGAAAAACGTTAAAAGTGAACTGGATGAAATGTCTGTTGGATTTCCATCATTTCTTGTAGTAGTCAGCTATTAAAAAAAATAAACTCCCTTCAAAAAACCAAAAGGCTTCCAAGGTACAGAAAGCTTTTATGCCACACTTTTGACCTGGCAAACTGAAAATGTACCGGGAGAAGCTGCTTAGTGTATGTACATACGGCTTTAACTTGGAAAAGTAACCATTTTAAATGTCACTATTGATTTCACAAATGACTCTATTGGTGTTGAACAAAGAGGCTGGATAAAGACGCATATTATAAACAAGAAAAATCTGATCTTTTTTTTTTCTCCAATTTGGTGTGTTAAGTCAATGTCATTAAGGCAGCCACTATCCTCCAGTTCTAAACATGATTAGGTAAAAGTTTCCAGGACCATAGTACAATGCTAATATCTCACCACGGACAGTAACTATCCAACTTATTTCCTGGTGTGTAATGTGCTTGCACAGGGACTGTCACTGACAGAAAGAGGGACGCTCCGGTAAACTTGCAGACCTGCAAGTCACAGACTCAGCCCTTTGCATCTCAGAAGCGAGAAGTGTTTCCAGGTTGTTGTCTCCCTTTACACACTTCTTTTAATTGCCTCTAGCTGTCCATACAACTACATTACAGTCACCTCTCAGGCTTCTTTCTGGCTGTGGCAAATGCAGGAGATGTGATTGCTGAGCCAAAGCAGGGGCATGATCCCTCTGAGCAGCGCCACGTCCATCGAGCGTCTCGCTGTGGCTCCTGTGCCTGCAACCCCACCTGCCTGCCCGCCATGGGGCTCCTGTGCATCCCAGGGTCATGCTTCTTGATAAGCATCTTCTGTTTGACAGGATGGCTAAATAAATGACATTGTTGCCGTGGCGTGAAGAGCTGAATGGGTGGTTATGTGAACGGTGAGGATTTGCTAGCTGTTTCCACTGTAGGTGATGTAAGCTTCCAATGCAAAGGATATTTCACCCAGAATTTGTATTTTCTACTGAAAGTTGTCAGTGCTTTTTCAAACATTATGTTTTCTATAAATTGATTTTTTCTGGATACAGTGTTTTCCTGGGCATGAGGTGTTTTGTTTAGCGGGGGGGGCGGGGGGGGGGGGGGATGTTTCCTTTGATAAATCCTTTGATATATGAGCACCTAAATTCAGTGTAAGGTAGAATATTGCTAGCAAAAGAAGTTGATAATCCAAATTTTCTGGATTACCTGGGGAACAGTAGTGAGTAAAAAATTTGGTTACCAGAGAGTGGGAGAGGAGAGCATGTAATGGAGCACATGTCTTTCACTGTTGTGAACAGAGTGATTACCAGTCAGGTAGAGGCTGGAAACAATTAACTTTAATTGGTCTATTGGGATTTTAATAAAACCTTGAAAGCAATTAAAAGGCTTTTATTGAAAACAGATTTGGGTATCTTTTCTAAGGACATCTTAACTGGAACTGTTATTTTAAATGTTAATTATGGTTTTGGGAAACGTCTCCTTGCAGCAAGTGATACCGGTGTGGTGTGCTCTGCAGTCAGGACTTGATCCCATGGCAAACAGTAGATCTGGTGTAGTCATCCATGTGCCTGTGAAATCACTGCCCTGTGGAGCACATAGTTCCTCTGTGGTTTCTTCTTGTCCATGTCCATGTCCATGCCTATATTCTTCTTGAAATTTGGGCAGCTCAGGAATGATTTGTGCACCCCTCCTGCAGATTCCTTGGGGTATCTACAGTGTGCAGAGATGCAGGGGACCTGTGGGTATGCTGTGTCATGTGCGGGAGGACTATTTATAGCCCGGGAAGATGAAAAGGTGGGTATTGAAAGTAAGAAGATTATATAAAGATCAGTCAAATATTCCAGTTTTCCTCTCAGTTATAAAACAGCCTTTGTTAAAATAGAAAAGCACAATCTTTAACATATACTTTGCTGGTATTGTCTGGATCTTAGTGTTTGGAGAAAGCACAGCGATCCTTCTACAAAAATCAGTTTCATAGCTGTTGTTGCTAGCAGCTGATTAGGAGTTAAAAGTTGCAAAGCCATTTCCAAACAAATCTTTCTTTTGTATGTGCTCCGAATTAGGGGAGGTGGGGAAAGAAAGATATATCCCTTTAGACCTATAGTGTCTCTATTTTACCATGATTAGGAAAACACACTTTAAAAAAATGTCAAGACATTTGTTTATTGAATTTTGAATTACAGATTACCTGGCTATCTTTTCAAATATGTCTCTTCATGGTGCTGACTCCCAGATTCAGTGCAGATCCCAAGATACTTTCGTGTTTCTTGCAGTCTCAATCACAAGAGCCCTTTTGTGATAATTATAGCAGCTTTTTACATATATGTTAATCTTCTTTATTTATTCTTTTGCCTTTGGAAGGTTTACGTTACCAAGCAGTCACAGAGACGTATGTGTATGTATAAGCTTTCCAAGATACAAACTGAGAAATGAATACTTCCAGCTTTCTCAAATATGCTTTTTTTTAAAAAAAACTTTGGTAGAAAAGAAATCTTCTCATTTCTCCTGGGGACTCAGTTCTGATTTTGCCTGTGAAGGGCTGTTGCTATTGTATCTTTCCAGAAGAGCAAAAATGCAGACATTTTTTGAAACATAACAGGTTCATAGTCTAAAAAAAAAACGGTGTGGGTGACATTATGAGGGCAGAAGGAGAAACAGCTGATGCAGTTAAGTGGAAAAAGTGACAAGCCTGTTCGGTAGATATTGTGTGAGACAATATCCCATTTACTTGTGTGATATTACAGGAACACCTGGCAAGTGTCCTGGTGAATAAGGACTGCACTGGGCTGTGCGTTGACATCCGTGGGGTAAAATTGGATGTTTCCTTCGTGTTCAGAAAGCTCTGCCTTCGTCTGGACATCAGGAGAGACTTTATACCTCTCAGACTCCCCTGGCAAGCTAATGAGAAAAACATTGGGAAGAAGGAGATTTTAATCTGTTTCTCTGAAAAGAAGCAGCCAGCAATGTAAGAATCCAGGACGGGAAGGAAATCTTTGCAGGGACTGAGTTCTGTCTGAGGCAGGAACATAATGTGATCTTTTCCTTAAATGAATGAAGTCTTTCTGATAGCTAATTAGAGGCTGTCCACCCCGGACTCAGAACAGATCTGCAGTGCAGTACTGGACTGGCACTAGTTTTGAATTATGAACTCAGGTGTCAGTAGCAGCTGAGACTGGAGCTCTACAGGGGCTGGGAAGGAAGCTGGGAAGGAAGCAAAAAGGCTGAAATACTCAGCAAATGAACCTGAACTGAGGTCCATGCTGCTGCAGCTAGGCAGTTCCCAAGAGCGAGCAGTGCACGGAGAGCCTGGGCACATCTGCACGTCACTGCCGGGTACATGGATCCTGCTGGTTTGCTCCCACGGCTGCTATTTGAAGGCTGTTCAAGGCTTTTGCTATTTTAGTGGCTCAAACCCTTTCAATTCCATATCTATATTTGTGCACAGCCTGTGTATATTCATTTTCGTCTTTTGCCAATGCTGGTTTTCAGTTCAAACAGCTCTTCTGCTTCCCCCATTCCTCACTTTCCCAGCATAATTAAAGGGAGCAGTCATCTTCTATCTTAACAGCCTACTGAAAAGATAACGTTTGTGGATCTAGGAGGAAAAGACCCAAAAAACAACCTTGTGACTTTTTTTGGACCTCTTCACAATTTTTGCCACCTTGATCTAACATATATTAACCAAAAGTTAACTCAGACAGACTCTTACTGTCTTGTGATTTATTGACATCAGTGTTTTTAAGTCCGCAATCAAGACCAGGCTTCTGATTTTCCTAGGCACTGCATAAGCACACAGCATGACTCTCCACCTGCCCAGTTTATAACAAATAAGAGAGACAACAGGAATATGGGGCATGAGAGACCTTGTTAATGGAGGTACTTGCTCCTCTCCAAGGTTTCCTGGAAATAGTTAAATTAAAACTTGGGTTCTTTTTGTTCCCTTATGATTTATTATAGGAAATGTAATACAGGCAGGAAGTGTGCCTAAAAATATACAGATTGCTTTTTTTCTTACTTTATACCTCAGAATATTGGAAATGTCAAAGCCAGTTCTTGCTCCTCTGGAGGAGGCTCTGGCATGTGTTGGAGCCTAGCTGCTGGAAACTCCTGAGATCCCCATCCAGATCTGTTACGTGACTGCTGGGAAGCAAAGCCAGTGGCCCTGGTGAGTCTCTCAGTGGCAGGTGTCTCACTGACACCTCACCTGCATCTCCAGTAATGCCTGCAGGGCTCGGTTCGCCTGCTTTACAAAAGCAGGCTACAACGTTCATTACTTACCAGTTCTTTCAGGTGGTGTCAGTGAGTTTGCTTCTCTGAGTAGCAGTTCCCTATGAACTCCTTACGAATGCCCGTAATTCCCCTCATGAACACCTCCAAATTGTTTGAAGATGCTCCAGGTATTATTCTGGAGCTTTTTGCTCCATTCATTTCTTTTAAAATCTCCTCTTTAGACACTTCGACCCTTGATTTCCACATTTCCATATTACTTAGAAGAGATTAGTATTTCCTCTAAGCGATAGCCTTAATGGGAAAAATTCACTTTATAAAAAAAAAAAAAAAAATTATTTAAGTTCACATCTGAAGGATTCTGTGCATGGGGTTGTTCAGTGAAGCTAAGCCTCAGCTTTAGGAAGGGAACAGTCAAACAGATTATCTTTTCACAGATGTCAGATTTATAGTCTTCCTTTACTGTAAACTGCAGAATTAACCCCAGACATGGGTTAAGGTGTGACTGGGATTCACTGATGATTCATGGTCAGAGCAACCCATGTTTGTAACTGTGCTGCTTTGCCAGTGGAGACAAAATTGCTGTATGTTTGTGACAAGGCTGGGCACTGATTTTACAGCATTAATTTCAGATGGTGGAAATGCATTAATTACAGCCTCCTCCTTGATTTCTTCTTCTTGTCACAAGGTAGTTGCAGAGGTGGGGAAAATGCATAAATTATTTTGCAGGAGTGCTGAAGATTCCCATCAAAGATTTAACAAGAGAAGTTCGACAGGTGATGAGAGCAATGCACAAAGGGGAAGCATCTGACGCTGCCACGTATAGCTTTTGTTTTTAAAGCTGTGCAGATAAATGATGACAAAGAGATCAGATAAAAATGACTGTGATTGACTAGCCCCTTTGTGTTAAGTTTGGGGCCAATGATTTGATGGAGAAAGAGGAGGAAGAAACCCCAAGTAACTAATCTAGGATATTTTAATCTTTTTTTTGTTTGTTTTCAGTATTAGAACCCAGTGGATGATCATCCTGTGTTGTTAACAAGCTTCACTACATACCACGTGGAGTTCAGGAACATTAAAAAGCCACTGTAGTGATGCAGGGCTGAGAGAAAAGTATGAAAAGTAACCTTTTCTCTCCTCTGGAGTCCAGTTTTATTAAACCAGCTTGGAGGGTAATTTTTCCACTTTGTAAGGAAATGGACTTTGGGAGGAAGACTTTGTGAAACCCCTGAGTGTTAAACCTTTTTATAGCACTTCCTTCAACTCCTCCCATTCTTTTTATGTTCTTCTGAACACCAGTATTAGGTGTATCCTAGAGAATACAGTCTCCCCTATACCCAGTATAACCTCAAAATGTAAGATAGCTTAGCTAATGACCTTAGCGGGTCATCTAGTCCACGCCTAAACCAGAAACCAAGGCACATGAACAAGTCGGTGTCATTTGTGAAGGGTATTGTCCAACCTCTTCTTAAAAATCTGAAATCATGTGAAGTGAATGATGCCTTAGACCATCTACCTCCATTTCATTATCTTTTCTGTCAGAGAGTTTTCCTCCATGTTTATTTGAAACCCATTTCTTCATACCCTTGTCTCTATGTATGCCCACTTTTGTTTGATATCCCTCTTATAAATCACACGTCCCCTGCTCCTTTTCATTACTGCAGCAAGAGTTCATGTTGTGACCATAATCCATGAAGAATTTCCATCTGAATCACCTTATTTGGGTTCATGGTTGGTTTTGTAGCTGTGGCAGTTGATGTACTTTGGAGTAGTGACTCGTTCTCATTACTTTCTACCTACTGATCTGTGTATCACTGCAGACTTTACTGGTAAAAGCAATCCATCAGTGACCACAGTGATAGAAATAAAAACAGTGCTAGATCAAGGACTCGTTCTTGGGAACTTCTAAAAAATTTCTCCTATAAACATCGATCTTTTGAGATCTGTCAGTAAGCCATTTGTAACCCATTTGTTGTATGCTACTGCAAGTTTTTAAAGTCAAAACGCTGTGTGGTACGAAGCCACATGCTTTTAAATACAAGCACTGTAATTGATCAGTTGTTCTTTAGTCCAAAAAAGGGATAGTTTGAAAAACCCACTTGCCATGAGATCATGCTGAAGGGTTTAATTACATTTTTGCTTCATTTTTTTTTGTTGATATAGTCTAGAAGTCATCATTATATTATTTACCCAGGATCAGTATCAGCTTGGTTGGTTTTTAATTCCCTAGTTCACCCCTTTTATACTTTTCAATATTCAAATTATGCTGGTAGTCCTGCAGTCATTTGAAATTTTCTTTATTTCCCAAGATTTACTGAGAGTTCCTCATCCCTTAAAGGCTCTTGGTGCAAGATATGTGTCTGTTGTTTTAAAAAAAATGTTTAATTTTAGCAAATGCTACCTCACATCCCCTTTTCATCACAGATGGCAATCTTTCTGTTCCACCCTCAGTATAAAATTCCTGCTCAGTTTGGTGTACAGACAAAAATATCTATCCTTTGAAAATTTCTACTTTTTCTACTTCCCTAAGAACAGTTTTGCTGAATGCCTTTAGCAATAACTTACATTGAAAAATATGCTATAATTATTTCTAGCTGTATTGGTCATTTCATTGTTCCCTTCATTTCCCCATTACCAGTCATGTGTTTTGTAAATTATATTAATTACCATTTCTTTTCCATTTTCTGCCTGACTCTACAAATATATAAAAATTAAGGCCTTACTGCCACTTCCATATCCCCTTTCAATATTTAAGAAGATTATTTTTTTTCCCATCAGAGCACTGCCATGACTGGGGGCTTCTGGCTTTTGGAGCCTCCAGTAGGAACCTTGAGAACAAATCCCACTACAGTATTCTATTGGGATGTCTTGCTTTAAATTTGTGTCCCTGCCAGTGATGCTGACAATCTCACTAGGTTGGCAAAAAGTAGGCCTTTCAAAAATTCTTATACTACTGGTCACTGGTGTCCTCTGTTTGCAAACAATACATGTAAACAGATCATCATCATAAACAGTATCTAAGAAACCACTGATTTTTAGGTCATCGATTGATTTTTCTTTGTCCATCAAAATAAGGTCTAGTCTTAAGTTATGCTATACTAGGTGCAAGATTTCCTTTTTCAAGACATTACCTATTATTTTTAGAATATCTGGGGAAGTTTTGTTATTGATTGCACTCGTCCAAAAAAGGGATCTCAAGTGAGGTCACCTATAATGAATATGATGCCTATGGATCAGGTCACTTAATTCTCCAGTAAGATTTCAAAACTGATGATGAGTAGTAGTATCTGGTTCTCCTTCTTCGTGTGGAAGTATGATCCAAAGGGGCTTCTTTGTTGTCACTCAGTAAGTTGATGGCAGATTTAGAAGAGTTTGTTCCTACCCTATTACCATGCTGCAGCTGGGAAGTATCAGAGCACTGAAGTCAGAGGTTGTGGGTTGCTGGCTTCAGTGGGGTAACCTTTACCCATGTCCCCGAGTGGGGGTCAGCAGGCTGAAAGGCATCACCTCAGGTTTTAAAAGATTTTATGTGCCCATTTCTCATTGCAGCGTGTAGCTTTTTAGCTCTTTCTTGGAGCCTGGAAGGCGCAGGACATTCTGAGCAGGTGAACCCCATAAGCTTCCAATCTGAAAATCTTCTTTTCAGCCTCCTGAACATCAAATACCTCTTTCAGGCAGCACGGAAGCATTGTGGTGGTGCTTGTTTTCTTTGCAGAGTGCTCCGCAGCAGCAAATTAGAGCTACTGCAGGGTCTTGAGGGCCTGCTGAGCTATTTCATTCTCAGTAGCCTAGGTGGCTCTTCACATCTCATCACGTGCATGAGATGCTAGGCTGGATTATGCTGTCAGGCATCAGCCTCTCTGTTGAAAACCAAGGCACCCTAGCTGGTTTACTCTTGCAGACCCTCTGCTTTTGGGGGCTGCAGCTTAGTGAGTTGGCTGCTGCATCCCAACCTTCAGTGGGACATGTCCAAGGTCACACAGAAATTCATACACTCAGAGAATCATTTAGGTTGGAAAAGACCTCTAAGATCATCAAGTCCAATCATTAACCCAGGACTTCCAAGCCCACCCTAAACCATGCCTCTAAGCACCACATCTACACATTTTTTGAACTGCAGAGCTCCTAGTTAAGCCTGGGTCTCTTGGTCCAGATTAACACAATATAAGCCTGGAGTCTTTCTTCTCTAGTACACCTTTTTCTTTGACCTGTCTGTAGTACCTGGCTCATGCGACTGTATTTGTAGCTGTACTTGACTATGCTACTCCATCTTACCCTTGGCACACTGGGGATGGAAAAACAGTTCTGCTCCTGAAACTCCAAATGAATATTGAAACACACATATTTTTTTATTTGACGCTAATGAATATTATGGAGAAAGGATTCTAGGGGATTTTGGGAGGGGAATGATTTTAAATAGGCAAATTATTTCATTTAGAAGTACATTTACTATACATAATAATGGATAGCTTTCTTATGGTGCTTTGCAACTTCAAAGTGCTTTGCAACTATTAATTAATTAACATGCATGCTCTTTTGGAGGTAGGAAACTAATTATTAACAGCCCTGCCTTGCATACAGGGAACTGAATGATAAACATTCATGTTATTTAAACAATTTAGCCATTGTATTGCATGCTTAATTTGTCTCTGTGAGTACCACTTCTTCATACATAATGTGGATTAATGCATATGCAAATGAATAAGTTAAATAGCTGCATTCATACAATGCATGGTGATCAGCACGCATAATTATGTGCCCAGTGCCTCGTATCTTAGGACTCCCTTAAAATGACAATCAGTCATTCTTCCTTGTGTTCCCTGAAAGTCATTGGAGATTGATATTTGTCCCCAAATGGGGGATGAAAGATGACACGAGCCAAGAGTTGTCCAGGGAGATGGTCCCTGATGTAGTAAGTTTTGGAGCAAATCCCATAACACAGAGGGGAAACAAGCTTCAGACTAGCGTTGCGCATGGTTATATACACACTTGTGCCAAAAATAACTTCACACAGTCCCAACTAAGACAAAGGGAGAGAGTTCAGTAAAAAAATCTAACCTTGGTTTATTGGTGGCAGACCGCAGACACAGTGGCTCAGTCAGCATGCTGTACCTGAGCTCCTGTCACTTGCACCTTGTGCTTCCATTTCTATAGGCAGCCTAAGCTAACCCTTATGTTGGCCTGTGTCCAAGTCCTAGCAACCCTGACACATCTCAGGGTAATTTTCAGGATCCCTCATCTCTGCCACACATTAGGCAGAGGGTGATGCTATAAAGATGGATGGGACAGGTGATTCTGTTGGAACAGGAGCTGTGCACCAGGCTTGTGCCTCAGCTGGGAAACTGTCCTCCTGTGGATCGTGTGAGGAGGGTGCACCTATATTTAATCTTCCAGGAATACCAGGTGATCACTCAGGAGCATGCACAAAGTGTGGACAGGCAACAAAGAGATTCACGTTGCCCCTCCAGAGCAGCGCTGGCAAAGCTGGAGAAATGAAGTGAGCTGCTCAGGGTCCAGCACTTACACACTTTCACATGTTTAAGGCAGGTTCCTAGTTTTCCCTCCAAACTGTTGTCCATTTGGGGTTTGAGATGCTGGTGATGGGAGGCAACTTGCATCACAGACACGAGCAGATACACAGCTTATCCCATAGTTCAAGCACCCTCTCGCTGCCCTGAGCAGAAGGCAATGGGTGTAACTTGTGATGAGCTTCCCACCTTTCCATGATGAGAAGCTGCACTGTGAGATTTAGGAGTCGCTGCACAGAACAGAAAGGGCATAAGGAAAGCTGAGGAAAGCATCCTTGGGAGGGCACAAAAGAAGTGTGACAGCTGAGGGAGGAAAAGCAACTGCTAAGTAAGCAGAAATGTTACCAGGCTCAGAAACTTGGAGAGCTTAAAAAAGGCAATGGGAGCGAAGCACCTGGGAGTGTGTGAGTGTGAGAAGCAAATCTGTGCAGACCCTCCCCAGGCTCCCAGGACATTCAGTCTGTGGGCTGGTGAGAAACTGCCAACATGATCTTCTGATCTCTGCATGGCTGCGTGTGTTCCCGTAAGGCTTTCTGTGCTGGAAGGTGGACTCTCCTTATCTCAGCTCCTGACTATTTGAATAACAGTTTGCTTCGATTTTTCTATTTGCCAGTAATCCCACTTCCTTCCTCGTGGTCTTTTCTAGCTCAGCATTGCCCCTCTACCCTTTGGGCTCCCCTTTGCCTTCCCAGTGACATCTGTTTGACCCATCCCACAGAGGAACCCATAATTAGACAATTCACAACACCTGGATGACACTTGCAGCTCTCCTGCTACTTGCTGTCCCTTCCCCATATTTTTCTGCCTGTTCTGATATTCTCAGCCTGTTCTGGTGTACATTGTCCTATCCTCTATTTATACAGCTCCTGGCATGTTTCTGATCTGAGCTGATACCTCTAGGCATTGCCTTCATACTATTAACAATAACAACCACATAGCTTTTTAATTTCTTGATGCATTTTTAAGAAAACCTACGTTTAGCTCTTAATCCTGGTGTAGATGGTGTGTTCTTATCAATAATTGCCCTATTAAGTTATGAATACAGGTGAGTAAATTTCATGCTTATAAAAATGTTTGAGCAGGCAATGCATTTAGCTGACTGCAGACTGGTATTTATGTAGTTCCAGGAGAGTAAATAAAGCCTATTCGGTGGCCATCATTATAGCGTTATTTTATCTCCCTCCTTCCTTGGCTCTCAATTTGATGCAAAAGCCCAACCTCATGTACAGAGTCATGCCTCCCAGAGGGTATTAAATTTCTTCAGATGCTACTGAAATGCATGGCACTGGGGATGTTTCTTGCCCTCCAAGACCAGGCTTCAGTTCCCAAAGTATAAGCCTGAAAGCTTATGAGGCTGTTTCTATTGGTCATTCCCACTAAAGATGTTCAGTGCAGGACTGATATTACCTTTGCCTGTCCAGCCTTTTTTGTGGGCTTTACTGTTGACACTCATCATCTGACTCATGAATTAATGTATATGCCATGTAGGGGACTGTTTTTGAATGCTGGGCAAAGTCGTTTTCCATTTTTTTTCTACTAATATTTATGGTTAGAATAACTGTTCTGATTCTACTTTCCTTATCTTGTAACTCATTTACCAACCAGCCTCCTAGAGAAAATACTTATTTTGGAGTAACTAAAAAAAAATATTAAACCAACACCCTTCTGTAACCCCTAGGGCAAGTTTATGCTTGTTGGTATTAGTGTTTGAGTGCCAGCCCTGTAAAGCACTCAACTTGTGCTTTGCTTTCTTTCAGTTCTAACAGCTTAAGGTGCGGGAGTGGGCCTCTTCACAACTTATGTGTAGGTTTAAAATTAAGCACATCCCTGTAATCAGTGTCTTCTAGGTTTGGGTCTCCAAAAAGGGGATCCAGGCAAGAAGTGAGCAAGAGGTAGTTCCCAAGAATATTAGATCTTTCTATCTGTTCAAAAAAAATCCCAAACTTTTATTATTTAAGACTTCATCTGTTTTGATGCTCAAAACAAGATGATATAGGCAGACATGAAAGCATATACCTGTACTAAAATTCATTAAAACAAGATTAGAAATGGCACTCAGTAGCATAATTATAAGAGACTAACATGGAGATATGGAGGGTTTGTGGAGCTAATGGGACCCTGGAAGTTGCTGGCACTTTGGAATGACCCTTTGCAATTTCCCAGTGGAGATCAAGAACTTACTAATTTATACCAAAGCAGTTGCTTCGTTTAGAGTTGCTGAGTACCAAACTGCAGACATATTATTTGCTTGGACAAGTAAACTGAAATTAGGTTGTTGAGTCACGTAAGGTACTTGTAAAGGAGTATGGGGAGCCTGAGGAAAAATGAGAGAGTCAATCAATCCCTCTGGAAAGAGGAAGAAAGCTGGCAGGAGAAGGAGCCTACATAAAGAGCCAACAAACCAGATAAATACATGACAGCATGAACAGAGTCTCTGCTGTAGATTACACACACTTGATTTTATGGCCCCAGCGGTTCCCAGCTTAACACATCCTTTTGTGAGGATTCCTTCTGCCTTTTACCATGTTGCAGCAAAAGTGAAGCGATGATCCTGACTTAAAACTTTTTGGCTTCCACCAGTGCCCAAATGTTTTCCTATGCATTTGGGGGTTGTTTTTTTTTTTTCTTGAAGTTTTTCTTCTGTCTTCGAACAGCTGGTATGTCATCCCCACCAGGAAGTGGAGAAGTACCGTGCTGCAGTAAAACTAGAATAGACATGGGGAGTGAGGCCCTTGTACACAGGGACAGGCAAAGTCATGTCAGCACAGTCTGAACCGAAGGAAAGGTCTATGTATTTAAGGTGTGAGTGATTAACTGCTAGGACAGATTAACTGAGCAGGTGCATCCAAATGCTGTCTGCCAGCAACTCTTTTCACTCTTCCAAAAACAACTGAATGGATTCCAGAAGATTTGTCTGCTAATTTCTGCGTTACACCACAAAATCAGGGCAGGTGATCCTAATAGTCCCTCAGAGATTTTCCTGCATTCCCCCCATTACGGTCAATTAGCCTGACCTCTCACGTCTCATGGATCAGGGATTTCACTGCAGAGCTTTTCCAGCAACAACCCAGTCCCTTCTGCTCTCCAGATCGATGCCTCTGACTCTCCCAGGCTGACACACAGAGACAGCTGGTGCTTGGAACAGAGTAGTCCAGATCTCCCCACTCCCACACCCCTGCTGTGGTGCCGCATTCGCCGTCCCTCATATAGAGCAGAGTTATAGGTAGCAGAGCAAATGCACAGATCAGCTCTCCTGGCTTCGAGGAGCTGGTGGTTCCTCTTTGGCTGCACAGGCTTAGAAAAGCCAGGGCGAATTTTTTGCAATGAATAATTTAAACTGAGCCTTTTTGACCTCGTTTTCTATATGCATCTCCTAGCAGAAAGTTGAAGCTGAAGTAATTTGTCATAGCTGAGTGTAAATCCAAGGGGAGCAGATGGGGGTTTCCCCGCCATGTAGCGGTGCAGGCACTGTGTGCATGAAAATGGGCTGCCTGGGACAAGGCAGGCAAAACCTCTGCAAAGGAAAATGTGCCTGCAGCTAAATGGACCTCCCGAGTTTACTGGTGGGGCTTTGTTCTCATATGTGAACTTAGTCTAGGTTTCGGTCAGCTAGGAGGCAATGTCCTTGTCGATTAATTCAACTTGTTTACTTATTTTTTCACTTGGAAGGTTTACTGCTGTCCAATAAACTGTATCTCTTTTTGGAGTCTGCTGGTAATGGCTTTGCAACACACCGTGGAAAGGGCTGAGGATGCTGCCCAGGGTTTTATTAACCAGCTGGTACTTACCATTCCCTCCGTATTTGCATCACTAAAAGATGCTGAAGAGATCTGGGTAGTTTTCAAGAGGGCAGAGGCTGCAGTGCCACGTGCAGAATTGCAGACAACGTTTGAATGCTCAGTTAAAAACAGGACCAAGGTGGACAACATCTTCTGTTATCACATGCTCTTTGTGACCTTCGAAAGTTGCTTCTCTGACTCTGAACTTAGGCCTTTGTGGAATGTGTGCAGTGTAGCTGGAAGCACCTGGGGCTTAGTAAGAGTGTGGAAGATTCTCTGTCATTTGAAATCTTTACATCCAGTTATAGTGTCTTCTCAAAAGATGCATTGCAGCTGCATTTACAGACTCAGTGAAGGAATTATTATCATATTGTTAACAGTCCTTTACCAGTGGGGTCCTAATGGTGATAGCATAGTTTTCTGTTTTCCTGGGAAGCCCCAGTTATCTTCTTTTAGCTTTCATTACTGTGCATAACTGCGTAGCCTGCCAAAGAGCAATATTGATTCCAGCGTATCGAGCAAATCAGGGCTTTGTTTGTTGTGCAAATAGCAAAACAGCAGCAGTACTGCAGACAGTAGGAACAAAATGAGACAATGGTCTGTCTCAGGCATTGGAATTTATTCATTGTGCCTGGTGTTTGTGATGCAGTGTGGCGAGCTGCCTTAGTCTCAATGCACAGGTTTCCGTACGAGCTTGAGGCTGCTTTTGTGCATTGTGGGGACTTCTGGCTGTTAGCTGCAGGAGGCAGCTCTCACTGGAGCATGCCCTTGGAAAGGCTGACACGAGCTCTAAAAGATGAATTATTTACATAGCCTCACAAGCATCTTCTAGCCAAAGCTAAAGATACATCTGCTTGTCATGGGCAGCCATAAATCTGTGACGAGAGCAGAGGAGTTTCCCTGTGACACAGCCCAGCCTGTTGCTCGCTGCTGCAATGCTGCACAGCACAAATTACAGAACAGTAAGAAAAGGAACATTCTACGCATAGGAGTGATTTGCTTTGGGTCACCGTTACAATAGAATGTGTTGCAACATGAGCTGCAGCTGAATCAGTATCTTACACAATTAGACCAGAATTTTGTTGAGGTCAAGCTTGACTGTGGTCTGGTGTGGTTCCAAGTGAAAGGTGTCGGTGCTGGGACCTGTCACTTCTGCCACCCCTAAGGGAGTTTGCACATACAAATGATGGTTTTCAATGTGAAAACAGACTCAGGTAGGGTTTGCAGCAGTTTAAGCCCTGCCCTGAGCCAGTGCAGATAACTGCATTAGGGAATTTCCACTGATGTGGTCATGTTGTGGGGAGTTTCCTCAGTAATAAACATGTCCCTAATGCCTAAGGCAAATCATGTAGCATCCCTGTCTCCTTCAGATGTCAGATATACAAGGTGCTACCTGTCTGCCTTGGATGAAGAGCAATGCCTCATCATTTTAGCTTCCAAATAACATGAGGTTAGAAAGAGTATTTCCTTGAGGTTACATTCCCTTATTCTGGGTAGCTGTGAGATCTCTTATACCTTTCTCTAAATTCTCCTGTGGGAGATGAGGGAGGCCCGAGGGCTGATCTGAACTGGCATTTCCTCCCCTCCTGCTGGTGTGGGAATTAATTGATATTTTCTGTGCTATGTGCAGTCATGCAACAGTAAAGCAAAATGTGACAGGTGTTTAACTATGAGCTGGTTTTAAAGATATTTCTAGGTTTAAAACCTCTTTTTGACTGCTTGTTGCTGCATTGTGCAGTGCTATCAAGCCTGCCTGAAGGACTACTAGTAGTGATAATAAATAATACTAATAATTTCTAACTTTTATATAACCCTCCTTTGCAAGGTTGCCCAAAGTGCTTTTCAAAGGAGGTTAGTATGTAACAAAACCAGAAATTATTTGCCTTGTGTCCCTCCAGGCTCGTGTGATGCAGGTAGGAGTGGAAGTGAATTTTTCAAGCTCTGTATCCTGGCAGGCACCACCTCTCAGAAGCCCAGCTAATGTAGGTTAACTCTAGAAATTGAAAATAGGTGCCCAAATTGCTTGTACAGTGGGTTTGGGCAGTTTGTGTAGGCTGCAGTTTTGAAAGGGGGAAAAGGGTTATGGATGTCTCACCTGCAGGGCTATGGCTTTTGGGAAAAGAGCAGCAGCCTTTCTTCTGTCTCTTTGTGCATCTCAGTCTTTGTGCCCCAGTTTCCTTCCTTATTGCTTCCTTAGCTTGAGTCATTAGCATCCTGGGTGGGAGGCATTAAGTAGAGTAATAATGACTCTGATGCCTGACTCAGTTTGACATTGAGTGTCAGGAAATAGCGTATTTTCATTGGGAAATAATATATTCTTAGTGAAAGTTAGTCTTAAGTAGGATTAACTATGAGACCATGTCCCCACCAGTGCAAGGACGATGCAGAGCGGGCAGCCGGCCAGTGCTCCTGGACTGAAAAGGCCAATACATTTCAAGAATATTTGCAGACTGAAAAAAAAAAAATCAGAGGAAGGATCAGGCCTAATCCTCATCCCGGGGATAAAAGCTTTATCCCAGAGACAAAGTACCTTCAAAGCAGAGACCATGAGTGAAAGAACTCCATCCCTTGAGATCCAAAAAAGGGACTTTGCGCAAAACCATTGGGAGCCTTGAAACCGCAGTTGTGAGTAAGATGGTAGAATTCCCTATATACTGTCTAGAGATGCCCCTGCCAACAGCTTGGGTGCTCAGCTGTCATCTGCCAAAATGCACCTTGTTTTGTTTTAATTTAAAAAGAGAAATCGTCAGTCTTATTTGAGGAGGTGACAGTTTTTCATTCATCGTGGCCCAACAGAGGTAGGACGCTGGTATGGGTTACAGGAAAAGAAGGATCTCTGTAGGTGAGACAAGCACAAGAGGAGGGCTTGGACCCAGGCTGGTGGCCCATACCTGACTTGGACTGTTACAGTACCCTAGTGTTTGGCCCTAAGGAGGGTTACCTGAGCTGATGACTCTCTAGAAGAGAATCAGGACATTCTGGACATGAATCAAAGTTAAGCAGGAGGTTAGTCTCTTGGAGAAATGTATTGCTGAAAAGAAACAGGACTGAATTCCATGTGCTTGGACAGTGATACGGAAATTATTTTAGGGGGATTTATGCTGGACACATTTTGAGAAGATCAGCCGAATTCAGCTTTCAGCCAGATCTTCTGTTTTTCCCTTTTATTCAATACATGTCTTGGTACTTTGAATGTTGCATATTAAATGCTGCGTACATGGCTTGTAAACACATAATGAGTCAGCATTACCAATAGATATGTTGGGGAATTCATGTGTAGCACTCTGGCTTTTTAAGAGCTGTTGCTTCTTCTTTGAGTAGCACATTCTGGTGAGATATATTTCCTGGCTGTTCACCGGGGAAAGGAAGAGGAGTAGATCTGAGGATTCTAATTTATTGGAAGATAAACAGTCTATGGCTAGTACTGTAGAGCTTCTTTCCCGTTCAACAGGAAAACATATATGCCAGCTCTTCTCTTGCTGTTTGGAAGAAAAGATAAAATAATTTCTGGGAAGACTGAACATATTATTTTAAAAACCAGTTGGTTTTGATCTTTTGAGAAACAGGGAATGTACATTTGAGAAGGGTTTAATTTTGTTAAAGCATATTTTTGTTTGTTTGATCTTGCTTTTTGTATTGTGATACTGCCAATCTTTTGTTATGCATTGTTAAAACAGATAATGAGATACAATTCTTGCTCTAGGGAATTTTCAGTCCTCACAACCAAAGACTACAGCCAAAGAAATGGTATTAACAAGGCAGACATATGGTGCAAAGAAGGAAAACATTATTTTCTCCAGTCTTCAGTGGGCAGTGAGTTACACAGAGATTAGAGCTTTAGGTTAGCAAAACTCTTAAATGCATGTAAGGTGCCTAGATCCAGCCAACAAAGGAACTGAGAATGTCTTTAAGTTCTGATGACCTTTGGTGGCTTCTCAAAAAAGGGCCATGGAATCCAAATAACACAAAGTCAGATATGCATTTGTTAGTTAAAGAGATGCTTTTAGACGTTTGAATCACAAAAGCATAGAACAGTTTGGGTTGGAAGGGACCTTAAAGATCCCCTCGTTCCACCTACCCTGCCACGGGCAGGAACACCTTCCGCTAGGCCAGGTTGCTCAAAGCCCCGTCCAGCCTGGCCTTGAGCACTTCCAGGGATGGAGCATCCACAACTTCTCTGGGCAACCTGGTCCAGTGCCTCACCACCCTCACAGTAAAGAATTTCTTCCTTGTGTCTAATCTAAATCTACCCTCTTTCAGCTTAAAGCCTTTCCCTCTTGTCCTGTCACTACGTGCCCTTGTAAAAAGTCCTTCTCCAGCTTTCTTGTAGGCCCATTTAGCTACAGACAGGCTGCTATAAGGTGTCCCCGGAGCCTTCTCTTCTCCAGGCTGAACAACCCCAACTCTCTCAGCCTGTCTTCATAGGGAGGTGCTCCAGCCCTCTGATCATCTTAGTGGCCCTCCTGTGGACTCATTCCAACAGGTCCATGTCCTTCTTATGTTGGGGGCCCCAGAGCTGAATGCAGTGTTCCAGGTGAGGTCTCATGAGAGCAGAGTAGAGAGGGAGAATCACCTCCCATGACCTGCTGTTACGCTTCTTTTGATGCAGCCCAGGACACGGTTGGCTTTCTAGGCTGCAAGTGCACGTTGTTGGGCCATGTTGAGCTTCTTGTCCACCAACATCCCCAAGTGCTTCTCCTCAGGGCTGCTCTCAATCCATTCTCCACCCAGCTTGTATTTGCACTTGGGATTGCCCTGAGCCACATGCAGAACCTTGCACTTGGCCTTGTTGAACTTCATAAGGTTCATATGGGCCTACCTGTCAAACCTTTCAAGGCCCCTCTGGACAGTGTCCCTTCTTCCCTCCAGCACGTTGACTGAACTACTCAGCTTGCTGTCATTGGCAAACTGCTGAGGGTGCACTCAATCCCACTGTCCCTGTCACCAACAAAGATGTTAAAAAGCACTGGTCCCGTTATTGACCCCTGAGGAATGCCACTGGTCTCTGCTTGGACATCAGGCCATTGACCACAACTCTGTGAGTGTGACCATCCAGACAATTCCTTATCTCAGGTAGTTCATCCATCAGATCCATGTCTCTTCAGTTTAGAGACAAGGATGTTATGTGGGACAGTGTCAAATGCACAAGTCCAGGTAGATGACATCAGTTGCTCTTCCCTCATGCACTAACACTGTAATCCCATTGTAGGAGGCCACCAGATTTGTCAAGCACAATTTATTCTTAGTGAAGCCACGCTGGCTGTCACCAATCACCTCCTTATTCTCCATGTGCCTTAGCATAGTTTCCAGGAGGATCTGCTCCATGATCTTGCCAAGCACAGAGGTGAGACTGACTGGTCCGTAGTTCCCCAGCTCTTCCTTTTTTCCCTTTTTAAAAATGAGCGTTATGTTTCCCCTTTTCCAATCAGTGGGAACGTCACCAAATTGCTATGACTTCTCACAGATGATGGGTAGTAGCTTAGCCACTTCATCCACCAGTTCCCTCAGGATCTGCAGATGCATCTGATTAGATCCCATGGACCTGTGTACCTTCAGGTTCCTTAAACGGTCTCGAACTTGGTCTTCTCCATCAGTGGGCAGTTCTTCGTTCTCCCAGTCCCTGCCTTTGTCTTCTGTGACTTGGGCAGTGTGGCTGGAGCACCTGCTGGTGAAGACCAAGACAAAAAAGTTACTGAGTATCTCAGTCTTCTCTGTATCCTGGGTAACCAGGTCACCCAGTTCCTTCCAGAGAGAGCACATTTTCCCTATTCTTCCTTTTATTACCAAGTACCTACAGAAGCTTTTCTTGTTGCCCTCAACATCCCTGACCAGCTTTAATTTTATCAGGACTTTAGCTTTCCTAACCTGGTCCCTGGCTGCTTGGACAATTTCTCTGTATCCCTCCCAGGCTACCTGGCCTCGCTTCCACTTCTCTGTAGGCTTCCTTTTTCTGTTTTTGTCCAGGAGCTCCTTGTTAATCCATGCAGGCCTCCTGGCGTTTTTACCTGAATTCCCCTTTGTCAGGATGCATCACTCCTGAGCTCCGAGGGGGTGAGCCTTGACTATTAACCAGCTTTCTCAGGCCCCTCTTCCCTCCAGGGCTTTATCCCATGGTACTTTACCAAGCAGATCCCCGAAAAGGCCAAAGTCTGAACTTCATTTTGATTTAATTGAACTTTAATGCTGTAATACTAAGCCTGTGTTTAAACACCCGCTTGAGCTGGGACTAGATTGGGTCAAAGATGTTTGGGAGTCTTTGTTCAGAGAGTGACCTTGTGAGTGCTGCTGGTACCACTTATTTTCCAGGCTCATCTGCTGATAAAACTGAGAAGTGTCCATCTCATTACTGGTTTTATGCTGATCTAACACTTCCTGCTACTCCTTTGCTCATGGAAGGATGCAGTTTCATAATTTTGAGATTTGAATCACCATTACTTTAAAATCTCTACCCATGCAGGTTGTCTGAGATGATACCTATCTTGGGCATGCAAGGAGCACGGATGTCCACATCAAAAGGTCCCCTTTTCAGAATTAAATAACCACTTGCAGTCTTTTCTCTAAGCACACAAATTGTAGGTCCAGTTTATTAATCTTTTCAGTTTGTCAATTCTAGATATGCATTCTGTCTTTTCTTATCTTCCAAAATCTTTAAATCTTTCAAAAAATTGCTCTAAAAAGGTTGGAATACTGGATTTTTTTGTGTCCATAAACCCACAAAATTTCCTCTGGATCTTTTCTGCTTTTGCAGTCAGAGCCTGCATCAGATTTTGCCTTTGTCATTGGGTTTTTAGGCTTTTTTTCCTAAGCTTTTATCTCCTATGCAAAGGATATATCAGCTGCACAGTCTCTGCTGTGGGACTGGCTGAGTCATTCCTGCATTCGCAAATAGTCTCAGACCTGCTGTGCATTGATAATACCTGTGCTCATTGATGACCATAGCTAGAGCCCCTCTATCTGTCTCCTACTGGTGTTCTCCCTCTTCCCTTTCAGACACTGCACAGTACGTCTGAATTTTCTTCTCCCTATGCACTTTGGGGTCTGAACTATGAAGGATTTTCTTCTTCAGGGGATGGGACTGCAGTGGTGCCTGTGTGGGACCCATGCATAGCCAGATGATGGCGGAGTGTCAGCAGTGCTAAGCTGTCACTGGGAGGAGACGCTGAAGTGGGTGAAATAGTCCACCTAGGAGGCATCTTCTGAACATGAGGTCTTGTTACATGCCATGCTCTGTTCCTGCCACAAACACCACTTCTCTTGAGGTCTTTTCCCTTACATGCTGGGGACAGATAGCACGCAAATTAGCAAAGCACTTTTGCTTGTCCTGTGGTATCTGGGGACAGAAGAAAGGTCATAACCATGCATTGCACATCTGTGAGGTACAGGCATTGGTTAGACAGACAGAAGCAGTTGTGTGAGCCCTGTGCTCGGTGTCTGACCTGTAATGTGTCTGGGGGTGCTGTGGGACACATTTTATTTTCTGCTTAGCTCCTCAGACCTGAGGCATAAAATGGACAATGCAATGAGAGCTGTTTCAACATGGCAATGCTCTCCTAGTGCACGTACCCCTCACAGTCTCCGTTTGGGCTCAGTTTGAGCAATGCAGCTCTCGCTTGAGATCTGTACTGGTGCCCTTCCTTACTGTTGCTACCTCTGCTGCTCTGGGTTAAGCTCCTGCTGCCAGTGACAGTTCCCAAATTCCCTTGCTAGCCCAGAGGAATCTGCTCTTCAGCATATCCCCATGGATATTGCTTCAGGAGCAACACCCCAGCAATCTTTCCAGCTTTGCCATTTGGATAGCTACCGTTCACTTTGGGTTTTACCCTACCATGCAACTTGAGAGCTTCCGTCATCGTACGCGGCTTGGGCTTGTGGCCACTCTGTTAAGATCTTCTGTAGCTTTCACAGACTTTTATCTCCTGCTTTCTAAAGCTGTAATTAATTCCTAAAGATGGAGTGAGTGAGTGAAGAAAGTTAATTTCAGTGTGTCCTTCCCAATAACCTCATTTGCAAGGAAATAGCTCAAATATTGCCATTAATCATTCTTTTATGCAATCAGTTAGCCAGCTGACTTTTTTCCGTTTTCCCCGTCAACATTTTTATAACAGGACAGCTCAATTCACCAAAGAGCTGTTTTATTCAGTCTGCAGTCCGGGTAGTGGGTGTTGCCTTGTCACTGTATCACAAGTAGGGGTAAGCTGCCCTGATGACTGAAGAACGGGATGATGGAGAGGGTGGTAAAGGACCAGAGTGAAGCTCCATCCTGTAGTACTCCAGTGAATGCTGTTTGGTTGATAATGAGCATTTCATACCTGTGGATCAGGCACCCGAGGAAATATTTGGTAATCAGTCACAGAGGATTTGCCTCTTCAGTTGGAGGGACACCATTGCAATTAGTGACATTAAGCTTAGGTAAATTGGGTTTAAAGTGTGAAGAGAGCTGGGCCAGCAGTAGTCCTTGCACAGAGCATCTGAGGCCAGGGGAGCTGGCAGTAAATAAGCAGCTTTTTGTTATTTTCCCAAGTGCAAGCGCAGAGGTTTGTTTTCTCTCATTATTTACGTAATTCAAGCACATATTTTGAGAAATCTCTTTCCCTCTTCCCCTCATTTTAATTAGCTTCTTGGTGGGAAATGCAGAAGATTTCCCAATCCGTTGTCATATGATGTATGAAAGGGATAACCTCTGTATCTCAGTTCTGTTTGCATCTGAAGCTGCTTGCTGGTTTCTGTTCAGCCACAGATACAATAAATTCTTAGCATCTGGCTGTAAATAGTGTCATGTCTGGCTGTGGCAGGGAGACAGAAAGCCCAATTAACACAGCCTTGAATATCTGTTAGTTTGCTTTCCCGATCCATTTTTATTTGGTGTTAGAAGCCTTGAAGCATAGAGGAAAAAGAGGAGCAAAAGAAGTTTTACATGTGGTATTGTCTGATATTAATTTGGTGAATACAGTATGATAAATACATTGAATTCAGGAAATTGCTTTTTCCCTTTTCAGTAATACAATTATGATAATTACATGTGCAGAATGTAGTAAAATGCTTATAGGACTTCCTCCAATGAATTACTTTCAAAGTCATTTGCTGGGCAGAGAATAGGATCCTGACTGTGGGAGGCAGCTTAATCTGGTGGACACTGTGCTGTATCCAACCTTAGAAGCAATTGTTTACAAAAACAGAAAGGTTTTGGTGAAGTGTAGCAAGACATATCTGAGGTTTTCAGAATTTCCTTTTGAGACAGACCTCAGAAGATGGAAATATTTAATTTATCCAGGGAAAGGTTCTCTTAAGCTCTTAAGTTCATTTAAGAGGAGTTTGTGGAAAACTGCATGGGGAAGACATTGCTGAGAATAGATTGCTACAGCAGAAAAAGCAAAAAAAGAGCCAGTGGGTAGAAAATGAGGCGACTGCTATGAAAAAATTCACAAAAAAGCTATCTTGTCACCGGAACAACTTAGTGTATGTGATACTGGTAGGTTCTCCACCTGTTTTAGTCAGTTAAAAAGTATTTGTCTTCCACAATGGTATGCAAAATGTCAAATAGAAGTTGTGTGCTTGCAGCAAGCTCTGTGGAAAAGAGCTGTGACCTGTGTGACGGAGGAGGTCAGAATACCCTACCTGACCATGAGGGTTCCCTCAAGGCTTAAAAACTCTTTGAATCTAAAATAAGATACTGTTTCTCCCAGAACATGTGTTATAACAGACCAAGGCAGCATTTTTGGTTGTGGTGCCCTCAGAAGAACATCTATGGAAACAGAACCTTCCTTCTTTTCCCCCTTTCTGTGTTTTCATGAGTGAATCACATAAATTTTGGAATGTAGTGTCTCCACTTCAACCACTTAAAAAGCATCACTCTGCGAGAAAAATAACATCCTGTGTAGCACACTTGTTTTGTATTATTTAAGTTGCATTAGCTCCTATTTTCCAAGAGTGATGCACAAACATAAGGGTCAAAATATAAGGATGAGAGTCCATTTAAATTTAAGACACCTACATGGAGATACCTACTAGTTTCAGTTCCCATTTTAGTCAGTGGTTATCTGGGGCTTGATTCATATGCCTGTGTGTGTGAATCTCAGCGTATGAGACATCGCCATGGACTAGGCAGGTGCAGGTTTTGGATTGATACAGGACTTGCAGGAAACCCAGAGCCTTCTGGATTGGCAGCTGGAGGTCAGGTGGGATGCTGAGGCAGCTTGAAGGGCATTGAATGATTAGGTGTGAACACAGCATAGTCAATGAAATCCAGAGTGTGACTCAGCTGGCCCCACAGCAGAAGCCAACTGAACTCCAAGAAGGAAGAGGTGATGGAGCCAGAAAACTTGTGGGATGCAAAAACCATGCAGCTGGGACCGGGCATTTCAGTACTCTGGCTTTTGCTTTCCAGTCCAAAAATTTTTCAGGGCCCATGACAGTAGAACACAGGTGAACGTTGTCCATCTTTCAGCCTTTCTCAAATATTATGCAAACGTTCAAATATGTTAAAATACCACAAAAAAGACTGTTATTCCAATAGTCCCACTGACTCTTCTGAGGAGACTTCTCAGGATCTGGATCCAAAGGGCTCCAAGAAGATTCCTGCCATTCAAGATGAAGTCCCAGCACAGTAAAATGTGTTAGGACCATCATAAAGACGCAGAAGGAACCTCTCAGGCTTTGAGAAGTCAGGACCCAAGTGCACAAACTTCACAAGGCTTCCAAAAGTCAGGAGAAAACAAAATGTGTGGTTATTCTCTAGCAGTGTTTGAGCCATTAGGCTGCACCGGCTTCCTGTTTCCCAGAAGCTGTGACATTAGCAGCACAGTGCAGATTATCTCAGAACAAGATTCATGCCCATGGATTTTCCCTGCAATCAGAAATTACAAAATGTAATGGAAGGTGCTAATGTCACCTCTTTGACATGGGTAAAAAACTGTCTGAGCTGCAGGATCAGTCTCTTCAATTGCAATTTTAAGTTGCAAAGACATTTTTCCATTTTGGACATGTATTGTATTTATGGCATGACCCTGAATACTCCCTGTTAAGTTTTGTGACACTGATAGACCTAGTGGGGATATTTCTGAAATGAGCAATTTTCATGCAACAGAAGGAATGTTTCATGGAGCATTCCATATTGAAGGTCATTCTAGGAAAGAAATCTGTTTTGAACCTTTCCCAGCTGTAGGTGAAAACAGCAGCTTTCTGCAAGTTGGTTGCACAGAAGTGGTTCATGCAGGAATAAAATAGTCTTACTGTAACATCTGCCCCACTTCCCATTCACTGTTTGAAAGCTTCTCCTTAAAGACTGGGAGCTGAGTCTTTTCTAGGTGACATTTGTTGGGAGAGAGGCTAAATGCATCCTTAATCATAGTGGAATGTCAGCAGTAGTATTATGAGAAATATAAAAGTACCTGAGAGTCCAAGTTGTTTTGTATGTTCTGAGACTGTCGAATTCTCCATCATCTTCTTCTCTGTCAAGTGCTAATTCTTTTTCTAGGCTTGTTAACTATCCCTCAGTCAATTAATAAAGTCAATTTACCTGAGCAAGAAAACTGCATAATCCTCACTGGTCTTATACCAGATGATATCAGCTGCTTAGCTGAAAAAAAAACCCCAAAAACCCAACCAACAAACCAACCCAAAACTTGTTCACTATGACAAGTTTCAGCACCTTTGTGTATTTGTTTGTAACTGGAACTCAAAGTTAAAAATACCTCTTCTTTCTTTTTCTTGTTTGTTTTCATTTTAGAAAGTGTTCAGGAACATTTTGAATGGGAAACATCAAAACAAGAAATATCAAGTTCTTGGACCAAACCGAAAAAGGATTGTTGATTCATCTACTAAGCATTTCAGATACTGCTTTGAAAATGCTTTTTGGTTGCAATTGGTATTTCTGAATTTAAATTTCTTTGGGTAACTTGAGGGAAGAACATTTGAGGGAAGAATAAATTGCTACCGTATCAATCTTATTTGGCTTGTGTTAGTGTTCCCAAAGCAAAGGTTGTTTCTTACATTTCCTCTTAAGACCTTAGAAACGGGTCATGCAGAGTCCCACCAGTACCCAGCTGAGACGTTCCAAAGCCAACCAAACCACAGCTGAAGGTAAAGATGCCAGCTGGTATGTCACCATTGTTATGGGGTTTTAAGCTGTGGTCAAAAGCTTTAAAATCTGATCTTTGGCTGAAAAAAAGCAAATCACAGAAAATAACAGAAACGCCCTGGCTGTGTTTTTTTTGCTGGCAGGAGGGAAGTTTTCCCAGTGTGAACCACTTCATTGGTGCTATATTATTTCCATGTGGCTTGAGAGAACCTGGCAGAGATGTGTAGGGTGGAATGACTGTCTTTACGTCTGAGATTTTACTCAAATACACCATCATATTGATTGCCTATGTCAACAAATATAATATACAGACATATTAATGTCTTGTTTTGGCATCCCCAACTGACTGCAGCTGAAAGAGCAGTACTGAATATTTTATTTCTGAGTGAAGAAGAAGCCCACAGACAGGACGTAGAAGTTCTGCCCTGGTGAAGCAAAGCCTAAAGAGCTCCTGAAAGACCAAAGTTGAGTCAACCTTAAGGGCTACATCTACACTGCTGTTCCAAGTAGTGGTCACCTGGGCACGAAGTGCGATACTAATCTGTCTGACAATTATAAATGTACTGAAAGTGGCCAGCAGGACAAGAACATTGAATTTTCTGGAAGTTCAAGCTACTTTTTGCATGTCAGTGGGTAAAGTAATACCTACCCCCCCGTGCCTACCTTCCTGCTCAGTTCAGCCATGAATAAGGACATTGTGCATATGCAAACAGCCACCTATACACACATCCTGATTAAGATTTAAATATAAAGCATTAATATATTTTAATAAATCAGCAGATTAGACTTTTCTTCCCACTTCTTCCCAATGACTGACTCTAACAGCTAGCTTTGAGGTGATGGAGATAAAAGCCTTACTCTACAAAATGGAGGACTAAGTCTGGGATATTATACAGGCACCTTTTTTCCCTTTCTGTTTGGGTACCCCTCTCTCTTCACTGCCTGTGAAAATCCCCAAATCTTAATACAAATACAGATGAGAAGAATAAACAGAAGGCTTTTCCTGATACCAACTAGAGTACAGTGGAGGCACACTGAAATCAAATAAACCCAAACCACTCTATTTGAAGTGAGCCTCCTTCTGCTGTATCATTTATCCCTCAATATCTGGGAAATGTTGTTTCCCTGAATATTTCTTCCACCCTTTGCCGCCTGCCACCTGTCTCCCCATCTAAAAGATCGACACACAAATGGAGAGGCAAACCTTTGAAACATTAACATGGGACAAGTTATAGTGCAAAGGGTTGTACATGGGAATGACTTTTAATTCATAAGAGGTGAGAAAGATGTGTTTCGAAGGTTGGGCACAGAACACTGCACAGATTTGGCACGGGTTCATTCTTACTGAGATATCCTGTTTAATCAAACATTGATGTTTCAGTACTCTATATAGAGTAGCCCTTAATGCAAATCCAGAGGTCTTCAGGCACATTAACAAAAAAACACAGTTAAAAAATACTGCCAGCCAAGCATGGTGGCTGTACAGCATAGCTCAGTACTCTTGACTTCAGCCTGGAAGTCACTTCAGCTTTGACTTCAGCTTTGCCACTGCCCTGTGGGTTCACCCAGAGCATGTCCTGGCTTCCCCAGTGTAGGTGGGATATTGACCCTTCCTTTGCTGAATGCTTCAGATGTGCTGATGAAAGGAGCAGTATGAGGGCCCACAGAGGAAGCCTTGGCCCACTGCAGGAAGGTGGGAGTTGTTTGCTCAGCCCAAGCTCACACACATCAGCCCTTGTTAATGCACCCATCTCAAGAGGCTTCTTAGCTCAGGTTTGGTGCCATGCTAAATGCTGCTAGCAACTGCTAGTCAGCTTCTGCTTGCCTCAGGGTGAGCACAACAGCATTGTCCCTAGCTGGAAAAACTGTTGAAAAATCCATACCTGCTTTGGTTCACAGTCCTCTCCATGTTACCTTTGCCTAGCATATTATAAATGCACAGCATCCTGCAAACTACCAAACGCAAGTTTTATCTAAACTCTCAGAGCAGGTGACTTCCATACAGAGTAATGCAGACCACAGCCAGATAATACTACTCATGCGTGGTACTGTCAGCTCTTTTGCAGTCCTCTGTTCTGCTGGTTTTAAGGTGGTTGAGGGCATGCTTTTCCTCACCCCAGCCCTGTTTCCTCACAAAACCGAGGAGAGAATTGTCTTTGAATGAAGAGGCAGCTGGAAGCGATGCTGCAACTGTTAATTAACGAGCTGAGTCTTGACTGCTTGAAGAAAAAGTCACATGTTGTATTTTGGAGCAGTTGCATCAGCACGAGCAGTAGCAGCTGGCAGTGTCTGTGCACCGCGCTGGGCTGCGGTGAGGCAGGAGTGGCCAGTGGGAACATGGAGCTCACACAGCCCACTCAGTCTAGGTGCAAAATCCTCATTACGTCTCTGGTGCCTTGAAACTTGAAATCTCAGCTGTTCCCCTGCCTTTTAAAATGTGGGTAGTAGGAGAAAGAAGAAGCTCAATGAATACAGGAATCTTATTTTTTTTTTTCCCCAAAAATTGCTGTGCTCCGGTATGCCCTAGTACCAATAAGTAGGCAGGTTCTATATCAGATGTAGCCAGCACTGGTACTGATGCCTGCCATTAGTACTAATTAGACAGTGCTGGCAGAATTTTGACCATTGACCCCAGCTGAAAATCTGCTGCCAGACCTTTTTCAATTCTCAACCAAAACAACTGCCCATTTCAGAAAATGAAATTAGGAAATACTTATTCTGCATGTTAAAAAAGGATGCTCCACCAGAATTTATGGCATCTTTATGAATGTGGGTTTAGTGCTGGTAAGAAACATTGCCCTTATGTCTGAGGTATGTCATTTGCCATTCCTGTAGAAATGTCCATATGTGGAGAAACTGCGAGTTTTGGAAAATTCTGGTCTCTCACAAGAAGCTCATTGAAATTTGGCAGCTGACTTCTTCCCAGATTCTGACAGCTCTGTTTCTGGAGAGTCTCAGCTGGACTTCCCTAGAGATGATTTCTTCCCAGGGAGCGGCAGGAGGAAGAGAGCAGGCGTACTTTCCTCCTGGGTGCCCCAGGGAGGAGGAGGGCTGGGAGTGTATGGGGGAAAAAAATGGGACAGCACATACAGCTTGCAGAAGTGCTCATGGCTTCTAGCTGCAGCCAAAGTCAGTGAGAGCTGAGCTGAGGACTGATAAAAGCTCTGAGAATAGGAAAAATGAAATATGGCACCCCTATTCTGAGACCCCCAAAATCAAATTGTTCTTTTGATCCAATCCTCCGGGTCTCAGTTCCCCCCCCTCAATAAAATAAATCTGAGACTGCTCTGGTGTCGCAGCAGATTTATGAAATCTGTGCGCGTCTGTGAAGCTTGCATGGGTCTGTAGTGATGGGTGTGAGGGAACTAATAGTCTTCTTTCCCTAGCAGGGTTTTAAAGCCTGCAGTAAGGCTATCCACAGTGCAGATACAGGGTGCGGATATAAGGAAATACTGTTTAGAGCTTTGCCTAGCGTGCCACGTTTTTTCTGTGCACTGAATTGTGAAACCTGTAAAAATAATAATATATGTTCCTTTGTAATTAAGGGCTTTATCATAATGCATGAGCACAGGGGAGGCAGATGAAGGTTTGTGCGTGTGCAATTATTGAGTAACTTTTTAAATTACAGCATCTTGCTAAAGCAGCTAGAGGATCAGGCTAATTTAGTGAGGGATGGAAAAGGTCTGTAATACCATTCTGTGCAGAAGTGTTCTCACTCCCTACTACATTGTTTTCTTTTCTTTGGCAAGTTTGGCTGTATTTACTTAATTTTTTAATTTTCTGGATTCAAGAATGGGAATGTGAAAATAATGTTTGGGTTTTTTTCTTTGGGGCAGACATCACTTGCTGCTTTGTATTTGTACATTACCCAACACCAGGGGCACCGTTCTTGGTAGTTGTTTAGTTCTACCCTATCAAAAAACAATAGATAATATTCTGATCTCCAGATTGCAGTGTTTATGCATATATATGAATGTGTATGTTTTAATGAACCCTGTACTACAATTTATTTTGTTAGGCTTGGCCCCAGTTAAATGAAAAATATCTTTATTTTTTCCTATGGAAAATTCTAACAAACCTTTTCTCAGGATATGTATACAAAAATTAATAGCGATGCCTTTCTAAAATCTCAGAAGTTGAAAATATTTCTTTACATCAGGTAAAGACCATTTGTATTTGATTTCTACTTTTGCATGAAGACTTAGTATTGGAGAAAAGAAATAGAGGTGAAAGCTTGACTCCACATAAATGATATTTCTCTATAGCTTTCAGTGAAGTTGGAATTTTCCTTAAGTGTAGGAAAGAACATTTAGCTGTAAACATTATGCCTTTGTCTGCTACATTTCATTCTCTTGAGAAGATTCACACAGATATTTTTAACCTCACCTGTATATCTTATCTATGGCTTCTGAAATTGGTGCTGTTATGCAAAAGCAGTACCCGCCTTCCACTTTTCATGCACAGGAACCTCTATAAGGCTAAGATATGCCTGAAAGGATAAATTAAGTAAGAAAGTGCATCCAAACACAGTGGAAGGAGCTGGGCACTTAATTCCCTCTAACTCTTTCTAATCCCCATCCATACAGAGTGTATCATAAAATGGTTTACTGCATTCCTGGACTCTCAGTGGACACTGGAGAAGCCAGCCTGTACTCCCAATATGAGTATGAAATGATGCTGTGTTTCTGGAGCATTTAAGAGCCCTGGGCAAAGTTATATCAACATAAACAGTTTTGTGTTTTTCTTCCGCGACCTTTCCTGAGCTCTAAGAGGAAATCACTGTGCTTCTGGTTCAGAGTAGGTGAATAGGGTGCAAATGCCATAACCTCATAAAAATATTTCTTCATTGCTGCAGCAACCCAAATCCAACATGGACAACTTTCCACAGTGCTTTTAGTCTCCACCATCCACCTGTCAGGTTCTTTTCTGAAACAGCTGAGACAGAAGCCTGGAAGAACCCTGCTGGGAAAGGGCAGTCCTATGGGCACGTTCTGGAGCACCATGAAGATAGCTTGCAACTCCCAGTATAGGAACAAGGCCCACGTACAAAAATATGGGAATTTGGGATCATCTTTCCTCAGTCCTTCTAAGACATCCAAGATGCTTCATACGGGCAATTGTATTACATTTCTCTCTGTTCCTGTTTTCAACTCAGAGACAGGAAGAGCAGCATATGGCGAAGAGGAAAATAACATTTAGATGCCTGGCAGTGCTGCTTTAGATGCATTGCAATAGTGCCCAGTAACCTTTCTCAAGGATAAAAACCTTATCTACCAGGCACTCTGCAAACAGTGCAAAATATATAACATGGCATCTGCTCCAGGGATCTTACAAGCCAAACATGACCAATAGGCAAAGCACGTACCTGGAAGGTGAAGAGAAAATGAGAAATTAAGTTAAGCAGAACTGTTTTCTGACTGCTACCCTAGCTTATGGAGGTAAGCAGTTCAGTACAGGTAATTTTGAGTCTTTACGTTACATTGTTGGATGCTAGGTTTTTCTTAGGTGCAGAACGTGTCAAAACAGTGACTTAAGTTTGTTTCCAAAGTATTCCTTTGCTTGGCTTTATAAACCATTAGAAAGATAAGAAATGTAATAATAATATAATTTTATTTTTTGCATTCCAGAGGCCCCATGTCTAGTAAGAGAGGAATACTGCATTGTGTATTATTTATTTAAGTTGGGCCTTTGATCTGAAGTAACTCCAACAAATAAGATCAGTTCACAGAAAGTAGACTGGCCAGCAAATAACAATCTGCAGGAAAACAAATTGATGATCTGGGCAAAAATCATGTTTATTAGAAGTATTAGGGTTATGGACTTTGAGAAAATATGTATCAAGAGCAAGTTTCCAGTCCGTGCAATTGTCGATGGTGGACTCATAAGAGAGCCTGTCTTTAAATCCTGCAGATGGGCTTGCTACAGATAAATCTCATTTTTAAAAAGCCAATTAAAAGTATTCCTGTTTCAACCATGAAATTGTATTATAGTCACAATTTAGACAGCAGGATCTTTAAATGTGCATGCATTCATAGTACTGCAATGTTTATTACAGGACCATCCAGCAGATTATTAGGACACAAGTAATTACACAGTCTTACTCTAGTAAAGAGGCAACTAAACTGAAATCAAGAAACCTGGTTTCTATCACTGAGTCTTTCATTGATTTGTTGAGTATTATTCATTACCTCTTTCTGTCCCGGTCAGAATGTGGAGACTCATGAGACTAGTTGTGCTCCATTACACATTACTTCTGAGGTATCAGGCTTTTGCAAATTCCATTGAGCTCAGTCTCTATGTGTTTTTTTTTTACAGTCTGATGAAATTGAAGCATTATTTGTATTACGATATTATACTTACTCTATTTCATTAATAAATTCAAGGAGTTCTTAGGTTATGTGCATAGCTGAGAAAGTTTTATTGGTTGTTTTATTTTTATGAATAGGATCTACTTTAATGGGAGCAGAATATTTATTTTCTCACAGAGGAATTAATATGGCATAATATAGTGCAGGCTTTGTCACATAGCTATATTCAATGCCACTATAACCTGATTTGGGATAAAATATAGAGGTACATCAGGGAACATCTGATTTTATAGCTTTTAAATTCAGTATATTATAAACGCAGCTCTCTCACTGAGAATTAAAGTCATTGCAGGACAGAAAATTTTTGAACAAAGAACAAATCCATTATTCAATACGCAGAGTTCCAGACATGGTGTTTTTCCTTGGGTTCATTGTCTCTGTGTAATGCTGACTTTGCTTGAGAAAGTTTGGGTTTTTTTCATAATATGAAGTAAGTTATCTGCAGTGGTGTTTTTTATCTTGTTTTTTAACTCCAGGACCACCTACATGTTTTAAAGAGATTTACTAACCATGTAATGTGAAGTCAGAAGAAGGAACAGTAGATCTGAGTCTCAAAATCTTTGCATGTTTGAGACAAATCATATGTTACGAATGGCAGTGTAACCTACATAGTAAATACTAACATACATAGTAAATACTAACAACCTGTGAATTAACTCATTTCCAAAAGAAGTAGATGCCAAACACATTTTAAGCCTGGTTAAAGACCAGTGTTTCAAAACACATCAGAAGAACTAAACATTTAGGAGTCAATACTGAATGCACTAAAACGAACACCACTGCCCCTGTTTGTGGGACCAAGACTATGGAGCTCAGTGAAAGAAGTGGACGCAGCTTCTGGAAACTTCAGCAAATACTAGGTACAAAATGCGTCTTCAAATCAAGTGCTTGGTTTTCTGTCTAAATCTGAATGCAATAATTTTGGTAACTGCGATCCCAGTTTTGGTTTTCTCTCTGGACCAAGGCCATGCTACACCCCAAGGAAAAGCTATGGGCCTTGATCTCCAGATGTTAGCCTAGTGGTAACCCTCCTACCAGCCAGATGTTAATTTCTCCTCCACTTCACCTAGCGTAAACGTGTATCTTAACCACTTGCTTTTAAATAGAACACAATGTTTTTCAGCCTGCCTTGTCAACAACCCTTGTGTTACAAAAGGAAAAATAATGTCTCTGAGGAGAAATCTTTGTCAGGGAATGTTGCGTTAAAATGTTTTTCTGAACTAACAAATAGCCAACAACTTCCTTTATGTTTTTCTTTCTGGGCTTCTGCTACTTGCTAATGTGGATGTAGCCTGAGTGTGTTTTGCCATTTGGTGGTACTCCCACATTCATTTTTTATTAGGGTCCTTGTGCATATTGGACCTTTTATATTTCAGCATATGTTAAGATATTTTCCCTTTTAAGTGAATAATGAAGTGTGTAGTGGCCTCTAATCACATGCATTTTTCGGGAGGCTGAAAACAGAGACTAAGGATCGAAACTCCAGGTTTTGTTATCAGAGGTCACTGTGAAACTGCAGGATGTGTCACCATGTCCTTAACCTCTGTCACACCCATGTTCCTTTAGGTCACAGAAAAGGCAGTTTGCAATATGCAATGCGACCTGCTTTTGCAATATCAAGACATAGGAGTATGGAAGCTTGCATGTATCGAATCAGAAGAAAACAGTGTTTGTAATAAGGGTATGAACGTACGGTCTTTGGATACCTGCACAGTAGGATTGTGGCAATTTTGGGACTTGCCAGTTGGTGGAAAGCTTGATCAGTAGTTTGAAAATACTACGCCCCCACACCCCCAATTATTATTACGTACTTTTAGACAAGTGCAGCTTACTGCAATATCTGTGGTGTATCCAAGGACATGCTTTTCCCTGCAGATGCCAAAGGGAAGGAGAGGAATCATGGTACCAGACTGGAAAGAGCAACATGAAACAGCTCATTGCACTATGAAGTCAGGAGTGCTTTCTGGAGCAGCGGTAGACCACTTACAAATGGCATCTGTGCTGCCATGAATGTGAAGCTTATTATTTGGGAACTAAATATATTTAATGGCTAGTCCCTGTCTGGTTTCTTGTAATGTCCATAAATAGTAATGGTAACACAAAAGGCTTCTATAGCAACTGGTGGATCTGCCTTTGACACTTGAAATCATGTTTGGGAGGTTGGTGCAGATCAGCTTGTCTGAATGTTGTTTTAGTTGAGTCTAACAACAGCTGAAAATTTGTTAAAAATTTTTTTCACAAACCAAGCAGACAGCTGGAATCACTGTGCTTCAGTGGGCTCTGGAAGGAAACTTTTATTGTTGTGATTGATCTAATGAGTTTAGAAAAGCACTTGTTTTCCACAGTGTTCTCCTTTTTTATCGGGGGCTCTGTGTTTTCTCCTGTGGTCCCAGCTTCTGTTTCCTCTTCTTTTTGGTTCCATTTCATCACTGAAAATGAAAGGGTGAGAGAAAGACAAAAGACATAAAGAGGAAAAAGAGGTAAGAGATGTTATTAATTTAATAATATTTTGTTGGAAACCTTTTCATTTCTAATGAGGGGGGAGGTTCTTGACACCCAAAGGAAACAGTTCATTTTTAACAACCTGTAGTGCACAGACTATTGCTTTCAACTTTTCCTGTGGAAAATAAACGAAGCTAAGGTACCTCCTTAATATGCAAAGGCACAAACCTAAATTCACAGTGCTTAAGATTAGAAGATGAAGGGACCCAAACCTCCCAAACAGAAAACTTTTGGATAGATCTGCAGCTGGCCTCAATGCTGACTCCATTGACCAAAGATGCTAGGGATGCTGTTCAGTTTCCTGAGCCATCAGAGCTGCCTCAAGGTATCCAGCTCAGCCTCCAACTGCCTGTTCAGAAGATGTGGCTTGCTCAAAGGTCCTCCGGCACTTCAGGGCATTTAGATGGCAATAGTAGCCTATATTTAGGCACCTGAATGGAGCCCCAGGGTGATGATTCAGCTTCAGACAATTGGATGTCTACAGTGAGCTCTGGGTGTCTACACTCTCATACTGATCAGAGACCCAGGTCTGAATTTATCTACACACAAACATCTAATGTCATGTGAAATGCTCTTGGATATCGGAAGCATCCCTGTGGGGCTAGCAGATACTAGTGTGGGTGAGCAGAATCGCTTCGTAAACTCCCTCAGCAGTGCTGGGTTTTCGCACATTGCTCCCAGACAGACACCTCTGCTGTAGATGTTTCCACTGAGGCATCTCAATCTGGAGCTGGCAGTCCCCGGGTGGCATCCATGCTCTCACACCCCGTATGCTCAGCCAGGAACAGATGGGGAAAGTACTCATGGTGCACTGACTGCAAACCAGACCCTGAATGCCCAAGTGGCAACTTGATAAAATGACAGTCTTGTCCTCTTGTTTAGCAGCCATTCCTGAGAAATCATGAAGGAGGAGAGCCAGGATAGCACAGCGATGTCTTGCTGCATTGCAGGGAGGGAACATCTCTGTTCCCTTTAACCTTTTGGCTAGTAACAGCCATGGCTAGGTGACTCCCACTATCTCTGACTGCCTTTTAGAACTGCTGCCACTCTGAGTTTGGCAGGGATACAGTTCATAAAATAGATTTATAAGGTCACAAGAAATCCTTCTTATACCACACAGTTCAGCTGGTATATAACTAGGAGGCCAGGGAAATTTTGGACACCTGTTCCCAGCCTACTTTTTGGAGTGATGAGCAGAAAAATCTGCATCATTCTCTGAATCGCACTGAAGGAAGATTGCACTGTGCAATGATCTGCTTGTAGAGATACGTACCTGAATCCCTGAACTGTATCAAGGCTGGTAGTTTCAGCATCATTTTTCCTAGATATAAGAATCCCTTTAGTTGAAAAGTGGAGAGAAGTTGATCTTTAAGTATCTTAGAAGCATTTGTCCTATAAAACAAAGTTATTCTTATATTTGCAAAGAGAAAAGAAAAAAAATCACTTGAAGGTCCAGGTCTGACAGAAAAACTTGAGAAGCTGTGTAATCCAACCCTAGATCACAATTATTTTCTGTGTTTTCTCATGCAATAGGTAGGGAAACTGAGGCATGGTACAATTACAAGTTTTCTTTGGAGGCCCACAGCAAGAGATGCTAATGTGAGCCTCATACATATATCTTAACCCCCATCTATTCTGTCCAGGACTAAGGCTGAAGGAGGAGTGTGTTGTGGCACTCTTCTCTAGTAAACCCTGAAATGCAGAGAAGAGTGTGTGCAGTTAATTACTGAATCTTAGCTTAAACTTCTCCCACTAAATCTCCGTAGTAAGGATGCAGAGGCACTCCAGGTTGGGAGCCCTAATGAAAGGAAGTGCATTCCTTTACTCAGTGAGTGAAATAAAGTGGACACTAACTCTCCTCTGCTCTAAAATCTTGATGAGGAAGAATAAAAAGCAACCTCAAGACTAATTTTCTCAGTTTCCAACTGTGAAATATTGCACACTTAATATTTGTAATGTTGTAACCCTCCTGCACAGGAGAGGAATAGGCTGTGACCCTCCTTTCCACACTATTCCTGATTTATACCCATCTGAGATTAGAGGCTGTAGAGGTTCATCATAAAAGTGCTGACCCAGTCACTTGTGGGGCTGTGATAAATATTGCATGAGATATCCATACATGCAGAAATCTTTTATGGAACATTAATCACTGCTAACTTAATGCTGAGGGATGTTTTACTATTTTGTAAGTACTAAATGATTAATTTAAAAAGCTGATTTACTCTGAACTTTGACCCAAACTTTTGGTAGGGTGACAATGCAGAGATGCAGGAGCAGCAGGACTTCAGTTTGCACGTGAGCTCTTTCAGGATAGGGAATGGGCAGAGATCGGCTTTCCTCTCTTTTTTACCTGTTAATTTTTCCTTCCCATAAGATTTCTCTGGATTTCCCAACCTAAAGAAGTGCTCGTGAGAGCCCTTGATGTAGCTCAGAGCTACAGACCATGGACACTCACCCCTTTAATTGATAATGCTGGGCCTTAGACACTCCAGCAGCACTTTTCATTTTCCCTTAGTTGCAAATCTTCACTTTTCTTGGTACTTTTTTCTTGCCCCCGGCTTAGACCAAGCCTTAGGCAATATTCATCTGAGTGAATGCAAAGGCACGAGTCATCTCAACAAAGGCAAGCACCTACTTTGATGCTCTAAACTTGCTGCCTATATGGCAAACCTTTCTTCAACTAGAAGGGGAACGTAGAGATGAGCCTTCACCTTTTGTAGCTATCACTAGCAAGTAATGCTCAGATGATGTTATGTGCTTGCAATTTAGAAATTCTACTTTTAGCTGGGCTACCCCACACCTGAGCTTCCTATCTGATCAATGAAGAGAAACCAGTCTTCTGGGGAAGATTTGTCTCACCCTAAAATAGGGCAGAGAAGCTGTGAAAGCTATGATTTACGTGCACCTGCTTCTCTTCACCGTCTGTACAAAAAAGCTAAGGCAATTTGCTCAGATACAGACATTTATAGATGGAGGAGGTGATCTTATCCATTAGCATCAGGTTCAGCCACATGGACCGTGCAAGATGCCCTAGGGCATGGTGGTTGCCCCCAGTTGCCCCCTCTGGAAGGCTCTAATCCTGTGCCATATCACCCAGTTCTGCAGACGTTTCAGGGCCCTTGGACATCTCCAGTGACACATGATGCCCACATATGAGAAGTGAATTGAGTCCTTGGTGTCATTTATTTGTACTCTTCCCACACCTTGCAAGTTTCTCAAAATAGGAAAATAATCTCTCCTGTCAACATTTTAAGAGGGAACCTATTTTTACAAAAGCCTGCCGCAAATACAGGAAAACAGAGTCAAAACTGAACTTCTGAACTACAGTCTCCAAAAATAAGGTTTCATTTTCCTCTTACTGGCAAGCAGATCAGCAGCTTGTGCAATCCAGTTGCCCACCAGTGGCACCTAGGCTAAGAAGGGTTTTAGCTGTTCATTGCTGTGTGGGCTTGTGACTGTGCAGATCACAGACATTTTCAGCATCCTGTGGAACACGGCAGACCATGTGGTTGTTTCCTTCCTTGGCTGACTCTTTATTTGCTTCTCATAGTCTGATTTCCTTGGGAAGTGTGGAAACTTTCCTTCTACTACTGCCCCAGCAAGCAACATCTGATGAGCTGTGTGCATCTGCCAGCTGGAACTGCTGGCACAGATCTCTGCTGTGCAGGTGTCTTCATTGCATTTTCCTGTAACAGCTGAACACCTGTGTGGCATAAGACATTGAAGGATTTATGGAAAGCAGGACCATATTTGTATGGAAAAATGCCTCTGGTTTCAGACTTCTTTTTAATTTTTGATGGGAGATGCTGAAACAGAATTTGGGTGTCTCATGTAGAGTTTGTTTTTCAGCAGGGCTTTTCTTTTGTTCCAGAATGCCTTTAGTAGCAAACTGTTCACATAACTAAAACAACAAGAGTTTGTGACTGCATCAGATTAGGAAACACACAGACCAGTGGGATGAACAGAGTGGATGGAATTTCTTGTATCTTTTAATAAAATTATCAGTATATATCAAAATTTAGACTTGATTCTCCATACTGACTGTAACTTGAACATTGAAAACATATAACACATAACAGAATGCACTGATGTCCTCTTTTTTGATGCTGGAGACACAAAATTTAAAGATAGAAATTAAGCCAGCTAGTTGGGAGATAAAAACACATAAAACCTATGCTGCATTTTAGCAATGCTGGAAACTCTTCTTATTCCTTTTGCTAAGTCTTCCATTTTTCTGTCAATATCAGTATTTTTGAATTCTCTGAATATCTAACTGCATAGAAAAACTCATACATTAGGTTGGCTCAAAAGAAAAGTAACCTTGTAAACATTTTGCTGGAGGTTTTAAATGTTAATGAGCCAGAGTGAAGTTCTTGCTGTTGGCAACCCACACATCTCTGAAACATGTAAACAGCAAGAAGGGGAAATATAGAGGATGGTACAAGGTGATATTATCTGTAACAGGCTGGAATTACTGAAGGGAAGATGTAGGCAGGTTGTAGGGGAATGACTGTGAGCATTGGTATGTATGATGAAGCTGTAGAGCAGTCCCCTGGTTTGCTTGAACTATTGTTATTGCAATGGACAACAGAGGACCTTGTTAAAGGACAAGAATTTGTTAAGCAAAATCCGTGGAGCAAGACATTACTATATTTATAGCATGGTTCTATACATCTAGCCTTCTTTCTTTGTTCCCATCCCTGCCATGTGATAGGTATATGTCTGGAAACCTGGAAAAAGGGGAGTGAGGAGCTGGTTACCACCATTGGAACAGTTCGTTTCACCTAGTGCTCTCTGTCTCGCTCCAAAATACTGTGAAGAACAATGTCCAGTAAATTCAGCTCTTCCACAAAACCTTAGATTTCCTGAACAGATTCACTGTGTTGTCCGTACACCAATGACCTAAGCTACCCATTAAAGGAGGAGCTATAGCTTAGAACCCTTTCATGTCAATGCAACTTGACGAGCAACACTTCCCAGGCAAAAAAGTGAAGCATCATTGATCAACACTAGATTTTTTAAAAAGAAAATCCTTGTTCCCTGAGATGTTTTGCTGTCATTCACAGTAGGAATATCACGTAAATTTGTTAACTAAAGAGAAGCTGTGATAGCTATTACTAGAATAAAACAAATGGTTGTGCTCATACAAAGTTAGAAAATATTGGAAAGGACATACTGAATCTGAAGTTCGACTACACTGGAATCTAATTGATAACGTAACTCTAGAAGAAACTAAAGCTGTTACAGAAGTGATTTCCCACTTGGGAAAGCCTGTGGGAATCCAGACTTCCTTGCCTCTTGTCAGAACTAACAAAGCCTTTCTGAGAGGGAGTCTTCTCAGGTGATGGGATAATGATAGGAGAGGGGACCTGAAATTCTGCTTCCTGCTCTGTCTGGTTCAAATCATCGGCCTGACCTTAGACTTCCAAACTTTAATTTCTTATTTAAAATTGAAAAAAAACCCCACATAAAGCAGGGTGAAAATAAACCTAAGCTAAACGTGGGAACTGTGGAACCCTGTCGTGGGTGGTGGGTGTGTGTGACAGCACCTGGTGTTGATGGGGAACAAAAGAGGCCATGGTAGTAAATGCACAGCATCTTTCTTTCTCTCTTCTTTGGGTTAGCAATGATTATGTGCACAGAGCAGAGCAATTCCCACAGGAAACTGGAGAGACTGGGAAGAGCCTGGCTGGTGGAGGGGCTTATTGACCAATCTCTTTGTGCCATCTCTCTTCACTATTTTCATTTTAATCAAATGTTTTGTTTCTGTTGAAATCGGTACAGGCATCCCTTAAAAATGGATCCATTGTGATTGATTCTCGTTTTCCTGCCAAAAGTCATTTTACTGGGACGTGCTGGAAAATCATTTTGTTTTTCTGTCAGTCCTTCCTTGTGGAAGACCTTCTGCTTGCTTGTGTTAACAGAACAGGTCTTGATTCCTCAAGGGGAATACACAGCACCAGCAAAGCCTGCCCAAAGGCAAGTGCAAAAGCATAGGAAAACCATTGGTGAGGAAGACAGAGATTCAAAGATGATGATTTTTGGCTGCAAGAGTGTCTAGCTTTGCCTAGGGAATGACTTACGGCCTTGCAGCAGCGTGTGTGGCAACACTTCCCCTTGTTAAAATCGTTTTTGGCTATGCTGGGCCCCATCACATCAATCTGTGTTGATTCTTTGGGCTTTTCCTATTTCTTCTCCAAGTCAGGAGCTTCTGACTGACACCCAATTCACCCATTTCTCTAGAAGGGGCTGTGAGAAGCACACCTGGACAGACAGACTGCCCTCCTGGGGAGAAACAGAAATGGTTGATGTCATCTGTCAGGAAATCAGTCAATAATATACAAAACTGTGAGTACTACAGTCTTATTGGCAGAAGTTTTAGCTACAGGCATTATACAGGCACCAATAAGCCTATGGCGCCTAATGAGGCGATTTTCTCACCAGGGGCTATTTCATTCCTTTCATCTATTGTCTGTATTCCTGTCTGCTCTTCATTTTCCTCTTCCCTCTCTTTAGTCAAAATAATCAGAATTAATTTATTTCCTTTAATGTGGATGTTGCTTGTCTTGGGGAAAACCTATTTAATCTGTCTAGATAATGAACCCTCTGTTAAGAGCTACAGTATTTTTAGGAGTTGTTTGCATATATAATCATGCTTTGCATTGCCAGGTATTTTATAGCACACCAGACTTTCCAGTGTTGTCAGACTCTCTTTACTTCTTGACAAACAGGCATATATCTCATTCCCAGCAATGATAAGCTTAGCTGCAGGAACTAGAAGAGTGGCAATCAGAGACCAAACACGGCTTTTTCGGTACCAGCGATCCTGTTGTCCATCCTCCTGATAATGCTGGGAGAAAAGCTCTAGACTTACACAGGGGAATTTGAAGAATATGGATTCCCAGGAATCTGAAAGATGTCACAGACAGTGGCAGCAGCTACCCTACACTTAGCTCAGTGAATGCTGGACTGCTTCATTTCTTAAAGGAATTAGCTGAATGAATAAATTGCTGTCTGCCCCTATGAAAATGAAGTCTAATATACAATTAAAATGAAAGATTTTCCTTCTGAGGGTGTGGGGAGCTGTTAGATAAAATTATAGGAGGACCAGATGTGAAAAGTACTGTCGTTTCACATATTTTAAAATGAGAATAATTAAAAGAAGTGAAACATATAAAGCCTGTCTTTAAAGGGGAATGCATTTGTAAGGCCCCATGCTAGCATCTGTATCATTAGGGAGAATGTAAGGACTAGTTATGGTATGTGGCAGATAGAAGACTAATTACAGAACACACACTTGGATTTCCTTAACATAATAATAACAGTTCATTAAACAGTGGCAGGGAACAGCAAGATCAGTGCTGCAATCTTATTATTATTTATTTCCATTACAGTGCTGCGTGCAGGAATGAAATGAAATGGGAACCCCTGTTGTGCTAGGTGCTGCATAAACACAAATTAGGTGATTGACTCCTGCAGTTTAAACACCACTCTCGTAGCCATTTCCTGTGGGGATTAGAGTCCAGTCCTGGGAGCGTTTTCACTCCAGCTTGTGGGAATTAATTCCCATTAAGTATGTCAAAGTTTGACCAGTTGGGCACTAGCAGAGGGATCATGTAAAGCTGAGGATGTACATGAAAGGGCAGAAGTGGAAGTTGCATTGGGTAAGCAGGATAGTAACATAGGCATATACATTGACCTATTCATAATCCATGGGTGAAGAGGTTGGATTATTGCAAGAGCTTCTTATTTCAGAAGAAAAAAGGGAATTCAAAATTCCTGGAGCTTCCCGTGAGTCCCAGAGACTATGAAGTATCCAGCATAGTGTCTGTACGGTGTAATCAGTTCCTAATCCTCTCCCATTCATAGGAAGAGGATTTCTCTCGCTTCTTGGAAAAGAAAGGGATTCAAATGAAACTGAGACACAAACTGGCCAAATCCCAGGTGCTGTGTAGGAAACTCACATGATTTTTCCCCAGCTCTGTCCTCTGCCTTGGGAGGACAATGCCACATTCTCCCTGGTCTGCTGAAAGCCCTGCAGCAGGCTGACTGGTCATATCAGAGGAGTCCCACTGGTTAACACACATTCCTAGCTGCAGCCCTGTCCCATAATCCTTCTACTGTCACCAATGAAATCAGCCAATATGTAGAATCTTACCTGTGGGGTTGGGAAAATATCAAGAAGTTTGTCTACGACTGAGGTATCTGCTAAGGGAAAAAAAAAAATAAAAATTGGGTGGTACTTCCTTCCACTAAACTGTCTTATGTCTTTTGTAATATTGCTGATTTTCACCCTATGATGTAGGTAACATAGAGTAATAAAGAAGAAAGGGAATCAAGACACATTTAGTTCATTTTTGTCACCAGTATTTCTTTCTTCCTAGTGAATACTTACAGTATTCATTACACATGCGCTTTGCTAATATGAGTCTTCATTATCAGAAAATATCTATAAGCTTGGGTTTCAATTCTCAATACTTATCTGAACTCGATGCAAAGAAAGAGATTAAGACTAGGATAACCACAGCCTGATATTTTCCCAGTTTCCTGAGACTTCTGGCTCAGAAATTACTGGAGATAAAGGTTTCTTCTTGATTCTTTCATTTGTAATCCCCATCTGCTATCTCTTCCATGATATACAGGCTTCTACCTACAGTCCCCTATAAACATGGTATGTGATGAATTATCGCAATGAATTATCTCTTTTTTTCTTTTTTTTTTCTTTTTTTTTTTTTCCCAGCTGGCACTTGCTGGTTTTATGTTATTCCTTCTGTTTTACTGGAAAATACAGCTGACAGTTGTCCACCCTTTCACTGTCTCTGTGCTACTTATGATACACAGACCTTCTTCATATTGGTTGTTTCATTTCCAGACAAAGAAATGAAGTAGTTCCTCAAACGGAGACTGTAAGTGTACTTTAGGAGATAAAACCCTGTGCTGTAATGAACCGTGCTTGTTGGGGATGTTACAGATTTCCTTTGGAAGTAATGAAGTAATTGCTTTTACTTTGAAAAGTTTGTCTGCAGTAATCGATTTTTTTGGTCAAGAACCAACATTGGCTTTCCAAAAGTCTTGAGTTATCAGCGTTGCTTGAAGATACGGTGCCATTTGATGGACATTATTCAGTTGCCTAAACATAGGTGTCTAGTATAAGTCCTAGGTTATCCAAGATAACTACAGAGCACAGCAGGAATGAGATAGGATCTGAAGGGTACCTAAACTTCCTGGAATCTGATCCGAACTTTCTCAAGGTGAAATCAGGTAACCTAGGACATGTCAGGTGATATTTACTGCCTTCTTTTAGCCAAGCGATTCTTCTTTACACCACTGAAAGTGAACCTTTCTTTATGAAGGTACCCACATGAGGAATTACATGCTGGCCTTCAGGTACTTCAGTTCAGGAAAGTTGTCACCATGATTTTCACTTACACACAATGATAATTTTTATCCTCATCTGTATGAATAAAAAGGGACCTCCAGCTGGGCTGTAAGCAACTGTTTAATGGATCCACATTTGGTTAGCATTACTGTCATTTCTCTGGATATTCTTGTGTGGTTTTATTTGTATGTTCTAATTAAAAGAACTTAGAAGTTCTTGGATGTCTTCTTTATTTATGCATTTTTTAATTAGAAAATTCAACAGTTAAGAATTGGGGCATGCGAAGATACAGCCATTTCATCTCCTGCTGTGATCTTGTTATATGTCCCAAATTAATTGATATCAAGCCAAGTTAGAACTTGGATAAAAATGCCTTTAGGGATTAATCCTGGGTGTATTTGCAGGTCAGGCTGATGATTCAGTATGTGTCAGCTGTGTAAGACCGCCGAGTCTTGCATTTGTTCTTGCCATGTGGTGGCAGGCATCCTTTTCCTGGAGACATACACTCACTAAAGATCCTGTGATGCATTTTCCAAAAGAAAAGGCTTTGGTTTGGATGGTCCAGTCCATTTCCAAAGGCCTTGTAATATCTGGAGTTACAATCATACCTATGTCAGTGGGGCATGCTGTCATTCATCACTTCCAAGGCCAAACCCTCTGGGACCAAGGGAACTCTTCCAGCTGAAATGACACACAATCAGCCTAGCTGGGTTCTACAGATCGTTTCACAAGGGCCATATGCAACTCCCTACAAATACATAACTAAATAAAACAATTGGATCCTTGAGAAAGGTGCTTTTAAAAAGCACACATATGATGTCAATTTCTTACAGAAGACCTTGTTCCCCATTTTTGTTGTTGTAGGTATGAGAAGATGCTTATAGCAGTGATTTAGACACTTCTATTTTTCTGTTGCCATGGATGAGTGAACCTTATGACCAGCTCTCTAAGCTGCTACTGTTTAGCTGGAAAGAACAAAACACAAAAGACTTGACTGGTTGAGTACCCGGTTAGTCTTGGAAGAGAAAAAAGGAGAAAAAGGGCTGGGCGCCCCCACAGGTTTCCAGCCTTTTCAATTTCTCGATCTCTTCTTTCATTTACAGCCTGTGAAAAAGAAACACACTGATAAATATCCTGAAAGGCAGCATAACTTCATAGCCGCTTTCCTACAGAGAGCTAAAATGAAATTTTCCACCTTTTCTCTTGTGCTACCTCTGAAAACAAGGACAAAAGGCCCATTGTTTTGGTGAAGCCAAGATTTTCACCTGCATTCTCCTGACAGTGATTCAGTGTAGCACAAATAAGGAGTTATGCAAGAGGAATGCCTTGATACTATGCTATTTATATGTATGCAATGCTAAACGAGGAAGAAGCTATACGTAGATGATTATAACATGTCAGCACTTAAGAACTGATAGAAGTAAATGACAGTCTTGCTCATAGACACAATGCAGAGGCAAATGCTTGAACATGCAAAAAAAGTGGGGTCCCCATTTTCCCATAAGGAAAGGAAGCTCACAGTAAAGTCTGTGGAGGCAAATCTTGCATCATGATTACAACTGCTGTATCTGTTATAGAGTGGTGTAGTTAGGCAGAGGAGAACTTTATTGCAAATATTATTTACTGTCACATCCTTTTCCCTGGTATAATTCTGCTCAGCATATTATTCTGAGTTCTGCTTTGGGTCAGCTCTTCATGGCATTAAATAAACAGTAAATCCAAGTACTGTCTCTCTGATCTCATGAAAATACGTGTAAATATGACAGCTGAAATTTGTCAGAAATTCATGGTCAGGTTCTCAGCTATATTAAACCACCAGTTTGCACCAGCTGAGAAACCTAGCACTGAGGGTTTTTGTCACCTAGATTTGATTAGAAATCCCTTTCTTAAAGCCTCTGTAAACATGTATTCTTTAATTCTATTTTTAATTGTCAGTGGAATAAGAATGTGTCTAATTTACCCCTGCAGAATGTGGCTAGAAGAATGCTCTTCAGTGCTGAAACACTTTACAGAGCATCTTTAAAACACTTTATGGAGACACCAATGGAATTTTCCTCCTTTCTATCCAGAGTTCCCATTTCTAAAACTTCAAAAATATACCAGCCAGCATAATGCAGAACGTGAATTGTTTAATATCAGGCATCTTTCCTCTCCTTCCTTTACCCCATGTAAAGCAATTTTCTTTTTAAATGTTTCAAAATTTGCAGCTGTGCTACTGTAACAGGATGTTCTTGGCTACGGGAAACATATGAGCATCTGTATGCTTTCTGACTCAAATTGTTTTAATTCAGTTTCAGTGTACACTTGACATGATGAATTCAAGTCATGTAACTATTGAATAAGCATTGTGGAAGATAGATTGAGATGGGAAAAAGTAATGTGTCATCAAATGACAAATTTTCTTCCACCCTATCTCAATGTCAACGACACAGAAGAAAGGGAAGGAATTAGTTTGAACAAATACACTTAGAGAGTTGTATTCTGCTATCTATTGCATTACTCCCAGTTTGAATTCAGACTGTCAAGGAGGAATTTGGGTACTGAACTGAAGATTTACAGGGAAGAGGTAGCAGCACTAGGGGAAAAACATGAAAAATGGAGCTCTTGGTGACCTCTCTGTAATGTTTTATATTCATTGGAGTTGCCAGTGTTGCATCTGTCCAGGCTTCCTTTGAGACAATTACAGACGAAGGATGATCCCGCAGCAAGAATGCTTTCACCAGCCAGGGAAATCCCGCAGCTTATTCTTTTTTTCTGCCACAAAATTTCCATATGAGCTTGGGCTGACCACATAACAGGGCTTGAGGCACAGTCACAGGAGAGGCGGGGAGTGAATTAGTGCAGCTTAATGAGCGCTGTGGTGGCTGCTCATGTTTGTGCTTTTGGCTGCCCCCAGCATGACCAGCCCAGGAAGTGGTCGTTAGAAGCAAAGCGCCTGTTTTGTGCACTGTCACCACTGAACAGTCACCTGTGACGCTGTGGTAAACAACAGCTGTGAATAAGATCACAGTTCAGGTTGTAATATATCGTCAAAATAGTTATCCAATGGTCTTAATATGAAACTGATAGAAATATAGGTAAATTCATCCTGAGTTATTAATGACTTAACAGCACAGTTCAGTTCCTGTAAATGGAGAGGCAGAAAACCACGTATTTCATCCTTTGAAGGACTGGGGTCTAAATTCTGGTTCAAGGAAGAGCCTGGTTGTTTAGTATTCCTCTTCAGTACCTAGTGCTGAATAATAATAAATCCTTCCTATGTTGGTTAGTTAAATGGTATTTTATATTCCTCATATATTGATTAAGGGACTAAATTAAATAGCTTCTGTTAGGTTAGCATTTTCTTCTGGGAGAGCAGTTGAACAATGAAGGCTTCATGATCTCTTCTGGGAATGTTGGGGACCTACCATCGGTCTGAAAAGGCAGGCTTGGGCTTGTGGTGGATATGCAGTGAATGCAAGAGCCTGCCATGTGTGCCTCAAAGTCAAAGTTTATACAGAAAAACTTCATAAGCATGAAAATGTGGTATGGTAAGAGTGTGAGTCTGCACACAGTTTCTGCTTTCAGAGGGCTCAGGATATCAGTCAGGAAGTAGTAAAGAAATACTGACTGATGGTAACGTATGGCCACTGTCAAGAAACTTCATCCCTCAACAGCTTTTTCCTCCATGAATTGCACTGATTGCCTTTCTGAATATGATGAGGCTTCATCTGTGTTTTGCAAAATGCTTTGCAATCCTTCTCTGAGATGTATTAAATGCCTGATATTTGCAGGACATACTGTTGCTTAGTAAAGATTTGTCCTTTTGCTAGCAACAGCTTTCACTCATGGCCTCGATTCACTGACAGCAGAAGTGGCCTGATTCGAATGCATATTTATCTCAGATCATGCTTTCTCAGGAATTTTTTTTCTGTACCAGGTCCAGCAATTGTTTTGAACAAGTCTCCTCATGCCCTTCTGAATCTGTTGGGCTTTTTTGTTTTGTGCTGGTTTGTTTATTCAGTGACTGATGGGAGCTGTTCATGGCAAACATCTCAAATTTTCCTTTGCCTGCTGCTGTTCCTCAACATACAGCCAGGAGACATTCCTGGGAGAGTACCTCTGCCAAGGTGCACAGGTATGTGCAAACAGTATCCAGCGAAAGGGGTGCCCCCAAACAGAGCCTTTCAATGTAGCTTTCAAGAAACTTTTTAAAATGCATGTGAATTGGGATGTTACCTGGACTGAACACATCACAAATTTCCCCTTGTTTTGCCTATACTTCAAGCCATAGCTCATAAGCCAAATTAATCACTCCACATAGTTCTTTTAAAGATATTTCCATACGTGAAGCCAAAGCCAATAGCTCCTTGTTAAAAACTAATTGTTCTTTTAAAAAAGATAAATATCTCAGTATATCTTGTGTACTAAGCAGATAACCAGAGTTATAAGAAGATCTGATTTTTGTTCAGCAAAGAAAACTGCAGACTTGAAACCAAAAAAATCACAGTCCTGACCAAAAAAAAAAAAAAAAAAGTTAAGGTCTTCAAAGTGAAATCAGGATTTTAGATATATACTGTATTCAATGGATATGTATCTTAATCTTTGAGATCACTTTACATGTTTCATACTCAAAATGTATGCTGCGCCTCTTACCTTTTCCTGCAGCAGACTCTCTTTCAGTGAGAGCCGTGTCTCATGTACTGCATGTTGGTGAAATATTTGATGAATTTGTAAGGATAAGAGAAAACAGATATAAATCACTGCAAAGGAAGAGGTCACGCTAGAAATATGATGCTTTTGTAGCCAATGATGGGGTCACACACTTTGTGACCTGCTTTGCCTTAAAGTACAACCCATGCCCCTTGGGAACTCTCTTTGTGCCTTAGGTCTGAGGTGAGGATGGAAAATGGCTCTCTGAGCAAAAATTATACAGCAGAGAGTTCTTCTAGAAGTTCACTATTAAGCTGCAAATCCATAGGAAAGAGGGTTTTGTTAGGTCTTCAAAATGTTAGCTATCTGCTACATCAAAAAATAGAGACAAAACATAAAACAGAGAGCTCACATTAGTTGAAAGCCATGTTTTGCAAAGTCAAAATTATTAAAACATTATTATTATTATTATTATTATCTCAGCACCTGCAAGGTAAAGACAGAAAAATGTCTTACTCATCCGGGAAAACCTTAGACTCTGCAAAAGCTGTATTCAACAGCTTACAGAGTGATAACTTCTCTCTCCCTCTCTCTGGGCTTGTTATGCCATCAGATACCTTTCTATACCTCCCATCATCATGGTGTTAGCATCTCTTACATAGGACAGCCATTTTGCCAAGATAAAATATATGGTACTTCAGCAGCACCATTGTGCCACCATTGTGCTCTAAAGAAGTTCATAGCACTGTCTTGCATTCTCCCCTCCCCACACTGCTTCAGCAGCAGCTGTGAAATATAATGGATGAATTTGCTGCTGTGGGGAAAAGTGCTCAAGCATACAGCTGGGCTTGCCTCACTGCTGGGGAAAGAGTGAGGTCCCATTCCCCTACCTCAGCCTCCCACCAGCCTTTGACACCCAGACACCTGCTCTTGCTGCTTCCCATAACACCCCTCAGACCTCTGTCTGTCCCATTTTAACTCACTGCACCTGCAAAAAAAAAAATTTTTTCCTCAGGTTGACTTTTCATGCAGATAGCTCAGTGTTTACAAACTTTCATAGATGGCTTTCCGGGGGCCAGGTGCACTGAGGGATTCCCTCTGTTGCCCCATTACAATTTTCCGAGTTGGGAGAGGTAGTAAAGTCTGTAGTCCAGTAATTTTTTTCTGTGTTGAGTTCTGTCTTATTCTAACGACTGTCCTCAAGACATTTGGGAAGGCAATTTATCTCAGTGCAGTTTCTATCATGACCAATTGCCCCATGTGTTTCTTGTCAGCTATTACACCAGATCAGCTCTCAAAGGGCTTTGCTGTTCCTATTAGACGCAAATGCTGAAAAGTTACCTCAGTGACATAACTTGATTTGCTGAGGAAGCTGGTAAGAATTGGAGTCATGGCTATTACTAAGACCATCCATCCTCTTTAATTTTATGAGGCAGTAGCGTTTTGTTATTAGCCTGTTTCATAAAAGCCTGCATGCCAAGGACAGTGGCTTGGTGTAGGCTACAATAGCTGATTCAAATACCTCTTGACTTTTGTGGAAATAGAAAACAGACTTCTGGAAAAGTGTATTGCTTCAAGTGAAAGCTGGGACCTTCAGAGGTGTTAGCCTTTCAGAGCTCTCTTCTACTCGCAAGGTTTTGTTGTTTTTCTGCTAAATGGCAGTGGAAATTAATCAGGATACCAACAAATTATGGGAAAGCCTGCGTTCATGCAATAGCATTAATAAGCATGAAGGTCCATTCTCACAATGAGATACAATTCCCTCCAGGGTGAAGTTTTAATTCCTAACAAAGTTCAAAAGATATTGAAGAGCACCATCTGAGGCTGAACCGATCAGTGGAGAGGACCCAAATGTCACAATAACATGCTTACCAGATAAAATGTTTTCAAGGTCAGGGGCTTGTTCCTGCTCTGTCTGTAAGGAGTTTGATTTTCAGACTTACTGATCCAAGCTTTGACCTGTAGCTTTTCACACCTACAACCAGTCTGATGGCTAGGCACCGTCAGACCTGAGCATTTTGGCACCTTGATCTTCAAACCGCCATGAAGATTTTGTGCTGGTGGCAAATACCGAACAATTATTTAACCAAATCAATCCAGTGCAACTAAACCCCTAAATTTCCAGCATATGTTTGAGGCTTTTTTATATGAGCTCTCTCTCTCTAATGCCCACATATACTAGGACTTCCACCCTAAACACACATTTCAACTTTCCTCCCATGTTTCCTCATTGCTGACTGGGCACGTGGCCCCTGATGTGGCAGGCATGCCTGGCATAGGGACGTGGCGTGCACTGGCTGTTGGCTTGTATTGTGTGCCGCACGGCCAGCTGGTAGATACATGCTCATGCAACATCATTTCAGCAGATGAATTCCCACTGCAGATTTTCCTCACTGGAGGCACTCATTCAGCTTTCCTTCTTCTTTCTGGACACCAGCTCTCAGGAAGCTTGTGGGAATTTCTGCCTTTAAAATTTTCTCTCCCATCTCGAAATCTGTTGGAAATTGGAAGAACGATGAAATGCATTGGGAGAAAAGGGTGCAGGAGTGTCTGGCAGACAGATCATATAATCTCTGGTTTCACATGAAATGAGACTTAAGACGTGGGAATGTGCTAATGACAACAAAGAGGCTGATTTCATTGTACAAAATCTAAAAGCAGAAATAACATAAAAAAAGAATTGTCTAAGCAATGGTATTTCTTTCTTTTCAATCTTGTGTATGCTTGCAATCATCACAACATTTTTATATTTATTTTTCTTTCTTTTTGTGCTGTTCCTTGCCTCTAGTCCATTTTCTTTTTAAGCCGAACAAGTTCATGGTGTCTCAGCTTTGCAGCAGTTGCATTGTTCCTTTATTTTACTAGAAAGCAGAGACAGAAGTGCACAAGATGCTTCAGATGGAGAGCACTGACTTTGCCTCACCAGTCAGAAACCGCAACACTGACTTGCAAATACTGCAAAAGGAGGATGCAATGTGAATGGAGCTGGTGAGGAACCCTCCCCCCCAACTGCAATCATAAAACCCATCAATGCAAAACTCTCCTCTGATGCCTTGAGAGCCACAGTTAACAACATTAACGTGCTCCAGCCTATGGCTTTTCTCCAGTATCTGCCCAGGGCTACACAAGGAAGCCACCTCTGCTGTCCTGGTGAAAGCAAAGCCAAATGTCACCTCCTGATTTCTCTTGCCTCTCCCTCTTGATAGCTCTCCTTTCAGTGCAGGCCTAACCCAATTCTGCTCTAGTTTGTAAAGCTTGACAAGATCACCACTCAAGATGCTAGGTTTTTAAGGTGCATTCATTTTTCATTTCAAATTCTGCCTCTCAAGCTATCTATAGTTCAGCATTTAGGCTGCAAATAAAGCTGTAGCTGGTGAGCCAAGCAGGAAAAAAAAAGATGATAAATGAGTTAATACTGAGTTTGTCACAAGGCCATTTGCTGCATGAATTAAAACACAAATTGGCCTAGGGGGCTAGGGTTTACCAGCCCTTCTACAAAATGTGTTAGTGCAGAAATCAGGTGATAGTGTGTTTGAAGGTCTATTTTTCTTAAAGCTAGGCAACTTGGATGTCCTCTCTCTCACTCTGGCACAAAGTCAAAAGAATAAAGAACAACACTGTGCTTGTAGGAGTGCAGCTTTAAAAGGGGAGTGTCATACATGCATTAAATTAATCTCTTCAGGTCAGAGGAGCTGTCTGCTTAGCAGTGTCTGTCTGTAAAGTACCTGTGGTCCCATTTCCTGAGGTCTAATTTATTTTTATGTTTAATGGTGCTCTTAGCTGGCCTTCTCTCCTTTTGGTAGTCACAGCTACCATTGCTATTAATTAAGTTATACCTGACTCCACGCTAGAGAGCAGGACCACATGACATGAGAACAGTACATTCCTACAGCTCACACTAGCTCCTACCATGAAAAACTGAGGGCAACCAGATCTGTAGGAGAAAGGATTTAACATGGAAGGAGAGGAGGTCATACTAAATACCACATTAACCTCCATTCTTATTTTATGTAGTGCGATCATGTTGCCCTTGGCTAGGAGGGCAGCTTACCTTTCACTTTATGTCTTGCAGTCTGCAAACATCAGGTCTGGGTTCATGAGGTTTCTGCTCTGTCATAGCGTCCCTCCCTCTCCCTAAGTCTTTGTAGGGCTGTGCTTTTCAGCCATGGTCTGTCTCACTTGGTGACTAAAAGTCCTTGTCTTCCTTTGACAGCTTCTTCAAAACAAGTTGTTAACTTTTCACCCGTGGCAAACTGAATAATGAGGAAAGGAACACAGGACTGTGTGCATATTTGACTAACGCAAACCATAATGTCCTAATAAATTCTCATAAATCCCGGTTAGCCAAGTGACCTCCATCTCAGTGCATGAGACAGTATGTAGTGACACATTCTTACCGCTTCTGCATGTCCCCCGGGCTCCATGTGCCTGCACAGCATCCACCAACACTAAAGCCTTTCCACCTCAGGGCAGCTGTGGTAAAGCATTCCCTGTGAACCCTGCTGTAAGCTTGGGAAGAGCAGACTGTGGAGGGCAGCAAGTAGCTTTCCACAAACCACTTCATCCCCTTATTTTGCAAGGAATTCATGGTTGCTCCTTTAACTTTGCCATGTTACATTTCTTTTATTTTGATTTAAATCCACCCAGTCTTCTTGGGCAGTATGCACACAGGTAAATTAAAATACTTGTAGTACTGATAAAAATAATATGCAGAACTTCCTTGGTCTCCTGGCTGCCTGTTGAGTTGCCAAGCGTGTTACCAGTCATGGTTCATTTGTCTTCCCTACCCTGCCAGAAGTTCAGGGAATACCACCTCCATCTTACAGATGGGAAACTACACAGGGCAGGTAAAGCCTTGAAATTCAAAGGTATGCAGGTGGAGTGGGATGGAGAGGAAAGTAGGTATTTAAACTGTAAGCAGATTCTTAAATAACTTGGAAGCTCTGGGCCTATGGGATTTCTCAAAGTCGTGCAAGGAAGGCTGTGGACCAGGGAGCTGAGCCCAAATTTCTGTATGCGTAGACAAACAATTTGTAACGATCCCAGATTTCACTACACCCAGTTATGCATAGGCAAAGCCAAGTAGCTACTCAACTGGTAAATATTCTTTTCTCCTGAGGGGGTTTGTGAGGAGCTTTGCCCTTGTCAGCTGCAAATATGAAGACTAAGCCCACAAAAAGAGGTGGTACTTTTTTACATGTCACAGTGAGAAGTTTCCCAAGCAGATCAGAGAAAGAAGCTCTCCTGCCTTGAAAGGCAGTTTTCAGCTCTGGCTTTTACCTCCTGTTTGGGTGTTTCATCTCTGTGAAAAATCACCTGAATCCATCAAAGGTCTGAGATCTTATTTTCTGTGGTCCTCCTGGAGACCACCGAGATGAATCCTCCCACAGTTCTGAGAATGTTAAATTTACTCCTTTCTCTGCTGCTTCTGTTGTGCTATAGTGATTTGAATTCAGCCCATTGCCCACACTACTGAACAAGCATCACATCAGCAGTCCAGAAAGATTTGTCCCCTTCATTCCTGTTCCTTGACACTAAGATTTGTTTGCAAGCACTCAAAAGCAGAAAGACAACTCCTAATATCCCCAGAACCTCTCATTTTAGTAGCAAGACAGTGTATAAGAAGGGAAGGACTGGGTAGTAGGGCTGTGAATCAGTTATATAATGAATAGGGCAAAGGACAACCAGATTACATCGTTAACCAGAGGACCACCCATGCACACACTTGATTCTAATTCAGCCTTAAATCATACCTTTGCTTAAGACTGATAAATTGTACCTTGGCCAAACTGGTCTTCTTTCATGGAATGTGCAACACCTGAGGCTTGGGATTCACCTGAAGAAAGGTCACATGTTGGTATCTTCACCTGAGGTCTGCGGGATCTGGTGACAAGATTAACAGAGCTGAAGTTACTGGTATGAAAACATTTTTTTTTTTACTTAGAATTGTGGTGTAGTTGGACTGTGCCTGTGTGTGCACATCTGCTGTACTTAAGATATTAATTTCTTGAAAAGTCCAGGAACTTGTTGGCTAGTTGTTTGTGAAGATGAGATAATGAGTTGGTTTAAGATAATGGACTGACTTGAAACTAGGAGTTAATTGAGCCTTCATAATTAAATATTGACTAGTGGCTACAGGAGCCACCCAGGTGGGAATTTTGGACAGTTATAAAGATCTCTCCCAGCAGCTCCTACTGTGCTTAATTGTGTTGCTCTATGTTCCGTTGCTTAACTTGCACCCTCAACAACTTTACCAATGACACCAAGCTGAGCAGTGTGGTTGACATGCTGGAGGGAAGGGATTCAGTACAGAGGGACCTTGAAAAGCTTGACAGGTAGGCCCATATGAACCTTATGAAGCTCAACAAGGCTAAGTGCAAGGTCCTGCACATGGGTCAGGGCAATCCCAAGCACAAATACAGGCTGGGTGGGGAATGGATTGAGAGCAGCCCTGAGGAGAAGCACTTGGGGGTTAGTGAACAAGAAGCTCAGCGCTGTCCAATAATGTGCACCTGCACCCCAGAAAGCCAACTGTGTCCTGGGCTGCAGCAAAAGCAGTGTGGCCAGCAAGTCATGGGAGGTGATTCTCCCCCTAAACTCCACTCACATGAGTGAGCCCACCTGGAACACTGCGTTCAGCTCTGGGGCCCCCCAACATAAGGAGGACATGGACCTGCTGGAGTGAGTCCAGAGGAGGACCTTGTGGTCAGAGATCTGGAGCACGTCTCCTGTGAAGACAGGCTGAGAGAATTGGGGTTGTTCAGCCTGCAGAAGCGAAGGCTCTGGAGAAAGCTGATTGCAGCCTTTCAGTACTTACAGGGGTCTTCTAAGAAAGGTGGGGACAGACTTTTTACAAGGGCCTGTAGTGACAGGACAAGGGGAAAGGGTAGATTGAGATTAGACGTAAGGAATAAATTCTTTACTGTGAGGGTGGTGAGGCACTGGACCAGGTTGCCCAGAGAAGCTGTGGATGCCCCATCCCTGGCAGTGTTCAAGGCCAGGCTGGACGGGGCTTTGAGCAACCTGGTCTAGTGGAAGGTGTCCCTGCCCGTGGCCAGGGCGTTGGAACTAGATGATCTTTAAGGTCCCTTCCAACCCAAACCACTCTATGATCCTGCTTGGAATGACTAGGCAGGAGATTCCCAGAAGTGTTCAAATTGTGCTTAGATAAGACACTTGTGAACAGTGAACAGAAATTACTCCTGCAGGTGCAGAATTGGTTATATGGGATAGTCTTTTTAGTGTAGTTATTTGTGAGATATTTTATGTATGGTTATAATGTATCAGTAGAGATAAATTATGTTTGCTGTGGTGTTCATGTGGGACCACAGGGCAGCTAGAATATAGGAACTGGGCAGAAAAGCCTTACCCAATCCAGCTAAAGGTGTCACTGGAAAGATACTCACAATACAGACTCCACCATCAGTGGCAAGCAGCAACTGCCTCTGTTTCAGAGACCTAATTCCTCACATGAGCTCTATCCTGTGCCAAGATCCCAATAAGCTAGTTCTCCTTTTCCACAAACACTCTGTCCCTGAGTGTGCAAAAAACCGTAGACAGAAGTGCTACAAAAATGTCAAATATTCAGAAAGATCAATCCATAGGCTTAACAAACTGGGCTGCCTAAGTTAACAGTGTATCTAAATCTCTTTCAGCCCCAGCTCCTCATATTTAAAATGGGGATATTGATATTCTTGACGTCTTATGAAGATAAGTCCCTGCTGAAGCACATGACAACTATGATGCACTCAGAAAAAATTGAATACTGAATTCAAACTACGCAGAGTGTGAATGAGTCACGACAAAAATTGTAGTTACTATTAAACAGTGGCATTAAATTGGAGTCTTGAGTAATTACCTGGTCAGTGCACATCATGTCTTATATGCAATGAATGAGGTAGGAGCCCAGTGGGAAAACTAATTTGTGATTATGTAGTTAAAGACTATCATAATACCCATGAAAACAAATATAGAATAAAATGGTTAAATGACTGTTCCATTTTTGGTATTTTCTTGACTGTTGAATGCATTGACCCCAAAACTTGCTATTGAGTTACATACATTTCTGGACATGAGTGGTAATAAAAATCAGTTCATTAGGGCTAAAAAGCTCATTTACAATATCCTCTTAGAGCTTCTTGATGGAATAGTTTGTGTCCCATGAGACTAGCTTTATAAGAAGCTGAACATTTCTTTTTCTTTTCATAAAGCTTTACCATGAGACATGCAATAACAAACACTGCGCTACACCAGTATGTGTTTGTGTTTACTCGGCTTGAGATTCCCCATCAGCCCTCACCACTGTTAATAATTCTGTCATCAAAGCTGAGATTGCCATGGGAAGCATATAGACAAAGTTAAACAAACAAAGCGAAGGGCTAAGGAAAAATAAGCAACTTGCATCATGGAAATCTGTGTCCCTGCAGTGTGCTAACAGCATACCAGCATATAGAAGACTTGCCAAGAAAGGAATTAGGGAACTTCAGAGTTCCTTAAAGAGGAATGCAGGCAGGCAGGCAGACCTCACTAAAATGGAGATTTTTTTTTTTTCTTATTGATTCAGATAGTTCCTTTCTCTGAGCTTATTTCTAGGTTTCTTCATTCAGTGTGATTCTTCTCAGTCTTGATATACTTCCATTTGGGCCACTCTGTGCTTTTAGAGTTACTTTGGCAGCATATTATCTGAGCTGGTATCTCTGTAATAGCTGAGGGGAAAAAAGCAACAAAGAAAACCAACACAGAAAGTGATGCTAATGTCAAGCTTGGTTTTAGAATCGAGTGGAGATACCCATCTCGAGCAGGCAAGAGTCAGCCCCATAGTCTGTAGGTTGCTGTTACTATGAGAAACGGAAGAAACATCCCAGACATATCAATGAGCATCTTGGCATTGCACAGTTCAGGATTAACAATGAGACAGTTGTAGGTATCAGTGTATTAGTTTGTCTTACAAGTAATCCTGAAAGACAGGAAGGGGTGTAGTGCCATGGCTGGATAATTATGCTGTGGAAGTCCTTTCATTCAACTCCACAATGGCAGCTGAGTGCTCTTCCTCGTGCAGTAGGTGCTATGTAAAAAGGGCCACCAACCTGCTTTTCAAGTAAAGAGCAGGGGACCAGCAGGAATGTGCATTCATGTGTATGCAACACAGGGACAGAAGAAGTGAAGAACATCTGAGAGACACTTCTTTGCTTCAGGCTGTTCCTGACTGGTTGGTTTGCTGGTTGACTCCAGAGAAGGAGGCTACAGAGCAAATAAGGAAGGTCAGACATGTTGCAAGTGATATGTCCTTGCACAAGATACCTCTGAGACTGGTGGTCCTCTTTGCCCATCACCAGTCACATAATGGGAGCGAGAGCTTGCCGGGCACCACTTCTGACTCAGCTGCTGTGTTTAGACCAAGCAGCTGGGTTCGTTGCATGTGGAGTCATATTGGCTTCCAGAGATGCCTGACTAGAGCTATATTCACCTTTTAAAGCATCATGTCATTGACTTGACAGAGGCAGTTTTCTTAGTGATGTGTCCAAGATATATGCTAAAATGCCAGCCTACATGTATGCATGCACGTATCCATACTAGGCTTGCTTTTTAGGATGAGTGCTGGGGAACGGGAGGGCTGTGTGCTAGATGAGAAGAGGAAAATGGGGAAGCTACAGACTTTTGACCCTTCTTTGCCAGTTGGCTTCTGGTGAGTGCAAGAAAAAGAACAAAGCCAAAGAGAGGGAGCTGTCTGACATTAAATTTTGCAATCGTTCTTTATCTAAGCAGGCTGAAGCCCGCCAGTTATAGCCAGAAGTCAGAACAAGCTTCCTAGCTGGAGCTCTGCATTTTAATTAGCTGCTGTGCACTTGGTGGTTGAGCAGTGACGTAAAGCATTTTTCTTAGCTGGATTTCAAAAAGCTGGTACTTTACCGGGAGGAATCTCCCATTGTAGTAATTTTCTTTGTCTGAGTGCAGGTGCAGACTGTCTTTAGGCAAATATTTCTTACAACAGGAAGATTCAATTTTATATGTGCCAGATCTTGAGACACTGCATACCAATACTGCTCGCTTGAAGCCATGAATTGTTCTGATTTATCTCAGCAGCGGATATGTACCAGTTCAGGAAAAGGGGGTGGGGGGTGGGGTGGGTGGGGGGGGTGGGAAGAGAACAGAGAAAGTACAAAATAAAGGACAAACACTGGCAATTTGTTTCATTAGCTTCAATTTTTAATCCACAGAACATGATTTTGGCCCCATTTACACTGCTGTGGCTGAACCATGCTAGTTTACAGGTGGTTATTAGAAAATCTTTTGCTATGCATGGCGAAGCTGAATGGAAAGGCTTGCCTTAAATTTTAAGTGAGCCTGACAGTAGACACAGCATCACTGGATGGTTTCTAAGAAATACAGACCCTTATGAATATTTCCCTCCTGCTGTGCAGGGGAGATGTCTCAGAGCTGTTGCTGCCTTTGTTCCATCACGATGCTCCTGTGCCAGCCTCAGTGCTGTCAGAGCCCTCTTGCAGGGGAGGATTCCAGCTCTGGCAAGTGATTCCCGTTTCTTGTATTTTTAGCATCAAGATGTCTTTTATTCTGGCTGAAGGACAAAATCCCTTTTCACAGGGGCTGCTTGAACAGCAGAAATGAGTGGTTATTAAAAGAAGGCTTACTGTAAAATAGGATAATAACCTAGTTATTTTGCATTTCTAAGTCATTCTTGCATTGATATTTCCTTTCCTATGATGCACACCAATTAAAAGCCAGTGAGCAATAAAAAAAGCAGTCTGTGCAATAATCTGACAAAGAATCATGAGCTGTGAAATGAAAGAATTATTTTATTGCATTAATGTGAAGATCCATAGCAAATTCTTACAGAGCAGGCTTTGTCCTGGACTGTTGCTACAAATGCCCTTTAAGTCTCTGAAATGTCTTGTGTATTTTAATGCCTTTTGTGTACAAATAAACATAGATGATATATTAGGTTTCAAGGATGGCTAGTCTTCTTGCCTGTTCCCTGAACACTCCTTCAGTGTTCTCCGGAATTCTACTTGTGCACAGGCAGAAGGGCTGTGCAAAGCTCTTTTATCCCTGATGAGTTAGATCAGATTATTGACAGTACATGAATATTCCTCTAAAGAAGTAGGGGTTGTTGTCTGGAGGGAAGAACATTAACTAGGAATGAGGGTAGCAGGATGTTCTCTTTCAGTGCCTAATAGTTACAGAACGGTGTGTTTCAGTGCCCCTGGGGTTAACAGAAAGGTTGGGACAACCCCCAGTCAAGCTGCTTAGCAAATATCATCAAAACCCAGCCATAACTGCACTGCAGATTTGGATGCAAGAATGGAAGAGGACAGATGAGGCTTGTAAACAGAGAAGGCACTCATTATGTTAACTTGATTGTAGCTAATTAAAAAGGGATATTAGCTGATTGGATTACAGGGGATGGAGCAGAGTGACCCTTTGTTCATGCCTGTGCTTGCATCAGTAGGATTCTCTGGTCTGTCCAAGAGCGTTTCTGTATTATCCTCATTCTTGTTTCTTCTCTTCGGCTGTCAGGGACAGATGCTCCCACACAGTCTGCTCACTTGACTAGGATGCCAAACGCCCCAATAGCCGATGTGCCAGGCTAGCTAGTGCTCTTGTTGCTCTGCTGTCAGGCTATGGTAGGGAGATGCTGCCACAGCGTGCCGTTGTGCTCTCTGTCCTCAGCGGGTGTGCAAGCTGTCGGCTGCTCTGATCGGAGCTGGGGCTACGGAACGAAGAAACCATATCCAGCACCTATCAACACCGGGCTAAGCAAGGCTCGTGTTTCCTCCATGTTTTTCCACGTCCTCAGTTTCCGTAAGCAGAATCTCTGCAAGTTTCTTGTGCAGACTTTAACGAATAATTAGACAGAAGTATAGAGTACATACCAGATATGAGAAATTATGTTCATTTATCGTCATTCAGGTAACAAAAGTAGCAGTATCAGAATATGCATTTGAGAGCTAAACCTGGCAAAGGCTGAAACAAAGCCTCATATTCCTTCATATAAAACAACAGGATGCTATTACATAGTCTTTTTAGTCCTTGACCTGTGAACCCACAGCTCTTAGAAATGCAGTCTTAGCTGTGTACTAATTCTTTTGCCTTTGGTGGGACTGAGGTTGTTATGATTTGTCATGGTTGCCTTATGTTTTAAATTCAGAGCAAAGTGGCAGACAGACAGGACTTCCATAGCAGGCAGCAATATTAGGAAGCCTGAAGAGACAGTTGTATACGTGCTGGGCAAGGAGAGAAGAGTGTGAAGTCTTTTTTTGCAAAATGAGCCAAGTGAGTCTATTTCCAGATTTTCTAACTGGCCATGCTCCTCTCATTCTGTTAATCAGGCAGACATCGAATCACAGTGTTGACACTAGAAGCTGTTTAGTTCAATTATCATTTGAAAAAAGGTGACCACCAGGCTTTCAAAGAAGGAGAGAGGAATAATATGAAAAAAACATACAGCACAGCTTATTTATTAAGGAACCACGTAACAGCACTTCCTGGAGTGTAGCCACACTATGGCTGATCCACTATGCACAATCATTTGTTAAAAAGCATTTTTTTTACCTCATTTGGTGTCCTTGTCCATTAAAGACACAGAACATAAGTGCAAATCATCATTATCATTTAGCTCTTTGATAGGTAGGTCCCCAGTCTGCACTACTCACCTAGGCTCGTGGTATAACCACGAAGAGAGACCAGTTCTTTTGGAGAGCTGTGATCTCAAGACAGGTGTCTACCACAGTTGAGCATATTGTCTTATGGAAATGCCATATAGATGTGTATAAGGAGACTTTTAGACAACTAGGTAAAATTTGCCTGACAAAATCTTTAGGTATCTGTGATGTGAGCATCTGCTTCTAAGATTTAAATGAGGCTTTTGTTATACTTAATGCAGGTAAGGTGTGCCATTCATCTGAGGTCATCTCAGCATGCATGAAGAGTATTCATATAACTCATAGGTTATAGGAATAATGAGAATCATTTAAGATGAATCTCACTCTAAATTCCATTGAACACCCTAGTCAGATCTATTGACTACAAGGAAGGCTTTGGTGTCTTGCTTAGATACAGTCATCTGCAATTACAGGTGTGCCTGTGGAGTAAGATGAATGCTATGTCACCAATCAATCTGAAGTTTCTTATCAAACAAACAAACTGTTGATCACTCTGTAGGGAAAGAGGCTATATCACTATTGATAGGCAGAATGGTTGTCAAAGTGCATGCAAAAATCAAGACTTGAGGATGCAAAACCATGATTTTTCATTTTTAGCTCATGAACGCAGTATTCATTACCTCTTTATTTCAAAGCTATGGGTTAGCTAAATCTGCCTAGGAAGCTTACTTTTATGCAGGGGTCTGGAAATGCAAAAGAAAAAAAAGGATCCCTTTTCATCACAAAGGATCAGGAGCTGCTACTGAAGGAAAACGTTTGATATAGTAAGAATTCAAGTATTGTCCAAGAACTGTTAAGGGAATCTCAGTCAGTCTCCAGAGATGCTACTGGTATTGTGGTTAAAAATGCAAGATGGCTAATAGCTCCTTTGAATCATGGTAGATTAGATTGATAACGGTATATCCTGTTATCACAAAGTAGGGCAGACGCAGTAGGAGCTAGGACTACTTAACAGTAGATTTTTTGGCTGCCCTAGGACAAGTGAATAGCAGCAGATTTTGTAGTCAGAAAATAGGGCACTCTTACTGCAGGGAGTCATACGGCCTACCAACAGCCATTTTGTTTGAAAGGAGGTATGGTCACTGATGTCGATCCAAATAGCAAGGCAGACAAGGGAGACTATGGAAATGTGGACTGAAAACAAGGAGATTTCTTTTCTGTGTATTGGTGCCTATTTCAGGTTAAAACCACCATTAAGTTGCGAACCCAGTGAATGAACACTCATTGCTTTGGTACTTTGTCTCATCCGCAAGGTCATATTTAGAATTCTTCCAGAAATATCTTTCTCTTCCTTCAGTGGGAGAGTGAAGATAGCGATGAAAGGACAAATCACGAAGCCCTGCTGCACTGTTTTCTATTCTGTGCAGTCTCTCATGGTCAGCAGCACCAGTAATGCTGCATGCTTTGGTTTCTGCCAGCTCTTCTCCCAGTTCGCTATTGTTTAGACCTTTTACAGTCTGTATAAAAGTACATTGGGTTAATGCCCTCTGTTCTGAAATGAGGAGAAATGAACATGTAAAAACATTTCAGTAAGAAGTTTTAAATTTAGTAAATGTGTTGATTTTCTGTTTTAAAGTTCAGCTGAAGGCGAGGACCTTGGGAGGATTACATTGGAAAAATAAAATAGCCTGCTATGAACAGAATATTAAGGGATTCAGCTGCAAACCCTAACTCCATAGGAAAGATTACTCTTCTTTCACTTGCTTACATTTTGCCAAGAAGCTGACACATCTAAATAAGTATTTTACTGGTGAATGTGTAATTGGAAGCAGTTTAGATAAGAGTGGATTTTGGTGCATGAGAGTATGCTAGATGACCCCTCAAAGACCTTTTCAGTCCCGTTTTTTATGGTTCTCCCTGTAGAATGAATTGGGAAGTATATAAGCAATTTGACTGAAGACTCTCACAAACCCTTCAGCTTTCTGAATTTCAGTTTCCTGACTGTGTCCATAGACATATAAATTTGGACAAAATCTAGAACCAGATTCTGCTGAAGTTGGGAGTGAGCTGGAATGCATATAGACCAGTTTACTACCTCAATTCCAATGTCTGTTTTCCACAACTGTAAAAGAATGTCTGCTATGTTAACTCTCTCAAACTTGAAAAAATAATATCCTACAATTCACTGAGGAGTGTAAAGCAATAATAGATGCCACTATTTAATAATAATCAGCATGAGATTCTTTGGTTGGGTATTTTTTTGTTGTTGGGGTTTTTTTGTGGTTGTGTTTTGTTGATTTTTTTTCTTTAGTTGAAATAGGTAAGATTACTTTGTACATTTTATTTTATCCTGCTGGCTCTACCAACCAACCTGTCTACCCCTACCTCCCTGCCCTCCAACCCTTGTGGTTTATTGTTCTTGAGAAAGAGTTCATAGGTTTTCCTGGGAGGGAAGTGATCGTCAAACTAAACTGTGAGGCCAGATGTTTGACAGCTCTATAAATTCAGTCTTTGGGATGTTGTGGCCTATGAATAAGTGCTAGAAAAAAATTATTTTTTTTTTGGTAGTGCAATTAATAATTGCAAGAAGAACTACAGCTTTCCACCTTCCTTGCAGACGTTGTCTCAGAGGGGTCAGTTGCTGTACTTCCCTATAACTTTTCATGAGTTATGTGCCATGCTTCCAGTGACGGAAGAGTAATGCCCTCAGATGTCTGTAGCCATGAATCAAGCATATCTTCTCTACATTAATGGATTATTGACTAAAAGAGCCTAGAGTTGCTGCATGATTCATTTTGCCATTCTTGTGAATGCTGCGCTTCAGTATGTCGGTTGACCTACATACTAACCTGAGAAACTGGTCTATGAAAGACGTTCAAAGTCAGATTTTGCCTAGTTTGTATTAACAGATTTCCCTATAGATTTTTATCATGCAGTCAATTAATTTATTATTAGAACACATTATAGGCAGCACTGAGATCCTTCTTTTAATTTGCTTCTTGTGACCCATTTTGCCCTCCTTTTATTTCAGTAAATGTTTTTCTCTGATTAGCAGTTTCATCTTAGATTCATAGAGTCTGAATTGGAAAAATATGTATTAGGTCACCCAGGACAACTTTTGTCATTACTAAAGCTGCTGTGTAGGTAATAGATGGAGGCATCACCACGGGCGTTCTGTAGCAAGGATATGTCAGAGCTTTCGGCAGTGCATTTTTTTGGGAGTGAATTTTTTCAGCAGTGAATTCGCATAACAAAGCAAGGTCAGTCAAGACAGTTTTCCACCTTCTGTGCTTTGCTAGATGCTTTGCTAGGTGCCTCTGTCTTGAATCAGTCACAGGGTGAAAATTTATCTGAGTCTCTGATTTGACCCATATTGCCTTTCTGAGCTATCTTGTGGTGGATTTGAACACAAATCATACCAAAAGGGGCTGTAAATATAAAAGAAGAACCCAGGGATCTGAGTAAAAATAGTGTGTAGTGAGTCATTAGATCTGTCTTTCCTGTGTAATTCAGGCACATTTGTTGTCTGCCACACACCAAATCTGACTTTCACAGAGTGAACGTGTTTCTAGATGAGGGAGGTGATGATATTCTGCCTCATGCGTTTACTACCAACACCCCCCCCACACACACAAATCAGCTAAATTCTGATCACAAATATCTTTATTCCTGGCGAAAGGGAAGGAGGCAGAAAGGTCAGAATTTGACTTTTAGATCTCCAATTACATTTGCAAGGCTGGTGCTTGTTGCGTGTATGTGGGGATCATTTCACTTGCAAATTGAGCATATTTATTGACGAGTTCTCCTTATGCCTGCCTCTTTCCTACATCTTCTTGTCCATCTCATTTAGACATTTGCAGAATAAGGACTACGTTTATGGCCTGGAGGGGCCTAAGAGTTATCAAAGACCAATTCTGCTGCTACCATTTCATACAACCCCTTACTTGAAGATATCAAGCTCAATCTGAAAAGGTTTTCAGTATTTCACCCTTACAACTCCAAAACGAATGTCAGTTTTGGAGCTTTGCTATCTGATGCTTAATAACCTTTTCTCTGTTACTCTTTTATTCCCCTTAGCTTTTGCCAGTGTTAATTTATAGTTTGAATGCTTCATCTCCTTCCCTACTATTTAATCTCCTGATGAATCAAAAAACCTTTAGTTAAACTGACCAGATTATTACCTGGTATTGTCTTCTTAGATGGGCCTCCATTCTCTTCTACATGTCATTGATCTTTGACTCTGTACCATGGACTCCTTTTTCTTGAACATCAGTGACCCCACTTAGACTTAGTATTTCAGAGGTAACCATACCAGTTACTTGTCAATTATTTTGAAATCAAAACAAAAATTGAGAACTACTGCCTAATATAATATATTGAAACAGCTTCCAGAGCAAGAGTCTATACACCTGAAGGGAGGGAGGAGGGGAAAAAAAAAAAAAAGAGAGAGAGAGAGAAAGAAAAAAAAAAACCACAGAGAAACCATTTTTTTTTATAGTGAAATTTTAGTAATCTGGGGTCTGTAGTCTATTACCAATGTATGAATGGAATTAAGCAGTAATACTGATGTGCCTTGGCACTTCTATCTCCAATAACCTTTGCTATCATTATCAGGTTGTTACTTGCTGCACACCTGTAAAGTAAATATAGTTGATTTCTTAACAGGGACACCCTAACTATAATTAAATGAGAAATTCTTCTAATTAGGCTGTATAAAATAGAGACATTTCAGGAAAATCTGTGGTGACAGAACATGAAAGAAAATGCTATGCTGAACAAATATATTCCAAAATAAGCAGAATGGTGACTCCCTTCCCTGAATTCTTTCCTTAAGACATTATTTAAAAAAACAAAACCAAAAACCTGAAGAGATATGAGATTTTTTTTTCCCATGAGAAAACATATTTTTTTCTTCTTAACATGGGTGCAATGCATCAATATCAGAGCAGTATTGATGATGAGAGTATGACCTGCTATATGGGAAAACTGCGCTTGATCCCAGTGCACATGTTGACTCACCACCACTGTCTTCAGTCTGGCAGGAATTTCAGTTATCCTGTGCCTGACTATAGGACCCTCCGTCCTCTTCATGCTGGTCATGGATTTTATTGATTCAACTGTCAGCAGAGAGCAGGCATGCTGGTGGTCAAGAACTTCACTCCTGAGGGCTGGCGTCAGTTGGCAGCTAACATCTGTGGGGTGCTTAGGAGCAGCTTCCAGACCAGAACAGTGTTGTATTGCACTTCCCATTTCAAAAGACCCAGCTCACCTCACCAACCTTGGACCTGAGGATTCTTGAGAAGGGCAAGTTCCTGTTAGCTAGGACAATTAAACAGAAAGAGATTTAAAGGACAAATCCTGGCCCCAGCTAGGGTTTGAGGTATGATCTGGTGTCCTCATTCATTATTATGGTACGCAAACAGTTCCCTGCAATGATCATTTCAAAACAGCAAGGAACGAGGAATGTGGAGTTCATTGGGTCAAACAGGTTTTGCCAGTGAGCTTTTTCAGGGATAGCACCCTGGTGTCCTAAATTAGATACCAAACTGGTCTAACTCAAGTTGATTCTGAAAAGCTACAGCCAGGTTATAAACTGTCTGCTCCCTGATAAGAACAGATACTTCTGACGAGTTTTTGGCATGCTTTTGGTATCACTTCCCTGCTCACTAACATAATTCCTAGAGCAGGTGGGACTTTTGTACATATTCCAGGTTTTCAGCTAGGAAATGATACCACGTGGTTCAGATAGTTTTCCAGACTGTAGAGGAAGTTAAAGCAAACAACAAAATGCTTCTGTAGAGGTCTAGACTTTATATCATCCGAAGTAATTAAAGACTGATTCAGACTGATACCAGGGTTTGTTAATATAAGTCAGCAAGAGCTAAAGATAGATTAGCTTTATCCAAATAAAAAGGCTATGGATGCCAATCAAGGACAGTGCTGAGATTGTTTGGTAAACAAGAGAAGTGTGGTGCTGGAAATCAGTGGACTAAAATTGGTGTGTTGGGAAGTAGGACTAACTGACAAGGAAGAAAATGAGCCAATGGGACATATAACCTTTTTAGTCTCATTTGTTTGAAATTAGGAGTGATGACTGCAGAAGGGGCAGAAAGGAGCAGAGTCATTAGTCCCTCAATCTGCTGGACTCTGATAAACATCCCGATGTTGTTGAATTTTCATGTATTCACTTTAAGAGATGACTGGGCAGGCTGGATGTGAAGAAATGGGTGTAGTTGTTTTTTTTGTTGTTGGTGGTTGTTGTTTTTTTCCTTTGTCAATTGGCTTCTGCTAAAGCTTGAACAGCTTAAGGTATAGGGGTTATACTATCTCTCTTTATCATATTTTTCCTTTCCCTTTCTAGGCTTACTTTTTCTCTTTCACATCTCTTCTTGCCATGTGCTTAAAAAAAGAGATCATGCTCAGAGAACATTTGGCTGTGAACTCATCACCAAAAAGGCAGCTAAATAGCAATGTTCTAAAGAGCACCACAATGACATAAGCTTGCCAGGTCTCCAGGTGGCCTGAAAGTATGTTGTGTCTGTCTTTCTCCTACAGTGAGCATGTTTACAAGAGTTAGCACCAAAACCAGAAATGGCAGGTTTTATCTTTGCTGTTCTTTTGTCTCTCCTATGTGTATCCTGTTGTTACTTTGGCCAAGGAAACTGCAGCTTCTTAGGATACAAGAAAGGGCAACAAAGCTCATTCCCATCTTCTCTTACTTTTGCTTCCCTGAAGGCAGTTTTATTCAATGTCAAAGACTCTTTGTAACATTTACCTGCAGGAGAAGGAAATGAGGGATGCTGTTTTCCAAAGACATTTCAAAGTCTAGCAATACTTTACTACTGAATGTTTGCACTGCTTTCCCCTTCCTCCTTGTTTTCCCCTTTCTCCTGAGGGCCAGCATAGTCTGACCCAAACTATCAGTCCCGTGACAGGGCATGTCTGCAAATCAAGCCATGTGATGGGCATATACCTTGTCTGGTGACTAGAGAGAAGCTGTGGCCATGGAGAAGAGCAGACGATTCTGTGAAGCTCCCTTCCCCATTGCAGCCCTCAAGGCCCTGTGGCTCCTTACAGGCTCCAGCTGATGTGAAATTTCTCTTCTGATTTTCATCCCTCCAAGCCAGCACTGGGAAATCAGCTGGTCACAGTTCTGGCCCACCAGCTGCATGTGGCGTTGGTATTTTGGGAGCCTGTAAGGTTGCAGATTGCCTCTCTCCTGCTCCTTTCTACTTGAACAAGAGAAGTAGTGACATAAGGGTCAAGAATATTGCAAAAAAGGTTTAATTTTGGGGCTAAATGCATTGACCACCCACCATCCCAGCTTTTGTTTAATTCTTCATCTTGCTGCTGCTCGTGTCTCTCAGATCCATTGAAACAGACCTTCCCAAACCTGAGATTTTCTAGCTTCGATCACCAGACCTCACAAGCAAAGGTGTAAACAGAAGCTAACCATGTGAAGAAACAAGAGGTTCACAATGTGAAAGGCTGCTGCTTCTGTAAAAGTAACAAGATTTCAGACCTACTGTGCTATCCCCTGCTTTTTGTGCCAATGGAAATCTTAATATTTGTGACTAATGCATCACTGCCCAAGGCTTGCGTGTCTTAGACTGTATACAAGGGTGAGTCTGTCTCCCAGTTTCTGGGGTGAAAACACAATTTTAGATTGAAAAACACATGTTCAGCTACCTCTAAAGTCAGAAAGGTAAAAGCAATGTATTCACATCCCAACCTGTGCAGGCTCTTCTTTCCCATTGCAAGCTGGAGTTCCACAAACCTGATCCAGTGCCACAGCGAGGAAAGAAAAGTCTGTCATTGACTTTGCTGTGCTTTGCATCAGGGTCTCTGTAGGTCTGATGTAAATGGTTTCTGACATTACATATGTCCACAGCCTCCATCTGGTTGATATCTTCTGGGGAAGATCAAAATGAAGGAAAAGCCATTAAAAAATGAACTCAGGAAAGGGCACAAAGATGTCTAAAAATGAAGGAATTTTATGGGGTTGTTTTTAACATGTAGCTTTACCTGTTGCATACATCCGAGAGGCACAACGCGCTGGTTGTTCCGGAGTGGTGAATCACGGTGGTTCTTGAGGAGCAGCGTGGGCCAGATGCACCTGTCTGCTTGCTCTGCTCTGACTCAAAGCAAGAATAAAAACCTGATTTGACATCAGAGCTGGGGCTAGAACATTTCCACTGGTTAAGCCAGAAGGAACTTCTTTTCTATTGGTTTCTCTCATCCTTTTATGACACATCGTCTGTTTCTGTTTTCTTGAGCATTTTGAGCAAGCGTGTGATGGGAACCTGATCCTCTGACATGAATAAGCCCTTAGTATATTGACTTTAACCCATTGTATTGACTCTGTCATTCTTACTCTTCATTGTTTTGAAGTCTTGAATGTGGTCCCTCATCTCATTAGCTGCATATGGCCATATGATGTTCCCTCTGTCCTTACTAAATGCAAGTACGTTATAAAACTCTTGTTCTCTATTTACACACATGCTCTGAGTCAGTATGGCTAGTCTCTTATTACACATTAAATGAAGAACTTGCTTGGCAGCATCAGCCTGACAGAAGCTGTCTGCATTTGTGTGCTTGACAGTCGACCTTCATGAAAATTGCTGTTATTTTGGATGCATTCAGTGCATCAGCACCATTTACAGCAAGGGGAATTATCAGGAAGAAGCTGTTTCCAGATGAGCTATTGTAGATCTGAGAAGCATCCCTTCAGGGGATGTTAGATCTCTCTTGCACACAGACTTCTTGTCTCACCTCAAGTACTTATTGGTAATGCTCATATTTTTACTAAGAGTATTGCAAGCAGACAGAAGGCCAATGAATCCTGAATACACTGAAATATTCTATTGTTCTGGATAATTGTATTCCAAAGCAATGGAGAAATAAATTTCTTAACTTTACTGACACACAGGATGAAGTTTAGCCCCCTAAAAAACAAACAAACAAACACAAAACAAAAAAAAACCCAAACCCTTGCAGGACAATTTTATTTTTTTTTTAAACGGAAATACAAGGGTGCATTTCGCAGTCATCTGCTGTATCCATTTGCAAGTCCCATAGTTATTTTTTGTGAGTATATCCACATGCAGAATTATGTATTATGCAGGCAGTATAAGAATGTGTAGACATATTTGGAGATCACAGTATGTAACTGTTTCTCCACTTCCAGTAGGTTGTTTTTTGAGCAGAAGTGCATTTAAATCTTATCCTAGACATTGAATCTGGAGAAACTCGCCCTTAATGGTTTAAACTTGAATCAGTGGTTATGCCTGCATTAATAAACCAAAGAGAGGTAAGGCATGGTTGTAAGAACCGTCCCAACTGTCCAGACTGTGCAGTTGTTAGCGTGATCCTTGGCATGGCTGTAACTGTTCCCTGAAGGTCATGTCTTGGGGAACAATACAGGCAAGGATGATTTCCAGTAAGAAGCACGGATGAGGCCAGCTTCTGTCAGGTGGGAAGAGACCTGGCCACAGTGGCATGAGCCTAACCATGCCATGCTATGCCAAGGGACAACTAATGAGTCCTGGTCCTTTTAATGACTAGTATAGATGTAGCCAGTGGATCCTCAGAAGCTGTCTGGAGGAAGCAGATGTCTGATGGCAGCAGTACCTCCGAACTTTTACTAATGAAAACTCGGAGAGCATCAAAAAAACAAAATGGAGAGGGCAGCCAAAGCACAGAACATGGAGATGAGCTGTTTAAGTGGCTCCTGCAGAGCCAGAGACACTAATTAATGCCTTAAGGGTGATAGAGGGGCTCTGCTCTGTGACTGGCAGACAGAAGAGGACTTCGAAACTCCACAACATTGCTGTTTTCTTCCCTTGCATAGCAAGGAATGGTTGGTTTTTTTCATCTATTTTTAGGGGCCATGTCTTGATTCACAGCAGCTTTGTACCCCTCTGCTAGACTTAAGAGGAGGTGAGGTGACTTGAGCTCAGTGCCCAAGACTGAGGAGCCAAGAGGCTTAGCCTTATGCCAATGCCACAAAAAGGGCTGGCTGAAGGTGAGAGATGGAAGTCATGGTACCCTGCACTGGCAACTTGGCGGTGCTGCAAAAGTCTTGCTACCACCACTGGGCTGTGAAGATGTGAGTTGTGTTTCAAACATTGCAGTGACTGGTGGCTGGCAGGGTGGGCTACGCTTAGACTGATACCCCTTGAAGAGGTGCTGAGTGGTAGAAACACGTGCTCAGATGAGTCACAGGTGGGTGCTAGTACAGGCTGTCATTGCTCAGGAGCAGGAATCAAGGGAGCGTTTATCTGTGAGGAAATTTCTGGCCACTTCTGCACACAAAATTGTTTCTGCTGGACCAGACACTTAACTCTGTGATGGCAGATATTTGTAGTGTGGATCTCTCGGTTCACTTGCCAAAGTTTAGAAGTGCTGATTATGTTTCCAGTTAAAATCGTTGAGCTAATCCCGTGCTCCCTAGAGTGGTGAAATCAGATGCTGGATACGTTTCTGATCAAATACAGCTTATGGCTTCAGCAAGAGTGGACAACAAATGAAAAAAAAAAAAAAAGAAATCTGGATCTCAAAGTCCTAGTGAGCAGTAGGGTGAGCAAGCATCAGCAGTGTGTCTGGCAGGAGGGAAGGTCTGCAGCATGCAGGGCTGTGTTAACAGATGCATAGCAGGTGGAACAAGGGGAATGATTATCCTCCTTTACGTGGCACTCTTTAGATCCTATCTGTTGTACTATGTCAATTGTCCAGGTTTGGGACCCAGTACAAGAAAGGTGCTGGAAGAAGCTCCCTGGAGAGTCACCAAGATGACAGAGGTTTGGAGCATGTGCCCAGCCAGTGGGGAGAGCCTGGGAGAACAGGGCTTGCTCAGCCTTGAGAAGGATTATCTTTGAGGACATCTATTAGCAGCCTTCCAGTACATAAGAGGCAGTTATTAAATAGATGAGATAAGGCTCTTTACTGAGGTGCACAGTGGGAGACAGACAGTGGTCATAAATTTGAAACAAAATTCAGACTGAATAAATGGACATTTTTTTTTTTATCTATGAGGATAATTGAGCACTGGAACAGGTTGTACAGATAGCTTGTGTCATCTCTGTGCTTGGAGGTTTCCAAGACTCAAGTGGACAATGAACCTGCTCTGATTTCAGTGCTTTGAGCAGGAGCTTGATCTAGAGACCTCCTGAGGGTCCCCTCCAGCTGGAGTAGTTCCATAACACTATGGTTCTGCTGAGGTCGCTATTTTAACTTGTGATTTAACCAGGTCAGGCAGCTGTTTCCTATTACTGCTGTAGTGCCACCTATATTTCCCAGTTTCCCAGCTGTTTATATTTGCTTGTAACTGCAAGTGTGAGGTGTAAAGTAATTTTTAAAAAGTGATGATTGGTTAGAAGCATATAAAATACATCAGTTTTCCCCTCTAGCATAACTCCAGATTCCCTCATTCCCAGTCTGTTGCGTTTTTTCTGGCTATGTGTACAATCACCAGCACACACCCCCACCTGCCCCCCACCCCCCAAGATTGCCCATGTCAGAGGCAGCACACCTAACCAGTGTCACCTTCTTATCGCCTCCCACTGTCCTGTGGGCTCAGGACTGACCCAACCTGCTCCCTCTGTCCTTCCCTTTCTGCCAGCCACTGAATGGAGACTGGGGCCTGAAAGCACCAGAAAAACCAGGCAGGGTGAAGGAGCACCCCTAACCAAAAGAAAGAGGGATCAGCATTTCGTTATTCACTGTGCCCCGTTCTTCCCTTTCAGGGAACGGAAACAGCATGAGAGAAGGCAAATGCTAAAGAAGTTTGAAACGTTGGCACTTCCCCCAGTTTGCGGTGTAAGTGAGCTCCCCTGTGGAGCCCAGCTGTGGCTGGCTGCTTGCAGAGGGGTTGGGTGCACTGCCCACAGAGACATTTTCGTTTTGGTGCACTGCTCTCAAAGACTAGCCAGCCTTACCCACCCCTCAGTGTCCTTGTTGTTTCCATATGTTGTCTCTTTGTTTTCAACCTGATGTTAACAGCTCTGATATGCTGAAGGAAACCAAATGGGTATGATTTAGGCACCTTATTCTAGGGAAGTGTGCCATGGGCACATCAGCTGTGTGGTCTGACGCAGCTTTCCTGTTGAGAGCAGGTGGGTGACAATGTGGCTATCTTTCTGAGCTGATGGCGAGGCTCTGGTGGAGGTGACATAGCACACTGTCAGAGCAGAGAGGCTGAACTAACCTAGAGAGGAAAAACATCGAACCAGTATCGGACAGTACACAAGAAAGACAAGGAAACCAAACAACAGGAAGAACACACTTCAAATATCTTTTCTCTGGCTTAGCTTGCCTTCCTTCTTTGACTCAGGCTATTCTTAGACACACGTGTGCACTGGAGATCTCAGAAGTAACCCCATTTCAAATGTGAGCAAATTTAGGATTTTTTTGCTGTCCAGGCTTTATTGCATTTGGCAGTAAACAGCAGCACACTGGCCCAGGCTCTTGGCTTCAAACTTGATCTGCATTTCTAGCACACAGGCATTAATTTTTAGCCATCATTGGATCCCTCAGGAACCTCTTCCTTTCTTATTTATTCAGAAAACACAAACCACAAGCACTTCCCCAGTACAAATGTAACTCATTCTAAGTCTCTGCTAATTCCACAAGACACCAGTTTTACTAATTACCACCTTGATTAATTAAAGTGGAAATAATTTAAAATGCATTTGCTTCCGACTAGGAAGGTCATATTAATTTGTTTGTTAACTGAGTTTGAAATATAAAACTTGGTCAATCTCTTTCTATTAATCAAGCTCATGTTGTGTATTGTCAGTTTCCCTTCCTGATTGCCTTTTCCATAGGATCATATGGTCATGTTTATGATTTCGGTAATGAGGGGGACTGTTACCTTTCTAAAGGACTCAGCAAACTGAAGTTATTATTCTGCCACCTATTAGTGTAGGATTTCAGAAGACCCCAGTCTCTTCAATCCCCAGTTCAGCTCCAATGCACTTAGCTCTTTTCCAAAAAATATCTAAAATAAGGGTTTACTTGGGAAGACAAAGAGGACTGTCACCATCACGTTGTTTGTGCATATATCTATAGATACGTTGTGTGCTGGGGTCAACAATTTGGGAGTCTTTTGAAGCTCATTTATCCTGCAACTCAGGTCTGAAAATATGCAGTTAGGTTCTAGGAGTGCTGGTGCAGCTCGATGCCATTGCCAACACATTCTGAGTGCTCTGGAACTGTGTGTAGGCACATCAACGTGCTTAACAGCCAGGAGTAATCTGTTCTTATCAATGGGACTAGTGACACATACCTTTCTTACAAATAGTCAAAATGAATGGTCCGATCAGGCCATTAGCAAACTGATCCGAAGCGCCTTAACATCAACTGGTCAGACTTTCGCTGGTATTTGTGGGGTTTGGGTCTCACCAGTGTGTTTTGTCACAAGAGATTGGTGTTTTAAAGAAGTGCTTCAGCAGCGCACTACGAGAGCGTTAGGGTAACAGCAGCATTTTGACAGCAACAGCAGTTTTGTTAAGTGTCTCTTATGTACTTTGATCACAGTGCTCAAAGGATGTGTTTGGTTTTGGTTTTATCTCTTACTCTTTCCCCCATAGGCCTTAAGTGATGGGTTTAAAGCAGCCACCAGTATCTGTTTAATAGGAATATTTTCTAACCTGATTTTTACAGGATTTTAACACTTATTATTAAAAACTGGGAATATCTTATTTGACAGGTCAACAGATTATTGGGTTTTGGCTTAGATATCAAAAGCCACAGTCCTTGGCACATTTCAACATGCTGGGGAAATGCTTAAAATGCACACAAATAAAATATTTAAAAGCAGATTACCTAATGTTCTGCAGGGAAGCTGATGGAGAGGCATGTAACAATCCAGCACTGTGTTTTAGCTGGATTTGTAGCTTCTCACTTACTGATCCACTTTTACAGAGTGTCTGTGGGAATATTCCAACAATGTCTTGGAGATTTCAGCAAACGTGAGGGTATCTCAGACCTCTTGGTCTCTCTGTCTTCCTGCTTCCATGGAAATGCCCTCTGATGGAAAGGTGCACAAAGACTGCTCCACTAGGCTCTGCCTGTCTCACGCTTCCCATAGTCCAAAAGGCTACTCCTGTGGTCTCTGCCAGCAACCTCCTCTCAGAAAACTTGAAAGTCAACTGAGAAAACCATGAAAGAAGTGGGACAATTCCCTGCTAGTTTCAGTTGTTCAGGGTTCACTGACTTCTGCAAGCCTGGGACAATTCACTTCAGCTGAGGATCTGCCTTGACAGACTTTAACAATAAATTGAGTCTTGCAGCCTGTGCCACTGATCGTTACGGGAATTTTGCCATTGCCTCTAGTCCTTGGCAGCTGCACTTGGAGCGCCGGCACATTGGCCAAGATCCACAAAAGCACTCTTGCTCTGGACTCCCGTTAATTTCAGTGGGACTCAGGTAGTGAAATGCCTTTGTGGATCTGGGCCTTCATTCCAAACATCCTGAAAATTTGTTTGTTAAAGTTTGTTTAGCATATACTATCCTCAGAGACTGTGGGTCATTCCATTTGTTTGTCAAAGTCAATCATTCTTTCACACTGCTAATATACAAATCAATGGAATTAATGGGTGCATAACTTCCTGCTGATACTAGTCAAGAGGGTCTTTAGATACCACTGATGAAGCTTCTGCTAAAAGCGCAGAACTTGGCTTTTGGCCTAAAAGACATGTCAAACCTCAGAAACAGAAGAGCAAAGCTAGGCAAGGTGACAGATTAAGAGCCCTCCCTGCAGGAAACATTGTGAGGAACCCAAACAACACATATACTACTGGAAGATGTTTTTTGAAGAGTCTCCTTTCTGAGCCTGTGGTAAGTCATTTAGGTGAACTGATCAACAGGGCGAGGCTGAAACCCAGGGCTCCTCAAAGTTAATTCCTACGCACCATTGGAGAACATTTTTAGTAGTGAGTCTAGCTAAATAAGCAAAAAGAATACGAAAAGCTAGGAAATGTCTCTTCCAGGAGGTAGTGAGTTTGACAGCCATCTGTCCAGAATAGATGATTCAAGCCTGGGACTGCCAGCTGTGTGCCCCCTCCAGCCCCATTTCACTCTGATTCTACAGCGCTGTGACAGAGGGATGGCAGAACAGCTTGATGTATGTTCATCAGAAGAACCTGACAGCCCACTAATATGGCACAATGTCACAAGCTGCCCAAGGATTTGCCTGTACATGGGAGATACAGCAGGTAATTCTGCAAAGAGCATGAAACTTTAAGAGACTTGTATTTGTTTTCCTTTACATTTCACTTTCTATTTTCTTTTGGTTGGTTTATTTGCAAGCACAGTGCTCCGCACAGACCAATTGTGTTGCGGCCCACAGGCTGGTTCCCCACAGGTTAATTGCCTTTTGATTGGTTATAAGTGTCATGTCAATCCTTTCCAAGGGAGTTGCAGGTAGACAGCTATAAGTATTGCTTGTAATTTGCCTTAACTGAGGAAGACTTTGTTATTTGCGGGAGCAGTGCAGGGACTGAATGAGGTTGTATTAGGGAACCAATTTGTATTAAACTTTTCTTTGTCTTATACAAGGTTTTCTTTTCTGGCCATTGCAGTGAGATGGCTAAAGGCAGTAGTCAGGCAACCAATGCCCAGCCACTTTTTGCCAGTTTGCGTATGGGAGAGAACACTGAGTTTCTCTGAGGGCTTCCGCCACCATGCTGTGGCCCATGGTATGATGACAGAACACTGGAGTATATGTATTATATCTTCATCTTGGGGCATTGTAGTCTCATTTGTGGCTGTGTAATGACAGTGAGTGTTGGGATTGTTACCTATTTCTCTCACAAGGCCAATAACTGTAACAAGCTACATGGCCTGGCTTGTCTTTGAAGAGGAGAATTTGAGCTGGTGAACTGCTTGGCTTTGCTGAGTTTGCTTTACTTTCGTGGAGTGAAAGTCTGTTTCCTTAAAGGATGCAAGGTGGTGTTTTGTCTTGTGGCCACTGTGCTGTTCAGGGGAAACACAAGTGTGTCTGTGCTGAACTTGTTTTCACTTCCTACCTTTAATATCTAGGTCTCTGGAGGTAGGTGTTTCCAGCACCCCAGTAGCTGGGTGTCATCTTTTGCAAGTGCTTGCTTCTTTTACTTCAAAACAGAAAACAGGGATGGGGATCACCTGCTGTGTACCATTTCCTAAGGGACAGTTCTTGGAAGAAAAGATTGCCTTTATGCTTGATGCCAGTTAGCAACTTTCCAGCCTTGTCCCAACAGCGATAAGGGTTGACTTGGACTTGCTGAAGGCATCCTCTTTCGTTCAGAAATCTTGCCCTTGAAAGTCATGCAAGAGTATAGCCAGAAGATAACGTAAGGAAATACAGAGCAGAGCTGTATTAGTCGTGCAGATAAACACAGCTTTTCTTCCAAATGTCATTCCAGCATGTTTTGTATCCTTCACGTTCTCTGCATCATCAGAAATAACTATGGGTTCTCAATACCGTGTAAACCAAAATCAAATAACAGTGGTACTTACCTAAACTTCAGTGTCTAAATTAATATTTAGGAAATTGATAGGTGTTTTAAGCATGTATGTACCAAATAAGAAACTTAATTTACATCATAAGGGCTGTGATGTTAGGCATTGAATTACAAAGGGATTTTACCATCCATTCTACATGTAAGAGCATAAAAGTGTCTTTCATTTTGCTTAAATATATCTGAAACACCCAGGTTTAGTTGTCCAGATTGAAAATCTTGGAATGTAAAAAAGAAAGTATTTACAATTCTTTTTTGGCTTTTTACTTGGTTGGCTTACATCTCTGTGTCTACGTGTATGTGTGCAAACTGTAATGCTGAACAATGGAAGTATTTCCTAAAGAACAATGATTAGCTGTTCCAATGCAACAATGAGTGATAGTGCTCCTGTTATGCCAAACATGAGGAAAAGAAAGCCAATACAAACAGAACTCCACATTTTAAGAAGTACTTGCGTATACCTTTTCCAATGACAGGATGTCATGATTTAACCCCAGCTGGCAACTAAGCCCCAGACAGCTGCTGGCTCACTCCCCCTGCAGTGAGATGAGGGAGAGAATCGGAAGGGTAAGAGGAAAAAAACCCCCAACTCGTGGGTTGAGATAAATAAAGTTTAATAGGTAATTCAAAAACTGCACACACAAACAAAGCAAAACAAGGAATCCATTCACCGCCCCCCATGGCAGGCAGGTGTTCAGCCATCCCCAGGAAAGCAGGGATCCATCACACCTAACAGTTACTTGTGAAGACAAACACCGTCACTCCAAACATGACCCCTTCCCTTCTTCTTCCCCCAGCTTTATATACTCAGCATGATGTCATATGGTCTGGGATATCCCTTGGGTCAGTTGGGGTCAGCTGTCCCGGCTGTGTCCCCCTCCCAACTGCTTGTACCCCCCCAGCTGGCTCACTGGTGGGGTGGGGTGAGGAGCAGAAAAGGCCTTGCTGCTGAGTAAGCTGCTCAGTGATAGTGAAAACATCCCTGTGATATCAACACTGTTTGCAGCACAAATCCAAAACACAGCCCCATACTAGCTACTATGAAGAAAATTAACTGTATCCCAGCCAAAAACGGCACACAGGATAATGATTTTTCTCTAGCTTTCACTTCATGTCTCATTCTCCCCAATGTATGCTATTTTCACTCTCATACTTTTTAAAATAGTGCTATTCCAGGACAGTTATGTGTTAGTTAAGTCTTAGTAACTACAAAAGGAGAGAGCTGAAGGACAAAACAAAAAGCAAAAAATGAAGATATGGATGCTATGGACAACAGAGCGCTTTGGTCTAGAAATTTATTATTCTTTAGAGAAAATTGAAGCTCTTGTTTTCTAGGTGTGTTCTGTTGTTCACATCTTGTTGATGGCTGAATTTTAAGAGATGCAGTTAGTACTGAACCCAAAATTATTGTAAAGAAATATAATTTGGCGGATTAAGTATATGAGCCAACAGCATGACGGAAGAACAAAACAAAGGACTTGACGGAAAACAAGACCTGGCCATTCAGAGTACAGCGCTCATTAGCTCAGTAGGGTTTTATGAAGTGACTGCATGCGGTGGAGCTAATTCTAAAGGAATATATGCTCTCTGAAATGAAAGATAGGGTAAAGGACCATTGAGGAATACCTTGTGCATCTCTGAGGGGCTTTTATAATTTGCCTAAAACTAACAAGCTTATAAGTTTGACTATTGGCCAATTTAACAACTTCAGAAGCATAAAAAGTTTCTGTTCTAGCTCAAGTGCAGCATGGAATTTAATTATCTTGCTATCTCTTCTCACTCCAGCAGTTTCATTAGAAGCTGTGTATGTGGATCTGCCTTTGATTCATTTCCCAATGAGATAAGACAGAAAGGCTGAAAAACCAAATAAGTACCTGAATCTAAAATAACATGAATAATATCCCCAGATCACCTATATCCTCAATTTTAACTTGTTGAGCAGACAGACCCTGACTGGAAGGTATAATAAGCCCGTAACCCTGAGCTCAGGCCAGTAATAGAGCTTTTCAATAATAAAGCTTTGGTGAGTTCATTTCCAGCTGGTGTTTGCATTACCTCTCAAGGGTCCTTGCCTGTGCCACATTCAGCTTTCATTGTTTAAAAAACACTGGGTGGTCAAGGTTGCCACAGGTCAGGAACTGAATCTGGACAGGTTTCCATGAGCTCCTGCCACATGTCTTAAGGCTAAATCACCCCCGATTGAAACCCTGTGGAAATATCTGTGAGTTCTTTGTGGTCATCATCAGAGCATCAAGGGTGCACTTGGTACTAAATTGCAGATACACGCATATAAGGGAACCTAAAGTGGCAATGTGCTCAGTTCAGACTTTGTAGATAAATGCTTAAAGCTTCCCAGGTTGAGTCTTGGCCCAGATGTGTTCACTTCCCAGCGTACTGGTATGAGCCTTTCCTTCCCCACGGTGACTTTCTAAACACTGCTGGTAATGCCACTCAGGCTTTTTGGATCTCAAGACAGACCAGTTGGGATCCTTGGGAAAACTGAGTCCTTGTGGGGGAACTTAGGACACCAGAGAGGCCTGGGTACAGAGGGTTCCCCCATAGTAGGGAGATGGAGTCAGAGGCAGTGAATGTCTGCCCAGACCTTCTCAACAATATCCCAGGAGAAGGGAAGCACTTCACCTCAAAGGGACACTTTTCTTCTATGGGATAGAAAAACTGCCTCCCACATCCATGCAGAGAGAAGGGTTATTGAAGTCTGGATTGCTGTAGGATTGCTCCTTGTTCTCCTGCCTATGGGCATGAAAAACAGTGTAGGCATGACTATATACGTATTTTTTCTCTCAGTCTCAGTTTTAAGTTTTGGCTTTCCTGTACACAGCAGATAACATCAGAGTTTCTTGCAGACAATACATTTGTTGTGCACCGTGTATGAAGAATTATGCACTAGAATATGAAATAATTACATTTCCTGACTTATGGTGAGTCATTTGTGCCATTTTCATCCCAATGCAATAGCACAGGGAGGGGCTTTGACAAAGCAAGGTAGGTCAGTTGCCTCAATTTGTCAGAAAATGGTTTGGAAACTCTGTCAGGTCTTGTCTGTGACCTGCAAGAGTCAAAGGAACAGACTATGCTCTGTTTTAAAATTGGCATAGTTGGTAATTCAGCTGGGAGAAAAATAAAATTCACTTCTTTCCCAGTCTCGCAGGACTGTCAGTGCATTTACCAAGGTAAATTTGGAGTCACTCCATAAAGTTTATGGAGCTACATTAGTGACTAGTGGGGCAGAGAATAACACACCCTTATTAGGCATCTAAGGAACTTTGTGATTTGCTGATTGACTTTTGTCAATCGGTATGCTTCCTCCTGTGTAAAAAACTGAATCTTACTAACAATACCTTGTATTTTCTCAATTAGTTTCTGTTACAACAAGCAGCCTCGTTGCAGAGAAAACCCTTACTGCTTCAGTAGTTACAGGACTGTGCAGGTATAAGACACTTAGGAAGCCATTCCCCAGTGTGGAGCTCACAAAATGGCAGCATTTTGCTACAGCAGAGGGAGATGAAACCCCAGAAGTCAAACCCAGCTTTTCTAAGCAGACTGAAATTGCACTGGGAAGTCTCATTTCCCTTCTGTTGACAGTTAAGAAATGAGGGACATTCATTTGGATAATGTGGTTATCTACAACACAGACACCCATATCTGAGCAAATCCCCATTATATTCAGGGAAAGAGCTGGTCAGTAAGATCAGTGGAGTTTAGGATGCAGTTTACCTTATCCTAAACCTCCTCTGTTTGGTCCCCATTGACTGTTGATGTGGGTTTTGATTCAGTACTGGAAGTTTGGACAATAGCTCAGGTGTAACAAAGCTGGGACACCTAAGTTATGTCAGCCGTATCTGTATTTCCTAACAGCACGGTACTAGGTATTTTGAACATATTACACAGAGAGATGACGTCTGCATCTACCTGTCCTCAGAAATACACCTGACTTTGTCAGCCTGTTCTTGAATGGTCTGTAGCTCTCCCAGATTTGGGGAGGAGCTTTTGTGTGTGTCAGCTCCATTGTACAGTGACCTCCCAAGATCTTCTGCAAGTGCAAAGGCATTTCAGACACAATAAGAAAGTCCTGCAATGGGCTAAGATGGGTTTGTTTCCCTTCACACGAAGAGTTTATCAGCTTCAGGGCAAGCCGTGGGTGTAATTCTGAAAAGGTCAGCAGCATAGCAGGGACAGTGAATCACTTTTATAGCCAAATAAAGACTGACAGTGACCATGGATTGATGCTTCCCATCCATGAAGGAGGGTGGTGGCCCTAGATGTGTTGCTTTGGTAGGGATTGATTCTGAATCTATCTTTACAATACTGGAGGGTAGCTGTGATTTTGCTGTGCAAACAGGGAAGGTTAGAATATGCAGGAAGGCGAAGGTGACCTATAGAAGGGCCACAATGCTGCAGAGGCAGGTAGAAGTCTCTTTTGGACTAACCTAGAGGGAGGTAGATGCAAACTGAGAAAGTTGTCAGAGAATAAATCACCCGTGTCTGCTTCAGCCACCTTTCTTGCTGACACACCAGACCAGTGCAGTTGCTGAGCTTGACTGGCCTCTAGCCTTACTCTGTGGCTACAACTGAATGGCAGGATTACAAAATCATTGTACCTTTACAATAGATCCAACAGGATACAATTCTTTTTAAAATTATTTATTTAATATTCAGTCCATTTTTATAGATAGTTAAAAAAGGTTAAATAAAAATAAAGAGGTGTTAAAAGCGTATTGCTATGAGGAGTATCATGTACTTTATGCATGGTACAGTCCCATCACATTAGCAAATCTGTTGACCTCTTAGATTCTTAACTGTCGTAACCACTGACCAACCATTTATTGATAGTCATTAATCATTTATTATCTCCGCCTGAATAGTTTCTAAATGTTCCCATAATATAAATTGCTCTTTCCTTCAAAATTCAATAATGCAGCTGAGCTTTACCTCCAGTGTTTTCTTCACCCAGCACTTAATATGTTTAAAATCCCCTCTGAGTCAAAATTTCTGCAGAAAGTCATTAGGAGGAGAGTGTTCTTTACCACAATAATCCCCCATGCATGTATCTCTGTTAATTGAACTACTTTTCTAGACAATGCAGTAATTATAGTTCATTGAAGAGCATCAAAGAACTTTGCTGTTATTTTACCCTGACATTTTCTCAATCGGTGTGTGATCTCACCAGCATAATAGGGGGCTTCTCCCTGGAATCACGGGGCAGAGACATGAACCAGGTTGACATGTCAGTGCTAGGAATCCATGCCATAGGCTTCGACGTTTTTTGCGTAGGATCATTTTGCAGGATCCCTTCCCTCCATGTAGGCACAGCCCAGACAGACCACACTGAGCAACGTGAGGGCCGTGGCTGGGAGCCTGCTCTGTGGTTGTGTGGCACCTGCCCTGGCCAGCACCTCTGTGTGTCAAAATCATAGAATAGATGCAAAAAAGATGCTTTTTTTTTCTTCTTTTTTTTCAGTCCTGTGATTTTTAAGATCTGAAACACCTAACTGTATTTACAGGCTGGGACCTGTTATGTTGTGAGGCTGTGTAGTTTGGGTTTGCTTTTTATGTAAGACAAATCCCATCAGTATGGCTTTGTTTCTGCCAAAGGCAGTGTTTGAACCCCCATTGTTTTGACTGGTGACTGGGCAGGGAATCAGATTTAACAAGGGCAGCTTGTATGGCTTCTTGAGCTTGTAGGTATTCTGTTTCATAGCTCAAAGATATCCCAGATGAACATTAACAAAACATGAAAATCAGCTTAGTCGGAGTGCAGAAACAGGATACGGGAACAAGACTTTACATTAGGAGCTTTCTGAAACATTAAACAAGTGAGTAGTTTTTTGCAGTGATTAGTTTTCCAGGTCTAATAATTCACTTGATCATTAAAGCTGCTTATCTTCCTACGTTATGTAATTCTGGATATAACTTCTGGAAAAAAGCCATTTGTTTACTTATTAATAAATAGTCACCTCTTAACCTATCAATACTGAATACTTGTTAAAACACTTACCTGAACAACATACATGCATGGAGGGAGGTTCATCAAGTGTATATTGGATGAGAGCTTTGAGGGAGAAAATAGATAAGTTCAAGTAGTAACAAATAATTTTCAAGTTAGGTAGGGGTCTCAAAAGTCATTGTGATTTACCAGCATCACTTCTAAACACATCTCCAGTATCTGATGCTTTTCCCATTAACACAAAGGAAAGACTCCAAAGAGGAACTCCAAACTTCAGCTGGGAGCTGAAGCCTAAGGATAGTGACAGCTAAAGGTTATTGTTTTCTAGTGGACTATGTGATAGATGCTGAGATGGATCCAAAATGCTAAGATAAAGCACACAGCATAGTTGGCAGTGTTGGTGAACCATAGCTACAGATGCAAGCAAGGAGGGATGTTTGAATCTAGGTGTTGGCCTGGACCATTGTGAATGTCTGGAAAAGTTATCTGTAACTTGTCAATCCTCTCAGCAAAGAAGGGACTGAGCAAACTCTCCATCAGTGCTGATTTTTCTAACACCAGGATTATGCCTAGTATGAGGAAGCTGTGCTGTGGCTTCTCTTGCTCCCTACATACCGTGGTAGCACTCACCCTGCACCTTTTACTGATGTTTGCCTTGGTAGCCTTAACTGCTGAGTCCTTGTCCATGAAGAAATGCTGCAGTTCCTCGGAGGAGCACAAGAAAAAGACACAGCTGGGTCCCAGATCCCAGATCCCTCAATGAATTGTTTTGTGATCCAGTGGGTAAGCTATTTGCTTGCAAAGGAGGCTGGAGAAGCTTGCAGAGCGATCAGCCTAGCAGATAGGCCAGATCTCACACAGCTGCTATAGCTTTGTAAGTGGGAGCTTTCAGTCCCATCATAATTATATATTGCTTGAAATTACTTTGGAGTAGCTCTCAAGATGTTGCCATCAGGGCTGTCATCTTAAGGGACAAGCTCAGACAAAAGAGAAAGAAGCTAAAGTGAATCAGGAAATGGTGAAGGCTGAGTTCATTTCGCCAAGCTTTTATAGTCATCCTGACCTCCATGCAAGTTCTCAATCTCAACTTATGTTTACTGAGGAAAAAGCTGTAGCCTTCCCCTTTTAAACTTGTTTAAGTGGAGGGAAAGTTGCAAAGGTGTTTTTTTTTGTTTTGTGTTCTTGGGTTGTTGTTTTTTAGGTTTTGATTTTTTTCTTTTTCTTCTTTAGCCAGAAACAAGCCAATCCCATCAATGCTTTCACCATAAAACCACACTTCACATTTGTTGTTGTTACCTGTCAGGTCATGAATCAAATCTCTGCTTGCCACTCATTTCATCACAGACCTGACAACTTATACCCACTCCACTGTTACTCATATGAGTGAAGCGATCTGAAATCTACTGCTGAAATTTTTAAGGTGAAAGTAGGTATGATTTAATTAATTACTCTGGCCAACACCCTGTTAAACAGCATCTTGGACAGGATGCTGTTGATATACAATTCTGGATCCCACTTTGTAGCTCTTTACCATTCACCTCTTAGCGGTAATGTGCTTATAAGTGAGATCTGTCAGGGAAGTTGTAATGGTGCATAGCAATTTTAAGCAGCCTTTAAAAATGTATTTTCTAATCAGATACTAAGCAAAGGAACAAAAATAGTACTCTGAAACTGTAATGGTCTTGTAATGTTTTAGCTCAGAAATGAGAAAAAGCAACTCTAATGAAATAATTTTCCTTCATTATACTTGGTAACTTGGCCTTTGCAATTAAAAAAAATGCAGAGTGATGTGTTTTGTACCTTTCTGGTATGAAAGATTAAAGGCTTCATGAACATGTCTGTATGTAGCATTATAGTGAGTTTCTGCTGATGAACATCAACTTGTGTTCAGTCTGACAACTGAAAATATAATGGGCTCTGAAACTGCCATTATGTTCCATCATGTCGATGATCCATAGATTAAGAACTGGCACAAGCACACTGAAGAGCCCTAAAGGAGCTGTAATAGCTTATCTTGTCAGCAATCAGATGCTGTGGACTAAAGTCAGAGAGCACTGAACCACATACACTCACTTCCCATCCTGTGCTATTTCACCTTTTTTAAGCTGGGAATTTTCTCAGCTTTTGGAAATACAATGCTCAGCAACTGTTGGTACAAACTGGAGGTCTCTGTGTCGTAACAAGTTCTTTTGTGGGCCAGCTATGGAGAAAACTGTTGCTAGGTGTAGTGGTGGTTTCGGCATTGCAAATGTGTTTGGCTGTGATCGCTAATTCATTCTGTTGCCATAATATGGCCATCTCGCCTTTCCTTGGTCTGATCATTGGGCTGTTGACTTACGGGGTTGCCAATGACAGCCCCTGCTTGCTAGGTCTATTAGTCAGCCCAAGTGCAGCTATGCTCCTCACGGGGTCTACTGGAGGCACCTCCATAAGTAATGAAGCACAAGATGATCTCCAGTGCTTGATCCAAGCTCAGCCTACGCAGAGCCAGCTCGAGTGTTTCTGTGTGAAGCTGCTGCAATGAAAGCCCTGGCAAGTGCTGAGCGGTGGTGGTCCTCCTAAATGTAAGCTCTTTTCCAACCTAAATGATTCTGTAATTCTGTGATTCTGTGACACTCTCTGCACTGCGCTCCCAGTGTTTTCCGTGGGCAAGTTAGCAGGACGGCACTGCAAGGGAGCAGGCTCCGCATGTCTGTGTGGTGGTGCACATTCACCTTCGCAGTCCTTTGGGTCTGCAAGGGACTGGAGTGGCCAGTGGCTTTACAAGACCTAATCCAAATCTCACAGGGCTGGAGCTGAAAGCTAATGAGTCCTGCTGGACCCAGACTGACTCCGTATGGAGCCAGATCAATGCCTTTGCAACTTGCATCTGTATCACCAATTCTTCCTGTTAACCCAGTTATTTGAACCCATCATTATCCTGGATAACTGAGACTTGGTCTTTAACCTAATAACCTCTGTGTCATGACATCTGCAAGACATTTTTAGACTTAACATAAGAAATTATGTGAAATAGCAATTGCTCATTTAAAGTTTTTAATGGAATCCACTTTAGACTTTTGTAATGAGATAATATTTACCTTTGGCCACTACTGACATGGAGCAGATCCAGACCAACGACCTACAGGGGAAAGCATCTATATCTGTTGCTGAGCATCTGAGCCAGACATTCCCTAGTGAGATGGAATTACAGTCCTTAATCCTGCAAATAAATCCAGAAAGGGAAATGTTTTATGATCAGGCTGGTACCTGTTGAGGTGTGCGAGGTTTCTCTCAAAAGGAGAAGAGGCCATAGCCATGGCTTTCAGGAAGAATGGTTTACAGATATCAGGTAATATCAGAATACTACAGAACACTGATCCACATCTCAGTTTTCAGGCACAGAAAGTCAGGACTATGCACTGCAGTATCAAAGTTTGATCTTTGCCATTTATACTTTAGTAAAACCTTAAATCTGTCCTGTCTGGCCTAGTTCACAAGCTGATTTTGGTTTGTAGTCACACCTTCAACTTGCTCCATTTCCTCTTATGGATCAGGTAACTGAGACACGATTCCCTCTCCTCTCCCTCTCCTCTCCCTCTCCTCTTTTCTCAAGTTCATTGAGAAAATAATTTAATTCCAGATTCAATGCAGTTACATTCATAATCTCTTCTCTTTTCTTAAATTTTCTAATGTATAAGGCACTATTAAATTAATGCTACCTCCATTAATCTAGCATCACTTAGATTCTGTATTCCTTGGAGAAGACAAGAAAAAATTTAACTAGGAGTCATTCTATCATTACTGTATTTTTCTTCAAATGCATAGGCATGAACTTCAAAATCTGAAACGATCCTCCAAAGCCTATTGCAGAGGGAGGGAGAGAGGCGTCTTTCTGCAGGGGGAAATCCAGTCCACCTATTTTAGTGATCTGTGTCACTTCTTCATGTTAAAATGTTAGCACAATATTTCCAGCCAAAAGTCTCTGACCAGCTTTAGATCTCCTTTTGTAGTTTTCTGATAGATAAACATTTCCTATTTCTTTTCTTTCTTATAGCCCTCAGTTCCAGTGTGCCTTAGAAACCAATACACATTTACTCTCCTTCACTCCTCTCAATCAAAATCATGTAGGAATTACATAAGAGAGGTAACCATGGTTATGAAAAGAGTCCTTCACTCTAAAAGAAGGAATCTTACACAGTTTTCAGTACAATAAGATTGAAAGAGACCTTGTTTGTTATATGCAGTCATTTGCTGCTACACTTTATAGACTCCAAATCATAATCATGCTAAACGTTTTTGACTTCATCACCCCTCCTATAAAACCGGGCCCAAGCTACTGTCATCTCATTGTTAACAATTTTGTAGACTGAAGTTTTCATGGCCAATATTCACTTTTTTTTTATTGTTGGGACAGGATGCTCTCTTAATCGAAACAGATTTTTTCTTCTTGGTGTTTCTACCTGATCATTCTTTTCATGTCTCTTGTTCAGGTGGGTTGATGGTTTCTTGTATCAAATAATGCAGGTTCTTCCACGTTGATGTTTGTACCTTTCTGCAATAAGGCAGGTAGCTATGAAATGCCAGGACTGCAGTGTCAATGCAAGGCCATGGCTCTGATATACTGTGGACTTTTGTATTAGGTACACTCCTGTCTCTGTGCAGTCTGAGAATTCACCATCTGTAATGTTTTCATCCCCACACAACCTTCATGTCCCCACAACAGGTGACAAAGTGCCTTGTCCACACTGTGCAGATGGGAAAGCAAGGTGAAGTCTCAAGTCACAGAGGGAGTCCCCAGCGGAGCAGTCAGCCTCAGCACACAAAGGCCCTGGCTACTGGAATATCCTCCCTCCTTCTGAAGTTTCCATAGTTGCTTAAGGGATTTGATTCTCAGTCCTCATTAAATTAAATGGGATGAGGGCATCCAGACATCTGAAGTTGCTCTGAAAATCTCAGCTGTAAAAGACAGCTTATTAGGCCATTTCCCCCATATCTTACAAGGAGAAAAAGAAGATCCATTGTGAGGGAAAGAGAGAGGCCAGTACATCATAATAAATAAGTGAAATGGTTACTATTTTGTAATTCAGTTGTAACTTTGTATTAAATTTAATAATGCATACACTTTAACTTCACTTTGCTCTTATTAAGAGAAAAAAATTGGTCTGGGCAAGCAAGCAAATAATTAAATAGAAATATTAAAAAATGTATGAACAGTATGGAGCTTAAATGTGTATTACTTTTATAGCAGCAGACATGATTTAGAAGCTGAGTCCCTAAAAATGAAGCATTCTTCAAGCTTTTGAAAGCTCTCTAGGAATTCTAACATTAGAAATGAGTTTTCACAGTGCCAGTATCTCTAGAGACATGAGGTTGCTTATTATTTCATGGTCTCCAGCATGGGCCATATAAAACATAGGAACACTCGGAGAAAGTCCACACTAAGGGATAGAAAAGGCTATAGCATAGCACTGGAAATTCCTCAGTTCCTTTTAAATTAGCTACCTGGGATATCAGCACTCTATTTCTCAGCAGGCTGAGAGAAGACACATTGCTTTCCCACAAGTATGGGGAGCTGAAGTAGCAACTTTAAAACACCACAAAAATCACTACAGCACCCTGCAGTGATTGCCCATGGACCAGCCCTACCCAAGCAGATGAAGACCAACATTTAGGTTCTGAAAATAGAGATGTCACAAAAACCACTGAGCCAAATTCCAGGGTTCTCTAAGGGCCTCCATGCTACGAGAAATTTGCCTGAAGAGCTTGAAGTGAAGCCAATGGAGCTGATTTCAGCCAGTTTTGTCTTTATAAATACATCCAAACCTGACCTCTTTGAGGCCTCCTCATATTTACTGCCCAAAGATTTTCCAAACTCCACAGATCTTTTTCCACAGAGATGTTCCTTCTTCAGCTAGAAAGTTTTCTGTCCCCATACTGGATGGAGAGAACAGACAAGAAAAGGACAAGGCACATTTACATACGCAGAGAGATATACCTACTTAATTTGACTGACCTCTCACTTATTTGCCTGTTTAAAGCTTTCTTATTTTTTCAACAAAATCAGCCTGAGATATATAAACATTATCTGGATGTTCCAGATCAAATCACTGCAAAAAAATACAAGTCTTGACATTGAAATGGCCAAAATTATCCTATTAAGGAGAACTGAACATTATTTCTTTAATAGGCTGAAGTCACACAAATACAGGCTGGGTGGGGAATGGATTGAGAGCAGCCCTGAGGAGAAGCACTTGGGGGTCAGTGAACAAGAAGCTCAGCATGGTCCAATAATGTGCACCTGCACCCCAGAAAGCCAACTGTGTCCTGGGCTGCAGCAAAAGCAGTGTGGCCAGCAAGTCATGGGAGGTGATTCTCCCCCTAAACTCCACTCACATGAGTGAGCCCACCTGGAACACTGCGTTCAGCTCTGGGGCCCCCCAACATAAGGAGGACATGGACCTGCTGGAGTGAGTCCAGAGGAGGACCTTGTGGTCAGAGATCTGGAGCACGTCTCCTGTGAAGACAGGCTGAGAGAATTGGGGTTGTTCAGCCTGCAGAAGCGAAGGCTCTGGAGAAAGCTGATTGCAGCCTTTCAGTACTTACAGGGGTCTTCTAAGAAAGGTGGGGACAGACTTTTTACAAGGGCCTGTAGTGACAGGACAA